>NC_040087.1:75759978-76388478 GCF_003369695.1 Bos indicus x Bos taurus | reverse complement strand
AATATTTATATATTTCTGGGTATGTGTTCTGCACTGTCTAGACTATAAACTTTTGAAAGCAGTGAGACTGGGTATATGGTGCTAAGAAAGTAGGGGAGTCAGGGGAAGAAGACTAAAATGAGAAAAGGAGAGAACAGAGTTGAGCCCACAAGGAATTATAGGTAAAGTCAGGTAATTGTCTTTCCCAAGAGTAATATGTGGGATAGTAGAATCTCCAGCAGAGACACCAATTTAAAAGTGAGTTATATACTGAAGATTCATTAAATTCAAGGAATCTAAGACTGAGATTCGCTAATCACTGACCAACTAACAGAAGTATTATTGATAAAAGGGAAAAAAAAAGATTCATGAAATTAAAGGAATCTAAAACTGAGATTGGCTAATTTCTGACCGACAGGTTTTATTGATAAAACAAAGGAGAAAAATCCATACTTCACCAGTTAGCACCAAATTATTGAGCCCAGTAAGGAGAATTCAAAAGAACAATTCTTTTGCAAATCTATTACAGAAGATGGTGGTGATGGTGATGTAGTTTTTTTTTTTTATGTTTTTTTTTTAAATTTATTGGACACACAGCATGTGGGATCTTAGTTTCCCAACCAGGGATCGAACTCGTGCTCCCTCCATTGGGAGCTCAGAGTCTTAACCACTGGACCACCAGGGAATCCCCCAGTGATGTAGTTTTTAATCCAAATCCACCCAAAGAGACAAATCAGGGTAACAAAACTCAAGAGCATTAAAAAACACCTGCAACAAAACTAAGTGACAAGCTGCCCACAGACGCCAAAGTAGACGTGGGCAGGCAAAAGCAAGAGAGGCCACAGAGCTGCACGGCACCAGCATTTGTGAAGGAGGAAGCACGTATGCCCACAGACACCACAGTAGACGTGGGCAGGCAAAACCAAGAGAAGCCACAGAGCCGCACGGTACCAGCATTTGTGAAGGAGGAAGCACGTAGAAGCAAAGGCATCTTATGGCCTGAGAAAAGGGAAACAGCAAAAATCAGCCAGAGGACAGAATAAAGACTCACAATGAGCGAAACTGCAGGGAGTAGAGTCCGAACTGACCAGAACAGGGACGTGAGGGCAAAAGTCAAAGACTGTCCAGATAAAAAGGGAAGCTGAGAGATCTCAGAAAGGACAAGGCAATATTTTTTGAACACTTTGTAAAAACAATAGAAAAGGGAGCTTTACACATAAAGCTACAAAAGTTATCCTGACTAATCTCTCCCATCTAAGAGTTTGGGCAAGTTATTTTCACATGAAAATTAATAACAAAAGGGGAGGCAATCAAATCTCAGAGTTATTATGAGGAAAAAGATGTTAGGGTGACATCAATAAAAGACAATAAAAGCAAAGCTTAAAACATGTTCACAAAACAATAAAAGCAGTAAAAGCAATTCTTAAAACATGTTCACAAAACAGATGAAAACCACAAATTGATAATTTTAAATAAGCTAAAACAAAGTAACAAAATAATAGAAGATTTGAGAGAACAGGACTAAAGAAAATTAGAGAAACTAAAAATGAGATGATAGAATTCAGGAAATAACAACAAATGTAACCAAAAATTATATCTTCAGAAATGAAGATTATGTTGCTGCTGCTGCTGCTAAGTCGAGTCAGTCGTGTCCGACACTGTGCGACCCCATCGATGGCAGCCCACCAGGCTCCCCCGTCCCTGGGATTCTCCAGGCAAGAACACTGGAGTGGGTTGCCATTTCCTTCTCCAATGCATGAAAGTGAAAAGTAAAAGTGAAGTCGCTCAGTCATGTCCGACTCTTAGTGATCTCATGGACTGCAGCCTAGCAGACTCCTCTGTCCATGGGATTTTCCAGGCAAGAGTACTGGAGTGGGGTGCCATTGCTTCTCCAAGATTATGTTAGAAATAGTATAAAAACAAGTATTTAAAAAGAAGTCTTATATAAATAGAAGGTGAAATGGAAAAGTTTAGTATCAAAAAGAAAATAAGAAAGTGATTTTAAAAGACTTGAGAAAAAAGTGGTAGATAAGATGGTCATAGAGGGGGGTCCCCAAAGAAGAAAACTAAAGCAGTAGAGAATAAATACTAAAATACTAACAACAGTTTTTTTGTTTTTTTGGCCATACCACCCAGCTTGCAAGATCCTAGTTTGCCCACAAGGGATAGAACCTGGGTCCTCAGCAGTAAAAGCAAATCCTTAATCACTGGATCTCCAGGGAATTCCCTAAAAACACTACTTCAAGAAAACTGTCCCAATGAGAAAAAAATGACTTGAAGTCATATACTGAAAAGGTATACTGCATATGTAAGAAAATCAACTCAGAACAATCAACTCCAAGACACAACTTAGTAAAGTTATTAAATACGTAAGAAAAAAAAATATACTGAGCGCCCAGGCAAAAATATGCCCAGGACTTAACTTCATAATAATCTGGAGAGTTAACAACAGCAGGTATGAGAGTAACTAAAAGCAGACTGGCCATGAGTTGATAACTGTTGAAGATGAACAGAAAATGAATACACTATTCTGTATGCTTCTGTGCATGTGTAAGGCTTTTCATGGAGTATGAATGAACTACTGCTACTCACACAATAAGGAAAAAAAAAATCTCACAAATTTTGGGCTGAACAAAAAGAAGCCAGATAAAAGTGAGAATGCAGTGTGATCTTATTTACATTAGGTTTTAAAAAAGGCAAAACAAATCTATGACGTTAAAAGTCAGGACAGTGATTACCCTTGAGGAAATAAAAACTGAGAGCGGGCCAAAGGATGATTCTGCTGTACTGAAAGTATCCTCCTTTTGTTTGGGGCATTAGTCACATAGGTATGCCTGCTTTGTTAAAATTCATAAAATTGTACACTTACTTACCACTGAATGTACTTTTCTGTATGAATACTGCACTTCTTAAAAAAGGTTTTATGAGTCTCAAAATTCAAAGTAGTGAATAAACAACTATTTGCTGTATATTCTAAGAAAGCTTATTTCTATACTCAATTTCAGCGGATATTGTTGGAAGACAGCTATACTACTAATGATATACCCAACTTTCTGCCAATAAAAACAATCAAGCATACACCCAAACCCAGATACTGAAAGAAAGTTAACCAGTACTTCAGCCTCCTGAATGAATCGATATATCTGTACAATATATAACAAGCATCAAAGTGACTGCTGTGTATACTTACGTACACACATAGAGAGCTACTGCTCAACACTGAAACGCCTCAAGCGGTGCTGAGTCCACAAAGCCTACGCTGCTATATCAATAACACCACAGCAGTGTGACTTAGCACATTTGACCAACCTAACTAACCAGAGTATACAAACACATACTGTACAACATGCCCAACCTTCATCTTGAAGGCACTGAGGGGCAATCGTACAAGTCGATGATAAGTGCCCTGCCTGTTGTTAAGGAAGATACATACACCTTCTCACCAACACAAAATAAAAGCTAGACAAGATAAAAAATTCTTTTAAAAAATAAAACTGGAGAAGATACATGAATCTGAATGCTGTACTATAACTATGTAAGATGTTATCATTGAGGAAACTGGTTAAAATTATGGCACATCTCTTTGTATCATCTCTTACCATGCACATGAATCTATAATTACTTTAAAATAAAAAGTTCAGTTAAAATTTTTAGAAATAAAAGATTTCTTAGAAGGTAGCTTTGAATATATACAGTAATATGTTATACATAGCTAATTTTTCTCCTTCACGCTCTTAAAGAGCCCCTTCCTTTAAAAAAAAAAAAAAAAAGTCAAGGGGGAAGAAAAGATATACCAATCTAAGCCACACTCTGACTGGTACAGTATTTGTTTAATACAGAAATAAAATCTATTGCAAGAACTTCTGGATGTATACTCAAATTATTGGAACCAGAATCTCAAAAGAGATATCTGCACGCACGTGTTCACAGCAGCGTTATTCACACAGCTAATAAGTAGAAGCGACCCAAATGTCCATCAATGGATGAACAGATAAAAGAAATGCATACACACACAACAGAATGTTACTCATCATTTTTGAAAGAATTCTCTCAAGTTATGACATGGGTGTCCTTGAGGACATCATGCTAAGTGAAATAAGTCAGCCACCAAACAACAATAATTAAATGAAGGACTAGAGTCTAGGCAAATAAAGTCATTGATTAATGGACATAGAGTTTCAATTCTGGAAATCCATTATCCAACAATGTGAGTATACATAACACTGTTAAACTTGATCATGGTAGAGACGGTAAATTTTATGTTGTGTTTTATATCACAAATAAAAAAATATGTTTAATGTTTTCAAATGAAATCTGAACGAATATGTCATATGCAGACTTGATTTCTAAGAATAGTTATTCAAGTTGAAAGAATATGATCTCAGATGAAAGAATAAAACTGCTAGAAGAGACAAAGACATAAAATATTAATATACTGCTCTATCTGCTCGATTCAAATATGTTAAGCTTCATGATACAGGTAAGTATAAGCCAATGTTGATTGCTTAAAACTACAATAAAATCTGTGGAAGTTAAAATACATGGAGTAAAATATCAAGTTCCTGAGAAATCTGTATGCAGGTCAAGAAGCAACAGTTAGAACTGGACATGGAACAACAGACTGGTTCCCAATCAGGATAGGAGTACGTCAAGGCTGTATATTGTCACCCTGCTTATTTAACTTACATGCAGAGTACATCATGCGAAACGCTGGTTTAGATGAAGCACAAGCTGGAATGACGATTGCCAGGAGAAATTTCAGTAACCTCAGATATGCAGGTGACACCACCCTTTTGGCAGAGAGCTAAGAAGAACTAAAGAGACTCTTGATGAAAGTGAAAGAGGAGAGTGAAAAAGTTGGCTTAAAACTCAACATTCAGAAAACAAAGATCATGGCATCTGATCTCATCATTTCATGGCAAATAGATGGGGAAACAAGGGAAACAGTGACAGACTTTACTTTTGGGGGGGCTTCAAAATCACTGTGGATGGTGACCGCAGCCATGAAATTAAAAGACACTGCTCCTTGAAAGAAAAACTATGACAAACCTAGACAGCATGCTAAAAAGCAGAGACATTACTTTGCCAACAAAGGTCCATCTAGTCAAAGCTCTGGTTTTTCCAGTAGTCCTGTAATGATGTGAGAGTTGGACCATAAAGAAAGCTGAATGCCGAAGAACTGATGCTTTTGAACTGTGGTGCTGGAGAAGACTCGTGAGAGTCCCTTAGACTACAGGGAGATCCAACCAGTCAATCCTAAAGGAAATCAGTCCTGAATATTCATTGGAAGGACTGATGCTGAAGCTGAAACTCCAATACTTTGGCCACCTAATGTGAAGAGCTGACTCATTTGAAAAGACCCTGATGCTGAGAAAGATTGAAGGCAGGAGGAGAAGGGTACAACAGAGGACGAGTTGATTCCATGGCATCACCGGCTCAGTGGACATGAGTTTGAGTAAACTCTGGGAGTTGATGATGGACAGGAAAGCCTGGCATGCTGCAGTCTGTGGGGTCGCAGAGTCGGACATAACTGAGCGACTGAACTGAACTGAAAATGGCAAAAAGCAGGAAAAGGTAAATGAAAAGACTGTTGGTAAGGTTCTTCAAAGTACTAACTTAAATAGCCTATACTAAGTCAAGGATGTAAGCTGTCACTTCTAGAGTGATCACTAAAAGAGTAATAAAAAGTTATCAGTAAAACAGAGAATAGAAAAACAGATTAACACAAATATTTCATAAGGCAAAAAACTAGAAAAAAATGGGAGCAAAAACAGAATCAATAGAAAACCAATAGAAATAAACCTAATAAAGTCAATATACTTAAATTCAATTATAATATTAACTATGCTATATGTAAAAGGACTGTATAGTCCAATTCAAAGACTTCAGATTGGATGAAATACACTGTATGCTATTTACAAGTTAAGTTTAAATATAAAAACATCAGATCAGATCAGATCAGTCGCTCAGTCGTGTCCGACTCTTTGTGACCCCATGAATCGCAGCACACCAGGCCTCCCTGTCCATCACCAACTCTCAGAGTTCACTCAGACTCACGTCCATAGAGTCAGTGATACCATCCAGCCATCTCATCCTCTGTCGTCCCCTTCTCCTCCTGCCCCCAATCCCTCCCAGCATCAGAGTCTTTTCCAATGAGTCAACTCTTCGCATGAGGTGGCCACAGTACTGGAGTTTCAGCTTTAGCATCATTCCTTCCAAAGAAATCCCAGGGTTGATCTCCTTCAGAATGGACTGGTTGGATCTCCTTGCAGTCCAAGGGACTCTCAAGAGTCTTCTCCAACACCACAGTTCAAAAGCATCAATTCTTCGGTGCTCAGCCTTCTTCACAGTCCAACTCTCACATCCATACATGACCACAGGAAAAACCATAGCCTTGACTAGACAGACCTTTGTTGGCAAAGTAATGTCTCTGCTTTTGAATATGCTATCTAGGTTGGTCATAACTTTCCTTCCAATGAGTAAGCGCCTTTTAATTTCATGGCTACAGTCACCATCTGTAGTGATTTAGTATGAAAAAGCATGAAAACATTAGCTAAAATAAAGCTTGTATTCTCATATTAATATCTGATAAGTAAACTACTTTAATTACGAAAGTGATTTTATTTAACTGATTATAAATAAAACCATATAAAAGAAACAGTCTAAAAATCAGAGTTATAAACTATTCAGTGAAAGATGTTTTTAAAAGCTAAGTCATTCTCCTTTTGAGGATTCTAAACAAACATAACAATACATGTAAAATATTATATTGCATAATTATACAAAGAACTTTACAGAAATACTGTATTCTTTTTCCTTCACTTTTGCAAACACATCTTTCTATAACCCCATGAACTGTAGGCTGCCATACTCCTCTGTCCATGGATTCTCTAGACAAGGATAATGGAGTAGGTTGCCATTTCTTTCTTCAGGGGCTCTTCCTGACCCAGGGATCGAACTGGGGTCTCCTGCATTGCAGGCGGATTCTTTTACCATCTGAGGCACCAGGGAAGCCCTTTCTATGGTTACAAATTTGATTTCCAGTCATGATACAGATCAGCTAGAGGGGAAAAAAAGTATGTATATATATATTTTTTCTTCTTTTTGAGATATGACAAGTAGACTTTAAGGCAAAAAAAAATATTACTGAAGATAAAGACAGATACTCATGGTGATAAAAGTACCAATTTGAATGAATATGTAATAAACTTAAATTTGTATTCACCTATAGAAATCCTTTATAAGATAAATGTTTTATACGTATTTTATACCAACCATTGGCCGCCAGTCTGAAATTGATTTTTTTAAAATAACAACTTTATTGAATTCCAATTCATATACTATCTAATCTATCTATTTTAAAAGGTAAAAATAGGGCTTCCCTGGTGGTACAGTGTCCATGTTCCCAAAGCAGGGGGCCCAGGTTCAGTCCCTGGTCTGGCAACTACATCCCACAGAGAGCAACTAAGAGTTTGCACGCTGCAACTAAGACCTGGCACAGCCAAATAACTAAATTAAAAAATAATAATAAAATTTTTTTTAAAAAGGTAAAACAAAAAAAGTTTTTTAGTACATTCAGACTTGTGCAATCACCACCACAATCAATTTCAGAACATTTCCATCACCTCCTAAAAAACCATGGTACCATGCACACACTCAGCTCCAATCTGGAGTCCTGCTGCTGCTGCTGCTGCTAAGTCGCTTCAGTCATGTCTGACTCTGTGCGACCCCATAGACAGCAGCCCACCAGGCTCCCCCGTCCCTGGGATTCTCCAGGCAAGAACACTGGAGTGGGTTGTCATTTCCTTCTCCAATGCATGAAAGTGAAAAGTGAAAGTGAAGTCACTCAGTCGTGTCAGACTCTTAGCGACCCCATGGACTGCAGCCTATCAGGCTCCTCCATCCATGGGATTTTCCAGACAAGAGTATACGGAGTGGGGTACCATTGCCTTCTCTGAATCTGGAGTCCTAGATATCCACTAAGCAATCCACTAATCTATTTTCTGTGTACAGATTGCCTCCTATGGGCATTTCCTATAAATGGAACCATATAATATGTGGTGCTTTGAGATCTGGCTATTTTATCCAATTACAGTATCAGGCTTAGAGTGCAGTTTCTGTGAGCTCTATCAGATCTGGTGCAGCTCCTTTGGTGCGGCTGCTCGACCGACTGAGGAACTGAGATCACCCTCCTCACGTACACCCAACACGCATGGTGAGAAGCACAAAGGATCCATACAGGAGAAGAATGGGAGACAGAGGACAGCTACTCGTTCAGAGCAGCAGTTTGGGAGTTCAGCAAGGTGATGTTGCAGGGATCTTCTCTGCAGGCAGAGAATGCTCCTTGATGAGGACACTGTCTTCTTGGGAGTGGCTCCGGGTCTATTGTTCTTTCCCTCCCTTGGCTATACAGACAGATACTGGCCAGATCCACCCCAAGGAATGTGCTGTGTGTGTCCCTCTGCTTCTTCCCCATCCCCGTTCAACCTCTCATCTGCCTAGTGCCCCAACCCCCATCTTGTTTCAGATTCTTATTAACCAAGCTCTCAGGGTGGGCGGTTGCGGGGCGGTGGGGGGCACGGGGGTAGTCATGCTGTCAGAAAAGTAGGCAAACTAATTATCCTTTATAATGTTTATTATTTATTAATAAAATAGAATTCACACACACTTTAAAAACACCAGAAAAAAAATAGGAGAATAGCTACAATCCAGGCTATATGGAAAGCCACAGCACTCAGAAGAAGGCTTAGAACACCCATGGTACGTGGCTCACTGAAGAATCCTGAATATCCTGTGCAGTTGGAACCCAGGTAAAACCTACTGTAATTTACTCCCTAAAATAATCATACTGGGTCTTCTCTCAAAGCCTCTTTTTAAAAAGGAGGGGGGAAACTGAGAAACACCATCCAATTCCAGTTCTGCAGCAGCCTCACATACATTCTACAATATTTATTTGGTGTTAAAAAAAGTCTCTGCTACCCCATCTCGTCACTTGGCTCTTCCTTCCTCTCACCTCATGTTCTGTCTTCTACAATGAAGCAGCAACAAATTTCAGCTCCCAGTGACAGCTTCCCCAGGGAAAACTATACCCACTACACTGAACCAGCAAGACTCAGGGATGCCAATTAGAAGGTAATTTTATTTGTGTTGTGTCCTCTTAATTTTTTCTCCAGAAATGACCCTTAAGTCTATGAAAAGATACACACCTTCTCTCATAATAAGAAAGATGAATATTAAAATTATGTTGAGATGCCATTTCTCACCTATTGAACTGGTAAAATGCCAGAAGTTTAAAATGCATTGCTGTTGATGTTTTGGGAAGATAGGCACTCTCATACGTTACGGGTGGGTTTAAAGGGTACAACTTCTCTGGAGGGTCTTTTAGCAATATTTACCAAATGTACTTAACCTTTGGCCCAGAAATTCCACTTTCAGAAAATGAGTTCCACCAATATACCTGTGTATGTAACCTGACATGTACAAATTTATACACACACACACATACACACACAGTTTTCATTGCATTACTTTCTGTAATAGTCAAAGACTATAAATCCCAAGCATCTGGCAATAGGGAACAGGTTAAATAAACTATGGTATATTTAAATAAACTGTACTGGTGTATATGGTACAGGTTAAATATGGTACAGGTTAAATAAACTATGTACATCTACCGTGAACTCTAGAATACTATGGAACTGTAAAGAGAAAGAAGATCTCTACATACTGATATATAGGAAGATCTCCCAGTTACATTGCCAAATTAAAAAAAAAACACACACACACGTGACTTCACAGAAGATATCCAGGAATCCATCCTTCTACCTAACAACTACTGGACCAGCAAGAATTGTCTAAAGGTAAATATTTTGGAACTCTGGAGTTCAGTCAAACACTTGCAACACTCGCAGCAGAGCTTGACAAAGGGATTGGTAAATTTTGGTGGTTTAACCTCTTGCATAGCAGTTACCATGCCTCAGCCCCTCAGCAAACAGCCTTGGGTACAACAGCCAACATTCCAGGGAAGATCTTCACGATATTAGATTTGGCAATGATTTGTTGGATGTGATACCAAGAGTACAGGCAAAAAAAAACAAAAATAAATAGAATATGACTTCATCAAAATTAAGCTTTTGTACATCAGGCTTCTGGTGAAGAATCCGCCTGCCAATGCAGGAGACCCAAGGGACATGGTTTCAATCCCTGGGTTGGGAAGATCCCCTGGGGAAGGAAATGGCAACCCACTTCAGTATCCTTGCCTGGAAAATTCCATGCACAGTGATGGGTTACAGTCTGTGGGGTCAGAAAGAGTCAGACACACACACACACACATCAAAGCACACTATTGAGAAAGTGAAAAGACAACCCACAGGATGGGAAAAATGTCTACAAATTATATATCTGATACAAGGTTAATATCCAGAATATATAAAGTACTCTTTCACCTCAACAATACAAAATGACTAACCCAGTTCAAAAACAGAGAAAGAACTTGAATAAACATTTCTCCAGAGAAGACAAATGGCCAAAAGGCACATGAAAAGGCACAGCATCAGTCATTAGGAAATGCAAATCAGCACTACAATGATATGCCACTTCACAAACATTAGGACTGCTATTATCAAAAGCAAACAGAAAATAGGTGTTGGATGTGGAGAAACGGGAACCCTCCTGTCTGGCTGGTCAGAAGGTAAAATGGTACAGTCACTGTTAGAGAAGCAGCCTGGCGGTTCCTCATAAAGGTAAACACACACTTACCAAGCGCCCCATCATTCTCCGTCTAAGTTAAAAAGGTAAATTTTATATGACTCATGTTTTATGGCAAAGAAAAAAAAAGATCTGAAAGGTATGCTACATTTTTTGTAAGAATAGGAGATTCATATTTGCTTACTGCATAAAGAAATACTGAACCAATAAACACATAAAAATGTTTACCTGCAAGAGGAGACATGAACTTGGGCGAACTCCAGGAGACAGTGAGGGACAGGGAGGCCTGGCGTGCTGCAGTCCATGGAGTCGCAAAGAGTCAGACACGGCTTGGTGACTGAACAAGAGGAGAATGGCAACTGGGGAGATGGGGACAGATGTGAGAAGGCTTTCTCAGTGTACACTATTCATATCATTTTATTTATTGACATATAGCTGATTTACCTGTATGCAGGCCAGGAAGCAACAGTTAGAACTGGACATGGAACAACAGACTGGTTCCAAATAGGAAAAGGAGCATGTCAAGGCTGTATATTGTCACCCTGCTTATTTAACTTATATGCAGAGTACACCATGAGAAACGCTGGGCTGGAAGAAGCAAAAGCTGGAATCAAGATTGCCGGGAGAAATATCAATAACCTCAGATATGCAGATGACACCACCCTTATGGCAGAAAGTGAAGAGGAACTCAAAAGCCTCTTGATGAAAGTGAAAGTGGAGAGTGAAAAAGTTGGCTTAAAGCTCAACATTCAGAAAATGAAGATCATGGCATCCGGTCCCATCACTTCATGGGAAATAGATGGGGAAACAGTAGAAACAGTGTCAGACTTTATTTTTCTGGGCTCCAAAATCACTGCAGATGGTGACTGCAGCCATGAAATTAAAAGGCGCTTACTCCTTGGAAGGAAAGTTATGACCAACCTAGATAGCATATTCAAAAGCAGAGACATTACTTTGCCAACAAAGGTCCGTCTAGTCAAGGCTATGGTTTTTCCTGTGGTCATGTATGGATGTGAGAGTTGGACTGTGAAGAAGGCTGAGCGCCAAAGAATTGATGCTTTTGAACTGTGGTGTTGGAGAAGACTCTTGAGAGTCCCTTGGACTGCAAGGAGATCCAACCAGTCCATTCTAAAGGAGATCAGCCCTGGAATTTCTTTGGAAGGAATGATGCTAAAGCTGAAACTCCAGTACTGTGGCCACCTCATGCGAAGAGTTGACTCATTGGAAAAGACTCTGATGCTGGGAGGGATTGGGGGCAGGAGGAGAAGGGGACGACAGAGGATGAGATGGCTGGATGGTATCACTGACTCTATGGACGTGAGTCTGAGTGAACTCCGAGAGTTGGTGGACAGGGAGGCCTGGCGTGCTATGATTCATGGGGTCACAAAGAGTCAGACACGACTGAGTGACTGAACTGAACTGAGTTGATTTACAATGTTGTATTAGTCTCTGGTATTCAGCAAAGTGATTCAGTTATACATTTATACATATATTTTTCAGGTTCTTTTCCATTATAGGTTATTACAAGATACTGAATATAATTCCCAGTCCTATACATAGTAGGACTTCACTGTTTATCTACTTTCCATACAGTGCTATGTATCTGTCGATCCCAAGGTCCTAATTTATCTCTCACACCTTTTCCCCTTTGGTAACCGTATGTTTGTTCTCTATGTCTATGAGTCCATTCCTGTTTTGGCAATAAGTTCATTAGTATCATTCTTTTTAGACTTCACATATAAGGGATATCATTTTATATTGGTCTTTCTAGCCTGGCTTTACCTCAATTACTAGGAGGTAATTACTATCGATCTCTAGGTCCAACCATATGGCTGCAAATGGCATTATTTCATTGTTTTTATGGCTGGGTAATATTCCACTGTATATATGTGCAACATCTTCTTTATCCATTCATCTGCCAATTAACATTTAGCTTGCTTCCACATCTTGGCTATTTTACATAGTGCTGCTATGAACACTGGCAAGTATCTTTCTGAATTAGTGTTTTGGTCTTTTTCTGGATATATGCTCAGGATAGGGATTGCTGGATCATATAGTAACTCTATTTTTAGCTTTTTAAGGAAAATCCATTTTGTTCTTCATAGTGGCTATATATTTTTCATAACAAAGATTTCTTTAAATCTTTTAAATTTTCATTTAAATCTTTTAAATTTAAAAATTTTCTTTTAAATCTTTTAAAATGAATATATTTTTCAAACAATAAGCAAAAATTATTCAGATATATTCTTCCTTGCCCCTCAAAGAAAATGAAAGCAGTCACATGATTTTTCTGACCATGCTTACATAATTAAAGGTCCTGTAGTCACTTTAAATCACATAGTCTCAATTCCATTTCAAATAAAATGTTTAACCCATAAAATCATGAGAGCTTCAAAGTTAATACCAGGTGAGATCTCATCTCACAGACGACCTCTGCGGTGGGCATACCCTTTCAATGCTGGAGGAGAGCACGGCCCCATTCCCCTCTGCAGGTGTCCACCCCTCCTCACTGGGATTTTACTAACCTTCTTGTCTGACCTCCCTCCTCAACTCCACCCTGAGGACAGAGAAGTGTTATTTCACCAGTAGTCATGAGGCGGTCTCACACTTTCTGTGCTCATAGATATTTAAAGCTCTTCCCCTTTGGGGGCTCTTCGTGCGTCCTGAGAAGATACCACCCACAGATCACTGTTGGATTTTCACCAGCAATTCCCCTGACCTGAAAGGAGGGACTCTATTTAAGTTGTCTATTCACTTCTACCCACTGGAACTGTGATGGGGCTCTGCCAACTTCTCCTCAATGAGCCTTTCACCCTTTCCATGGCCATTAGGTCAGATTATGCAATGACCCCAGTCAGGCTCTCGCCACATCTCATTCATGGGAAATACTCGTGCATGGATTGCCTAACAAACTCTGGAAGAAAAGGCTGGTTACAGTCTACTACTTGTGCCCTTCCAAGCAGCAAGCCAGCTTCAGCCCTCCATCTCTGGCTTTCCTTAAAAGGAGGCACCCATCAGTGCACTAGCTGTGACCTGATAACTTCAGAGGACACACAGGAAGCTTTCCAAGCGGCGTCTCTCTTCTGACTTGAGGTGAGGGAGATATCACATGCCTGCTTGTCTCCGTTGAGAAGGAAGCAGGGTCCACACTCACCAACAGCTCTCTCCAAAGAAATCCTTTCAAAACTTCCTCTCCCTTAAACTGGAGAAAACGCAACACCTTGGACAAATTATCAAAATTAATATAACCAATGAGAGCCAGATAGATAGGTACTCTAGATGTGATAACTCTAAGAAAAAAATGTATCATTACTGTGGCATTTTGACTAGGGATCACAAACTGGATAGAATCATGAGAGAACAGTAAAACTCAAAATGAGAACTGTTCTCTTGGATTAAAAAAATTTTTTTACAGTATTCTTCAAAACCATCATTATTATAAAAGACAAAGAAAGGCTCAGGAACTGTTCCAGATAAAGGAGACGAAAGAAACAATTAAATGCAATACGTCGACTGCAACCTCTAGTGGAGGAAAAAACAAGTGCTGTCAAGGACATTATGAAGTCAGCTGACAAACTGGATAGTGAATGGAAGATTATTTTAAAGTACTGCTAATGGTAAAAATCTTCCTGAGGTTAACAACTATACTGGGGCCACGTAAGAGAATGTCCTTTTCGTCAGGAAATATTCAGTGAAGTATCTGGAAACAAAGGGGTATAATGCCTACAGTTTATTCTTAAATAATTTAGAAAAATATAGAGAAGGATAATAAATCTCTCTTTAACAAAAAATTAAGTAATATAAAATGTTTATAGTAACTGAATCTGGATAAAAGGTAAATAGGTGATTTTTTTTCTATAATTCCTGTAACTTTTCTATAAGTTTGAAAGTATTTCCAAATAAAAAGCTTTTTATTAAAAAAAAAAAAAACAAAAAACTGCTCTCTTCTAAGTCTCACTGCTGACCCTGTGAAAAGTAAAGGGATCAAGAGTCACAGATCTGATTTTTAACAAATCTTTCTTTGTAATCACTTTAATGTAAAAAAACAGCATACAAATAGAAAGCATCACTATGAAAACTCGGTTTGAAAAATACACAAATGAATCCTGTGCACCTAGGACATATCTAACCAAACAGAACACTGTCAATATTTTAGGCACTCCCTCACCCACATGTGGGCTTCCCAGGGGCTCAGGGGTAGAGAGTCCGCCGGCCAACGCAGGAACCACAGAAGACGCAGGTTGCATCCCTGGATTGGACATGACTGAGCACACACCCACACGTGCCTTTTCCCAGCCACACCTCCATCAGTCTACTCCAAGTAATCACTATCCTGAATTTTTTTTTCATTTTTTTTAAATTTAATTTTATTTTTTTTTACAAATTGTATTAGTTTTGCCAAATATCAAAATGAATCCGCCACAGGTATACATGTGTTCCACTATCCTGAATTTTGTGATGCTTGTTCTTTTCCTCATGTTTTGTATCACAAACGTATGTATAGTTTTACAAGGTATAATTTAAATGTGCCTCTTTTACATTTTAAGCAAATAAAAGGTACTGTGGTATAAATTTTGTGTCCTCCCCCATCAAATTCCTATGTTGAAACCTAGCCCCCAAGGTGATGGCATTAGGAGGTGGGGCCTCTGGGAGGTGATTAGGTCATGAGTGTGGGACCCTCATGAATAGGATTACTGGTCTTTTATAAAAAAGACCCCTAGAGCTCCCCAGACCCCCTGCCATATGAGGCTATAAGTCTGCAACCAGAAGCTGGCTCTTACCCAACCATGCAGGTCACCCTAATCTTGGACTTCCAGCCTCCAGAACTGTAAGCAGTAAATTTCTGCTGTTTATAAGCCACTGTCTACAGTATTTCGTTACGGCAGCCTGAATGGACTAAAACAAAATGATATAATATTTAGTTTTCTATGACTTGCTTTTTTTTACTCAACACTAAATTTCTGAGATTCATTCACAGTAATGAGTACAGCTAAAGTTCATTAATGTTCATTACTGTAAGGTAGGTCAATGTATGACTATACCATGGTCTCTGCATCCAACTTACCAGTGATGAACATGGTGTTGCTTCTATGTTTTAGTCATTCTTAAATAACATTGTTGTTCCAATTGGACTGTTCTTGGGCCATTTTTTAAAACAACTGTCTTTGCTGTCACTGCTTTGCAGTGCACTTACTGTCCATATATCTGTGGGGTCTGATTCTGGATTCTGTTCCCGTCTCTATTTCTCTATTCCTGTGTCAGTTCAACACTGTCTCAATTACTATGCCTTTAGGGTAAATTTTAAGACACTGTAGTAACCTTACTATTTTTCCTTAGGAATGTTTTGGTTATTCTTGGATCTTTGCTCCTTCATATCAATTACAGATTTAGCATCTCAAATTCAAAGCAAAATTCTGTTGGGGAACTGGAATTTCAGTGACTCTTTGGGCAGAATTAGCATTCTCACACAATATTGAATCTTGCTTATCCACATAAAATAGCTCTACACTTATTTAGATCTCTTGAATAAACTCTTCATTTTTCTAAGGTAGTTCATAATTTTTGGTGTTATAATAAATGGAATTTTAAAAAATTATATTTCTAATAGATTTTTTCCTAGTGTTTGACAGTAATTGAGTTCTTATTAGTGCTGGAGTATCCAGTGACCTCGCTCAACATTATTCTAATAATTCATCTGCTGATTATTTAGTTTTTCTATATTGACAATCATATCATTTCTAAAAATGTTGGCTTCTTTTTTGCAAATGTTATATTTCTTCTCACATTACTTGAGAATAACCCTCAATACAAAATGTGAATGAACATGATTTGGGACATCTTTGTCTTATTCCTAATACAAAAGAAATGTTAACATTTCACAATTAAGTATATTTGCTGTCGGTTTTTGGAGATGGGCTTTATTGGACTACGGGAGTTCCTTCATATTACTAGCTTGTTAAGAGTGTTCTTTTTTTTTAAGAGTGTTCTCTGTTTATTTTTCTGCAATTAAGATATGATCATCTTAATAATAAAGGGTTTCATCCTTTATTCTCCTAATCTAGTAAGTTACATATATTAGTTGTAACAAAATGGATTTTTGAATGTCAAACTAACTTGCATTTCTGGGAAGAGTCCAATTTGGTCATAATGTATTTGTCATTTTTATTCATCACTGGATTCAGTTTGCTAAGATCCTTTCTAGGATTTATAAATGAGATGCACCTATAAGTTTCTTCTCTTGTTAGCTTCTTGTCTTTGTTAGCTTTTGGGGCTGCTTTAACTCAATCTCTTTCATAAAGAATAATGAAAATTTCATAGAGAAACAGTAATGAGAGTGACAATAAACAGTATCCTTGATACTAAAATAATTACTCTCTTATATTAGAATAATAATTACCATCATCCTACTCCCCTTTTTTTATTCCCTCTTCTTATTTACAGAGAATAATATAAAAGAATAATGATGTATACTATGTTACATCTTTTTCTTCAAGCTTTCATATTATGTAGAATTTGAACAAGTATAGGAAAAAAATGTAAATAATGATAGAATTAAATACATAAGTTCTAATTCCTAATTTCTAATCAAACTATCTACCTAAAACAGTTTGCCTACTAAATAGGAGTAAAAACTGCACTTTGGAAATAAATGGTGCTCTATAATTTTCCACTGAATTCTTTAGGACTGTTTCTTAGTACCATGTCATGCCAAGAGTTAATATGTTATTCCACTTAGGAAGACATGTCAATGAATAAGCATGAAAAATAATTTTAAGAAATACTGATAGAAAAAAATAAAGGCAAAGACCTACATATCTTGCTTCCTTGAAAAGTTTAACTGCAGCTGCTGAAAGCATTCACGTGCTAGCTCCACAGTACACAAGAGGAAAGCTGGACTTGAAGTGAAAGTTGGACTTGAAAGTTTTATTTTTTAAGTACAAACAAGACTGTAGACTCAGTTCTCAACGGGAAAGGTAATGTCCTTGGCCCAGCAGTTCAAAACCTAAACCAAACAAACGTTGCATAAACTATGTAGTGACAATTTGAATGAAAATAGGTTTAATTATATTCTAATCTTTCCAGAATAGGAACCTGAAGTAAATATGTAAAAACTTTACCTCTCATTACCTTATTTTGAAACTGTGGACCATTATTTTCCAAGACTGCCATTTTAAAAGTTATAAAAGCAATAGGAAATCGCTGAGTTAAACATATACAGTGTAGTTATTTAGGCATCAGTTCCCACACTCTGGAACCTTCCACATGTCACATGGCTACATGATATTCCCAAGTCATGGATTCTGCCGTTTGATCTCTGATGCCGCCTGAAGATATTTCGGGGCTCCTGAAGCTGGGCAGCTCTCTGAATACACTAAGTATACACATGAAGCAGCTCAAATGCACCAGTGCTTCCATCAACAACCACTTCAAAGGTCATTAATAACTTACAGGTGTGAGAGTGGAAATGCCCTCTGCACTCCTCTGCCCCTTCCTGAACTCTGGTTACTCTCTCTGGGCCATTTTTGTAACAGTGAGTTCTTAACTTGATATTTCTCTTTCTCCATTTTCTTTTCCCTAGCTCTGGGGCTTTTAAGATGACATTCCAAAATCTTCTAGGAAACACAAAAGCAGACAAAAACGCCTCAATGTGTTAATTCTAAGGGCTTTTTTAATTTCTTATTTTATTAGTTTCTTGAGAATAGAGGAAAACAAGTTAAATCCTTCTGGAGAAGATACCTATAAAGAAATGGAAACCTGGAGTAGGAAATGGCAACTCACTCTAGTATTCTTGCCAGAAATATTCCATGGACAGAAGAGCCTGGTGGGCTATAGTCCACAGGGTCACAAAGTGTCAGATATGACTGAGCAACTGAGCACCATCACCACCAGACTGATTTAAGAAACAATCGGCATATAACTGATTAACTTTGTTGTACATCTAAAACTAACAAAATATTGTATATCAACTATACTCCAATAAAAATTTAAAAAAAAAAGGAAATAGACAGAACAGGTGGGCAGTAAAAACCTGCATGGTTTGAAACACTGGAAAATCCTGATGGACTCTAACATCTGCTTGGTTTCCACTATTGTTTAAGACAGGCTCTAAAACTTTACTGGCATCTCCCAAAATGGAAGTGAACTGTGTGAGTGAGAGAAGCTTAATTATATATCTAAATCAAAGTTTCTAAACAGTGAAACTCTTCATATCCTCAACCAGAAATTCTTTGTGGGGGCTTTGGTGTGCATTGTAGGATACACAGCAGCATCCTCACCTCTACCCACTACATGTCAATAACAGGTACCTCTCCCAATTGTCACAACCAAAAATACCTCCAGACATTGACAAACGTCTCCTGAGTTGCAAAATCAACTTGAGATCAGTTGAGAACCACTGATCTAGATGGGGGTGTCTTCTGATCTTGAGCCTAGAAATATGAATCCAACTCCACACTAGGGCAAGACAGATAAGACAGGTAAATGCATGCTTACTTACTGGGTGAAGAGGGATTTGCACAGTACTGAAGCATCACTCCAGGGAAGGCAATGGCACCCCACTCCAGTACTTTTGCCTGGAAAATCTCATGGATGGAGGAGCCTGGTAGGCTGCAGTCCATGGGGTCGCTAAAAGTCGGATATGACTGAGCGTCTTCACTTTCACTTTTCACTTTCATGCATTGGAGAAGGAAATGGCAACCCACTCCAGTGTTCTTGCCTGGAGAATCCCAGGGACGGGGGAGCCTGGTGGGCTGCCGTCTGTGGGGTCGCACAGAGTTGTACACGACTGAAGTAACTTAGCAGAAGCATCACTCTGCAGCTTAATTGCAACCACAATGGAGAAAATGAGGAGAGAACTGGCAATAGCAAACCTAACCAAGTGACCAAATGCTGCATCACTAATAATGGGACAAGCTGACATTATATATTGAACCTAAATCTAATCAAGCCTCTAGACCTACATCAAGTTTATAGAAAAGAAAAAGGACACAGCAAGTTAAGTGACACCATGAAGAAACAGTCAGATCAGACAAACGCAGAATGTGAGAGGTATTACAACAAAGGTAGCCTGGAACTTTCAAAAACTTACTGTAATAAAATCAGAAGTGACAGACTACTCTAAATTAACAAATAAAAATAAAGTGATATAACAATGTGGAAACATTTCATTTTTTATCTTTTTTGAGCTATAAAAGATATCTGTTGAAACAATGACAGAAATCTGAATATTAACTAAATATCAGATAGTAGCTAAGTTGTGATAATGGTAATATATATTAGAGAATATCCTTATTCTTAGCAAGGGCATGCTGACACTTTAGGGGTAAAATTTCATGATGTCACTTAGGACAGCCAAATATGTTTAAAAACTTTCAAGATAAAAGATAAGGGGAAAACCAACCCAATCAAAATATGTGCAGAATACCTAAACAGGTATTTCTCCAAAGAAGACATACAGATGGCTAATAGGCCCATAACAAGATGCTCAATGTTGCTAATTATTAGAAAAATGCAAACCAAAACTACAGTGAGGAACTACCTCACATTGGTCAGAAAGGCCATCAATAAAAAGTCCACAAATAAATATTGGAGAAGGTGGAAAAAAGGGAACCCTCCTACACTGCTAGTGGGAGGGTAAACTGGTGTAGTTACTATGGAAAATAGTATGGAGAATGCCCAGAAAACTACAAATAGAATTACCATATGATCCAGAAGTCCCATTCCTGGTCATATATGCAGACAAAACTAAAATTCAAAAGGATACATGCACCCCTATATTCATAACAGCGCTATTCACAATAGCCAAGACAAGCAAATAGCCTAAATGTCCATCAACAGATATGCATGGACAGAGAAGATGTGGCATATATACAATGGAATATGACTCAGCCATAAAAAAGAATGAAATTACGTCATTTGCAGCAACATGGATGGACCTACAGATTATCCTACTAAGTAAACTACATCAGAAAGACAAAAAGCACACGCTATCACTTACACGTGGGATCTAGGACACGGCACAAATGAACTTACCTACAAAACAGACTCACAGACCCAGAGAACTGACTGTGGCTGCCAAGAGGGCGGGACATTGAAGGAGGGGTGCATTGGCAGTTTGCGATTAACAGATGAAACTATGATACACAGAATGGATAAACAATGGTCCCACTGTATACAACATCCTATGTAACCATAATGGAAAGGAATATGTAACCATAATGGAAAGGAATATGAAAAAGAATATATATATATGAATCACTTCACTGTGTAACGGAAATTTACACAGCAATGTAAATCAACAATACTTTTTTAAAGATTAGGAGAAAACAAAAGATAAAAGTATGGACTAAACCAAAACTAACGTACAGAGAAAACTGTCTCTCAGATAAACCTTGAGTTTGACATCTTTCAGTCTTATCCCAAGCCCCAAGCAGCCAGACACTTTCCTGTGGCCCCTCAGTTGCCCAGCAGTCCCCTAGAACATACTGTGGACCCTGACTGTGACGTTTCCCAACCTCTGACTTTCATCAGAATTTTCCTGAGTACTCCATGAAACTAAAGAACAAAACATTAGATTCTAGAGTATATTAAATTACAAATGCGTAATTATCTGTGTTAGCATTCTAACTAGGAACCACTAAACATAACCCCTTACTTGAGGTCAGGGACTCAAATTAGAAACTTCAGGTACTTCAGTGGCAGGCCAGTGGCTCACAACCTTCTTAAAGCTAAGCCTTGTAAAAAATTTGTCTAGGAAAAAAAAAGCTGTCTACTTCATAAGGTCTTATTTTTACTATACAGTTTCCTGATTCAAAAACCAAAATAATGCAAAAAAAAATTCACTGAGAAGTCTCAGCTACTTCTCCAGTCCCTCTTAGTCTATAGAGATAACCGTTTTTATTAATTTCCTATATTTCAATACAGTATTTCTTTATGCAACATAGACAAAATGTATTTCCCCCTTACAAAAAGGTAGAACAATATATAAACTTCTCAGCTTCTTTCTTTTTTCACTTTTCATTATATCCTAGACATCTCTATACACACCAGTATGATGAGCTTTTCCTCATTCTCTTTTACAACTGCATTATATTGTATTTTGTAGATAATCCCATTGTTATTTAACCAGTCCCCTACGACCAGGCACTTGCATTGTTCCCAGCCTTTCACTATGTATTATAAGCAATGATACCCTAATATATCACAGCGTCGGACATGACTGAAGCAACTTAGCACACTTAGCACACATCCTAACGTACGCTGATGCATCTGTAGGATAGATGCCTAGAACTGACAATGCTAGATCAAAGGGTGTGGCAGACAGAATAAGGGGCCCCCAAACCTCATGAGGGGCGGACAACCTCATCTCAAGAAACTGAACACATTACCTTACATTCAAAAGGAACTTTACAACTATGACTAAATAGGAACCTCCTTACGTCTGCCCCGACTTACCTGGGTGAGCTGGATGTAATCACAGGGATCTTTACAAGAAGGAGCCAGGTCAGTGAGGAGGAAAGCTGCTATATGACTGTCTTTGAAGATGGGGGAAGGGGCCATGAACCCAGAAATACAGATGGCCTCTAGAGACTAGAAAAGGGCAGTTCAGTTCAGTCGCTCAGTCGTGTCTGACTCTATGTGACCCCATGGACTGTAGCACACCAGGCTTCCCTGAACATTACCAACTCCCAGAGCTTGCTCAAACTCTTGTCCATCAAGTCAGTGATGCCATCCAACCATCCCATCCTCTGTCGTCCCCTTCTCCTCTCACCTTCAATCTTTCCCAGCATCAGGGTCTTTTCCAATGAGTCAGTTTTTCGCATCAGGCCCAAGTACTGGAGTTTCAGCTTCAGCATCAGTCCTTCCAATGAATATTCTGGACTGATTTCCTCTAGGATGCACTGGTTGGATCTCCTTGCAGTCCAAGGCACTCTCAAGAGTCTTCTCCAATACCACAGTTCAAAAGCGTCAATTCTTCAGTGCTCAGCTTTCTTCATAGTCCAACTCTCACATCCATACATGACTACTGGAAAAAACACAGTCTGGACTATGCGGACCTTTGTTGGCAAAGTAATGTCTTTGCTTTTAAGCATGCTGTCTAGGTTGGTCATAACTTTTCTTCCAAGGAGCAAGCATCTTTTAATTTCATGGCTGCAGGCACCATCTGCAGTGATTTTGGAACCCAAAGAAGTAGTCTGTCACTTTTTCCATTGTTTCCCCATCTATTTCCCATGAAGTGATGGGACTGGATGCCATGATCTTAGTTTTCTGAATGTTGAGTTTTAAGCCAACTTTTTCACTCTCCTCTTTCACTTTCATCAAGAGTCTCTTTAGTCTTCTTCGCTTTCTGCCATAAGGGTGGTGTCATCTGCATATCTGAGGTTATTGATATTTCTCCTGGCAATCGTGATTCCAGCTTGTGCTTCCTCCAGCCCAGCATTTCTCATATAAGTTATGTACTCTGCATATAAGTTAAATAATCAGGGTGACAATATACAGCCTAGACGTACTCCTTTCCTGATTTGGAACTAGTCTGTTGTTCCATATCCAGTTCTAACTGTTGCTTCTTGACCACCATACAGATTTCTTAGTAGGCAGGTCAGGTGGTCTGGTATTCCCATCTCTTTAAGAATTTTCCAGTTTGTTGTGATCCACAGTCAAAGGATTTGGCATAATCAATAGAGCAGAAGTAGATGTTTTTCTGGAACTCTCTTGCTTTTTCAATGATCCAACAGATGTTAACAATTTGATCTCTGGTTCCTCTGCCTTTTCTAAAACCAGCTTGAACATCTGGAAGTTCACAGTTCATGTACTGTTGAAGCCTGGCTTGGAGAATTTTCAGCATTACCTTGCTAGTGTATGAGATGAGTGCAATTGTGCAGCAGTTTGAACATTCTTTGGCATTGCCTTTGGACTGGAATGAAAACTGACTTTTTCCAGACCTGTGGCCACTGCTGCATTTTCCAAATTTGCCAGCATATTGAGTGCAGCACTTTCAGAGCATCATCTTTTAGGATTTGAAACAGCTCAAAAGGACAGGGAAAAAAATACTCTCTAGACTCTCCAGAAAGAACATAACCTTACAGACCCATTTTACATTTATGACCTCCAGAATTGAAAAATAAGAAATCTGTGCTATTTTAAGCCACTAAGTTTGTGATATTTTGTTCCAGTAGCAATCAGAAACTAATACAAAGGGTAGATACGATGCAAATTTTCCACAAGTTAACAAATCCCTTTCCATAAAGTTTGCACTTTTTTGTACTTTTACAAGCAATGTGCCTATTTTTCAACTATGTCTCCAACAAAATGTGGTATCTAACTTTTGAAGTTTTGCCCATAGAGTAGGTGAGAAATGATTTATCTCAATAGTTCTAGTTCTCCAGTGAGGCTGATATATATGATATCTTTTGCTGAAACTATCTGTTAAAATATTTTCAGCCTATCAACAAAGCAGAAACATACTGACACAGAGAACAGACATGTAGTTGCCAAGGCGTGGGGGGAGGTGGGCGGAGAGATGAACTGGCAGTTTGGGGTTGTATGTATATGTGTACTCAGTTCATGTACGACTCTCTGCAACCCCATGGGCTGTAGCCCACCAGTCTCCTCGGTTCATGGAATTTTCCAGGCAAGAATACTGGAGTAGGTTGCCATTTCCTTCTCCAGGGACTCTTCCCAACCCAGGGAACGAACCCGCATCTCCTGCACTGGCAGGCAGATTCTTAACCACTGTACTACCTGTGAAGTCCAGTTTGCGGTTAGTAGATACAAAAACGATTTCATATAGAATGGATGGATATGGTCCTACTGTGTAATAGTACAGGGAACTATATCCAAAATCCTGGGAGGAACCCTAACAGCAAAGAATACAAAAAATAACATATATATATGTATAACTGAGTCACTTTGCTGTACAGCAGAAATTGACACACTGTAAATCAACTGCACTTCAATAAAAACTTTTAAAATGAAATAAAATCTTTCCTAATTTTTTTTCCTGTGTTATTACTTTGTTTTTAGTTTTTTCGCCTAAAAATTTCTATTTCATGGGTCTTACTTCTTTATAATATGAATTACAGATATTTTTCCCACTTGGTCATTTTTCTTTTTACACTGCTGATGATTATTTATTGTCATGCTTAAGTCTTTATTATTTGAACTTATTTTTACTTAATGTTCAAAGTTTTCCTCTTATATGTGTTGCATATTCAAAAAACTTCAGCATGGCCTGTTTTAGTATTATCAATAATCCAGTAAGACTGCTTCCTAATCTCAAGGGCCAAATGTAGTGGTTAACTTGTTTTTCTTTCTTATTTCTGCACTGCTGCTGCTGCTGCTAAATCGCTTCAGTCATATCCGACTCTGTGAGACCCCACAGACGCCAGCCCACCAGACTCCCCCGTCCCTGGGATTCTCCAGGCAAGAACACTGGAGTGGGTTGCCATTTCCTTCTCCAATGCATGAAAGTGAAAAGTGAAAGTGAAGTCACTCAGTCGTGTCAAACTCTTAGCGACCCCATGGACTGCAGCCTACCAGGCTCCTCTGTCCATGGGATTTTCCAGGCAAGAGTACTGGAGTGGGATGCCATTGCCTTCTATTTCTGTACAGATACTTCAAATGGAGGAAAATACCAGTGTGAGAAAGACACAGAAGATGGCAAAATAAAATTCTAGGTAATGTAACACAATTTTAGCAAACTTTACTGCTTCACTTAAATTCATGAAAATAATTTAAAAATCCATAAATTTGCTGAGAATTACAAATTATTACATGAATACATTTTTTATCCCACATGTATTCTTCTGAATTTCATTTTTGAGAAATCTATACCTGTGTTTATAGCAGGACATTCTTTCTCTTTTTTTAAAGTTTAAGCTATTTTTTTACATTTTTTAATATTCTTTTCTACTATTGTTCATCACAGAATACTGAATACAGTTCCCTGTGCTATACATTAGGATCTTGTCATTTAAGGCATTCTTTTAATTAAAACGTATTACAATGAAGCAACAACACCTGAGTTACTACTAATTAGGATAGAAATTCAAGCAACTCAAAATATGGGAGCTAAATAACTTAGGTAATTTTGCACAAAAACTATTTTGTTTACAATTTAAACATTGTGTTTACTTTTTAAAAAATTTTTACTTATTTGGTTGCCCAAGGTCTTAGTTGCAGCAGGTGGGATTTAGCTCCCTGACCAGGGATTAAACCTGGGTCCCCTGCGTCAGGAGTGTGGAGTCCCAACCACTGAACCACTAGGGAAGTTCCTTATGTTTTCTTTTCATACAAAGTTACTTTCAAATTTAAGGTTTCCAAAGAGTGTTGATATAGTTGTGGGGATTTTTTAAATCATTTGCAAATGCTATTTGATGATAAAGTTATATAGCTACGTATGAAAAAAAAAAAAAGCCCTTTTTATGGTTCTTGGGAGTAAGCCTATGTAAGCCTTTGCACTGGGGCCCAATTTTACTACGGTCTACTGAATGCTGGCCACCAGGCACTGAGACTAGTAAAGGGGGGCTTGACCCAGAACACAACAAGCTGCATGGAGCATCTCATCCACTCCTGTGACGTCAATGGCCATAAAGTGACCCTGAAGTCTGTGACCGGCCCTTAGCAGATGCGCACTTCCAGCTGCCTTCCTGACATTTCCATTAGGATACCCCAAAAGAACTAAAATGTGAATTTTGATGCCCCTAAGCTGAATGCATCATCTCTTCCTCCAAAATCCACAGCTCCTTCTGAATTCTGTTGCAATCTGTGATCATTCTTTCATCTTTTGTCTCATCAATTTTATTTTGCACTGTTTTGCTTTTTCACACTAAATTAGCTGTCAAGCACTTTCTCTTTGAAGTACAATTTACAATGTTGTGTTAGCTTTGGCGTACAGCAAAGTGATTCAGATATATGTATATATGGTTTATAACTTCATAGGTTATTACAAAATACTGAATACAGTCCTCTGTGCTATCCAGTAGGTTCTTGTTCGTCTGTTTTATATAGTAGTCATGTGTATCTTTTAATCCCAAATTCCTAACTTATCCCTTTCCCCTCTTTCCTCTTTGGTAACCATTAAGTTTGTTTTCTGTATCTGTGATTTTTGAATCTTCCTATGAAATACATTTCAAAAGCATAACAGCTTACAATTATCACTATTTCTATAATATTTTAAAGTATTTTAATTGTGAGTTATTTGAAACTTATATAAAGTATCGGAAAATTAAATGATACCTAAAGATATTACCATTTTGTATATTTTGTATATTTGTATATCACCTTTTTTTAAAAAAGGAAAGAATGTTACAGATTTTTTGCTCACGCTGATTGAACCCACACCCTCTCCCCCCCCCCCGCCCCCCACACTGAAAGTACAGAGTCTTAACCACTGGACCACCAGGGAAGTTCCCACAACTAAAGTCTTCCCTTACCTGTATACTCTTTATCTCCACAGAGATAACCACTAAGGTTTTTACTGGAGTATGCTGCTAAGTCACTTCAGTCGTGTCCGACTCTGTGCAACCCCATAGACGGCAGCCCACCGGGCTCCCCCGTCCCTGGGATTCTCCAGGCAAGAACACTGGAGTGGGTTGCCATTTCCTTCTCCAATGCATGGAAGTGAAAAGTGAAAGTGAAGTCGCTCAGTTGTGTCCAACTCTTCATGACCCCATGGACTGCAGCCTACCAGGCTCCTCCATCCATGGGATTTTCCAGGCAAGAGTACTGGAGTGGGGTACCATTGCCTTCTCCGTTACTGGAATATAGTTGACTTCAAATGGAGTTGTAGTTTCAGCTGTACAGCAACTTGAATCAGTTATAAATATACATATATTCACTCTTTTTAAATTCTTTTCCCGTGTAGATCATTATAGAATTATCGAAAAGAGCTCCTGGTGCTATACAGTAGGTCCTTATGAATTATCTATTTTATATATAGTAGTGTATATGTCAATCCCAATCTCACAGTTTATCCCCTCACCCTGCCTCCCCACTGGTAACCGTAAGTTCAACCACTATCTTAAAGCTTTGTGTATTCTCCTCATGCATTTTTTGGCTTTCACATGTTGACTATCATGTTCTAGAAATTTATATGAATAATATACTGCATGTATCATTCTAAAAGCTACTTTTTTCACATATCTGTCTGAGATTCATGTTGATCATATACATGCAGTTCATTTACTTTAAATGCTGTATGGTGGCCCCTTGTATGAACAAACCACAGTTTATGTTCTCATTTTCCTATTGATTTACAGGATATTTCCTGCATATGCTATTACAAATAGTGATGTAATGAAATCCTTGAACATGTCTCCTTGCACAGATGTATAAAAATTTCTTTAAAGCAGACACATTTGTATCAGAACTTAGCTAGAACTTAAGTCATATGGCCACATCCACCTGCAAGAGAGAATGAGAAATGCAGTCTTTACTCTAGATGGCCATGTACCCAACAAAAAATTAGGGCTTCCATTTCCAAGGAAGAAGGAAAAAACAGATATTGGTATTGTGGAAAGCAACTAGCAACCAACAGCTGCTGCCATTTTAAGTATTTCCAAATCTCTTTGAAAACTTCAAAGAGGTCATTCCAATTTATATCTCCATCAACAATGAGTAAGAGTTCCAATTTCCCCACATGTTCTCCAATAACTTTGGCTATCAAATATATTAATTTACCAATCTGACTGATGTAAAATAGTATCTCCCTGTTGTTTCAATTTGCATTTCCTTGATTACTATCAAGTATAAACACTATTAACCATTCTAGTTTCCTATTTTTTGAAATGACTATTTCATCATTTTTCTAGTTGGTTACCTACAAATTTAAAAAAATTTTGGCTGCACTGGGCCTTCACTGCTGCAGTAGGGCTTCTCACTGCAGTGGTTTCTCTTCTTACAGACCGTGGGCTCTAAGGTGCATGGGCTCAGTAGTTGCGGTGCACAGGCTTGGCTGCCCCCCAGCATGTGGAAACTTCCCAGACCAGGGATCAAACCTGTGTCCCTGCATTGGCAGAAGGACTCCTGACCACTGGAGCACCACGGAGGCCCACCTACACACCCTTTACTGCAGGGATCTACACATATTCTTGATATTTATTTGCTTTGAAAATAATTTCAACCAATCTTTGGTGTGAGTATTCCATTTTTAAATGGTTATCTTCTATTATGAGAAAATTTTAACTTTAAGGTAGCTATTGCAGAGACTGCAAGTTGTCCACCAAAATTCACTGTCTCTCTCTTCCACAATGACAATGGGGGCCAGATATGTCTACTCAGTTAAGCTGTATTTCCCAGCCTCCCTTGCAGCTTGGTGACTAAGTTGCCAACACTGGAATGTACCTGGTAGTAATGTATCTGCTGCTGGGGAGCAGCCTTAAAAATAATGCATGTTTTTGATCACTTGTCTCTTCAACTTCCTTGACACTGTCGTGCTGAAGTTAAAATCTAGACCAACACTGCAAGCTATATGTTGAGCTACCCAACTAGTCTAGGTCTCCAAGAGGGCTTCATAGAACAAAGCCTATAAACCTACCCTGAACCATTAGATCAAAGAGAAATTAATTTGTCTTATTTGCTGCTGCATTTGGGGTATCTTTTTTTTTTTTTAACAGATACCTGGTCAAATATGCCAAATACGTTTAAGAAGGATTTCTTAGATAACAAACCATAACAAATCAATGTGCTGTGCTCTGCTTAGTTGCTCAGTCGTATCCAGCTCTTTGCACTCCCATGGACTGTAGCCCGCCAGGCTCCTCTGTCCATGGGCTTTTCCAGGCAAGACTACTGGAGTGGGTTGCCATGCCTTCCTCTGGGGGATCTTCCCAACCCAGCGGGGATCGACCCAGGTCTCCCTCATTGCAGGAAGATTCTTTACCAACTGAGCCACCAAGGAAGCCCTACAAACCAATAGCAATTATATTAGGCTGATTATTCTTTGTATACAATATAAAGTTCCTTTTTATAAATAAGAAAAATTCTTCCTGAGTTTTTAAAATAAATTTTAAGTTTTGTTTTTCAAATACAGGCTTTCATACTGAAATGTGGTTTGTGAACAGGTGAGGTAAGGACTTATAGTTTCATATGAGATTGGCCGATTGTTTCAGCACTGCTTATTGAATCATCCCACTGATTTATAATCACCTCTGTTATTTACCAAATTAGCAGAGACACGTGATGATCTTCTGTTCCACTGATCTTTGCTTATAACTTTGTGCCACTGTCACACTGCTATGATTACTAAAACTTTATACTAAATCTTAATAGTCAAGTAGACAAATCCCTCACTGTTTTTCAAACTTATCCTGGCAGTTCTTGACATTTTACTCTTCCATCTAAATTTTAACATTCATCTATCAAATTATACACACACATGCACATATACAACTATTAGGATTTATAATACAGATGCACTGAATTCATGAACTAACAGAGTAAGAAATCACATCATTACAAAGCTGAGTCTTCCCACTCATGAGCATGTTACATCTCTGTAGTACATACATCTTTATAATTTTCTCCATAAAGATCTTCAACATCTTTTGTTGGATATATTCCAAGGCCCCTTAGGTTTTGGGCCATTTCATATGGCATTTTTTTTTTTATGGCATTTTTTTTTAACTGCATGTTCAACTTTGTCTGTTGTTGGCATGTGGGAATATTGTCGGTCTTTTTAATACTTGGATTTAATACTTTGGACTTCCCTAGTGGCTCAGATGGTAAAGCGTCTGCCTACAATGCAGGAGACCCAGATTCAATCCCTAGGTAGGGAAGATCTCCTGGAGAAGGAAATGGCAACCCACTCCAGTATTCTTGCCTGGAAAATCCCATGGACGGAGGAGCCAGGTAGGCCACAGTCCATGGGGTCACAAAAAGTCAGAGCGACTTCAACAACTGAGCAACTTCACTTTCTTCTTTTCTTTAATACTTATGCTATAATCTACAATTTTTCAAAATTCTCATTAATTTTAATGTTTTTGGTTTTTGTTCTTGACACACCAAGCAGCTTGTGTGGAATCTTAGTTTCCAGATCAGACATTGAAACTGCGCCCTCAGCAGTGAAAGCACAGAATTCCTAACCACTGGACCACCAGGGATTCCCTTATGTTTTGGTCTTATTAGATATTCTATGTAGGTAATCATGGTGAATAATAACAACTTTAATTTTCTTATTTAGTCTTCAAGTTTTTCATTCCTTTTGCTTTTCTTATTGCCCTGGATAGACTCTTCAGTAAAATGTGGAACAGAATTTAGATAAGCATCCTAGTCTTGTTCCTGACTTAAAGAGAAACACTTTCTAATGCTTCTTTGTCATGTTAACAGAATTCTTTAATTGTTCCTACTTAGTAAACTTATAAGTATGTTTTAAATTTCATCAAAACTTTTTTCTGAATCTTTTAAGATGATTACATCATTTTCTTCCTCTAATGTTTGTGGTAGATTATAGCCTTCAATTTTTTACTGGAAGACCATCCTTGAATTCCTGCAATAAATCCTCTTTAACTAAGATAGTGGTTTTTATTTATTTATTTTTTTTTAAGATAGTGGTTTTTAGACATGACATATTCGATCTGCTCATGCTTTATTTAGGATTTTTCCATTATAAACAAAGTGAAACCAGACCATAATTCTTATAATCCCTGTTAAATTTTACTACCCTCATCAAATGAGTTGGGAAACTTGCCTTATTTTTTAAATTTTTATTAAAACTGCTGGCATAAAATGGGAGTTTCCTGTTCCTTGAAAGTTAAAAGTCATCATGAGCCTTTAAAGGTTTAAAAGCATCATCAGCCTGGTGTGTTCCACTATGGTGCAGGCATGCATGCTAAGTCATTTCAGTCATGTCTGACTCTTTAGCCTACCGGGCTCCTCTGTCCATGGGATTCTCCAGCCAAGAATACTGGAGTGGGTTGCTGTGCCCTCCTTCAGGGGATCTTCTCAACCAAGGGATGGAACTCATCTCTTACATCTCCTGCAATGGCAGGTAAGTTCTTTACCAGGAGTGCCACCTGGGAACCACCCCCACCATCCACTATGGAAATTTTTAAGTAAATAATTACATTTAATAGTTGTATGCTCTTCTCTTTCTTCTTAAAGCAATGAATCAGATAAAGAATAGATGAGGCTGCAGTACCATGTTGAACAGACTGGTGAGAACTGGTGAGAACTGACATCATTACCTTGTTTCCAATCTCAAGGGGAAAGGTGTTCAGTCTTTTCCTTTGAGTATTATATTAGCTGCGGTTTTTTTATAATTTTTAAAATGTATAATTATTTTGGTTGTGCTGGGTCTTTGTTGCTGCACAGGCTTTTCTCTAGTCACAGCAAGCGGGGGTTACTCTTCATTGCATTGCGCAGGCTTCTTATTGCAGTGGCTTCTTTTGTTGCGGACCACAGGCACCGAGTTTCAGTAGTTGCGACACGTGGGCTCAATAGCTGCAGTTCCCAGGCTCTAGAGCACAGGCTCAACAGTTGCAGCCAAAGGCTGAGTTGCTCCGTGGCACATGGGATCTTCCTCGATCAGGGATCGAACTCAAGTATCCTGCATTGGTGGGCTGCGGAGTCTTTAACCCTGAGCCACGGGGAAAGCCCCTAGCTGTGGTTTTTTTATAGCTGTCTTTATCTAGTTGATTGGAGAAGGAAATGGCAACCCACTCCAGTGTTCTTGCCTGGAGAATCCCAGGGATGGCGGAGCCTGGTGGGCTGCTGTCTATGGGGTCACACAGAGTCGGACACAACTGAAGCGACTTAGCAGCAGAATCTAGTTGAGAAAGACGCCTCCTAAATTTACTGAGAATGTTTATCATGAACTACTCTTATTTATTTTCTACACTATATTCTCTCAGTTGTGTTCCCATGATGTTTTAAACACCCAACACTAGTCATTATCATTATTATTTTATGCATGCAATAACTGTTTTAGTGTTCCCACATATTGATCATCAACTTCTTTATGCACCATTTCTTCTTGCCATCTACTGTTTTCCTTTGAGGTTTAACAGACTCCTTCTTCCTGTACCTCTTACAACTTTTATTATGATTATCCAAGATGAGTGGTAAATTTCCACACTTTTTTGTCTAAAAGTATTTTTTTAAGCCCACACTTTTAAATAAGAGCTTTGCTGGGTATATGGCATTCTGAGTTATAGCTATTTTCTCTTGGCCCTCTCAAAATATTATTTCTTTATCTTCAGATGTGTCTTGTTAATGTTGAAAAGTATGCCGTTAACTTAAATGCTGTTTCTTTGTATATAATCTTTTACAGTTTCTGATGTTATCTTGCTCATCTTTGAAGACTCTAAAAGAATTTATTGGCATTTCTTTTAAGGTACATGCTATACTTTATAGTATTTAGTCATTCCCCGTGCTTTAGTATTACTTACCTCCTACTGTTTAGGGCTTTCCTCATAGCTCAGTTGATAAAGAATCTGCCTGCAATGCAGGAGACCCAGATTCAATTCTTAGGTCGGGAAGATCCCCTGGAGAAATGGCAACCCATGCCAGTATTCTTGCCTGGAGAATCCCATGGACACAGGAGCCTGGCGGGCTACAGTCCATGGGGTCACAAGAGTCGAACACAACTTAGTGACTAAACCACCACCACCACCTCATATTGTTTAGTCATTTTACACAATTGCCTTGACTTCCCCATTAGAGAGCAAACTACCTGATGGTGTATAAAAGGCTATGCATCTTTTCCTATGAAGAAGCACTATGCTCTCTTGTGGAATGGGGAGTGGTACAATTGAAAAAAAAAAAAAAGACATAGATCAAAATGCCTTATCTGAGTTAGTAACAAAGGCCTGTTTCAGGGAGTGCCTAGATATCAATTTGTTGACAACTGGCTAATGTTTAAGTACAAACAGCAAGTGAGTACATTATCTATGTATTGACCATTATGTGCACAATTTATTGTTTGGCTTTCAATGGATGACAGGCATTCTTACTAAAAATTGTTTAAACATCAAAAAGGTATTCACTAAGTTCAGCAAAGTTTTCATCTGCCAATATGGTCATTTACAGTGTGTATATAGATCTGCCTCTGAGTGAATAGTTGGGGAATAGTCCCAACTATTTCCTAAATGTACAGTCTAAGCTGCTTTCATCACTGGCATTCAGACACAGCTGAGCAATTTTTGAAAGAACAGGAAAACCACCACTAGAAATCTATCTACATGGAAGACTGAGAAGACTCCTGGAAGTAAACTTACTATCTTGAGCAAAGAGAAGATTAGGTAGCTTGATCTTGAAACAAAGTCTTGGTGCTCAGAGGAGATGAGTAATTGTGAATGTACCATAGTTGTTGAGACTGGTCAGGATTCTTAGCTCAGACTACTGTGGATTCAAATCTAGCTTCTAAGGAGACAGAGAGTTGTAAACACAAAGGGGAAATACCTTTTTCTATTAAAACCATTGACAGAACACACTGCAGATCATTCTGGAACCCTCTGACAGAGTGTATCACAGGTAATCAACAATGAACACTACAGAGGACTGGCCTCTCCACATTGCCAGTGCATTCCTCACCAACTGTATCCCAAAGAATGCACACAGAAGAGCCTGACAAGACGGGCAACACCCGGCAAAACTAGCAACCAAAATGCATGAAAAACCCCACGGGAGGTAAATCATCAGAGAGCTGAGAGAAAACACAGAATACTTTCAGCTACTAAATCTGGCAGCTTACCAGGTTTGTTATTGAAAATACCTACAGTACCTCTTGAGCACCCTAGAAACATTTGGATGGAATTTTACCAGGTGCATACAGCACAAGGAGCAGGGAGAACTTAACAGTAAGGTCAGACACAACTGAAGTGACTTAGCATGCATACACGCGACAGAAGCGCAAAGCCTCAAATTGAGAATGTTAAGAGACTACTATTCGGGAAAGTCAATTTGTAACCTACTCCTCAAATTTGCAATGCAGTTGATTTTTCTGAATGACACTCACAATGATATGATATTTTAAAATGAAGACATTTCTGATTTCATGAAAACATTTGACTATTTTAATAACTAAAAATGCCTACTCTTTCCTGCAGCTTACACATTTTAACAGCTAGAAACCCTTCATGGATGACAGCCTTGTCATCAGGAAGGAGTTTGCATGACTCAATGAATCTATGAGCCATGCCCTGCAGGACCACCCAGGCAGACAGGTCATAATGGAGTGTTATGACAAAACGTGGTCCCCTGGAGAAGAGAAGAGCAAACCATTCAAGTAGCCTTGCCTCGAGAACTCCATGAACAGTATGAAAAGGCAGAAAGATATGACTCCGGGAGCAAACTTCGGGAGATAATGAAGGACAGGGAAGCCTGGCAAGCTGCAGTCCATGGGGTCACAAAGAGTTGGATACAACTTACAACAGCTAGAAACAGAAGGCCCAAGAAATCTTTCACAGAACGACAACCAAGATGAAAAATGTCATCCAAGGAACCAAAGTACATAAGTTAACTCTAAAGTGAAATCCAATTTCAAAATGGTATTTTTCATTTTACTATAAAATGATCCATTGGACTTACCTTCCTTAGAGGTTCTCAGATTATGTTAGGGCAACACCTTTTTCCAGGTTTCCTAGGTAAGAGAATGAATACAAAAACTGAAATGATTTACTAGCCCATATCTCAAGTTAAAGCCCAGATCTCATCTCTCCTACCGGTTTTTTGTGTTTCTTTTTTTTTTTGCCAGAAGCAGCACTTTCTTTCCAACTGAGAGGGTGGTGGGAGGGTGTCATAGCAAAATGTTACAGCAGCAGAAACTTTGAATAGGAGGAGGCTGAGAGGAGAAGACAGAAAAGGTGACTCCAAAATACTGCATTGAGTATTAACCCTGAACCAAACATACTCTGCAGAGCATCTGAACTTCTTTCTTTCGTGGAGGAGACAAAAGCATTTCTAGACGGGATTGAGCACAGACTCAAAGGGAGCAGGCTAAGAAAGGGAGAGGGCTCCAGGAGGTGCCCAGTCATCTCCGAACAGTTTCCTTTCTACAATTCCGCAGCCAAAAATAACCCAACTCAAGTGAAACGTGGCTGCGCCAAGTACTTTAGGTATCAGTGAAATTTCCTCCCCTTCTTTATGAATTTGCATTATTTATAAGACACTTGACACATGTTTAAACACTTAACATAGCTCCTCTGTTTCAGGAAATATGGCTTGTTCAGCTGAGGGGAGGAAAAAAGCATATAATGAGGGAGTTAACAAGGGCTGATATTTTTTTTACAACATTCTTTAAAAACTGCAAAACCTCTTTAAACACCAGGAACAGCTTAAATAATTCACTCTAGGCCTGCGGGGCCCATGCGGACGGTTCCCTCTCTGGCCACGTTCTCCCCCGGGTTTCGGCCTGGACGGTGGCCCTGATGGCAGCCCGGAGCAGACACTGTGTGGCCTTGAGACCTCCTGGCCGCCTTGCCCCCGTCCCCCCCACCCCCGGTGTTGAGGGCCCACGGTTGCTCAGGACTCCATGGAGAGATCGGACCCCGGAAGATGGGCCCGCGCCCTTTGACCTTGGACGCACAGCACGCCGGGAGCAGGCGGAAGTGGGCCGCGAGCGGCCAGTCGCGGCCTGGACGGGGGAGGGGGCGTTCCAGGGGTGGCTGAGGGAGGCAAACGGTACCTGAGGTGCTCTGTCGCCGGCCTCACGCCGGGGACCGTTCTAACCCCTGTGGAGGCCCCGGGAGGCCATGGCCCCGGGCCTTCAGTTCTCCTCGGCTTCCCCCTCAGCGGGCGGGAAAGGGCGCCCTACGGAGGAAGGGAGGCCCTGCGGCCGCCTGTCGGCCGGCTCGGCGGACCCCTGGCCTTGGTGGCCGCCGTGGTGCGCGGGGAAGGTGGACGCGAGCGGCGTCTTCCCGAGTCCCAGCACGCCCGGGGCCGGGAGCTGGGAAGCGGGGCCTGCGGACCCGACCAGAAAGAAGGAGGGTGAACCGCGGCCGCCGAGCGCCGCCTGGACTGCGCCGGCTGCGGGGGCGGAGGGGCGCACCTGCTTCCCGCCCACCTGGGCCCCTGGGCTGCCGCCGCCGCTCGCGGGCAGTCCTCGCGGAGGTCGCGGGGGCCTGAACCCGGAGCCTTGCAGTCCTCGAGTGCTGCCCTGCCTGGGGTGGGGGGCGACCCGGGTACCCTCGACTCCCTCTCTCGGCTCCCCAGGGCCGACAGAGTTGGACGCTCTCAAGGAGGGAATCTCAATACAGGAATTCCTCCTGCTTTGCTCGCAGAGTTGAAAGCCCCGGAGGCCGTCGGTTCTGCAAAGAGGAGCAGTCGGGCGCGGGCGAGCAAGCAGCTGATGGAAATAATTGTCCTCGCACACAACCCTGCGCCCAGGGGCGCGTGCACGCGCGCACACACACACACACTCTCTCTCTCTCTCTCACACAACTTGCCTCATCTAGCCGCCCAACCTTAGTATTCTGGGCATGTGGTTTTCAAAAACTTGCTTGACACAATAACAAAGACATTTAAATGCCAGGACGCAGACTTCACTTTTTAACCTGCTGAGAGGAGCTACTTTCAAAGCTTCCCCACCGCGAATAAACTGACAAAAAATATGGGGTGCACTTATAAATTAAACACCTTACCCTCAAAGCAGTGTACGTTAATCAGGTTTCTAAGGCAATAGCCATCTCTCTTTTCCTATTCACCCAGATAATGCCCCAAGAAGGAACCCCTTTACACAAGAGAGAGCTGGGGGGGGAAAATGAATTATACCCATTGCTAGTAAAAATCATCTTAAATCAATAGAGCACCACTTGAACTTGAGTTTCCATTGTTTCACTGAATCATCAATGTTTTTAATTAAACAGCTACCCTTTCTGTTAAAACATTACATAAAAGGGTTAGGTTTCTACTTTTGTCGAGGCAGCTGGCGTTTGTTGGCTGTTGTGTTTGAGCAACAGACTGTTCAATAGAAGCGAGAAATAGCTCAACGCGCTCTTAATAGACCTGTTTCAACAATGTACCTTGAAAAGGAATACATTGTGTTATTGTGTTAGTTTGCTACAAACCTATTAAAAGAAAAATAGCATCCATCAGGTCTAACAAAACGCATTTGTATTATCCGTACTTATCTGCTTCAAATACGCTTCTTGGCACTATGTCTAGAATTCAACTAGATCATCAAGAGCTGGATAGAAGAACACATACCAGTTAGGTAATGACACACAGGGCTAAGAATAATAATAAAGGAAAGTCTAAGCAGACGGCAATCGCCACTTTTTATCACGAGAAATAGAGGCAGCCCTACTTAAATTGAAAATATATTGCAAAAGCATGGAATCCTATGACAAAAACAATTTTTAAAATATTTCTAGCGTGGGAATATTGATTCAAATCCCATATTTGGAACGAATCTGATACACTTTCGATAGCAATTTGTTTCAGAGGAGGATTCAGGGCAGAAGCGATGCATTTTTAAAGCAGAGTTAAATAGCGCAAAGCACCGGGTTCTTTAGGGAAATGCGTGAAACAAACAAATCGAAAGCAAGGGTTCCAGCCAAGACGTTGGGGAACAACGCTGTCTGGCAGTAAGAAAGGAAGTGCTTCTGGAAAGTGCTCTCTTTAAAATGATTTTTAACTTAGGTTATTGCATTTTAAACACAAAACGAAACTTGAAGCAAAGAAACAAGCGGCTTCGCGGCTATGAGACAAGACACCTTGGTGTATTTCATGAAGGGCTGCCACTTGGACCACAAATCTTAGGAAAACAGAGCCGCAAATGATGAAGCTAATTTACGTCTGAGATCCACTTAGCAGAAAAGACACCCAAAGTAGCATCTGTCAGAAGGAGACATCTTTTGCTCCCAGGAAAGGCAATCGATTCAGTTTCCAACCTCAGAGTGCCCAACATTCACTTTCAAGTGCAAAATTGTTAAGGGCATGAGAGAATAGTACGCAGTCTACAATTGAACTCAGTTGTCCACAAAAGAGAACCTACACAGATTACAATAGCATGCTATGCAAGATGTCTGTGTTAAATAGATGAAGCAATATTTTGCCCATTAAATTGTTTTTGCATTTTTGAATTAGTTAATTATCAGATGAAGAATTAGAAACATGTCACCCTGAAACTTTGGATCAGTATTTTGCCATCCTGTGAAATAGCTGCATTAGACATTTTTGGAAGGCATTGGAAGTCAAATGGCTGATATGACTTCTGTCTGCAGTTAAGATGATTTTTTTCCTCAAAAAGGGTGTTTATATGTATGTGCCAGGAGGTGGCTGAGATGTGTTTGATTTATACTTTAAGACTTTTCACCGATAGTCTCCTCCTAGACCAAATCAGTTTTTGAACTAATTCTTTAGAGTTAAAAAAATAGAAATGAAATCATAAACCCCAAACTGCATACTATAAAATTAGTCTCACATAAGATTGACAGAAGGTTTGACAATTTCAAGGTGAGATTTTCCGATGTATCAAATAATCTACCAAAGATGAAAGACGTTCACAATAAATTGGTTTGGCCATGATATGAAGTGTTGTTACTAAGGCTTTATAAAAAGTCTTTGCTTCTTCATATAGAACTTTTTAAAACATTTGCGTGACAAAAATCAAGCTATCTAGGGGAGAATATTCAGTGATTTTAATTTGGAAAGATTGTTCAAATAAACAAAGAATCACTAAAGAGATCACTTGAAAAGCCAGCAGAGGAAGAAATGTATCTTAGAGGCAGACTGTAATTTGATGCCTTATTTTGTTATTGGTCTTGAAAATCCTTGATTCTCCACTCTTGCAAAAAATTTTCAATAATACATAAAATCTAAATATTTTCATTTCTTTATCTAAAGTAAAAAAAAATCCAAATAGTTCGTACTATAATTGCCTCCCCATGAAGAATAGGAAGAAGATCATATATAGATTATTTTCCATATACCCCGCAAATTCTTTCTCAAAGGAGACCTCTAGACTATTCATTTATCACTCATATCTGGAAGACCTTTGACCAATCAAATCTTTTAAAAAATCTTTACTACCATTCATCCTAAGCAGCATCTAATTTGAAAGATTCTGTAACATACATTTCCAAAGCGTCTTCTCTTTTCAGTTTCTTGATCTGCCTTAGGTAGGTAGATGAATATCATTTCAGATTTCCTTTTAGCTTCTCTTGCCCTTTAGCTCAGAAGCATGGATAGTAAAAGAGGTTAACATTTTTGAAACAGTTCTACCACACACAGTTATTTCAATGCCATTCTCTGGTGTTGTGTCTGAAAAACGGGTGGCCGAGCCCGCTGCCCGCAGCGCCAGACTTTCAGCCGGATCCACCCCTGGGCAAAGTCATCAGAGGGAAAAGATTCAGCTTCCAAACTTGATTAAAAACAGCCTAACAGTCTCAGCCACGCTAAAGAACTGTGAGACTTGGGAAGCTGTATAAACTGCCTATGAGAAGTGGTGGCTGAGGTCGAGATCCTGTTCAGCTGGTTAGTGAGAGAAGCTAAAAAAAAAAAAAGCAGTGGATAGCGAACTGCAGAAGGACAACTTGTCCTCAGATTTGACATCGACTTTATCTACTTTAGGTGCTGACAAAGAGCAATTCTACCTGGTAATTGTTCACCTTCATTTGAAGGGAAATGCAGATACCAAAGAGCTACTGAGATGCTGGGGAAGTGTTAACTTGTTTCTGAAATACCACCCCCCCCCCTTTTTTTTTTTTGCCTCCTTTTGGCAAATACTTCAAAATATCCTTCTCCCCCTGAAGTTATATTCTGGGAGACACAATTAAAAGAAAAATACCAGGATGGGAAACTGAACCAGAAATGAGTGTGTGGGTTGGTGAATAAAATAGACGCCTGTCAGCATCTTCTTAAGGATCTGTTGTCTTTGTTGTTTTTAACATGTGACATTTTTACAGAGAAAAACTAAACACATCCAAATAGGAGTCCAAACATGAAGAGAAGAGAGAGGTTTCCTGATGTGTTTCAATAGTAAAATGAAAATTGTGTCTGTAGGTGCCTGTGTGTTCTCCTTGGATTTGAAATTTTATTCCAGAAAGTGGTGCAATTTGTTAGTTTTTTTGTTTTTTTTGTTTTTTTTTTTTTGTGGGCACCGGAGGAGGAGGAAAATATGATACATTTGGGGATTTTTTCAGTAAAGCTGTGTTTAGTTTTAATTTTCCTGTATTTTAAAATAAACACTTTGACCAAAGCATGTTTGATCTCTGCAAGAAGGAAATATACATTGTGAAGGAATGTGCAGCAGTTGGGTATGAAAATGGGGTTGTGACTCACAGCTGCAGGCAGAAAAAAAAAGGCGTCGTAGTGTCAGCCAGAGGTGTTCAGTCTAATAATTCAAGCTGTAAACTGTATCCCCTAAAATTACCTACATAATAAATCATTGTGTGAAGGAAAAAAAGTTTGGACTGAAAAGTGTAAGTGAAACAGAATCCTCAGGAGACTTCAACACTGGGACCTATTGGCAATGCTGTGAAATATGGGTTTAGTTTGTCCAAAACTTTGAGAATCAGAATAACACTGGAAATTATTCTAGTGTAGCTAATTTTTTTTTCTGTCTTCATTTTCAATACATTTCTACATAGTCTGTTATAGAAATGGGCTTGCACTTTTTTTTTCCTCGCCTGATCACACAGCTGAAGCTGCTTTATGGGATTTCCAGTCAATTTATACAGCTTCAGGAGAAAACTCAATTCAAGAATGGCTTTTATTTTCAGGAAAAAAAAAAAAGTCTAACTAAGTTATCAAATACATATCAAGAAAAGAGGCAGAAATCTCTGGAAATTACCTGAGGTTCCCATCTCAGATTTCACTATTGCTTATAGGTACCAAAGAAAAGTACTACTTTTATGTAATCTGGTCGACTCACTTGCCTAGGAATTCACTGCTAGATTGAAACACTTAGACCCCGTGGTTGGCAAAGCCGGTGTCAAATGCTGGAGACTTGAGAAAAGGGAAACCTTGGGGGTGGAAGCCACCCCTTTGGAGTAAAAAGGGGGCTCAATGCCTGGAGAAAAGATGCAATTGTCAAGAGGAAGTTTAAAGGCCAAGGACACACGAAGTCTCTGAAACAATGAGGGTGAGGAAGTCAAGAAGCTGGCTCACCAAAACCACACTGAAACAATTTCTTTTATAGGCTCCTCTACATTCCAGAATTAGCGAGCAGCTGAAGCCCCACGCTGGGAACCCGAACTGTGGGCTCTTGCACACCAGCTCTGCGAGAGGGAAAAAAGTCAAGTTGACATGGGTCTCTTTCGCCTGAACAATTCAAATGAAAATATAAGGAGGAAGGCGGAGAGAGGAGACAAAACGAAGCTCGGAAAGACCGACTCCGAAGTCTGCAATAAAGATTAACTGGAAAAAAAATAAAAAAGGAAGTCCAGAGCAATTAAAACTCCTACCCCGGCTCATTAGTATTCATGACCGAATGTCCAGCTTTTCTGTTTATCTTTCTCCCAGGATCAATATCCGAGCAGCGTGGGCCTGGGAGGAGCCCAAGCCCGGCCCTGCGAGCGCCTGACCTTTCTCGCCCTCCATACAGGTCAGAGCATCTTCAGAACCGCCCGGCCAGCGCCGCGCCCCTGCTCATTAAAGCCACCATTCATCTGCCAGCGACGAGCGGGAGGGGGGACAGGCCCGGGGCGGGGGGTGGCGGGGAGCAGTGGGCAAACAGACCCAACCGACTCCAAAGAGTTTAGAGAAACCACAGCCGGCCACACCAACCACCACGGGCCCAGTGGGCCAGGAGTAAGAAAAGAAAACCAACGAGCTGCCTCTGCAGCAGGAGTGCCAGGGCCGCTCCCGGCCAGGCCCTTGCAGGCTCGGCCTGGTTCCAGACCCCACATTTTGGTGCTGGGGGTGGGGAGCGGGGGGGCAACACAAGAGCCCTCTTCGAAGCCCCCCTCCCAAAGAGAACCCCAGGCCAGTCCCAGCCCAACAGTGGTCTGGAGCCTCCCCAGGCTTCGGCCGACGTCCCAGGGGCATCTCAGTGTCAGAGCCTTAGCCACAACTATTATATTTGAAATTATTATTATTGTATTATTTCTACACCCCCTTCCACCTTCTCTAGGGGCGCTGCGCGCCAATCTGTTCCCCAGAACCACCGGCTTGGCCTCAGGGATAGGAAACAAAAAACTGGCTTCAGAGGTTCGGAAAAGAGAGGACTGAGGCAGAGGCTGGAGAGGTGAGCTGTGTGAGTGTAGGGGAAAGTCAGCTCCCCCTGGTTTAACTGAGAGGTGCGGGGGCGCCCCCCCAACAACGCACCCCCGGCGGTCAGAAGGCAGGCGGGACCCTGTCGCCCATCACATTCCCAGGGGAGTGGGCCCGAGGGACCCGGACTGCGGCAGCTCCCACCCAACTTAGTGTCAGGCTGGAGGCTTGAGGAGGGGGCCTCGGGGCCTGGCAAGCCGGGTCCCCTCGGAGAGAGGCTGGAGGAGGAGCGGGGAGAGCCAGGAATGCTCCGAGGGGCGAGAGCATCCATTGCAGGGGTCCTCAGACCACCTGCCCCAAATCTTAGTGGCTCATCGTGCTCACGCGAGCCCCGCAGTGGGGGCTGCGGGGATGTCAGAGGAGAGGAGTGTGTGTGTGTGTGTGTGAGAGAGAGAGAGAGAGAGAGAGAGAGAGAGACTCAGCCTGCCCGTTTGTGTGTACGCGCGCGAGGGAAGGGGCGCCCCTCGCTCCAGCCTAGCGGCTACGCCAAACTTCATCCCAAGTGAGGGGCTGGCGAGATGCGGGATGCGGGCAAGACGCAGGAGGTGTCAGCTCTGCAAAAGCTTGTCAACCCCTGGGAACAAAAAAGGGAAACTTGCGAGGGCGAAGAGGGGGCCCCAGCACCGACCTTTCCCCGACTGGGCCCTGCTGGGGCGGGGCGGGAGGGGGAGGACCCGAGCCCCCGGGTACCCCTCCCGAGATCTGGGATGTGGCGGCGCAGGGGCGGGGCGGGGCGTGGGCGCTGCGGCCCCAGTCGCTCCACCGCCTTGACCGTGAACTCGAACCCTCGGGCTGCCCGGGTTCTAGTTTGCAGAAGCTCTCGTTGATAACACCCTGTTCAGATTGCCCAGCGCTGCCTTTTCGTTCTCGGGAGCCCAGCTGGACGCGCCTGAGGGTTTATGCCAGATTCCCGATTCAGTCTGGAAGGGTCTAGATTCTTCCCTAAAAGAAAAAACCCAGCAACAATCTGTTGGAGGCCTGGTGGGGGTGGGGATCGGGGTGGGGGTGGGGTAGGGTGGAGGAGGGTAGAAAAGAGGGAGACATTTCTCAGGCCCTGTTCTGAGCTGCCAGTTAAAAATAGAAACCATTCATTGCGGTCTGCTGGGGGTAGCTGTGGGCCCAGGCTCTCCAAGTTCCCGCGGAACGCGAGCGATACCAAACTCTAATCCATCAATCGGCAAGTATTTATTGAACGCCTACTTTGGATCCCTAGGGTCGCTTTACGGGGCACGTGTCCCTTAAAGTGAAAATGCATCCCATGGTTCGACTGGAGTCTTGGTGGGGTGTTATTTTGAGGCCTTTATTTCCCAGCTCTTGGACGCAGGCCTAGCGTTCCCTTTGGGTTATTTCCGCGGCGTGATGGTGTTGGGGGTTTAGGACCCGAGTCCCTAGTGAGAGAACACGGTGGATCCCCTCGGGTCCTGCTGTGCCACCGGGGGAGCTCATCAACGACCTACCAGAACCCCTTCCCGATGCCAGGCCCGCCGAGCCGGGAGGACCACCGGTCGCCTGGAAAGCCCGGGGCCTCCTAGCCCACCCCAGGTCTCGGGAGGACAGCAGGGAGCCCAGGGAAACCCGAATCTCCGGTCCAGCCTAGGATCTGCCCTTGATCTCAGTTTTGGGCGGAAAATACAAACGCCACTTGAGACTGAAAACATCCGTCTGAGAAAGAGACAAAGGGACCGGGTCGGGGCGGGAGGGGGGAGGAAGAGAGAAGGTGCCACCAAGAAAAGAAAGCGGGGCGCGGACAGCGTGGGACGGGTTCTGCTGGGCCTGTGACCTGCTTCCTTTCGGCCGGAGAACTGACCCGGGCTTTTGCTCCTGGAGTGACCTCCCCCCAGCACCGACCTCTCCACCCCGCCTCACCGGCCCGGAGCTTGGTGTCCCATCACTGAACCCGGAGATACAGATGCCGAGATGCCAGTTATCACTGCGGTCATTAATAATGCAATGAGGATCACGATAATTAATAATAATAACGATGGGTCTCTCCCGAGGGGGCTGCAGCTGCCTCCAGATAAAGCGAGTCTCGCGTGGAGGGGAGTTTTATTCGGTGGTGGTGGATGGAGCGCAGCGGCAAAGGAGCGATTTTGGGAGATCTGAAGTTCAAGTTGACGGCGTTGACTCGCAGAAACGTGTCCCCCACCCCACCCCAGCCCCTGACCCGGTCCCTGCGGGCAGCTAACCAAGGGTGCAGCTCTGGTTCCCCTGAGGGGGTGCGGAAACTGGGCTCCGTTCGGTGGTTCCGGAGGCCAGGCGAGGGCAGGTTCGATTCGGGTCTGTTTAGGCAGGGGAGGGGGTGAGGGCGCCAGTACCCCTCCTCCATCCCAAGCCCAGGTACCTCGGGGCCACGCAAGATCTTGGGCGCCCTGCCCCCCACGCCTATCTCTGATGGTCTCACACCCTGACTATCCCTCTCCCCCATCTCTCTCCGGGTTGCATAGGGTCGACGTGAAAGGCCAAGACCCGGCCCCACTGTCGGATCTGTGACTTGTCTGGACAGAGCGGTGGGAGCAAGGCCTGGAGAACCGAGGGATGTTTTGCTGGAAAGCCGCCCCTCTCCGCCCCTCACATCCTAGGATGGACCAGGAGACCACTCCCAGGCTGTGGTCCTCCTCAGGGCCAGGCCCCTTCCCAGTTTTATTTCCTGCTGACAACCAGCATCAGCACCCCCAGACCTAAAAGGCCCCCAGGTAGCTCTCTGACTTCAGCTCTGCAAAGCCATAGGCCAATGCAAAGCTGGGAGACTGTCCTCTTCTCCCGCCTTCCTTCTTTCCCCAAAGGGAAAAATCCAAGGCCTCCAGTTAATACTTTAAAAAATAAAAGCACCGTCCTCACCAACATTCTCCTTAGGTTTGGGAGGTGTCTCAAAGCCAATAATTCCCACCAAAAAAAAAAGTCTAAAACATTAAAACGTCTAAAACCGACCGTCTCATTCTTGCACAGTTATGATGAATATTTAATCAGATTCATGCGCCCCCTCCCCCAGGGATGGGGGCTTTGAAAAAACTCACAGCTTACAATGTGTTCAATGAAATCTCCCAAGGATCAGTAACATATGCCAATTATTTTAATAATTTTCCTTAATATTATTAGGGGTTATAAATTTCATTTTAATAGGGGGTTGATTTCTTCAGGAGCTGGTGCGCAGGCAGTTCGCTGGGCCACTGGGGAGGGCTAGCCCGGTGGCCACTGTCACCCTCCTGGACACACACACAGCCCCCAGGCTAATGTCTTTCCTTCCCCATTGAATAGGTAGCATGGCCTCTGGGAGGACAGAGTTGCCCTTCTCCCCAAGCGGCCCTTCAGCCTCCCCTGCCTGTCCCTGCGGCTCAGCCCAGGGCCAGAGCGGGAGAGGAGCGCCAGCGGCCACAGCCACCCGCCCATCACCATCAGCTTCAGCCAGCAGAGCCCTGCGCGCCGCTGGGGGATCCTCTGGGGGTGTCGCCCCCCTGGCAACCAAACCTTTTCACCACTGGGTGGTGACTCCGGGCCTGCCAGGGTCTCTCTGAGCAACACGGATCCCCAGGAAGATGGAAATGTCCTGAAGCCTCAGGGATTTCAAAAAAGAAATGACCCCACTCCTACCCTTTGACTCTGAATGTTATTTTTGCCTTCTCCCTTAGAGCATCTTGTTTGAAAACTCTTGTGAAACTCTTTCAGGGGAGGGGAGTGAGGCTGCAAACCTTAGAGAAAAGCTGGTGGTTGGTCCTGTTGCCTCACTCATTTCCACCTGGCCGTTTCAGTCTCTGCAGCTTATTCTATTTGACTTCACGGAATTCTTGAAGAGGTTCTCTTTTATTGGGGGCCGATGGTTGGTGGTTTTCCTAAATCAAAGTGTAGTCTATTTGTCACCTTCCTCCCTTGAACATCGCACTTATGGGTGAGCAGTAGCTGGGCAGATAAGCAGGATGCCTTGAGCAAGCTGTTTAAAATTTCAAGGAAGGAAAAAAAAAAAAAAACTTTTAGTAGAAAGGGGCCCTTAAACTATCATCATTGAACCAAGTTCAAAAACAAAGGACTCAGCTCAGTTTTAAACCTGCAATTAAAAATAACTGTACCTCCGCTTTTCAGAGGGAGGGAGAGGAAAGGGGGCAGGGAAGAGAGGAAACAAAGAATAAGGAAATGGTTAGTGCTCTTCAGTCCAGTCCAAACAGCCGAAAGAAAGGCACCGCCTCAGATAATGGAGCCATTAGAAGCTCGGAAGGTTCCTGCAGGCGGGTCCTTGCAGTGGCTGTCCAAAAATGTAATTCACTCTCAGCTACAGAAACAAAGGACATACAAAATAATTTGGAGACTTTCTGCCAGAGAGGCAGTTTGGCCCAGTTTCTAGGCATACACCTTCCCCCTGAATTCGAGGTGGTGCCTCCCATTCAATGAGGCAGCTGACCCAGACCCCTATCAGCCCTCTGCTTACTCCTGCCCATTTCCTTGAGTAACTTTGCTAGGAAAAAAAAAAGTATGTTCGTGCAGTTTCAACACATTTTATTATATTTCTGTATGCATTACTCTCAAAACATATCACAAGAAATGATCAAACCACTTAAAACCTTCAAATAAAAAAATCTGAAACAGTTTATGCCCACAATTGTACATATTTATAGTTAAGAAACATTCTTTATAAATATTGTTTCCTCTGTAGCAAGTTAATACCATAATTTAATTACAAATGGATAAATATGGTAACGGGTATTTACAGAAGGAAGGGTGTTATTACGGAAAAAGCTAACGGCACGACGTTTACTTCCCCCCCTCCCCACAATCTTTCATACAGGAACTAACAAATTGAACTTGCAAAAGCACTAAAACATCACATGTAAACCCAGCTAACAGAAAAATACATTCACAAGCGTTGGTGGCGGTGATGTGGATGTGAGTGCTGTGGATCTGCATGTTGAAGAAACAGAAGGGAGACTTTGGCACGGCTTTTTTTTTTTTTTCCAGTCTATAGTTGCATGAAGTTTACAATCAAGTTGCCTCATAAAAAGGAACACAATATTCAATACCACAATACAAAAGAAACCATTTTCTTCCACATTACTTAAAAAGAAACCGGGGAAATTAAAAAGAGAAAAAGAAAGAAGCCCATCGCTTGGGGAAGGGAAGGGGAGAGAGGCAGGAGGAACAAAATCCCGGAGAATTACAAATGGACAAACTTCTATACACCAAGAAGCCATTAAAACCACCTCGGAGAAGAGAGGAGTCCGCTATGTACAGTTTGTCAGAAGACTGGGAAAGGCATGGGGAGGGAAAGGGGCGTGGAGGGAGGCAAAGGGGAGGTTTGGGTCAATATTTTTATGGGTTTTTTAAAATGATTTTTTATTTTTTATTTATTTTATATTTTTAGCTTTAAAGATTCCGGAAGGGATATCATTGCTTTTCATGCCTAGATTATTTAAAAAAAAAAAAAAAAAACCAACAACAACAACAAGAACTTTTAAAAATCCTTCTGCTGGTAAAATCATTTTCATCATCATAAAAATCAGATTGGGAATTTTAACACCGATCACCGGGGTGCTCTCGGCGCTGTTACCAGTAGAGGGACCGAGGCAGCCCCGCCCCGGCCTCTCACACGTACCATTCATTGAAGTTGGAGGACAGGCCGCCGTGGCCCCCGGCTGTCCCGCTGCCCCCGCCGGAGCTGCCGCCGCCGCCGCCCCCGCCCGCCCCGCCGCCGCCGCCTCCCCCGCCGCCTCCACCAGAGCTGCCGCCCGCGCCTCCACTCCGGTGCACCGCGGACACGGCCGCCGCCGCCGCAGCCGCTGCTGCAGCCGCTGCCGCCGCCGGGGAGAGAGTGGAACTGCTCTGGGGCTCGGCGCTGGGCGACACCAGCCCCGGGGGCGTGGACGACTCGTAGCCGGAGCTGGCGGCCGGGGACGACTCGGAGCCCTGCGGGGAGGACTCATGGACCTGCAAGACAAAAGCCGGGAGGGGAGACCAAAGGGGACTGGGTGTGAGTGCAGCTGCTGTGGGGCCGGGCCTCCCCCACCACCAGAAGTGCCCCCCCATCCCCAGAAGTGTCCCCCCACCTATCCCCCTGGGGGCCCGGCCGGGACACTCGGCTTTCCCCCACCACCCCGGGGCCGGCGGTTGAGCCCGGCCGCCTCGCCCTCCTCGCGCCTGCCCGGCGGTACCTTCATGTGTTTCCGCAGAGAGCTGGGGTGCGTGTACGACTTGTCACACATCTTGCACAGATAGGGCTTATCCGAGGTGTGCACGTGCATGTGCTTCTTCCTGTCGCTGCTGTTGGCGAAGCGCCGGTCACAGCCCTCGAACTCACACTGGAAGGGCTTCTCCCCTGTGGACACGAACACGCGCGCTGGCTGCCGGCGCGCCCGGAGACCACCACCACCAGCCCCCGCGCCCCCGGGAACCCCTACCTTCCACCCCACCCCTTGGCCTTGAAGGGGACCAGGCCTCCGGGAGGAGAAAAGAGGGGCGACAAGGGCCTGGGGCTCCCTTGCGCCTTCCCACCTGACCGCCGCGCTTTTACTTCCTATTTTACTTTTCTTCTAGGCTGACTCGCGTTTCCTCACATCTCTGATCAAGTTGGGGTAGCCCCCACCCCACCCCCCAGCCCTGCCTAACTGCCTTTCTTACAGGGCTTCTTGGACTCGCGGCTTCTAACAAGTTGGTCTCGCCATGGAGAAGCTGTTATTATGACAAAATATTTGGGGCATTATCAGAATCACACAGGCTGCTGTCGGCTTCTCTCTGGGGCCAGTAGGCAATTACATTTGGAGATGCTGTGTGTTGTTTGGGGACCGTACTGTGGATAGCGACTGAGCCAGCATTTTTTTTTTTTTCCCATCCAAAATTCTGCAGATTGAATTAACCAAAATTCTCGGTGCACTCCCAGCCTTTTGAAGACAACTTGGGGGAAGAGAGAAATATGAGATAAGGCAGCACTTGAGAGAGATTGCAGAGAGGCGCAGGCTGGGCCGTGGGGGTGGGGGGATCAGCCAAGGCTTTCAGAAACTCCCTGTTTAAATTTTCTGGCGGTCCCCGCATTCTGTTGCCAGAATTCCAAATGCTTGGAGTCATTTAGAGGTGTGAAAACTCCAACATTGTTCCACTTGGAGAGGGGATCATTTAACGTTAAATTCCATTAGCACCTAAATTGTTTCTTAAAGACATCCGCTCAGACGCAGGACTCGAAAGCGAGCATTTCATGCAAATAAATTTCTCAAATTTTAAACCTTGTTAAAAGCTTGTCTCGCACCTCGGCTGCCTCCCTTCCCGGAAGAGAACAATAGGCCGCTGGCGCACCCCCACTTCGGAGTAAATATTGACGGGGGAAGTTGCTAAAACATTTGGCTTTCTTTTAGGAAATCGTCTGGCACGATTTTGGCTGGGACCTGGTCATAGATGAATAATCTATGAGGCGAGAGGCGCGTTCTTTCTCGGCGCTCTCTTCTCACGCGATTGCCCCGCGGGGCCGCGCCGCCCCGGGCTTTCGTTGACCCGGCTGTCGGTCCAAGTTTGGAATCGCAAACCCTCTGGTGCCCCTTAAGAGAATTTCACAGACTGCTGCGAACCCACCGTAAAGCTCCGCGACCCACCTCGAGATGGGCTTTAAAAACACTTTAAAAACGAGAAACGCTTTACAGCTTCGGCTCACACCAGACTCATTTTTTAATGGGAAACAGTCCGGGTAAGGACGTCTGGGCCCGTAGTAAAAAAAGAAAAAAAAAAAAAAAAGTGGAAAAACACATAAGCCACTCAAAACGCAGACGCACACCCGGAGCAGAAAAGCACATTCAGACAAGCTGGCAAAATCCTCTCTAGACTCGATTCCCGGGCACCGAGTTGGAGGCTACTTTTATTTTCTGCGTTCTGTTTAGGACGGAAATTATTCACCGAAGCTGAGCCAACGAAGCAGTTGCATCACCCGAAGCATGCATTTGATGTTACCTCGATCATTTAAAACTCAATTTCCGCACATGGAAAAAACCCAGCCCAATAATAATATTCTTTCATTCGCCAACAACAACAAGCCGCTGGCTCTCTCTCGCACACACGAAAACATCTCCCGTTCCAGGGCAGCGGATGGCGGTCGGCGCGTTTCTCCCCGCCAGCTAACCACGGCTTCTCTCCCTTCTGCGCCCCGACCCCGACCCGACCCACGCGGTTACCTGTGTGGGTCCTTTTGTGGATCTTTAGGTTCTCAGAGCGCGCGAAGACCTTGCCGCAGCCCGGGAAGGGGCAGGGGAAAGGCTTCTCGCCGGTGTGCACGCGGATGTGGTTGACCAGTTTGTATTTGGCCTTGAAAGGTTTGCCCTCGCGCGGACACTCCTCCCAGAAGCAGACGTGGTTGCTCTGCTCCGGGCCGCCGACGTGCTCCACCGAGACGTGGGTCACCAGCTCGTGCATGGTGCTGAAAGTTTTGTTGCAGCTCTTCTTCGGGTTACTCAGCTGCTCGGGGTCGATCCACTTGCAGATGAGCTCTTGCTTGATGCACTGCTGCCGCATGTAGCGGAAAAAGGCACCAGGGTGATGGTGGTGGTGGTGATGGTGGGCCGCGGCCGCTGCCATGTTCATCCCCATGTTCATATTCATGGGGCCGTACTGGTTGTGGAGCTGCGCCGCCGAGTAGGGGTCGGTCCGCGGGCTGGCCACCTGGCGGTACTGCTCCGAGCGCCCGAACACCTCGCCGGGCAGCCCGAGGCGCATCTGCCCGTTGAGCACATTCTGCGAGCCGTGCGGCCCGTGCTGCTCCGGGAGGCCGGGGAAGAGGAGGTGGCCCTGCGCGTCCGAGTGCGCGTGGTGCAGGCCGCCGGCCCCCGGCCCGAACAGCCCGTGCTGCCCGCCGCCGGGCGCCGAGTCGCCAAAGCCGCGGCTGCGGAACAGGAAGTCCCGGGTGGAGTTAAAGGGTGGCCCGGAGTAGGAGCCGACATGCGCGGCGTGCGGCCCGAGCGCGGCGGCTGCCGCGGCGGCCGCTGCAGACCCGGGGTAGGCGCCGGGGCCCTGCGACGTGAACGCCGAGCTCTGGCCCGGGGACAACTCGTGCGCCCCCGGGTTGAGCTTGAAGGCGCCCATGTGAGCAGCCGCTGAGTCCACGAAGCCGTTCTGCGCCGCCGCCAGGCTCAGTTCGCGGTCTTGCATCTCCGCGGCCGCGGCGGCCGCCGCCGCAGCCGAGTGGTGATGGTGGCGCGCGAAGCTGCCCACCCCGATGGCCGGGAACTGCGGCCCCGCGTCCAGGAGCATGGCCAGCGCGCCCGCCCGCCCCGCCGGCCCCGACGAACCCCGCGCTTCCTCGGCTCCCACTCCCGCCCCGCTCGCGGGGCTGCGTCCAGCGGCCGCCCGGCTCCAAGCGCAGGCGGCGGCGGCGGTGGTGGCGGCGGCTTCAGTCCCGCGAGCGGCGCTCCTGCGCCCGCCGCCTCCGCCGCCGCCTGGATGTGCCTCGGGCGGCCGGACGCGGAGCGAAGGCGCGGAGAGGAAGAGGAGGAGGAGGCGGCGGCGGCGGCGGAGGATGCGCGGGAGGAGGAGGAGGAGGTGGTGGAGAAGAGTCCAAAGCCAGGCGGAGAACCAAAGTGTATTAAAGGAGCTGCGGCGGGGGCGGGCGGGCAGGGCAGGGGAGGGCGGGCGGGAGGAGGGAGCAGGAGGGAGGCGTGGGGAACCGAGCGGAGAGGGGGGTCGGCGGGGGGCGAGCGCAGCGCCGCGGCCCCCACCCCTGCGCGCACTCGCGCGCGCACGCACGCACTCGCTCGCTCGCCCGCCCGCCCCGCGGTCCCGGGGCCCGGCAGCGCCAAGCGGCGCCTGCAGAATGCGATCACCGCCGCAGCAGGGCCAAGGTGCCCGAGCGCGCCAGCCGCGCGCGGCACGGGCAGGCGGGCGAGGCGGGGACCGCGGAGCCCTCGGCGATTCGGCGGCCCAGCCCGGCGGGGCCCGCGGCTCCACCCGGCCGCGGCGGGGGTGCTGGGGGCGGCGGACGGAGGCCGGGCGCCCTCTCCACGGCGCGCTCGCTCGGCCGCTCCCTCCCCCGCGGCCCTGCCCGCGCCGCCCCGCGCGCGGCGGGTATTGTTTGGCTCGGCGGCCGCGGTGTTTAGCCCTCCGCGTCCTCCGCGCTTGGCATTGGCTGCGCCTCACGTAGTAAACTCGCGAGCGGCCCCGGATTCCCCCAGATGAAGGAGGCTGCCGCGCTGCTCCGTCTTTCTTTAAGTTGTGCGGGAGAAGGAGGCGGGGGAGAAGGGGGGCTGTGGGAGGGGAGAAGGCGAAGGAGGGGAGGAGGGGGAGGCTGGACTCAAAAACAATAACAATACCAAAAAAAAAAAAAAGTATTCTCCAGCTCGCTCGCTCCCTCCCTCTCTCTCTCCTATCGGCCCGGGAATCCCGGGCCTGGAGGGGCGGCCGCACCCGCCAGGACCGAGCGGAGTTCGGAGCAAGTGCCCAAGCGGAGGGCGAAGTGCGTGTCCCTGCTTTGGGCTGCGGTGGGCTCCGACCGCCACCGCCACCACCACCGCCACCGCCTCCGCCTCTGTTTATTTCACGGGGCGCAGCCAAAGCCGCAGCCTTTTATTTTTTTATTTTTTTGTCTCCTCCTTTTCCTCTCCCCTCCCCCTCGCCCCCGCGTCTCCCGCCCCAGCCTCCCTCCTTCTCGCTCCCGGACCGGCCTCCTGCTCACACCGCCCCTTTAGCGGCGGCTCCAGCCCCGCCCTCCCACTCGCCCGGCGCCACCATTGGTCGCTGCCGCGCCGTCAATCCAGCGCCCCCGCCCCGAGGCCGGCCCGCCCCCTCCGCCCGAGCGCCGCAGCAGCTCCCCGCGGCCCCAGCCGCCGCGGATGGTGGCAGCCCTCCGGGTCCGCCGGCCTCTCCCTCAGCATCCCCGTGCGCCTGGGCGCGACGGCTCCTCGTCCTGCGGGCTGAGGCGCTCCCCCGAGCCCGGTGGCCGGCCGAGCGAGGGTCTGGGCCGCGGGGGTGGGGTGGGGTCACAGTGCCCTTGGTTGCGTACTCTGCGCCCACGCCCTCCCGTAGAAGCCACCGTTTCTCCGGGGACCGAAAGCGGGCACCTCTGGTTGCTCGAGAACGTGGCTAGCGACCGGGCCCGCGAGGTGGGAGGTTCTGTGCGCCGGGAGGCTACAGCCCCAGTGCCCCGCCTGGAGGGCGCCGGGGGGCGCGCGGCTCAGGGGCAGATCTCCGGACGTGTTGGCACGCTCCTGATCCTCGCCCACCTCCCCAACACACACTTTTGTCGACTTGTCCTGGGGTAGTGAACACACAGGTGCAGGATGGGGAGGGGGGTGGCTAGAAAAAACAGACGTGCCCTTCCCTCCCACCCTTCTGGACACTCACCCAAACGCCGCCCCCTCCCCGGCCGCGGCCCCCTCCCCGGCCGCGGCCCCCACCCGGCGCTCGGCGCGCTCCACTCCTCCCGCCGCTCACGTCCCTCTCTGATTAAGGCTGTAAACACTGGGCAGCGGCCCCCGCGAGGGAGGGGATTGTTTGGAAGCGGTTTAAAGACAGTGTCACCCTCGGGGTGGGTGCCCAGAAGTCCGGGCCTCTGCCACTGTAGGGTGGGAGGTGTGGGGACGCCGGAGGCGCCCGGCCAAGCCAGGCTCAGGCTGGAGTTCGGCCGAGGGTCAGGCTCATCAGAGTCCCGGGAAAAGAAATCTCCAGACTGGTAGGGCTCAAACCTAGAAGATATTTATAAATCATTCTCCAGAAGCGAGAACCCCCACCCCCGCAGCCCTCCGCTCTAGCCGATGGCGGGGCCCGAGGCTGCTCTCTGGGTCCCAGGTCCCCGGTTGACCGCTGAGGACGTTTCCCGTCCCGAGGCCGAAAGCTCGCGCTCTGGAGGTAACCGGAGAGGAAGCGACGGGCCGCGGAGGCTGCGGAGGTGCGAATGGAAGGCCCGAGGCCAGCGCCTTTCTTCGCCTAGCTAGCAGAGAGAACTGCTTTTAAAAATAAAAATCTCTGGGAGTTGAAATAAAATTCAAGGAAGAAAATAATCAACACGCATTTCAAATTTTCAAGTTGAAATTAAGGCCATCAAAAAAAAAGAAAAGAAAACGCGGGAAGAGAACTCCAGCAGGCGATCTGGAGCAGAACCCGGCCCTTGCGCTCGCACAACGCAGCCTCTCCCGGCTTGAGCGGGTCCCTAAAAGATCCGAGCTGACCGCAGCCCCGCGCACAAGGGGCCCGGTGCCCTCCCGCTGCCCGCCTTCCCTGCCCCTGCCCCGGGGCTGGGGGCGAGGAGGAGGAAAGCCCGGGCATCTTGTCAGAAAGCCCGGGATTTTGCTCGGAAGCTGGGGCTTCTCGACTTTTCTGAAAGAAGGAAATGTTCCTCCTCTGCGCACACCTTTCCCTCTGTCAGGGGGGAGGGGAAGGCAAATGTCAAACTGCCCCTCGAGGCAGAAAGGGACCAGGGAGAGAGAAAGAGAGAGAGAAATACGCCAGGCAGAAGGGCTGCCCTGATACAGTGAATCTGCCCAAGGCACAGCCTTTCACACTTGTTTCTTGTATTCATCAATTTGTATGGAGGGGTAGGAGGGGGGAGAATTGGCAAAGCTTACCCCGAAAGTATTTCCCAAAGAAAATATTTTCTTAGAAATAATGGTCGTGAGAATAACAATCCTGCATGTCCGCAAACCTCACTCTTCTTCTTCCAAACCATCAGACTTCTCCAAGTTTTCCTTCCTTCCCACGGACTCGCCCCTGCCGCCCTCCTCTGTCCCCTCCTCCCCGCCCCGTTCTCTCCTTTCGCTTGGATTCCCCCTTCTCGGCGCCCGTTGCGGGCCGAAGCCGCTGGGCGCTCGCGGGCCCAGGATCCAGGGGCCGCGCGGCCGAGCGGTGGGACGGACGGCTGATCCCCGCTGGGGACCCGGCGGCCTGGGCGCTCCTGGCTCTTCGTTCCCGGCTCCAGTTCACCTCTCTCTCTCTGCAGGACACGCAGGAGCTGAGCCAAGTTCAAAGTCACGTCGCCGTCTCCTCTTAGAAGTGCTTTATTTCTCCACAAACCGCGGAACTCCTTCGCTTCAAGACACAGTTTTTGTTTTTGTTTTTAAGGGAAGGAGAGGGGGAAGAGAGAGAGAGAGAGAGATCAAGAAAGCAAGGGATAGAGAGAAAGAAAAAAGAAAAAAAACCTGCAAAGGCTTTCAGAGTCATTGCCTCAAAAGTACCTTTGAGGTCCTTGGCCAAGGAAAAAAACCCAGCCGACTTCCGCACCCTGAGAGTGAAATTCAGTTTTTCAACAGGTTTCTAGAAGGGCCCGCCGTGTTGGTGTCAGAACCCGGGGACCCCTAACCATCTCCATCGGGCAAACGTTTGCTCTCTTTCTAAGTTTTCCAAAATTGAGCTTTTCAGATGTCCTGGGGCCAGCACAGGGCTAGGCCAGCGAGACTCCGGGCTTCTCCGTATATGGATGGTCCCAGGGCTGGCAACCCTTTCCCCATCAAGTGGAGAGAATGGCAGTGTAGTAGAGAATTCGGATTGTCTTCAAAACAAACAAACAAACAAACAAAAACAAAACCAAAAAAAACACACAAGAACACCAGTAAATCCCATCAAACACACGGGCACTCATTCACTGAACACCTCGTTGCAGTTTGTGGGCCTCTGTAAACGGGTGACTGGCTTCTTTTGTCGTATGCTGAGTATTTTGTGTACATATGCCTACAAACAATGCAGAGGCACACACAGGGTACTCACATGCTCAGGTACATCTTGTTGGCCAGGAGAAGCCAAAAACAAACAAGCAAACAAAAGGGATCTTTATATTGGAAAGCAGAAACACTGGGTGAACACACCACTCAACCTTCTAATTTTCCTCTTAAGGGAAAAGATGGAAATGGAGGAAGAGATGGGAGAAAAAATGTGGAATTGACTGTCCATATACACTGGGCCAAAAAAAAGTGGGGGGATTTCACAGGATTTCAGCACTGTCCTCTGCATCACAGACACTCATAAATTCAACAAGATCATCAACAGGATATTAAGTTGCAGGTCACCTTTGATTCAGCCTCTCAGTCACTCCTGGGCTGGGCGACCCCTGACCCATGAAGGACCACATGTGTGGTGGGGGACCCCCTCCCCTGTAAAACCCACCTAGAACAAAAGAGCTTTGTCCGAGGTTTAGAGAAGTGTAATGTAAAAGAAGGGGAAATTGTGAAAATCTCAGCCAATGTTGTAACTTTTAAATACCATTTTTAAAAAGGGGGAGCTTTAGTGGAAGCAGGGAGTATCAGGGGATAAGGCCCTCTCTAGCCTGCTAAAAGAACTTTTCTACAGTTAAAATTTACTATTCTGTAACCGGGCTTATAAAAATTCTCTCTATAAAATATATGTTCACCAGCAGTTTAGTGAGAGATGCAAATGTTTGTATATTTGTCATTAGGGACTCAGAAAGAAAAAAAAAAAAACAGAAGCCAACATTTCTGGGTGACAGTGGTTGTGCTTTTGCAAAACGAGAGGACGAACTGTCTTTACTTTGTCTCCTTTCCTGATGGGAGAGTTTCTACTGCTGTAAAACAAAAACAAAACTAACCCCCCAAAACAGAAGGCAATGGCTTACATCAATGTGTTTAATTATTTTGAGGGCAGTTATCCTTTGGGCTCCCAGGCAAACTACAGCCAGAGAGGCTGAATACCGGTGACAGGCGAGCAGCTTTCCAATAAACTGCAGTGTTATTGCAATAGACTTTGTAATACAATTTATGCTGTCATTCATAAATAACAATGCCATATGTCAACCATATTGCTTACACAAGTAAATCCGTCAATGTGTCAGTATTTGATTTATCTCAACAGCTTCTTCAAATATTGAAGTATACATATTGGAAGGAGTATGGAATGAGGGGAAACTACTCACAAAATTTGAGATTAGAAATAAAAGAACTTCTGCTTCTCCTTTATTCCCCATCCAAAAACATTCTAAAGAGTAAAGCATGAGGGAGGAGGAGAAATACATCTTGGAGCCAACATAAAGAAGTATTGGGTGGTTACATGAACTGTGAACAGGTAAGGGGGTTTCTGCTTACTGTTTAGACCTTCTGAACATATTTTAAAAGACGACAATTAGGGATTTTGCAAGAAATTACCAATCTTAACAGTTGAATGTGGGTCAAAGGCCATTCAACAATGCCCACCCCTCAGGATAACAAATGATAACCAAATGATAATATTTGATGACAGGTCAATCTTACTGATTTTTTTCGAAAGAGGCAGAATTTTTCAAGGTTTTTAAGTACTAAGGTCAGGTGTAAATGGGATGAGTCCAGTTCTTGAGTATCCAAAACAAATGAATAAACAAATCCCAAGGTTCCAGTGATGGCTTCACACCCCAGGCCTCTGGGTTTTTTGGTTTGGTTTTGAATCCTCATGAAGTCCATGTTCATGGGACAGGGATCAAAAACTATCAAGAAGCACTCATCTGTCTACTCTCAGCCTCACACATGTTCGAGGAGTCTGAGGATTCAGCTGCGGCTCAGAAGGGCGGGAAACGGAGGGAACCCTCGGAGAAACTCTTAGAACTGAGACCTGAGCGTTGCTTCCTGGCACCCAAGGCCCCAGGGCCGGGTCGCAGGTCCCATCAAGTCAGGTCGCCAGTGGTGAGGACTGGGCAACTGGTACCCGCCGAGTGCGAGCAGGGCAAAGGGCCGGGTACCTCACTGCCTAGTGGCCTGGAGAGCTTGATTCGGGAAAAGCCCTTGAATCCGAAGTCTTCATCACTTCCGGCCACGACAGAGCTCAACTGAAACGCAGTGTTGCGGGTCCCGGTGCTCCCCTCGCCCCAGCTTTTGAGAGGTCTCCCCACCCCACCCCCACCGCCCCCCCCCCCCCCCCCGCCACTGTCTGCTAATAAACCCTTCTCCCAGTTGAGCACCCACTGGGGAGCACTTGGGCTGAGCTACAAAAGTCCTCTGACCCTTCGAGGGGTTCCGACCACCCTCTCCGCCCTTGAACCTGCCTCTGGCGCAGCCCAGATGGCGCAAGGTGCTCCAAACCGCTGGGCACCCAGCCCTTCTGCAAGGAGGCCGCCCTTGCGGAAACCACGCGGGATGGGGTAGCCATAAAGCAATTGCAAAGGCAATAAAGGCCAGCTCAGTGGGTCCCCCAGCTCCTTTCTTGTCCACCTCCCCGTCCCCGGCGTACCCCCTGCTCCCCACCCCCTACCCCCGCCTGCCGAAACAATCAGACAAAGGCTCAAAAGCCAGGAAATGTCCAATTCACTTCCCATAGAATTTATTAATTGCCCACACCCATCGCGAGGAGACTTGGCTGAGTCCAGGGACGACCGGAGGGTACCGGGGAGCCGCAGTACACCCCCTTCCCGGCCCTCGGAACAGCGGGGAGCCATGAGCGCCCGCCTGGGCACCCCGAGACCGGGTTCGGCCGCCTCCAGGCAGCGGAGCGCGGCCTGGCCGGCTCGGCGTTGACGGCGTCTTCCCACCCTCATCGCGCCTTGGTTTGGGGCCGGGAACTGGTTGGGGTTCGGGGTGCAGCAGAGAAGTCTGGAAATCCACGTTCCCCGAGGAGCACCTGTTGACCCTAGAAAGGACATCTCCATGGATCGCCACGTTGCTGGCCCCACACCAGCACCTCCGCTGCAAACGCGCAGAGAGGAGCAAGGGTTTGAAGGCTCTGCCCTGGCGACCAGCACCACCGCGGAAATATGGGGCTAAATCCACAGGGGAACTGGCATAACGACTTCTACACCCTTTTGCTTAAAAAAAAAAACAAAAACAAACAAACAAAAAAAAACCACACTAGTATTTATTTTCTTCAACGCCCTGGAAATTGTTGGTGTTTACTTAGGAAGTGTGACACAGTTATTGGGTCCTTAGAAACTCGGGATGTGAAGGGGTTTTGATTTGGCTCTCAAAATGGCTTGAAAAAGAACCAGCGCACCTGGGGTCAGGCGGGTCATCACAATAACAAAAAGCGCCTCTACAAAATAAAAAGCTCTTTTATAAAGAAAGGCAATCCGGAAATCCACTGCGAGCCTTCCTGATGATCATCCAGCCAGGCCTATTCTCAGGTTTAATTGGCAGGCGGTTTATTGGCGCCTTATTGGTGTTGATTGAAATTTTGCTTCCAGTTCTTTCTTTTAAGAATTAGCGTCTCAAGTCGATTTACCTGAGTCAATTATCTTTTTTAGGGTCTGAGTTTGGTCATAAGTTTGCAAATATTCATTAAACACATTTCACAAGTATCTCTCTTTCTCATTGCTATCCAAACCTCTATCATTTCCTAAGTAAGATTTTCTTTTTTAAAGCTTCCCATAAAAAGAAATTGATCAGGGAGCTATATTTGAATTAAGACATATTAAATCGATGACAGATACATATCACGCTGTGTTTAACAAGAGTTGTACAAGGAGGCGGGTTCCAGATTCCGGCAAGGCTCTGCTGCACCATTATTCACATTTTTACAGCCTCTCCTTCATGCCTTCACCCATTAAACCATTAAATTTCAGCAATTCAATAAAACAAAGCAGTTATAATTTTGAGGAAAAGCTATTTTGAAAGAGGTGGAGGTACCCATTTTATTGCACAATAAAAATGCTCAACAGTCTATATTAAAGGCTAGGTTGGGCTTATTTTCTTCTTTCTTTATTCATTCTTTTTGCTTTGTTTTTACTTATAACCTGCAGGATTGCATGCCACGCTGCCATTATGGACTTGTTGATGATTATCGCTAAAAAATTCAAATAGAGGAGCCTCATTTGCAAGGTTCTGAGAGGAAGTGAAGACAGTGGACAATTCCAAATAAGATGCTTTCTTCATAAACCATTCATAGAGATGACACAGTCCTTCCTTCACCTTGCCTGGGTGGCTTGAGACTTTTTAAGTCTTGGAAAAAACATTGTGAAAGACTTCCTCCTCTCCAAATACAGATATGGATTTTGTCTCTATTGTTTATTAAATTGTTTTTTGTTGTGTTTGCACTCAAGCCTTGCTTATTTCACCTTATTTGAGCTTCACTGAAGCTTAAAGAAAATACCCATTTGAAATCTGATTGTACTATTTTCTTTGTTGGTTTGTCAGTTTTATAAGAGTAATGACATTCTCAAGGCTCGAAGGGAAATTCCCTGTTAAACATTGTTCACACCAGTGTAAATGCAGCTATGGAATCAGCTCTTATCAAAATAATTCTTCCCACTTCTCAGGATGATCTCACAGATGATGGCTTTATGGAGTCTTTTTTTTTTTTTTTTTAACTTGGACAGCAAACGAATTAAGTGGGTAACATGTTTTACTGTATCCCAAACCGGGAGGGGGGGAATTTTAGTCATGATTTCTTTTTAAAAAATAATTTTATGTAGGGCAGCAGAAACAATTTAAAAACCTGACTTTAATTTTTGAGCACCATGGCATATGGCAAAATTTTAAGATGTTTTCTTTTTAAAAACTAAATGGCACTTTAGGGCAATAAGAACCCTTAAGTGTGAGGGATGTCACATTTCACTGCCCCCTCCCAAGTGATGCAAAGACCTATTTCTCTCTTCAAAAAGATTTGATAGCAAATCGCTTGAAAGGGGGTGAGGCTTACTTTTTTTGAAAGCCAGTTTTTATGGTTTTCAAGGAAAGCATCTCTCCTGCTTGATGAACTTTTTAGAAAAATGGTAACAGGTTATTCTATTAGCACATAAAGTGCAAAGATACTGCTTGCTTTTAAAATAATTATTTTATTGGCTTCAATCTAACTTGTGGTCCTTTCGGAGAAAATGAGGCACCCATGCGGACTGCATTCTGCACCGGAAGGAGAACTTCTGTTTAAAAGATACGGTTTATTTTAGCCGCTTCCCCCTGGACAGATGCTGTCTGTCCTGCCCTGCCAGTGTATCTCGGAGAAGCAAAAGTTAGAATCACTGCCCGATGCCCCTCCCCCTCCGTAGATCTAATTGGAAGTGGCAGATCTAGAACCGATGAGCAGTGAGATTACACTTCGAGCTGACTCCTTTGAACCATGCTGAAAAGGATTCCATGAGCTAAAAAGTCTAGGTAAGACGGTTCCTTTGGAGAAAGATGTATTTTAACTTCACCTGGTGTTTTGCAACCAATAAGATTTTAATATCCTTTCTCATTCCGTCTACTGTCTGTGCGCCCTCCGCGAGCGCTCGGCAGATTGAGTGCCTTCCCAAATAAGAAGTTTCCACCATCCTGTCCTCGAGCACGATGGAGGCCATACATCTGTTCACCCCCTCCTCCCCCAGAGAACAGCCCGGCGCTCTTCCAAGGGAGGAGGTAAGAAAGTGTTTGGATGCTGGAAGGGACGCGGTGTGCCGTGAGAGAATGCTTTTGAAGTTGGGGGCTCCCCCTCCCCTCGCCTTTTGCTCCCCGAAGGGGTCCCCCAGCCCAGGGCCGCCTGGCGCCCTTCGGCCGCGTGCCGGCGCACGCTCTCCGCAAGGCGCGTACTGGGAACGCTAGGCGCTGCGCGCGCAGGCCGGCCGCAAACTTTCTGCAAGTGCAACTTGGGCATCCCGTGGGAGGCGGGGACGCGGGGCTCCGGGGGAGGAGGGGGCGCGAAGCGAAAGCGAAGGCGGCCGCGAGCGCGGGGGCGCGTGCCCGCTGGGCCGAAGGCCGGAAAGGGAGCCAATCGGGCAGCCGCGCCTGCTGCCAATCACGCGGCTCCCTCCAATCCCACCCTTGCCATTTCCAAAATCTCGGTCCCACTGTGCAGCTCCGAGGTGGTGTCCGCTCGGCCAATCGCTGGAGGACCGAGTGGGAACGGGAATGAGCGGAGTTAGGAGGCCAGGACAAAGAAGTTAAAGAGCGCCTAACACATACATGTTTTTGAGGGCGGGCCGAGAAGGGAAAAAAGTACCCCCAGGGAGAGTCCATGGGTCTGACTGTGTCGCTCTGATGGAGCCCCCTTTGAGCAAGAGGAACCCGCCCGCGCCGAGATTAGCGGATCCGGCCGCGGCTCGAGCCTGGCCGCTGCAGAACATGACAGGCTTCCCGGCGCTGGCCAGCGCGCCCGCCCACTCCCGGGTCCGCGCCTCGGCCGCGCACCTCCGCCTGCGGGACCCGGTCGCTGACCCCGGCGTGGCCCGCGCTCCGCTCAGACCGGAGCACATGGCCCAGGCGAGCGCGCCCGGCCCCAGACCTCCCTCCCAGGCGCTCCCGGCGCCGCCCGAGTCCCCGGCGGCCGCCGCCCGCGCCGCCGCCTCGGCTGTGCACCCCGGCGCCCGCACCGCCCCCGGCGGCGGGGGCGCCCGCGGCGGGCCGTCCCCCGCGCCCCCGCCCCCGGCCCCTCCTCCTCCCCCCTCCCCTTCGCCCCCTCCTCCTCCCCCTCCTCCCCCCACCCCTCCTCCTCCTGCCCTCTCGGGCTACACCACCACCAACAGTGGCGGCGGCGGCAGCAGCGGCAAAGGCCACAGCAGGGACTTCGTCCTCCGGAGGGACCTTTCCGCCACGGCCCCCGCGGCGGCCATGCACGGGGCCCCGCTCGGAGGGGAGCCGCGCTCGGGCCCCGGCTCCCCCCAGCACCCGGCCCCGCCTCCCGCCTCGGGTGGCATGTTCATCTCGGCCAGCGGCACCTACGCGGGCCCGGACGGCGGCGGCGGCGGCGGCCCGGCGCTCTTCCCCTCGCTGCACGAGCCGCCAGGAGGCCCCGGCGGCCACCCGCACCCGCTCAACGGCCAGATGCGCCTGGGGCTGGCAGCGGCCGCGGCCGCGGCAGCGGCGGCGGAGCTGTACGGCCGCGCCGAGCCGCCTTTCGCGCCGCGCTCGGGAGACGCGCACTACGGGGCGGTGGCGGCCGCGGCGGCCGCCGCCCTGCACGGCTACGGAGCCGTGAACTTAAACCTGAACCTGGCGGCGGCGGCCGCGGCTGCGGCCGCGGCGGCCGCAGCCACCGGACCAGGGCCCCACCTGCAACACCACGCGCCGCCCCCGGCGCCGCCGCCGCCGCCGGCGCCAGCGCAACAGCCCCCCCACCTCCCGGGGGCGGCCGGGGCCTTCCTGCGCTACATGCGGCAGCCAATCAAGCAGGAGCTGATCTGCAAGTGGATCGACTCCGAGGAGCTAGCCGGGCCGCCGCCGCCGCCGCCGCCTCCGGCCGGCGGCTCCAAGCCCTGTTCCAAAACTTTCGGCACCATGCACGAGCTGGTGAACCACGTCACCGTGGAGCACGTGGGCGGCCCCGAGCAGAGCAGTCACGTCTGCTTCTGGGAGGACTGTCCGCGCGAGGGCAAGCCCTTCAAGGCCAAATACAAGCTCATCAACCACATCCGCGTGCACACCGGCGAGAAGCCCTTCCCCTGCCCCTTCCCGGGCTGCGGCAAGGTCTTCGCGCGCTCCGAGAACCTCAAGATCCACAAGCGCACTCATACAGGTGGGTGTCTGTCCCCGGCCGCCGCCGCCGCCGCCGCTTCTGCCGCCGCTTTCTCTTCCTCCTTCGTCTCCTGCTCTTCATTTTTTTGTTTTCCCCTCCTTCCGCTGCTTCTCTTCGCATCTGTATAACCCGGACATGTGACTTCTTGTTTTTCTCTCCCTCCCCCCCTTTTTTTTCTATGAATAAGTAATTCGATAGCACACACACAGGCCCCCGCGCTCCGTTCCTACGCGCTCGAGTCTCCAGCGCTCCCCGCAGCCCGCTCCGCCGGGACCGGCCACGCGCTCCAGCCGCCGCCGCCGCCGCCGCCCCGGAGCAGAAGCCGCCGCCGTCGCCAGAGCAGGAAGGCGCCCAGGACGGTCGGCAGCCCCTATCCGCCCGGCTCCAGAAACTTGGGGAGGGCGATGGGGAAGGAGCGCAGGACCGGAGCCGCTCCGGCGGCACTTGCACCCTCACCGCATGGCAGGCCCCGCGCGGTGTCCGAAGAGCGGGCGTGCTTGGGGCGCGTGGAGGGGGGGGGGGGTTAGCGGTGACATCGGGGCCGCGGGGGGCCCAGCGCGGTGTGACCCCTCCGGGACGGGACAGGAAAGGGAGTCTTGTCCCTTCCGGGCAGGATGTAGAGTGCGAAAGGAATGCGCCCCCCGGAGACCTTCCTCCTACACAAACACACACGCACGCGCGCACACAGTCGCCCACCGTTACACACCCCACACGAACACGTTCACGCGCGCACACATCACACCAGCAACAACTTCACACACCCGTGTTCTTCCTGACCCCCTTCCTCAGAGCTGGGACACTCTTGGGCCCTGATCACACAGTCACACTTGCTCATTCACACGCCTTCATACACACCTATACTCACACGCGCCGTCACACGTTTTATCACACGGGCCCTAGAGGGTGCTGAGAAATTGGTTTCCGTCATTTTGGAGAAGGTTTTCCCGAGAGGAGGACGGAGCGGGCTGCAGAGGCTCCTTGAGGCCCATGGCCCGCGGTGGGGCCCCTTCCCGCCCGCCCCGCCCCTGCCTTGAGGGGGGGGGGTGTGCCCCCTTTTGGGGTGAGGACAGCTGCGGCCTCGGGCGCCGGGTGGGCTCCGGTGGGCCGTGCGCCCCCTTGGAGCGGGAGCGCGCGCAGGGCCGGAGCGCCGATGAGCGCGAGCTCGGTCGGGATTTATAGGGACAGACGAGATTACCCCTCGGAGGACACTTAAGTAACTGGAGTTTACGTTTGGCAATTACTTGGCTGATTTATCGGCGCGGTGGCGGCGGCGGTGGCGAGGAGGCAGCCGCCAGGCGGGGGCCCCAACACCTGGCCAGCGGCCGAGGCTACGGGGAGGGGCGGGGAATCTGCGCGAGGAGCCGGGCCCGGGAGGCCCGAGTCTGGAATCCCAGGCCTCCCTCCTGCCGCCGGGAACCGCCAGGCCTCCTGTGGCCTGGCCGATGCCCCCGGGCTGGGAGCCCGTTTTCCCCGGAGGCCGGTCTGCCAGCCACGTTGTTTTCTCATCGGGATCGGCCCGCCTTAAATGATGTTTCCAAAAGGAGATTTCCCACCGGGCTCTCGTAAAACCTCCCCGGCCCCTCTAAGCCAGCGGCTGGCCCCGGGGCCCAGCACTTCCCGACCAGACGGAGGCCTGGGGTTGTGGCGGTGAAGCGCCCCCCGCAAGGGGAACCCCCTGACGGCGCCCGCAACCTCGGGCCCTTGCGGCCTTTTCACCTCCGAGGGGAGGGGACCTTCCCTCCCGGCCCGGAGATTGCCCCGGGCTGGGGCCGTGCTCTACCGCTTCGCGCCCGGAGCTGGAAGCTCACGGCGCGGGTGCCGGCCCTCCGGTTCCCCCGGGACGGGCCGCCTCCCTCCGCCCGCCTCAGAGGCGCGCCCCCGGGGGCGGGGACCAGGGCCGTTTGGTTTTCGGGTTCCCAGCGCGCAGGACTACGTCCCCGCACGGCTCGCGGCGGCGGCCTGGGCCTCGCCGGGTCCCTGCGGCAGGGATGCGAGCGCCCGCCCCTTGATGCTCGGATCCGCGCTGGGTGCTCTTGGCGGTCCCTGGGCCGCTGAGCCATCGATCCTCGTGTCCAGCGGGGGCCAGCCCGGACTCCCCTCCCCACCGCAACGCTGTCCCTTTTTGGAGGGGCGGGGGGAGCGGGCAGTTATCCGGGGATCCCGGGACAGGCTGATCAAAGGGAATAATCCCCCGACCACTCCAGAAGGCCCGTTTCCTGACCCACGTGCCCCCAATTCCATTTATAACCTTTCTTGGAGCTTGACTTGGAGTTCTCACACATAGCTTCCCTCACTCTCTAAAACCCTATAAGTAGTTAAATTCCGACGTGACCCCACTGTCAGCGTCTGAAATGTAAACACTGGGGCCTCTCACCCTTCCTACTCAGGTAGAATTGGCTCTCTCCCACCTGCCCACCCCTAGAATAAAATAGGCAATTCTATCACCCTTTCCTTTTTTTCTATTTTCTTCCTCCATCTCCCCTTGTGCTGGCTTTTCTACCTTTCTTTCCACATGGTATCTGCCTTTTCTGGGCCTGATTCTTAATGCTTCTCTTTATCGTGAGCAGTGGTGAAGCTTGCATCGTCCAAGCCGTTTATTTTGCACAATAAATGCTTAGCCTGTTCAGAAACACAATGTTCTAAAAAGCAACATTTGCATAGGGTGAATAAATCCACTTGAGCCTCCATGTTGAAGAAAAGCTGATTATGCTTTTTAGGGGGAAGAATGCTATATTAAGTTAGTATTATCTCCAACTTAAAGTGGAATATGGAATCAGGACAAATAACCAGTGTTTTGATAAAACTTGATTTCTGTTGCAGCCCCTCCACAGAGAATTTTTAAAGGGTGTCACTACCATCGCATTATGTTGTGTTTTTCCCTCTTTGTAGGCCAGTGTAGGAGGTATATGAACAATAACTCAATTTTTAAACAATACTTCCAAGTAGGGTAAGTTATGTTACAGGCATCTGAATACTTTTCAGATGTGCTAATATACTCTTGGCACTGAAGTAGTTATTCATTGCTGAAGTTAAAAGAGAGAAAATTACACCGAAATACTTGTATAGGAGAATCCACCACAGAAAATTTATGTACACTAAGCTGTCTTAATAGTTGTTTGGCTTTTTAAAAACAATTTGTTGAAAAACAAGGAAAAGACTGTATCTTATATATCAGCAGAGTAGCTGCTGAAATGTAGAGAAACTCCTTTTAAAATAATTTAAATATAAGGAATAAATATATTACTATACCACAGTATGTATGAGATAACGTTCAATTATGGACTCAAATACATCAAGTTCATGGATACTAAGGTGAGGGGGGAAGTCATAACTGCTACCTGCTGTCTTTCTGTCCTTGCTTTTTAAGACCAAGGTGTAGAGTGTAGGTTACTGTAACTCTACTGGGTTATCTAGTTGTCTTAGCATTTCTACTGCCTGCACCCAGGACCTTGTGTTTAAAAGGCCCTGTGTTCCTGGGGTGGGTAGGACAGCTTAAAGGGGCAGTGGGCCCAAAGACTCTGATAAATAGCATTTTTTTTCCTGTTTACTATCAAACAGTATGTTAGAAGAAGCCTCTGGCTGAGGTATGTGGTCTTTATTAATGCTTGTTAAAGTTCTGTTCTGCTAGGGTCTTAACTGCCCAGTAAGTTGTGAGAAGAGCTGGGAGAAGGAAGAGGCCAAGAGCCTATTCTGTGCCCAGCTAGGCTTGTAAAAAATCTAGTGGTCAGATCGTGGTTTTCACAGATGTCTTTATTTCTGGGGAGATCGGGGTTTTGGTGTATTGCCTTTCCTTTCCATCAGTGAAATCCTGGGGAACTCTCTGAAACAAAATGCCATTATTATAATTTTACTGATCAATCCCAGTTTACTTTTACTTGAGTATCTGTTTATTTTCCTTCTCCTTTTTTTATGGTCTTCACCTAAGCTGTGGCTTTGGAAGTTATTTCAACAGCATTTATCTTGACGGGGGATCTGTTTGAATTTTTGTGTGTATAGACCCGAGGGGGACAAGGATGGAGGTATTTGGGTCCCCGTTGAATTTCAGCGTTATTGCCTGATCCAAGCCCTTAGCCCTTCTCGCCTTGACCCCTATGGTACTTCAGGGTCGACATCCAGCCTCTCCCAAAACCCAAGTCCAAGGAGAGCCTCCAGGCCAGGGGACACCAGGCCCATCCTGGAAGTATCCCTTCCCTGTAGCATTCTGGAACCTGGGAATTGGGAATTAGGCTGGGAGTCGGTCTTCAAGAGAATGGGAAGTTGCATCCTTCCATCTGCTTGAAGATTATTCTCTCAAGTTCAGAGGACTCTGAAGAGCCCCTGTTAACCTCCACTGTGCTTTCTTGCAGGGGAAAAGCCTTTCAAATGTGAATTTGATGGCTGTGACAGGAAGTTTGCCAACAGCAGCGATCGGAAGAAACATTCCCACGTCCACACCAGCGATAAGCCCTACTACTGCAAGGTCCGGGGCTGCGACAAGTCCTACACCCACCCGAGCTCCCTGAGGAAACACATGAAGATTCACTGCAAGTCCCCGCCACCTTCTCCAGGAGCCCTGGGCTACTCATCAGTGGGGACTCCGGTGGGCGACCCCTTGTCCCCTGTGCTGGACCCCACCAGGAGTCGCTCGAGCACTCTGTCCCCTCAGGTGACCAACCTCAATGAGTGGTACGTATGCCAGGCCGGCGGGGCCCCCAGCCACCTGCACGCCCCTTCGAGCAACGGAACCACTTCCGAGTCTGACGACGAGGACATGTACGCGAACCCTGAAGTCGTGCGGACGATACATTAGATTCGATCAGTCACCATCACTATCAGTAAAGTAATAAGTGGGAGCCCTTGGACCGCATCCTAACCTGAGACAATGCTGAGCTTGAGACAAACCCTCGACTCAGACTTGCCACCAGGTCTAATTAGCCCTATTTATTTAGTATGAAACCCTATGGTGTTGGTACATTTAATTAATTTAATTAAGATATTTGGGCTTTCCCCCCCCTTAGAAAACAAACAAACAAACAACAACAACAAACCCAACCAAGCTGGACTTGTTTGTTGCAGGGGGACAGGACTGGGAGCAAACTGTGCCAAGGAAGATAAATGGAGAGATCGTAGTTCATCGAGACACACACTGCCAATGCAATAGATGTAGTTCTTCACAAGGGTGAGAAAAAGAGCATTAAGTCAGCACTCAACACAGCGACAGGGCCCTCTGCACTTCCCAGAGTGCCTCGGGACTGCCTTTGACACCATAATGGAGCCCCTCTGCTTCCCGCCTGGGCCCTAATTCTGCAAAGGCCTCTTGATTGTAAACCACTCACACTTGCTGCATCACCAACAGATCCTGGACTGTACCTGTGTCTGAAAATATTTGTAAAGACCCTTTCAGTTCTAATACTTGTAATTTTTCATTCCCACTCTTTTATTACTGATCTCACCATAACACAGTATTTTTATACAGGATTATTCCTTCAGTACCCTGCTTGTATGATTGAAAAAAAGAGATGCAGCAGCCTAGTACATCTCCATGTATTGTGTTACTGTGATTGTTCAAGCAACTGGAGAGAAGAACTGCTGCAGTAGACAACTGTGAAACTGTGATATTTTATAAAATAGAAGAAATTCAAGTGCTTTTTCTTTTTTTTTTTTTAAATCAAAAATCTCAGCTGCTGCCTCTTTACTCTGTCTAAACTTCCTGTGTAATAAAAATACTATGTTTTAGATCCTAAGTTCTTGGGATGCCAAAATTCACAGGCAAGTGTAAGGAGGTGTGATGTTGGCAACATGCCTATTTTTTAGGAAAGCTATTGTTTTAAAAACAGGCCAACCCCTCTTTTATACTATTTATCGACCTTTTAAAAAGTCTTTATTTTTCACCGCTGGAAACTGCATTTTAATGCATTTTCTTCCACCTGAGCATACAGAACTCTATCCCACTTGAAAATTACACTGTATGATTTACATTAAAAGAGGGGAGGGAGTTGCTATACATATTAAAATTGTTAAAAGGTTTATAGCTACCACCAAACACTGATGAATGTGTGACCTTTGCCAGAGCTGTCAAGCTAGGATAAAAAAGGTCAAGGACCTAGGACAATAACTCTTAGTCAATTTATTTTTGGTTGGTACAACACATCTCATGTGCAAAACGTAGTCCATCATAAACATCATACAAATAGACTAAAGAGCACTAATTTATCCTCAGAGACCCTGAAGACACCCCTTCCCCAGGGTTTGTAGAAATTTGTTTTGTGTGCTGTGAGTGGTGGATGTAGTCTTGTCATTGTTAATAACTTGTATGTGAACACTATTATTTGTACAGTTGAATTAATTTATTTTCAGACATCATCCTTTTTTTTTTTTTTTCCTGGAAGAGTTCAAAGCACACCAAAGAATTATATTATACATTTTGGTGAGAGATGGTCATTTATGACCTACGATTTATTAAAAAAAAAAAAAAAAAGGAAAGAAAATGGGAAAAATATATTTTTAAGCTTACTTGAATGAACAACGTAATGTGAAAACCAGGACTCTTCCTGCATGTCTCTTTTTTGCATTGTGTTGATGAGATTATATATAGTTTATAGATATATTCTATTACTAGTACAGTGCATGGTGCTGTCACTTTGAAAGCCTTTCAATGTTGTCTTCAGATTGTTATGGTGAATATGAAACATGCAGACCCTCCTTTATAAAGAAAAAGACCATAAAACTTGAATATAAAACAATTCTACATCTTTAAAGTTTATTTGATTTTCGTATTATTCATTTTCAAAACTCTTTCAAATAGACAAAATAAGATGAGGTATGAACTTTGGGGGGATAATTTATGTATCGTAAACTTATTCAAACAAAATATTCCTGATTTATAATGAGTTGTTTTATTTATACAACTTTTTCAATGGTAGTTTGCACTATTCTTTATTATGCTACAGGTTTATTTATTATGAAACAAAGGAATATGTATTTTATGTATTTTGCCATGCGTAGGTTAACTCTGCCACAGATTTATTGGTTTCTGATACACTTAAAGTAAAAACTTAAAATGTGTACCTCCGATAGAAAGCAAGAATGATTATGAAGTAAAGAGTTTAATAAAAGTATTCTTCCTATGTATCGCTTATGTTTTACATGATGGCACATCTCTGCCATTCTCTTCCAAACAGAACAGGTTGCTCATGTAGTAACCATTCGATTCTCTTCCCTTGATCTCTTTATTTCTTTACCCTCCCCAAGCAATAAAATATGTTTACAGCTTGGTCTAGTTTACAATCTAATCTAAAGAATACAGTATATTTATGAAGACTAAGCCCTGCAGGTTGCACAGCACAGTGGCATAAATCTCAGGGGTTACTGTGCCCATTTGTTAAAATTAATAATAGCCTTAGTGATCCTCATCAGTGGAGAGCTGAAAAGCAAATTTTAGCGTTTCTTTGCTGTCCAGCCTCTTTCTAAAGAAAAAGGATAACAACGAGGAAAAGATGGAGAAAAGGACAAGTGAGATGTTTGCAGATACAAAGAAGCTGAAAGAATCAGGAGCTAAGGTGGGTATGGAGTTCAAAACATCCTGAATGAAGCTGAGTAGTGGGCACCAAACACCTCTTCTATTTATTAGGTGATGGGAATCAGAACCCACTTATACTGTGGTTTACTTGGAAGTTGAGTGGAGATAAGTAATTTAGCCTTTTGGGGCAGGTGTTATGAAGAAATTTGCTTCATTGCCACAAAATGCCCAAGTGGCTTAGAGCAGTAAGATTGGCTGTCCATATTAACAAGGCTGAATCCTTGTTTGTTTTTAAGCTGACTGATACAAAACTGATAAAAGGCAACTATTCAAAAACAATTGGTAGTAATGTCAATAAACAGTTCTCCAAAAGGTTAGAGTGGGCTTGTTTTTTTTTTTTAAAGTCGGGTTCAGTTAAACGTAGTAAAGGGGAAAACAGGTTGCAAGGGGTTATTTGAAGCCAGATGACAATAACCAGAAGACCAAGGAGAAAAACACTCAAATGAAGTCCCCAGTCAATGGAAAAACTTATAGCTCTCTAATGAAGTTTCTCGTGAAAAGGGGGTGACACAAAGCCACCAAGACATGAATCATTCATGGGAAATATAAAAGATAAAAGATATCTGACAATGAGCAGAACCTTGTATAGAGTGTATAAAACAAGTTTCCCCTTCTTATTTTCTGCTTTTAAAACGCACAATCTCCCACTCCCAGTGTCTCTGTCCAGTCTATAGAGTTGAAATTGACCACTGCTCGTCCTGCGCCACTTCAAAGTAATTTAGTCCAGAACGGAAGGCTTGGCGCTTGGACAACCTTCATGGTGTGTTAAGATTTCTATGGCAATTGGCAAGCAAGAGGTTCCCATCTGAATATGTCTCAAAGAAAGCCACTATTGACACTAAGTTGGCTATCATCAAAGACTTTATCTTTCCTAGGCAAAACGTGGCCCTCGTGGCCCTTGCGAACGCTGTTTAAATCATCTACCTTTGTTTTCCAGGCTGGGAGGATCTTCAAACACAGGAGTGTTTGTTGTTTATATGTGTTTTTCCCCATTTAGGATGCTCTTTGGTAAAGCTAATGCTCCTAAATGCTAGAGTACAGAGAAAGAGCTGGTGGGCAGGCATTATATTCTTTTAAAGAGATGGAGATGACCACACAAGAGGGATAGGAAAAGAGGAGGCCCTGGAGACAGGAAAAGAGGACGCCCAAATTCCTTGAAAGCCAAGTCAGAACTGATCTGTGACATCACAGTTTTGCCATTTATCCCAAATATTGCATTTGGAAGCTTTCAGAGACCATATTGGTTCTCTATCCATCTATCATCTATCTCTTTCTCTATGAAAAGGAACAAGAGATGTTCACCTGAACTATTTGTTATTCCAGTTTGGCTGGGAACTACAACTGGGGTGGCAGCTGCAGAGACAATCTGATTTCTCAAGTGGTCACCTTAAGTCACAGGAAAAGCAAGCTGCACAGAGAAACAACCCAGACGTACAGTAATACTGTCAGCCGGTCACACCACACTGCCCGCTGGTCCCTCCACCAGCAGTCTACCAAAACAGACACGTGGCCAAGAAAGCCATCCTTCCAGGGCTGGAGGGTTGGGAAGGAGGTCCACGGTGACAGGGCCCTGGGGTGGCCAGCACGCTTGGCCTCTGTGAGGAAAATCTCGCAAAAAACTCACACTCTTGTCATCTCCCACGCCCACTCACACTCCGGAGCACACATTCACATAGGGGAGTGCCTAAGCAGGCACAGATAAGTTCAAAGGCATGTTCTTTGAAATTCAAAGTACGGCTTTTATGGTACATCCACGCTGAGTGTAGGCATTGCTATGGCAATGGGCAGGGCCAGGGGAGTCTGGCAGGAGGGTCCACAGTATTGGAGACACTCTATTAAGATACAGTTGCAGTGACCTTTCCTTTCATTCCAAGTTAGCTCCCTCGATTTTCACCTGATCAGAAATACATATTCCATATCGCATTGCCTATTTGTAATAGTATATATGTACAGGCATATATGTGTCTTTCCATCCACTTTTTTTTGTTAAGATTCCCCCTTAGAATCTCCCAGCTTGAGAGAAAGGAGAAAGAATGAGGAGAGGAGGAGAGAAAGGCCGGTGGGGGTGGGTGATGGCAGAGGCCGGGGGCGGGGGGAGGGGGGCAGGGAGGGGGGCAGGAGCGCCTCAGCCCGGGTTCCTCTTCCTTCTCTCCCCACCTAAGTACTTTTATTTGCAGAGCGATTGTTCTTTGTTTATTTAATACAAGTACTGTGTGAATGGTGAAAAATAAACACGATGAAAAATAACCAAACAGATGATTCCTCCGAGTGAAAAAGCCCGGACTTAATAAAAGTGCGAAGCAGTCACCGCTGAATGAGAAACCCTTTGAAGTGGAACTTATTATAGGAGGAATACTTCGGGGTTGCCTTAACGACGCCGCTGAATCGAAAGCGCTCGCCTTTGTCAGCGATTTGTTCTCCTTTGCTGGGGTGCCCGCAGAAATTACTTACATGGGCTGCCTTAACATGCAGCCTGCAAATCAGTAACCTTGCAGCTCAGACTTGAAGACGCCACTGGGCCACGGACAAAAAAGAAGTCAGGGGGAAACGCACCAACCTTTCACGCCGGGTCCCCGCGGACGGGGGCGCACCGGGCGGGATGGGGCGGCAGATAATAAGTTGTCTTACAACGGCCCCCACCCTCGGTCCCCACCCCCACCCCGACCCCTGAGCCCAGGCCCGGGCCCCCCACCCCCGGCGGCCGGGGAAGCTCCGGCCTCTCCCGGGCACTCCAGCGAGGGGCGCTCTCCCGCGCGCGGGCCGGGCCTGGGACGTTCCCAGCGGCCCGGGCCATATTTAATAAGGGTCGTTTATCACCCAGGCGCTTTGAAGGGTCGCCTCCAGCCCTGCGCCCATTAGAAAGGCGGAGGTGACATTTAAACTCCGTTTTCAAGGCTCGCGGGGGGATTTCAATGAAAAGGCAACTCGTTTGTCTTATGAGCCTGGAAACAACCCCCTTCTCGCTCCTTTTGACCACATGGCATAACTCAAAAACAATAGTTCAAAAGTGAAATGGCATCGCGGCGTTCACTGAGAGACAGGCCCCCATCTAGCACCAGAGAAAAGAGGGAGCCCGCAAGACAATGTGCTTTTTGTGTCTGACTCTGTCACAAGGATTGTGTTGTTTGCTTTGGAGGCTGCGCCTGTTACACTTTCCTGAAAGTGCTTGTGTTAAACAAGAGTTATAAGTCATCCCAAACAACAAACATTTTGATTTTCTTTGCCTAAAGGGCTTTCCCTGGCTATGGGCACCGTGAAAAAATAATGTCCTTGCTGAGAAAGGAACACCAGTAGTAGCATTAGAAGCGGGCGCATTAAATATTGAATGACACGGGGAAAAAGAGCTTGTCGAGGGGGCACTCAGCCTTCAAGTCTTTCTTCAACTTTGTCTTCGCTGGCTGCTGGACTATTTAAGATGGTATTAATTAAGGCGGCTTCGGGTGACGCCGAGCCCGCCGGCCCCTCGGCCGCGCTCCGTCAATGGGCCTGTGTCCCCGCGCTCTGCTCACGCGTTGGCTGGGCCGAGTGCAAATGTCACTTCTCATTTGGAGGCTGAAGTGAAGGGCCCATCCTGCATTAAGGGCGGCAGGGATGTAGTAGGCAGCAGGCGTTAAAGGAATACGAGGGGCTGGGGGCCGGGGGCGGGGAGGCGGGGACGAAATGGGAACAGCTGCCCTGGGCCAGGGACGAGCTCCCGCCGCCAGCGTGCACGGCTTTGGGCACCTTTCGGAGAGGGTTTTTCGGCAAACATCGGCCGCGCGGGCCTCGCTGGGCTGGGACACCCAGTCTCCTTTCCAAAGTCTCCTCTTGCGTGGGGACCATCTACACCCCAGCCCTCCAAGACTCGAGTAGGCAGTCTGGCGGGGAGTTCTCTTACAAAGGGAGTAGCTTCTGCAAAGAAAGACAAAGGCCTGGCGCAAACCGGCTTCATTCCTGGCTTCCTCCTCCCCCCTCCCGCCCCTTCGCGGATCACAAATAAAGCGCCCAAGGGCCTCGGCCCAGGACCTCCAATCCAATTTTACAGACGGTGAAACTGAGACCTCAGGCCACGCTCAGGGTTCTTGTCCGTTTTCCCGCTCAAGAGTGGAAAGCGGAGGCCCTCATGGAGACCGAAGACCCAAACTAGGGAGGAGCTCTGTTTAAGGGTGCGAACATCCACGCCAAAGATCCCCTTCTCCCCAGTCCCAGGCATTTGATTCAAAGCAAATGGAAGTTGGTTTCAGCAGCTGGAAATTCCTAACATTAAAAAAAAAAAAAAATGAACCTTTACTGCCAACTAACTGTGGCATAAACGCAGTGCATGTTTTAAGAAACTCTGCTATCAGTTCTCCATAAGGAGAGACAAGACTTGGCTGCGGAGAAGGGGGCAGAAGACTCTGGGGGATTGATTTCTGCAGCCAGATTGCCCCCATGACGGCCCGTGTCTCCTGGTGTGGGGCTCCAGATGGACATGGGCCTTCTCTTTTATCACAAGGTCCCTTGGAAGTGGGAAGAAACTCAGTTACATGCTCTTTCGTGTGTGTGTGTGTGTGTGTGTGTGTCTGTGTCTGTGTGTGTATGAGAGAGAGAGTGAGAGAGACAGAGAGAGGGGTTTGGACCCTAGATGTACTGCACAGGCGTCTGGCACCCTTAACTCTGGATTCATTTACATTATCTGATTCTCCTGGGGATGTGCCCCTCAAGAGCTCCCTGGGTCCTCCAGGTAAGGCGAGGTCACATTTCCCAGAAAGCCATGCTGCAGGAGAAGCAGTTCAAGCCAGGGTGTGGGGATGGGTAGCTGGGATCAGTCTGCCTGGAGACTCGAGCCTGCGGCCTGCGCCCTCCACCTCGTCCGGAGCTGGAGGCCTCGCTCTAGGGTGGGGAGCCGCCTGGTGGGGGCCGATGTGGGCGGTGGGGAGGAGAGGGGCTGGGCCAGACCAGCCCCCCCCTACCCCCCCACCCCCCGCCCCCTCGTGCAACAGGTCTGCAAAACCAGACACTGGGGCTCACGTGCTCAGTTGCTGACCTGGGCCATCTTTCTTCATCTTTTTTTCGGTCCCCTTCTTCCTGACTCTACTTTTTTTTTTTTTTTTTTTTGCACAAACAGGCCGCAGGTCAGGGCAAGAGATGCAAAAACGCGGCCTTTTGGCCCGGTACACACTGTCCAGGGTGGCGCGTACACACACACAAACTCGCTCAGGCACAACTCGCCCCCCGCGCCCCTCCCCCGCCCCCGCACTGGGCACACGCCCGGGCTCCAGGCACCTTGCCAAGAACGCGCGAGCACCCTGCGTGGCACACTGGCTGAAGTTCCTGCACGAAGTGGCGGGGGTGGGGTAAAGAGGGAGGGGGTGGGCGGCGGTGGGCGCCGCCGACTGCTGGCGGGTGCGCACAAGTTCAGTGCTCAACTTCCCGCTCCTAACGAGACCCGAGATCCCTTTGGAGAGGCCCTCGGGAGCCGGCGGCAGGGCTGGGAGTGGCGTGGGTAAGCTGGCCGGCGCGGGGCGCGGGCGGCGGGGCACGAGGGCGCGACAGGAGGAGGGCGCGAGGGTGCCCGCGGCCGGCCGGGCGCTCCGAGAAGTCAGCGTGAGCAGCTGTGACTTCACCTATTAGCCCCGATGTCTTTCCGAGGAGCCTGGTGGAGTTAAACAGCCCACAATGGGCGCTCTGGGGCGCCTCCAGCCTGACCTCCACCCGGGTTTAATAGTTTCATAGGAACTTCATTAAATCAATTACTTAGTGAGCACATCATCATTTATTTGTAATTAGCAGCGAGGAGCGCGTTCTCTCCCCGAGCCCCGCGGCCCGGGTCCCAGCGGGGTTGGCGGAGTTGTGCAAGCACTTTTGTTTGCTCGAGTGTTGACTCCCGGCATTATTCGGCCCCGGTAATCTTTACGTCTTAATCTAGCATTCAGAGGGCGAAGGGAAAACAAACAGGGCGCAGGCCAGAGGCCAGCCCTGCGGTCCCGGCCGCGCGCGTAGCACGGCCCTCGCGCCGCGCGCTCAGGGCGCGTCTCCGCCGTCCCTTCTCCATCCCGCGGAGAAGGCGAGGGACCCCACGGGGCAGCTGGAGGGGAATGAGGCAGGCCAGGTTCGGGGAGGGCGGGAAGCTCAGAAGGAAAGTGGCGAAGGAAGAAGAGGTGAAGGAGCGAAAAGAGGGAACCCGGAGCCGGAAAGCATGTCCCGCAAAGCGAGCGCAATAAGGAAACGTCCAGGCTCGTGCGCGTGTGCCGGCGGCGTCGGCGGGAGAGTGCGTGTGCATGTGTGTGCGCGCGCAGGGTGTGCGTGAAATCACATCCATTTCAGCTGCTGGGAACAGGGCGGGGAGAGGCGAGCGCCAGCGGGAGGTGCCGGCCTGGCGTGCGTGAGGACAGCTCGCTGGGTGTCCGAGCTGCCAAAGGGCTTGCATTTGGGGGGGACTGCAGCCCGGGGCGCAGCTCCATCGCAGCCCACAAATTGCGAGCGAGTGATTAGCGATCGGGAGCGCGTGGGGTGGGTATTGCTGAAAGCCGGGCCCGAACCTGCGCGAGAGGAGCAACGCGAGTCGTGGCCCTGCGAGGAGTTGTTGATTCCTTTCGGGTGTAACTGTCGTTCCCCATCGTCGCAGCGCCGGCCGAGAAGCCGGCAGGTCGTGGGGGTCTTGGCTGCCGGGGCCAGAAACGTGGGCGACGCTGAAACGTCGCCGCATCCCCCGCCGGGCACCCGATTTCCGCTCGCGGTTTCATAAGTCCCTCCGGCACAGGAAACGCTCACGCTCGACTACAGCGGGAGATCCCAGCGCAGGAAATGGGGGGGTGGCGGGGGAGGCGAGGGGTCACTGACAATCCGGCTCGGGTTCTCAGGAGCCCGCCAGTGTGCACAGCTCAGAGGTTAGCAACCGGCTCGTGGGACCCTCCCTCCCCCTACCCCAGGAGTGGGCTTCCAGAAGCAGCCCTGATCCCAGAGGGTCCCTGAGGTTCGTCTCCCAGGTGGCCCTCCTGTCTGAACTTTGGAGGAGAGGGTCTTGAATTTCTCCACCGGCTTTTGTGGCCAGGCCTGTTTAATCCAGGTTGGTATCTGGAGGCTGCGTGAAGGCAGTGGTTTTTACCCTGTTGGCTCAGTGTGAGCGCAGAGAGAACCTGGTGCGTCAGTGGGTGGGGGCTTGGTGATGAGATCTGTCCTGGGGGGAGTGGGGAGGGACGCTGAGGGGTGGCCCCAGGGCCTGGCTGTGGTAAGTCTCCTGGGAGTGGCAGCTTTGTTTGCCTGGGACCTTCAGGTGGGCTCTCCTGGGGCCTCCAGCTGGGAGAGCCTGTACCCATGACACCACCTTGAGGTGCAGAGACCCCCACGGACACCCCCCCCCAAGCTGATGCTGACCCACCCTGGATTATCTGAGAACTTGGGTCAACCGGAAAAACAGGAAGTGTATCCAGAAAACAGCCTGCCATCCCCTGGCAGGGCAGCCACGGGGAGAAGCACCTTTTAAAATAGAAGAGCACTTTGCAACTTGGCATACTTCTTCCCACCCCCCAAGGCGATCCACGCTGAAGTAGTCAAAACGGTCAGGCTTCCAGAAGGATTACCAGACAAAGCAAATATGTATGCATAAAGCAAAACACGATCTTCTCACACATATCTCCAAACACTGTAAACACCAGCTCTCCTTAGAACCTGTTGGCCATGTTTCTGCTCTGATATAAGGAACACTTATGCAGGTTAAATATATGTTTGATCCTTCAAGACTATACACAAACAGACACAGAGTTCCAGCACATTTAAACACAACCTTGTATATGATCAGGGCCTACCCATCCCATCTAACCAAATTTTGGGACAGCCTTGAAGGAAGCAAAACTGAGAAAGACTCCTTTTGAAAATAACAGTAACATGGAATTCACCCCTGACTTGTCTCTGCTTCTTCCCCTCAACCTTGCGGCGACCCCTCCCCCGCCCTCCCCCAGCTTCAACAACATTTAATAAAACAGCATCATTGTAGGGAGAAAAGCCAGTGAGTCAGGCAAGCACTTTATGAGCTGGCAGTGACTTGGGTGAAGCAGCTGATGTAGAAAACCTGGATGCTTGGGCTGCAAAGTTCTCCTAGATAGGCAGATCTGGCTTCTCTGCCTGCTCCAGGTCCTGACAGCTTCAAGCCCATCAGCTGGCTCACACCTCACACTCTGTTCTGCTTCTTCTGTCTTTACCGGGTCGCGTGTCACAGGCACCCCGCCCTGTCCAAGGCCGCGGCTTCACAGTGGGAGCCCTGCATTTGCTCCCCACCTCCTTCCAGTGGGCCTTCCCTGGCAGGTATGGGACCCTCCAAGCCCACTCCCCTTATTTGTCTGGGGTCCTAGCCCTTGGGCCCATCACCTTGAAAACGAATAGAAGTCTGCTCACATTGTGTCCTTGTCCCCGTTGAGGGCCCTGAACAGGCTCCCTCACCAGACGCAGGATGCCTCTTCCTGACCTGCAGGGAGAAGAGAGCTGGCCATGACAGACTGTAGATACAAAGCTGACCGAGGCCCATGTGACTGACCCGGAAGCTCCCGGGAGCCTGCTCTGGGGTAATAGCACGTCAGGGAAATTTAAGGGGATACTTGGAATTGCGAACTTATGCCAACTGTTTGTCTCCTTGTTGACCGCCCTGGCCATGTCTTACATAAACTGATGCATTAGAAAACCTGTGTTCAAGGTCGAGTGTCGGCTGTGTTACTGAGAGAAGTATCTGGGCACCCTTTCTGCTTTCAGACCCGACAGCATGGGTGGTTCCCTGTGTATCTGTGAGGGGCAAAATCGTGACGTGATTCACGGCAAGTGCAGGTAAACGCTGCAGTCCAGCAAGTGCCATCCCCCCCGCCCCCCCGGCCGACGCCATTTTCCTCACCTTTGACTTTCTAGACCTTTCTAGGGACCGCATAAATCCAAGGGCTGAGGTGGTCCAGAGGTAGAAACGTGCCTTGAAAAGAACCAGTGTCCTTGGCCACTGGCAAGGAGACTGGGGTGTTGAGTTAAGATTCCTCCAATCTGAAGAATGCCTGTTAGGAAAGGGCAGAGGAATGATATCATGAAAAATATCCTTCCGGCTTCTTACATTCCTTTAATGGGAAGGCTTCCCTGGACTGCATGCCTGTCTGGAGAATTGTAGACATAAAACTTCCCATTTCTTTAAGAGCAAAGGAAGCCCAGCGTGCGCCCTGGGGGAGCGGGGCAGCCTCCCTCCAAGGCCCTGGGGAGGCCGCTGTGAGCCGGTGGAGGAGACACTAGTAGGGGACGGAGGGCGGAGAACTCATGTCCACTGCTCACGTGCTTTTCTCTCCCTGTTTAAAACATGCTGGTAAAATATGTGTGACATAAAAATTACCAACCGAACCATTTTTAAATATACAGTTTTGTGACTTTAAGTGCATTTACATTGTTGTGCAGCTGTCAACATCATCCATTCCTGGACCATTTTTATCTTCCCAAACAGACTCTGTCCCCATTAAGCACTAACCTCCCATCCCCCTCCAGCCACTGATAACCTCTGTTCCACTTCCTCTCCTCCTTTTCATGACTCCACTCCTTTTCATGACTGAGTCATGTTCCAATACATGGATCCATAACATTTTGTTTACCTGTCAATGGACCTTTGGGGTGTTTCCACCTTTTGGCTATTGTGAATAATGCTGCTAGGAACATGGGTGTCCTCACAGGCCTTTATATGTACCCATGTACCTGTGTATTATACTTTTCTGTGAACCGAAGGAAAACACTTTAAAGGGGAGCTTCAGCCAAGAATTGAGAATATCTGATTTCTCACTTGGATCTGGTTTTCTAAGGTCAACAAAGTGCAGCTGGATCTCAAGGGAGTATTAAAGCATTGTTTTCCAGTTCCATGGTATTCCCATCTGTGTGTGCATGTGTGCGTGTGTGCGTGTGTGTGTGTGTGTGTGTGTCCGGCCCTACCCAGTGCTGTTGCTTCAGAGGAACTATTAACACATTAATATTATCAATAGCAGGCAGTGCCTTAACCATTAGGGATTTATGAAAACATCTGAAGCAAGTCGTTTCAAAGCGCTGATTTGTTTTATAGTCAGTATTACATTTTATGACAGGCTCTTTTGCCAGCAAAATGAGCGTACCGGTATCACACACAGTTCAGTAGACGGAAACCACTGCCCTGCAAATTCGTGTTCCAGATCCCTTGGGGAGTTTCTGCAGTTTGCAGACAAATACTGACCCTTTGCTAAAGGGTCGGCCCGGAACCAGATAGCAAACCCCACCCACTCTTGCATTTTTAGCCGTAGAAAAACTATGGCTCCTTTTTCTCTTTCTCACTTCTCTCAAAACTCAAGAAGCAAGCCAGGATCCAGTAGCCCAAGGCCAGACATTTTCCTGGCCGCCTCTACTTTTCCTGTTGGATTGATTTTGCCCCTGATTTGCCAGTTTCACTGGGCAAGCTCTCTAGATCTGGGGAAGTCGTTTCAGCCCCGCTTAGAACCGTAGGGGAGGGTGCTTAAGGTGTCCCCTGGAGTAGACGGATGGGTGTCGCTCAGCTCCTCATTCCAACCCGTGCCACCTCCACCCCACCCCCAGTGGCAACCGAAAGAGGAGATGACATTGTACGATGGGGGGAGGGGCAGAAGTGGGAGAGGGGCGCGAGGTGGGGGGAGGGCGAGAGCACACCGACCCCCCTGCACCCCCACCCGCACCCCCAAGCTGGGCTTTGTGGGTCTCCTCCCAAGGGCCCCCTCTCTGGGACAGGACACCGCACTAGAAAGTTCACTCTCCGCGTTCCCAGGGAGCGGGATTTGTAATATTTTACAGCAGCTGTTTAACATTTCCCTACCTAGTTATTAAACACGAAAGGGAGTAAATTAAAACGGCAAAGTAAAATGAAATAAAAGGCGTATTTTCTTTCTGTAAAGAGACAACACCTAATTAAGGAATATTTGAATCCCACAAAAATGCAGACTCTCACGGGTGACATAAAACTTCTTTTTAAACCGGGAACAAAACTCCAGAAAACTGGGGAACCGGCCCAAGACGGGAGTCCCTTCAAACACAGAGCGCCTTCCTCCGGGGCCCCTGGGCATGGCCCCCGGTCTCCCCTCCTCTCCAGGGTCCAGGGGCGTCGGTTGGCTCCTGGGGTTCCAGCCTGGGGGGAGGGCCCCTCCCCCACGGCCCTCGGGCCTCGCTTCCCTCTCCGTTCCCTCTCTCCTCCCCTCCCGACTCTGTTGCATTTTTTTTTGTTTTGTTTTGCAACTCTCTCTCCCTCTGGGTTCCCCATCTTTTCGGGCAGCCCGCCCCCATCATCTCCGCCTCCCAGAGCTGCGAGAGCGGTACCTTCTTGCCTTTTTTTCCTCCTCGGCTGTTAATCTGGTTCTCGATTAGATAACAGAGGCGTTGCTCTCCGTAGGCGCGATTCCGCCCTGGGGGCCCAATTCGGCCCCGGCCGGCCCTAACCCCTCCCTCCTGCCCTGGGTGTGGGCTCCCCGGCCCGCCGGAAGCTTGGCTTTGACCTTTGCCCTCCGCCCCCTTCTCCTTCGGGGACACCTCCGCCGCACCTGCCCCCGACCAGACTAAGGCAGCGTCAGGGGTGCGCAGCCCCAGGGCTTTGGGAGAAGCGGGCTCAGCTCCGGCTGTAAACCTGCCTTCTGCCTTGGTCCGGCTCCGCCGGGCTTTCCCCGCTGGAGGCAGAGACCAGGAGCATCCCTGGCCAGGCCCGAGTTCTTCCCTTCGTACCTGCTCAATCCCTTCGCTCTCCCGGTAGTCTTCCGGGAGAGTGTCTCCTTTAGTCCTAGCTTCCAGGAGAAAGAAAACTATGGGGATTAAAAAAATATGGATTAAGGTGCCTTGAAATATCTACAAGTTAAAGAGATTCACAGTCACACTTCACCCCAGGTTTGCCTTTCTGGGATAATGATTTTAGGATTTTGATAGTTCAAATCTTCCCCCAACATCACAATGCATAGGATGGAGCCAGAGCTGCCCAGATTCCTGCTTATTAGATTCTAAAAGGAATCCATTTTTTCTTTCAAGAAATAGAAGCTATTTTGTTGGCATTTCCCTTTGGGGGTAGATCCTGTGTCTGGCTTGGCTTTTTTAAAAGGGTGAACACAGATGTCACCAAGGTAGGGTGTCGTAGAAGCAGTGTCTAGTCTTCTAGGATCTGTTGCAGAGACACTTGTGGCTGCCTCTGCCTGAGTCTGGGAACGCAGCCCTCTTAGTCCTACCTTCTGTTTTCTTTTCTGAAACATGCAGGTAGAAAGAGGTTTTTGTTTTTTTTTTTTAAAGTTCTTTCATTCTTTTCTTCGGCATTAAAATGCATATAATATTTCTGAGTAAACCCCCCCGTGGTGTTTTTAGAGAAAGGAACATAGAAATAAAAATATTCTACATCACTGTTAACTATATTTACCTAACACTCTTAAGCCTGGCACATGTATGAACCGATTTGATGAACATACTACCTCTCTACAGTAGAGTGGGTGGGATTTGTTTATTCTTGTTTCAGGGGTGAGGAAGTTGACTCAGAAGGTTAAGCTCACACAGTAGTAAGTGGAAAGCCCAAATGAGTCAAGTTCACTTTTTTTTTTTTAACCAAAACATAATGGATAGAAATTTTTTAAAAAAAGAAAGTGATAGTGATAGGTGATTTGGTGACCAGATCTCTCACATTTTCTGATATAACAGAATCGATGTATGAGCATAGTTCCATCCACTGCTCTCCTTCAAAAAAGCATCCTTCTTTACACACATGAATGAACAGAAAAAGTGGATCTTTGCCCAAACTTCTTCCTAGGTAGCACTCTGGCCATGGTGTATCTTCTTTAATGTGCAATATAATCCTTCCATCAAGAAGGCTCTCATCATCTTTTCCATGGAAATGCACCTTATCTCAAAAGTCAGCCCTTCCATCATCTGTCTCTAGTCCTATGTGATGTGATCACTCCTTTCTCTAGTGGCCATACCTAGGAGCCTCTGTAGCCACATGCTTTACTTAATGTAACTCATTTAAATCCATGGCAAGGACATGAAGCAAATGCTTTCATTGTCTCCATGTAACAGATGAGGACACTGAAGCACAGAGAGATTAAGAAGAGAGTTGAAAGTGACACAGTTGGAAATAGCTGAGCTGGGATTCGGACCTCTAGACTCTCTGGAGTCTACTTTAGACTCTGGAGTCTGTTCCTGACCCTTAAATGATACTGCCTTTCGACCCTTAGACAGTTAGGCATCTTGCTTGCATTATCTTACAAGGCGATGAATGCCCTTTATCGCGTGATGCTACACCATCTCCTTGTGGTGTGTTTCCTATTAGTCTAAGGTGTGTAAATCACATTTTCATCCTTCTCAAGCTGCTTGAGTCGGGTGACTGTGTGCCGTCAGTTTTAAGTGTCATGTAGTATGTGTTGCTTATACAGTGTACATACTTGATAAACATATTTTTCAAATCAAGCTTTAATCAGCTGGAAAATGATTTGTTCTCCAAGTATTGAGTACAAACTATGCCACAAGCACTATTTGGCCTTGGTGAGCAAGTCAGAAAAGATTCTTCCTCTTAAGAAACTTAATTTTAATGGAAACAGATGGTAAACAAACAGACATAATAAGAAAACTATGGCATCACCAACTCAACGGACATGAGTTTGAGCAAACTCCGGGAGATAGTGAAGGACAGGGAAGCCTGGCGTGCTGCAGTCCATGGGGTCGAAAAGAGACACAACTGAGCGACTGAGCAACAAATTAGAGAGTCCATTTGGAAAACAAACATGGGCGATGGTAGGGAGTGGGAGGGGTGGAGCTACTGCTTCAGGCTGGGTGATCAGAAAGACCTCTAGGAAAATAAGACCTAAGGTGGGCTCTGGAGGCCAAAGAGTGAGCTGTGCAGAGAGCAGAGGAAGGGCATTCCAGGCCAGGGGAATAGCTTGTGCAAAGGCCCTGGGGAAGGAAGGAGATTGGTGCCTGCTTCCTTTAGCAATTTGTAGGATTTCTCAACCTCAGCACTTGTCAGCTTGGGCTAGTACGACAAAATAACAAATGTTCATGGTGGTTTAAACAACGAGTAGTTATTTCTCACAGTTCTGAAGGCTGAGAAGTCCCAAGATCAAGGTCCGGGCAGATTTGGTATCTGTTGAAGTCCTCTTCCTGGTTTGCAAAAAAACTCCTTTTGCTGCCGTGTCTTCACACAGAAGAGAGAGTCTCCTCTTCCTTATGGGAACAGATTTCATCATGGGGGCCTCACCTTCATGACCTCATTTAAGCCTAATTATATCCCAAAGGCTCTACTTCCAAATATCATGGCACTGGGGATTAGGACTTCAGCACGTGGACTTGGGGGTAGACAAATACTCAGTCCACAGCAAGGCTGTTGACACTTTTGGGCCAGATAATTCTTTGTCTGGGGGTTTTCCTGTGCCTTGTGGGACGTTTAGGAGTCTCCTGGCACCCCCCACCCCAGCCTCTACACGTTAGATGCCAGTAGTCCCCTCCTCCCCTCTAAACTGTGGCAATCAGAATGTCTTAAGAGAGAGACCTCCCTGGTGGTCCAGTAGCTAAGACTCTGTGCTCCCAACGCAGGGGGCCCGGGTTCCATCCCTGATCACAGAACTAGATCCTGCCTGCCGCAACTAAGGGTTTGCCGCAACTAAAAGATCCTGCGTGCCACAGTGAAGGTGGAGGATCCCGTGTGCTTCAGCTAAGACCTGGCACAGCCAAGTAAATAAACATTAAAAAAAATAAAGGCTTCAGCTGGTTTGAGACAAGTCATTAATGTGGAGGTACCTGCTAGAGAGAGGCTTCCCTGGTGGCTCCGTGGTAAAGAATCCGCTTGCCAATGCAGGAGACGAGGCTTCGATCCCTAGATCAAGAAGATCCCCTGGAATAGGAAATGGCAACCCGCTCCAGTGTTCCTGTCTGGAATATCCCATGGACAGAGGAACCTGGTGGGCTACCCTCCATGGGGTTGCCAAAGAGTAGGTCACGACTTGGAAACTAATCATCAGTAAGAGGAGGGGAGGCAGACCGTGACAAGAGGTGGGAGCGTCGTCGGGAAGATCAGGGGTTTCTATCCGCCAGCTTGCATTTTCTCACTGAAGCCTGAAGGTGAGGAGAGGCCTAAGAGTGGAGGAGGAGCCTGGAGGAAGTGTGAAGCAGTCATTTGGAGAGTGGGAAAGTGAAAAAGCCAGGGAAGTATATTAGGATTGATGAGTGAAGTGAAAGTCATTCAGTCGTGTCCGACTCTTTGGCAGCCCATGGATTATACAGTCCATGGAGTTCTCTAGGCCAGAATACTGGAGTGGGTAGCCTGTTCCCTTCTCCAGGGGATCTTCCTGACACAGGAACAGCCAGTGTCAGTTGTCTACTAGCTATCTGTGTACTTGAAATTGAAGTGACACAAGCCAACAACTTGGAGTTTTTTTTTTTAATTCTTTATTGTAGTAAAATGTCTATGACACAAAACTTACCACTTTAACTACTTTCAAGTGGACTTAAGTCCATTCACAATTGTGGTGCAGCCATCTCCACCATCCTTCTCCAGAATTTGTTTGTTGTCTCACATTGACACTCTGCATCCATGAACCGCTAACTCCTGATTACCCCTCCTCTCAGCCCCTGGGAACCACAGCGGATGTGTTTCACCCCAGCGGTGTTCGGGTGTAGAAAAGGAGCGGGTGAATGGTTGAGACACACAGCCTTGGAGATCAAAAGGAGAGGAAGAGAGTTAGGGGTGCTTGCAAAATGAGAGTTACAATGGGGCACCCCGTAACTCAGGCTGGATGAGCCAGGAGGTTGGAGGGGGTCACGAAGAGTGACCGAAGGGTATCTTTGGAGCCCCAGAGATGGTGCCATCTTCCTTCTCTTCCTTCCTCGTCATGGCAGGAGTCAAACCTCACTTCAGATTGAGTCATTCATATGGTTCCCTACTGCGCTTCTCATCCTGGAGAATGCTCTTCAGAAGAGCCCAGAATGAGTCACACTTGAGTCACCTGGCGTGATCCCATCCCTCTGCACACTGCCGGGCCCTGGGATACACGCACCCAGCGAGGTAAGGGGAGAGGCATATGGTGCTTATTTGGGGAAAGAGGTGCGTGTTCTATGAATAGCACAGCGATGCGAGCAGGCAGGCTGACAGATGATGCCGCTTTATCTGATCACACAATATGGGCATCCACACGGCGTGAAATCCCCCGAAGCTTCGGGAACTTGCACACATCCTCCTTGCTTTCTGCCTCTCAGCCCTTGCTTTTCCCTTCACAACTGAAGTAGAGGCGGAAAGGCCCTTTCTCAAATGCTCTGGGCTCTACTTAGAAATTTCCTCTGAGCTCACCTCTTTGGTGCTCTTCATATTTAGTGCTGGGCTCTCTTCTGCATTGCTGATGAACTTGTCTCTTCCTCAAAACATGTTGATTGTCCTTCTGCTGCGTTTTCTGATGTCATCGATACATTTGGGATGGGAGTGAGCTCAGTCCCTTCAGCTGTATCTGACTCTGTGCAACCCCAGGGACTGGAGCCTGCCAGACTTCTCTGTGCATGGGATTCTCCAGGCAAGAACACTACAGTGGGTCACCATGCCCTCCTCCAGGGGATCTTCCCTCCCCAGGGATGGAACCTGCGTCTCTTACATCTCCTGCATTGGTAGGCGGATTCTTTACCACTAGCCCACCTGGGAAGCAGGAGGGCTATTCATTCTATTCCTAAAAGGGGCATTTACACTGTGTATGAGGCTACACCTTAGAGGGGAGCATCGCTCCAGGCTGTCTCTCATAGCACAGATGCCCCTGAGAGAAGACAGAAAGCCACAGAGGGTGGGTTTTCCATGATGGAAGAAGCCAAGGCAGGTCACATCTTATATAGTGACACTGGATTAACTGTTTGATAGATAAGTCTAATTTCACACAGAGTTATGTTTCTAGTAATACTTCAGAAGATGAAGGGAGTTCTCTAGTGGCCTAGTGGTTAGGATTCTGGGCTTTCACTGCTATAACCCAGGTTCAGTCCCTGGTTGGGGAACTGAGATCCTGCAAGCCAAGGTTAAAAAAAAAAAAAAGTGATGTAGGAGGGCATCAGAATGCACTAGAGTGACCCCTCAGGGCCACCTTGAATCGTGTATATGTGATGCAGAACTTTCTGTGACGATGGTGGTGGTCAGTGCAACAGAGGCGCTGATGTCTTAATTTTATTTAAATTGAATTTAAATGGCCACGTGGGGAGTGCGTGTGTATGTATGCTAAGTCCTTCAGTCGTGTCCTATTCATTCTGATCCTACAGACTGTAGCCCGCCAGGCTTCTCTGTCCATGGGGTTCTCCAGGCAAGAATACTGGAGTGGGTTGCCATGCCCTCCTCTAGGGGATCTTCCAGACCCAGGGACTGAACCCATGTCTCTTACATGGGCAGGCAGGTTCTTTACCACTAGCGCCCCCTGGAAAGCCCATGGGGGCTTGTAGTGGATACCAACTTACTAAAAAGTTACAAGCTTTTCAATTAACATAATTTCAATTAGATTTACCCAATATCTAAATTATTATGATTGTCTTTGGCTGTGAGTAATAGGCTGGCTGAATAGCTGGCTACACAGGTGAGGGGTTATGTTTCTCCTGTAAGAGAAGGGCTGATGGGCAGTGGGGGGACTGGAGATGGAGATGGAAAATGAACCAAGGGCAAACAAAAAGCTTTGCAGAGTCAGAATGGTGCAACTCCTGGAGCAGAGAAGTTGGCAAGATAGACCACTATTATTATATTCCCTTCAACCCAACAATTCCACTTCTAGGAATCGACCCCACTCCAGATCAGGAATAAACAGAAAATGACTCATGTAAAAGATTATTCACTGCAGCGTTACTGATAATTAAAAAAATTGGAAATAACCCAAGTGTCCATCAATAAGGGACTGTTTGGATAGTTCATAATGCGCTGTGCTGTGCTAAGGTGCTTCAGTCGTGTCCGACTCTTTGCGACCCCACAGACTGTAGCCCCCCAGGCTCCTCTGTCCGTGAGATTTTCTAGGCAGAATACTGGAGTGGGTTGCCATGCCCTCCTCCAGGGGATCTTCCCAACCCAGGGATCGAACCTGTGTCTCCTGGATTGCAGGTGGATTCTTTACTGGCTGACCCACAGGCATACAATCAAATATTATGCAGTAAAAAAGAAATGAGAAAGCACTATATGTAGAGGTATGGCATAATTTCCAAGATTCTAGAATATGAAATGTTAAAAAAAGAGCAAGGAGAGCAATGTATGGATATGTTGATATAAATCCTATTAGGAAGGAGGAAGCAAAGAAATACACATACATTTGCTTCTATTTGCAAGGGAAACAAACACATCTACATTTAAAGAGGGAGGAAGGAAAAAGTGTGGGAGACAGGGATGGGGGTGAAACCACTGTGCGTGTACCCTAGTTCATACTTTTGACTTTCAAATCATGTAATGTTTTCTATCCCAAAGCGAAAATAAAAAAATGTTTAAGAAAAGAAGCCTCGGGACCTCCCCAGTGCTCTAGTGGTTGACTCCACTCTTCCACAGCAGGGGGGCAAGGGTTTGATCCCTGGTCTGGGAACTTAGATCCCACATACTGCACAGGGCAGCCAAATCCTTGATTAGAGCTGGGTCACATGGCCAGGACTTCTCTGGTGACTGACAGTGAGGAATGTGCCTGCAATGCAGGAGACCCAGGTTCGATCCCTGGGTCGGGAAGATCCCCTGGAGGAGGGCATGGCAACCCACCCCAGTATTCTTGCCTGGGAAATCCCACGGACAGAGGAGCCTGGCAGGTTACAGTTCATGGGGTCACAAAGAATTGGACTGCACTGAGTGACTAACACTTTCACTTTCACACGTGGGCACACCCAGCTGCCAGGGCGTGTGGGAAGGGAATATTTTACTGAGCAGGTGGCCCTCCAGCCCGGTCAGGATTTGGTGAGAGAGGAAGAAGGTAAGGGGACTAGACCTTGGGCAGCAACCACACAGGGTCTGCCCTAGCTACTCCGTGTGCCCGGGAGTACCACCCAGACTGGAAACATCCGTGAGTCTGACCGCTTCAGGCCTGAGGAGGGACTTCTGCCATAGGCAGCTGGACTGCGGGGCTCCATGTGGGCCCTCTGCCTCGTTTCTCACTCACGAGCCAGACAGGGTGAGAATATTCTAGTTTCATTCTTCTGCATGTGGCTGCCCAGCTTTCCCAGCACCACTTACTGAAGAGACCAAAAGAGACTACAATGAACAACTATGTACCAATAAAATAGGACAACCTTGAAGAGAAGATATAAACAGATACTTGGACATCGATGTTCCTAGAAGTAATACGCACAAGAGCCAAAGCTGGAAACCCACGTGTCCATCCACAGAGGACTGGATAAGCAAGATGTGAGGTATACAGGCACTGGAATATCATTTAGCCTTAAAAAGGAGGGATATTCTCACACACGCTACACTATGGATGAAGCCTGAGGATATTATGTCGAGTGAAATAAGCAAGACACACAAGGACAGATAGTGTATGATTCCACTGAAATGTAGTATCTAGAGGAGCCAAATTCACAGAGACAGGAAGTAGAAGTTATCAGGGGCCGGGGGGCGGGGGAGGGGACTTAGTGTTTACCAGGCACAGCTTCAGTTTTAGATGATGAAAACGTTCTGGGAATGGATGGGGACATTGTGAGTGTACTTAATGCTACTGAAACAGGTACTTAAAAATGGTTAAAATGGTACAATTTATAATATGTATATTTTACCTTAATGTTTTAAAAAGTACTGTTGTGAGCAAAATAATGTCTGTAACAGGATGAAGAATAATTTGTCCTCATAGCGAGGTCTAGCACAGGGAACTATATTCAGTGTTCTGTGATAAACAATAATAGAAAAGACTAACAAAAAAGAATGTCTACATGTGTATAAGTGAGTCACTTTGCTGTACAGCAGAGATGGGCCCAACATTGTAAATCAACTCTACATCAATACAATTTTTTAAATGTTTTAAGAAAATTAAATCCTGGGTTCATCTAATTAATTATTATTATTAAAAAAAATTTTTGACCCTACCCCACGTCCCTGGGGAACCTAAGTTCCCCAGGCAGGGATCAAACTCGCACGCTGTACGCTGGAAGGCAGAGTCTCAAGCACCGGATGCCAAGAAAAAATCCCAAAACTTTTCAAATTAAAAGAAAAAAAAATAATTTGGCAATGCATTAAAATAAAAAGCATTTAGCAATGCACGAAATTATTTTTCCACTTAAAAAATATTAGTCGACTTCATTTTTTAGAGAAGTTTGAGGCCCACAGCCAAGCTGAGGGGAAAGTAAGGAGGGTTCTCTTGTTACCCTCTGCCCTCCCCCACTCTCAGCCGCCTGCTCGGGACTTGCTGGCGTATTTGTTATAACTAATGAACCAACACTGACACATCATTATCACCCCAAGTCCCCAGGGCAGGAGACTTACGTGAGGGTTCACTCTTGCTGCATTCTCCGCACTTTGACGATTGTGTAATGACACATAAGCCCCGAGATGGGATCTTTCTGAATAGTTGCGCTGCTCCAGAAATCCTCGGGGCTCCGCCTTTTCATCCCTCTCTCCTTTCCTAATTCTTTTCACTGTCTCCTGGTGATGGTTTTGGCTGTCACAACTGGGGGTGTAGGTGTTCCTGGCATATTGGGTGTAGAAGGCAGGGATACTGCTAAACACATCCTATAAGGCATGGAACAGCCCCGCGACAAGGAATTATCTGACTCAAACGTGGCAGTAGTACCGAGGTTGAGAAATCCTGTTGCCGAAGCTAAGCAGGAACCTCTTTAATCCATGACTATGCAGGGTGCATGGGCTTCGCTGGTGGCTCAGTGGTACAGAATCCGCCTGTCAATACAGGAGACTCGGGTTTGATCCCTGGGTCGGGAAGTTTCCCTGGAGAAGGAAATGGCAACCCACTCCAGCATTCTTGCCTGGAGAATCCCCATGGACGGAGGAGCCTGATGGGCTACAGTCCATGGGGTCGAAGAGAGTCGGACATAACCTTTCAACTAAACAACAACAGTAATGTAGATACTCAGGAAATACTAAATAAATAAACGAAGTGTTTGAATAACCCAAGAGAGCTACTTCTGAGTATACACAAAGGAAACATTATCTTATTAAATTCGGGTCCTGTGGTGGTTGTTTGGTGGGGTGGGCTAGACAGGAAAGGGCATTTTGACAAGGAGAATGCCATTTTCTTTAATGGCCATGCACGGAGAGTCTGTGCGATAGAGTTCGTGCAAACACGAGTGGTGGTCCGTCGGCAGGTGTGAGTTCTGTGACACTGGGCAACAGCTGGTCTGTACTGTTTCTCTGTAAGACAGAGAAGTCCCGGGGAAGCATTTAGCACAGAAGCAGCACTTCCCTCCTTTGTTTTATGAAACAGCCGAGAGATTCAGAAATGAAGAAAGGCGAGGGTGGCCGGTTCCTAAACACCACTTGAAAGTGCATTTTGTGTGTCCCCAGAGAGTTTTTAATACAGTATATGGAAGAACTGTCAGGAAGATAACAGACGCAAAAGACTTTTGATATTTAGCTTGAAACAAAGCACGAGACGTGAGATTCGAAACTAACGAAGGGAGGACTTTCAAAAAAGAAACCGGGGCTGTATTTCCTGGTTATTGCTCTCAAATCAGATTTGATTACCTACCATCGTAGATAACCGCTGGCACCGTGGTGCCTGGGCTGTACCAGGAGACCGGGTACTTCATGCCACATGTCCCTCCTTCAGAGACAATCCTCAGGGGAACTGAACCTCCCTCAGACATAGTCAACTTCGTGTATTCCCAAGTTGGTCTTGCATGCTGCATGCCACCTTGCCTTGACAACACGAGTGCCTCTCATCCTCCTCTTCTGCAGACATGTATGCCCGCCAGAGCAGGGTGGGTCACCCAAGTCCATACCAAGAAGAGGGAGATTCTGTCCAAGCTCCTCTGTCCCTGGGATTCTCCAGGCAAGAATACTGGAGTGGAGTGCCATCTGAGAACACTGATGGCAGGGGGGGTTTGGTGGGGGGGGCAGGCACCTCTGCCTGGGCTATCAGAGGACGCTTGGGAGAGAAGGTGACTTTTCATCTGGGTCTTAAACAACGTTGAATAAGAATGGAAACAGGGGAGAGTAGGGGAAACATTTCAGTCACGAGGAGCACAGAGGAAAATCTGAGGGGTCATAAATGGGTAAGACAGTCAGTGGGATGGGGTTAGTGGCAGAGGAAGTAAGCTGGAGCTTGACTGTAGGAGACGCTCATTAAATGGCAAAGCTAGCTGGCAGGGGTGCACAGTTACTCAACTCCAGGGGGCGCTATTCTCAGCACAGTCTGAGGCTGTACCCATGGGCTCAGCTAATGGTTGCTGGGTGATTTCTTCTAGAAGGTTCACTGAGAGCTCTGATTATAGTTTGTATTATTTGATTCTCTACGAGGAAAGTTTTATTTCCATTGCCAGTTTACAGATGGGAACCTGAGGCACACACAGGTAAACTTGTGCAGCTATGAAGTAGTAGGATTGGGGTTTTAATTCGGGTTGCTTCTACACCCAAGGCAGAGCGGTTCCTAAGTTTCATCACTGCTGGTGCTCACAGGAAGTGACGTTTTAGGACCCAGCAGGGTAAATGACGAAGCTGCTCACCATCTGAAAGGCCCTGGCCTAAGGATTGCTGTGACCCGGGCTGCAACCTGGCCAGCCTGATGGCTGAGGGGCCCCCCGGACCCATTTCTGCAGCGCCGCTGGGCGGCAGGTGGATCTCAGGTCTGGAGAGGACACCTGAGGTCGCTTTTCCAGAAAAATTCGGGTTATATTCTGATTAAGCTCTCAAAGAGGGCATAGGGGGAAAAAAAAATCCTGTTGGCTTCAGTTCTAGGTGGTTGGTTTTGTAGTTTTATAGATCAAGGGCAAAACGGTGGTGGAAAAGCCTGGGGTCTGGAGACAGACAAGTCCGGTCGTTTTTACATGACTCTGGACTAGATATTCGCTCTCTCTGAGCCTCAGTTTCTCTGGATGGAAAGGCTGTAGTAAATAGGCACTTCATTGATTTGTTGTAAAGATTAAATGCAGTAGCTTCTATGAGGAGCCAGCACCAGCTGTAAACGCCAGCTTCCTCCTCTGCTTCCTCTCCACCCTCCAATCTTCGTCTTTCTGATTGGAAGCTACAGTGATGTCCTGCTGGAGTGCGGTGGTTTGGGGAAAGCCGGGCAGTAGCCATCTATCAGCAAAACCACTTGTGGTGACTAATGGGGACATTGCTAGTGACATCGCCCTTCCGAATGCCTTCCAGGAGAAAGTACTCCTGACTTCTGTGGGCAGGGGTTTATAGCTGTCGAAACTGGCCATGAAAACAAGCAAGGAAACAGTCCCACTGTTGTTTCCACTTTTTTTCCACATTTGCTTTCCTGTGGTCATCTTGATCATTTAACTGTTTAAATATTTGCATTTATTTTATTGTTAACATGAAATTTACCATCTTGACCACTTTTTAAATTTCTTTTGTGGGATCTTCAGTTCTCCCACCAGGGATCAAAGCCACACCCCTGAAATGGAAGATTGGAGTCCTAACCACTGGACCACTTCCCTAACCATGAAAGTCCCCATCTTTGAGTACTTTTAATTGCACATTTCACTAGTATATTCACAGTGTTGTGAAAGACATCTTCAGAACTTTCTATCTTGCGGACCTGAAAATCTATACCCGTGAAATAGCAACTATACCCTCCCAGCCCCTGGCAACCACCATCGTTTAATTTTTCAAAAGACAATTCAGTTTCCTGATAAGATGAACATTCCAGCCTAGCAGGTTGCTTTTGAAATCAGTTCGGTTAAATACTCCTGTGTCAGAGGCTGATCAGAATTTCTGGGTCTTTTTTTATTTTTTTCAAAATTAGTATTCAGAGGCAGAGAAGGCAATGGCACCCCACTCCGGTACTCTTGTCTGGAAAATCCCATGGACGGAGGAGCCTGGAAGGCTGCAGTCCATGGGGTGGCTGAGGGTCGGACAGGACTGAGCGACTTCACTTTCACTTTTCACTTTCATGCATTGGAGAAGGAAATGGCAACCCACTCCAATGTTCTTACCTGGAGAATCCCAGGGACGGGGGAACCTGGTGGGCTGCCGTCTATGGGGTCGCACAGAGTCGGACACGACTGAAGCGACTTAGCAGCGGCAGTATTCAGAGGAGGATCAGTGATACTACTTGAAGACACATATCTCACAGAACACCCACATCTTTTTTCTTCTCTAATAGCTGATGTATCCCACGTTCATCCAATAGTCTGACAGTATCCTAGGTTTTACAAGTTACCTAAAAGGCCCGCTACTGAGTTTGATCTACAGATCAGGCAAAGTATGAGTAAAGGATGCTAGCAGAAAAAGCACCTGGACTGTCTTTCTGTTTGAAAAAAATAATTACCTCCCATTCTCTCCCCAGCACAGCCTGGAACTTACCTGTGAAATTCTTGGGGAATGAAAACACATGGTATCTCTTGTAGGATTCAGTCCTGCGCCCTAAGAAGGGGCTCAAGCGATGCCTGTGCTGATCAGTAAAGGATAGAAGGACTCTGGGTGAGCAGAAAGGAAGTACTGAGACCCACAGTCTTGGGTGCTTATCAGATTCTGCAAAATCAGGTCTGTGATGTTCATTATCATCTGCCTGCTTCTGGCCAATTCACAGAATATCAAGGATGAAAGGCACCCTTTCCTAAATAAATTCCACTAAGATACAGGAATCGACCCACAACAAGTGAGTTCTCTGGAAGGGGCCCAGCACATGTGGTTGGGGCACGCCCGCCTTATTTGGGTGTGATGGGGCAGCAGGCTGACATTTGTATTTTCTTGTATGTGTGTGTGTGCATGCACGCATGTGAGTGCCTGAGCGTGTGCACGTGCCAATTTCTCATCCCCACATGCCTTGTTTTCCTCCACGGATGGAGATTCTGGGATGCTCAGCTGCCAGAAACAATGCTCCCTTTCTCTGGGATGCATTTCCAAGCTGGCGTGTCGCGGGGCCCTTGCCCGAAAGATACGAATCTGCTTTCCTTGGTCATCCAGGCCTCTGTTTCTTGGCCAGAAGCAGTGTTTGTCTTTCTGCCGGTGGGCATTTATTCGTGTTGACCAGCGAGATTTTTCTGGATCCCACCCAGGACAGTAGACTTCGGCTGTGCTTCTAAGAAGGCCTCCTCCCTGCCCCCCGGCTCAGCTTCCTAGTCCCCGCACCCGGTCCTCAACAAGCGCCTTCCTCTTCACCTCGGAGTCTCATCTCTGGGCCTTTTGTTTCCTCACTTGGGCCACCCCCCCCCTCCCCCGTTCGTGGCCTAAATTCGGGATCTGGGCCAAAAGCTTTTCAGTGACCACAGGGTGGGCAGCCTTCTTATGCTCGCTACTTTCTGTGCCCATCCAATGAGTAATGAATCAAGGAAACATGTTTCAATAATTCTCTTGCCTTCAATCCTCAAAGACACCTCTCAGGGAGGTATAAGGAAGCGGCAGCCCTCAGAATTTCTTCTGTCCTGCATCTTCAGACAGTGGGGCACTCATTGGTCTCTATAACTAGTCAAGGAGGCTGGAACTATGGAGGGGGAAGGCTGGAAGGAAACTTGGAAGCTCTAGGTATTTCCTGTGTCATCCTCGTTCAGAGCAAGACTTGAATGCTCCCTGGGTGTTCAGCTGCCAGAGCAAGTGAGGAACGTCAGCAGTGGAGATGGGGGAGGAGGAGACAGGGAGCCCCATCCAGAGAGCGAGCTGGGTATCTGCTGGGACCTGACGGGGGGAGAGGGCCACTGACGGACATCTGTTTTCATACTTGTGTCGTTAAGAGAATATACGAGCTTCAACTACAACATGGCAGGGGAAGCAAGATACCTCTTTGCGGGATTTTTTATTGGAATATATTGGAATTATTGGAGTATAATTACACTGTTATGTTAGTTTCTGCTGTGCAATGAAGTGAATCAGCTAAATATATGTATACTCGTATCCCCCTCTCCTGGACCTCCCTCCCAACCCTCCCCATTCTACCCACTGAGGGTGTGGATGAAGGGAAACCCTTTTGCACTGTTGGTGGGAATGTAAATTGGTGCAGCCACTATGGAGAACAATATGGAGGTTTCTTTAAAAATTAAAATAAAACTACCACATGAGCCAGAACTACCATCATCCCACTATTGGGCATATACCCTGAGAAAACCATAAATTCAAAAGCACACATGCATCCTAGTGTTCAAAGCAGCACTATTTACAATAGCCAGGCCATGGAAGCAAACTAAATAATCAACAGAGGATGGATAAAGAAGATGTGGCACGTATATACAATGGATTATTACTCAGCCCTCAAAAGGAACAACATTGGGTCATTTGTAGAGATGAGGATGGACCTAGAGCCTGTCATACAGAGTGAAGTAAGAAAGAGAAAAACAGATATTGTGTATTAACGCATAATTGTGGCATCTAGAAAAAAGAGGCCTTTTAGTGATGAACTTTGAAGGAAGAACCGAAGCAATCCTGATGCCTGGACCACAGGCCCAAGGGAAGACCAGGGAAGGATAAGCAGGGTCATCCTCGTGTTAGCTGGTGGACAGCTTAGCACAGCCCCTCCCTGGTGTGGCCTCAGGAAGAGGTCACAGGAGAAAACTACCCAGGAAGCAAAACGCGTTCTCCCAGAGCTTTCCACTTTCATCCTTTTGTATCATCAGATTTATGTTTCTCTCCTTGTCATATTCTCTCCCTTCCGTCCAGATCTCAACCATGGATAACCCTCATTTTCATTCTTTCAGTGTTTGTTATAAAGTGCCGCAGCCATGGCCTTCCTGGCTGGCTTCCTGGGGTAGCTAGTTGGGGTGAACAAGTCATTCTCCCCTGTTCTGCTGGCTGGAGGAGGGGGCTCTGTTAGGTTCCGATGGTGGACTTATGATGTCCAAAAGGGACATCGTCAGTGGGTGCACTTCACAAGTGGAGGTTGTAGTAACGGGAATAAAATTGTGTGCACTTGATGGAGCACTGAGGTAGTCTAGACTACTTAATTTGTATTGTTGTCGTTTAGTCCCTAACTCGTGTCCAACTCTTTGCAACCCCATCGACTGTAGCCTGCCAGGCTCTTCTGTCCATGGGATTTCCCAGGGAAGAACACTGAAGTGGGAGGCCATTTCCTCCTCGAGGGGATCTCCCCCACCCAGGGATCAAACTTGCAATTCTTGATTGGTAGGTGGCTTCTTTATCACTGAGCCACCTGGAAGCCTTTATTTGTATAATAAAGTGAAGTGAAGTGAAGTGAAGTGAAGTGAAAGTTGTTCAGTCATGTCCAACTCTTTGCGACCCTATAGACTACAGTCCACCAGGCTCCTCTGTTGATGGAATTCTCCAGGCAAGAATACTAGAGTGGGTTGCCATTTCCTTCTCCAGGGGATCTTTCCAACCCAGGGATTGAACCTGGGTCTCCTGTACTGTAAGCAGACTTTACCATCTGAGCCACCAGGGAAGCCCATTTGTATAATACTTGTTATTAACACCCAGGAGGTTCTGTGGAATGAAACCCCCAAAGCCGTGGCTGAAGATCCATGTGTTTATTGTTGCTCTATGGTTTAAGGTGAGGACATGTTCTTAATGGTGTTTCACATTAGGCAAGAGTGTTTACTGAGGTCAGGTTCAAGTCTGAAGGGACCCCAACATCTTCCAGCCCTAGATGATTCTCCAACTCACCTCATGATCCAGGCTCTGAAGCAAGGGGTGGAGGGGGTCTTGGTGAGAAAGTGTGTTTTGAAGCAAAGGGTCGAGCTTCCTTTTGATTCCACGTTGCTTTAGGAGCTACATCAGTTAGTGGAAGGTGAATTCTGTTATCTGCCTGCATATGTGAACAAACACAAAATTCAGTGTCCTTTCTTTAAAATGTGTTATTCTGATTCCCTGATAGCTCAGCTGGGAAAGACTCCGCCTGCAATGCAGGAGACCCCAGTTCAGTTCCTTGTTCCGGAAGTTCCCCTGAAGAAGGGATAGGCTACCCACTCCAGTATTGTGGGCCTTCCCTGGTGACTCAGACAGTAAACAATCTGTCTGCCGTGTGCGAGATCTGGGTTCAACCCCTGGGTTGGGGAGATCCCCTGGAGGAGAGCATGGCAACTCACTCCAGTATTCCTGTCCGGAGAATTCCCATGGACAGAGAAGCCTGGAGGGTCCATGGGATCGAAAAGAGTCGGACTGAGGACTGAGCACAGCACATTATGTTAAGTGCTTTTTATATACCAGGCTTTATACCCACAGGTAGTGAACTAAATGCTTTATCCAACAGTCTCACTCATTCCTAAAGAGCTCCCTTAGATAGAAACCCCAAGATCATATCCCCATTTTACAAGGGAGGAAACAGAGGCTTAGGAGTTTCACAGCTCATCATGGAACAAGTGGCAGAGCCGGGATTCGAACCCATTTCTGTCTTGATTCCAAAGCCCACTTTCCAAACTGTAAAGTGAGACTACCTCTCACTGCATGTCCTGGGTTTGAGTGATTCTTCATGTCCAGCATGAAGAGGCATCTCTGTAGACCTCTCGCTCCTGTTCCCCAAACACCAGCCTGACTCCTCTTCTGCTCAGAATTAATGAGGGTGGGTGGCTGGGGTGACATCCGGCTGGCCTCCCACAGTGAGCCCCCCAGTCCAAACCAAATGGCGAGATCAAGCCCACTGGGGGTGTCATTTCCTCACCCCTCTAAAAGGAATTCAGTTGTTTCTGCTTGCCAAACGCTTCTGTTCCCTCGCTAAGCCCGCGTTAGTCACTGGGATATGTCAGTATGTGAATGGATTTACTGTGTTCCAACAGCTGCTGAGGGCCAAGCATATGCCCCACACATGGCAGACAGAGGGGCTGGGGGTGGGGCGCCCGGCCAGCAACTGGGATCCCCGAGATCGCATCCGGGCCCTGAGACTGGAGAGAGGACACTGGGGGAAGACCAGCAAATACTGGGGTCCGGCTCTTGGCCCCCCTTCCGCCCCCACCCTGGCAAAGTGATGAGGATACTCGTGAGCGGCGAGGGGACAGACCTAGAAAACATGTCCCCTCTGAGGTGTGGCTCTTGTCCGCTCACATGGGAGCCCATCTGTCCAACAGTGCCTGAAATAACACGCCGGCTGGCGGAGGAGTGTCCATTGTCACGCGCACATTTGGACCGCAGGTAGTCCCCACGGGCCCCTGTAATTCAAGTCACAACAGCCTCTTCCGTGACAGGGAGGTGGGCAGTCAAAGTGGTGACTGTGATTCCAGCAACCGGGAGGGTTGTTTTCCTAAGCATTTCTGCCAGTGGCCATGGAGGACTCTTTGTGTGCGGCACCCACAGGAGATCTTGAAATTTAGGCAGCTATCAAATTCCAAATTAAACACACCTCGACGCAGCCTGGTCCTGTGGATCTGTGTTCGGGAAAGGCCAGAGTGTGATTGTGCTGGAAGCTTTTAGATGGAACTCCTCATAACAGGCTTTCGCAGGATCTCAAATTAGATGCTCGAGTTTGAAGCTAGCAGGCTGACAGAGCTGTTGTTTAAAAAACTCAGAAATAGTCTGCTTTGAACCTCGGGTCTCAGAATTTTCTAGGATGGGCAATTATGATCCAGTCATGTGGGGATTTTTCTTACTGTTTTTTACACCCAGTGGGGCCTGGAGCTGACATCCGGCCTTTGTCGATCCTTTTCCAGAGGTGAGCAGCAGTCAGATTGTAGCAAACATTTTCTCTTTTCCCCCAAATATTAACTTTGACCTTGGGTGGGAATGGGGGGAATCAAGATGGTGCCATCCAGGACTGAGGTTTAGAAAAGGATTCTGGTGAACACGATCTGTGAATCCGTACAGTTTCAGGTCCTAAACCTGCATCTCTCCTGCTTTGGGCCCTTGGGCAAATTACTTAGCATCCCCAAGCCTCAGCTTTTTCTTCTATAAAATGGGGGAAATGGTAGCAAGAAGAACTAACTTGTTAGATTGTTGTGTGAATTAAATGACGTGATTAGGGGAGGAGCTTCCCTGGCGGCCCCCCATTGCAAGGGATATGGGTTCAATCTCCGGTAGGGGAACTAAGACCCAGAAATAGTGCAACTCAGCAGGAAAAAAAAGAAAGTAAGATGACGTGACTGGATATTCCCTGCAGTCGATCCCTGGTGGGGGAACTAAGGCCGTACAAGCTGCAGCGCAGCCAAAAGAAAAAAAAAAATGACATGATTGACAAACCATTTAGCACAGTACTTGGCTCATGTAATCAGCACTTACTGTATTAGCAGAGTGTTTCTAAAGATGAAGATGGAAGTTGATTTTTGATGTTTCTTTTGTTCCCTTATCCCTCTTGGGGGAGTGTAAGGTTTATTCTTGGTTTGTTTTTTTTTTGGAGAGGGGCTGCAGGAGCTCTAGCGCAAGCACAGGTCACAGAAAGGCGGAAGGCCGAGGCACTCGAGGTCAGTGTTGGAAACACAGGTTCAGACACTGGGGAGAAGATGCAGCAGCCCCAGGCTGGGAGCCGAGGGTTCCCAGGCCCGCGTGAAGCAGGCCAGGGACAGCGCGAGGCTGTGGGTGGGGTTCGAGCCCCAGAAGGTTGCTCTGTGGAATGCATGGATGGGTCAGCATGGGCTTCAGGAATGGCAGGAAAGAGGTTGATTTTTTTTTTTTTTAATTGTACCACAGTAAAATATACAAAACACAAATTTTTACCATTTTAACCACTTGTTTTTGAAATTTCTCTTCTTTTTTTAAAAAAATTTTTGGCCACACTACGTGACATGTGGGACCTCCCTGGTGGCTCAATGGTAAAGAATCTGCCTACCAGTGCAGGAGACGCAGTTTTGATTCCTGGGTCGGGAAGATCCCCTGGAGAAGAAAATGGCACCCCACTCCATCGTTCTTGTCTGGGAAATCCCATGGACAGAGGAGCCTGGAGGGCTATAGTCCATGGGGTCGCAGAGAGTCAGACACGACTGAGCGACTAAGCACAGCACATAGTAATTCTATGGTTTATTTTTAAAAATAATGATCATAATGTTTTCTGTAGTAGTTGTACCATTTTTACATTCCTACCGACAGTGCACACATGTTCTAACTTACTATTCCTCACCAATACCTATTCTCTGTTTTTTCTTTTCTTTTTTAAAAAATAATATCTATCCTAATGGGTGGGAAGTGGCATCTCCTTGTGGAGGAATGATTTTCATGGCATCATTAAAGAGTCAGTCATCAAACAAAAGGTCCGACCGGCCCAGTGCCTGGCGTGTGCTGAATGTTTCAGAACTGCCCCTCCTTTAAGGCACTAGCGGTTTGAGTGCGTCAGACCAAGCGATCTCAGCTCACTAGATTCTTAGCTTTCTCTGGGGTAGGCCCTATTTGGAGACCAGTGGCCCACCTTGGCAGTGGGATTTTATGGGCATCAATATGTCCATCCGGCCCCAAAGGTGGTCTTCACCAGGCTGGCGTGGTGCCCAACGTCCCCAGCAGGAAGGTTACCTCTTGATTTGGAGACGCGGTGCTGGGCGGAGTGGCCTGCTTGTCTGTGTGAGTGCCCTGGATGGCTGGCACCGGGCACGGAGTCCTAGGAAGGCGGGCCGAGGCCATCCTGTTGGGAAAAGGCAGGGAGACGATCTGAAGCTGGAAACCAGGCAGCCTAGAGAGGCAGGGAAGGGCTGGGGATGGCCTAGGGCCAGGTCCTCTGTTCCTGGGTCAGTGGCTGAACGGGGACGTGTCCTCTCTCCTGTCGGTGTCAGAACTCCCGTGTGGCTTCATCCGGAACCAGGACAGTCACTCTCTCTGGGACCTTTTTGGAGTCTCCTCTCCTGTTCACCTTTCCATCCTGTCCTGAACTGCACCCCCATTCGTGTCTCCACTTGCCAGCTCCCTCCCACTTTGAGTTTTAGTCCCTGCGTTTCTCACCACCTGGAGCTTAACTAGAAAATCTAAAAGGCTTGATTCATCTTTGTTCTAGATCACAAGTAGCTTCAGGCTAAACGTGCCAAGTAGGGTTTAGAGAATAAAAGGAGGATTTTGGAGAACACAAGATTATGTCCTTTGCATGTTTAAGAGCGCGTTCTCGGTCGTATGGCCGTGGCAGTCAGTGGAGACGCAGGTGATGGAGGCATTTCCCCTCCTGTTGAGGAGTCTGGTGTGTGGCCAGGGATGTAAACGTAGAAGCCAGTGGATGTGGACAATTTAAATGTGCCAGGTGCTGCCGTGAAGATCGTACACTGTCTGGGGGAGGCAGAAACAATTGGGGGGATGGCTCAGGGAAGGCTTCAAAGAGGAGGTGACTCCAGCTCACTCACCTTGGCTGCAGTATAAAATAATTGGGGTTTGAAAGGTGTCAGAGTCCAGAGCCCACCTTCCTATTATATATATGGAATTTAAGTTTCTCTCCTTAATTTTCCTATGGTGTTTTTTGTTTTAAGAGAGAACTACACCAGCCAGGGTTCCAGGTCCCCTTCCTCACGCGGGATATCAGGGGACAGCAGTTGGGTTACCTGTTTTCCTATCATTTCTCCATCCCGGGACTGTGGGGGGATTAATGAACTGATGCTCAAAGAACTTTAAGAATCTTACATCGAAAAAACTTGTTAGTATCAAGTAGAAAGTACTTCTTACTAATATTTACTTAGAGATGGTTGAACAACAGAAGTATATGTGAAAGCTTTAGCTCTTTGATTGATCAAAAAGAAAACATGTTAAAACATTATACTTTAAACTCATGAGTAATCAAAAAATACAATATGTTTTCCCCACCAAGTGTATTCATCTCTCCCTTCAAAAGTTAGGACACACTTAGAAGAATAAAAAATTTTAAAAGTAAACAAAGGTAAAAAAGAAAAAAAGTACACACTTAAGGTTAGTGAATAATAGCTAGTAAACCCACTGTTATAATGGCTGCAGACAGGAGCAAAGCATTTCATTTTCTTCAACTCAACAAATATGTTAAAATCAAGATTCAAAGTTTTTTTTTTTTTTGGTATTTTGTATATCTACACACTATTTTATTTTTAAAAAGAAAAGGTGACCTTTTCTAGTTTTTTATTTTAGGGATCCATCACTAAGTTTTTTGTAACTCCTGATATTGTCTTAAAAAATAGGTTTTAAAAAAGACCACTGGTGATTTTCAGGCATTTATTCAAATATTTCCCTACTTCTGAAATACATGGAAAAGTGATACGACTGCTTTCTTAAAGGATTTACCCCGGATTACTGTCTTCAAGCAAAGGGATCCTGAATTCAGTCCGGTTGTCAGTTTGATTAAGAAGGAAGTAGCTCATCTTAGTATAAATATTCGTGAACGGTGCTGTGTGACAGTCTGGCCCAGAGCACCCAGTGGGGGAAGCCTTCAAACTACGGTTGGAAATATTCTAAATAATTTATTTTAGAATTAGCGGTGGTAGGTTTGAAGAAAAGACTTCTCTGTGGGCTTGTGATTTTCTTGGAGAGCAGAGTGAAGTCCCCACATCTTGGGGCTCTGGGCTGGTGACAGCGTGTGGATGCCCCCGTGGCTCCTGGATCATCTTACATTCCTTACTTTATCCTACGTGACCTCCCGGTCAGGAACACTACACTTACATATTTAAGAAACAGGCACTTACAGTTCCTAATGGGGTAGCAGCAATTTCTTTCCTCTCAGAACTAAGACATTTTTGAAATGATGTATTGACAAGAAAGTTAAGGGTAAGGGATGTGTCTAGATTCGGTGGTTCAGGCAAGAAAGGAGGAAGAAAGTTTTGAAGATGTTAGAAACTGTCGTTGCCATTTCAGGCTGTCAGCTTGGCTAACTGGAAGAAAGGAGGCAAGATAGTTTCTTTCTCTTAATGGAAATGCGAGGTGGGCTAGAAGAATATTTAAGAATTAGGGGATTAACATTTGGGGGAAGTGCAGCAGGCCTGGCCAAATTTTGTTGAAGTCATTCAGATGAAAATCTGAATCAGAAATTAAATCTAAGCGAATGGCATGCTTCTTCAGTTTACCGAAATGGTGACTTTAGTGATAGGAAAATAATGTGATCGTGGATGGCCAGTCTGGTCGTGGAACACGAGGAATTTTGTGTGTTTTGGACTAGGCAGGGGAGGGCTTGGACGGTCACCCTATTTCGGGAATGCTGTGTAAGCCAGGAGTGCTAGGGATTTGCCCGTCCTGTCTGTTATGTTTGAGTTTTTGGCTGTATGTGGGTTCCGTGTAAGATTTGAATGTCCTTCTTGGTTGGCTAGAATCTTTGCATGAGAGCACTTTTGAGGAATATTGGTAATGAAGCTGGGAGCCACTTAGGGAGCTGGCGTAGAAATACTTCTGGACACACGGACGAGCTACTGCAGGAAAGGGGCAGGTGCCTGGGATTAGCAAAGGAATTGCCCAGGAAATGGGGGAATGAGGCAATCTTCCTGACTGCCTTGTGGCGGGCAAGGCACATTCCAAGCTGTAGTAGCCAGGGAGGGGCAGGGCGGGGAGCGGGGGCGGTGTTTTCAGGAAGAGGGGATGACCACACCACTTTCTTTTCCTGGCAAAGTACACGAAATGCAGATTATACCACAAGTGGCTGGATCAATGCCAGGTTTCCCTCTAGATAATTCAGACCATGGAGATGAAGGAAGAGATGCCCAGAGCAGAGATGGTGGATGAGATAAAAGTGAGAAGTTTATGGTAGTGCTTCCCATCTTTTATTTATGGTGGCACACAGAGAAAATAGTATTATTTATCCATTTATTTATTTTTCAAAGTTTTTTTGGCTGCACTGCGAGGCATACAGGATCTTAGTTCCCAGACCAGGGATGGAAGCCATGCCCCTCTGTACTGGAAGCACAGTCTTAACCACTGGAGTCCCAGGAAGTCCCAAGAAGATAATATTTTTATGGCAACTGGGCAGCTGTTGGCAGGAGAAGACCACCTGGGAAGCTAAGGGTCACTAAGGGTTGAGGAGATCAGAGGTTCAAGCACACACCTGGAACCCATTCTTGCACACTGACTGGGAAAATTCTGGCCCAGTGAACATCATGATTGCAGAATGGAGCTCATGGAGCCCTTTGAGAATCTGATGAAGTTTATGGACCCTCATCCCAGAAAAACCATTACGTACATGCATGCATGCCAGGTCGCTTCAGTCGTGTCCGACTCTGCAACCCCATGGACTACAGTCCACTCGGCGCCTCTCTCCATGGGATTCTCCAGGCAAGAATACTGGAGTGGGTTGCCATGCCCTTCTCCAGAGGATCTTCCCAACCCAGGGACTGAACCCAAGTCTCTTACGTCTGCTGCATTGGCAGGCAAATTCTTTACTACTAGCGCCACCTGGGAAGCCCTCCATCATGTACATACACATAGAATTTTACTCACAATTTCAAGGGCTTCATGAAGTGCTCAAGTCCACTTCTGGACCTCAGGATAAGAATCCTCCCTTTGGGTAATTAAAGAAAGGATGTTAATGAAGAAATGGAGGCACAGTCATGTGGATAAACTGGGAAAAACACTTGGATTAAAAAAAAAAATCCATCTAAAGAAGGACAGAACCACAAACTCTACCTAAAAGGGTTTTCAAAGACCCTGTCTGTAAAGCCCTCGCTTTGGAAATGGTTCAAAGGTTGGGGACACCAAGCAGAAAATATCCAGTCCAGGTAATTAGATCCAAGCAATTGAGCAGATTGCAATGGTTGAGCAGATTGCTGAGCTCCATGTTGTCTACTTTCTAAAGGTATTAGTGCTAACTTGGTCAGCGTGATTATTTGGTAAACGGTCAGTGCAGAGGCACAAATTTCATTTCAGAATCCTTCCCTTCCAAACTATTTTCCAAAGGAACCTTCTCGAATTCTCTCAGTATGCATGGAGGAATGGGCTGGCCCTGGGGAAGCCGGCTCCCGTAAGTTTAACAGGAGCTCCTTGGGCACTTCCTACCCCGAGAGGTTCTGCTGCTTGGTTTGTAATTAGTTGTTCGGAGTGACTCAGCTTCACTTGCCCAGCTCAGGGCTATGCACCCTCAAAACACCTAGATTCCTACCACAACAAGTACTCAAAACAAGCCATTCAGGGCTAAATGCCTTACCAATTATTTCAGGAACAAAACAAAAACCAGATCTCAAAAGACTAAGTGGTGAGGAAGGAGTGGAGTGTCAGCTTTACCTTGAATAATGCATGACTTCTGTTAGTTTAACCTCAGGTCTCACATCATAAAATGTTGCCTCCTTGCAAAATGTAGCCTGGAGGGAAATTTTGCCAGTGTCGTGCCCTGGTGAGTTAATATGCATTGCAACAGTTTTATAACAGATTATTTACCAACGGGAACAGAATGCCTTGGCACGAGATGCTTTTGAGAGAGCAGTTGTATTGCACCAGCTAATTCCATGTTTTAGAAATCATTTCCACGCACCTCCTAGTTCTTGTAGGTTCTCTCAAATTCTTCCCTCTACCGGTGAAATGAAAGAACTGACAAGTAGGTGAGATTATGTTGCCCTCTGGTGTCTGCCAACCCCAAAGAAAGAGCTAGAACTCGAAGGGGACAAGAAGTAGAAGGAAAATGGAAAGAAGACACTCCATACCAAGAGCAAGAGGGAGGGGTGGGGAGGTGAGGGAATGGGGAGAGAAGAAGGGGCATCAACCTGATATGGATCCCACCTCTTCTTGCTGGTGAGTGACAGGTTTTCAACTCCCCATACTGGCTGAGAAAGAGAGTGATTTCCGGGCTATTGGCCTGATCAACCTGGAGCCTTTGTGATCTGTGATGGAGGAGGAGGTTCATGGGAGAATAGGCCCTGATTTTTCTCTTTGGAGAACCAATGGGGGAAGAAAACTGGGTGATGGTCGTCCATCAGAATTGTAGATGCCTATCTGAGGACCCATCTCTTCCTTGATTGAAGACTGAGATTTCCATCCCTTCTGGGGATTACCAGAAGATGCATGCTCCTTGGAAGGAAAGCTACGATAAACCTAGGCAGTGTATTACAAAGCAGAGCCATCACTTTGCCACAAAGGTCCATATAGTCAAAGCTATGGCTTTTCCCAGTAGTCATATACAGATGTGAGAGTTGGACCATAAAGAAGGCTGAGCACTGAAGAATTGATGCTTTCGAATTGTGGTGCTGGAGAAGACTCTTGAGAGTCCCTTGGACTGCAAGGAGATCCAACCAGTCCATCCTAAAGGAGATCAGTCCTGGGTGTTCATTGGTAGGACTGAAGCTGAAGCTCCAATACTTTGGCCACATGGTGTGAAGAGCCAACTCATTGGAAAAGACCCTGATGCTGGGAAAGATTGAGGGCAGGAGAAGGCAGTGACAGAGGATGAGATAGTTGGATGGCATCACCGATTCAATGGACATGAATCTGAGCAAACTCCAGGGGATAGTGAGGACAGGGAAGCCTGGCGTGCTGCAGCCCATGGGATCACAGAGTCAGATGTGACACAGCGACTGAACAAACAACGATGACTTTATAAGAAACTCAGGTTGGTGCTAACTAGAGTCAAGGAAACGGTAAAGGACTAGAAAACAAGGGAGGTTTAGAGGGAGAAAGAGAAAGCCGATGGAATCATTTCCAAAGATAGTTAATTCATAGATTTGCAAATTATTTCAATTTATTGAATCATTATGCAACTATGCAATGGAAAGAGAAGTAGGCATAATAATAGTGGTTTCCCCAAACTCTTATCTGTAGGAATACAGATAAGGGGGGGCGTGGATTGGGTCAGGAACCCTACTGGGCACTTCCTGTTTCAACCCCCCCGAGGTATTTCCCTCACAGGTGGGACAGCTTAGATGAAAGCATATGAATGCCTAGGGTTGACTGTTAGGGCAAAGAAGCTGCAAAAGGACACTCAGCCCACGTGGGGTGTGTATGGGATCCTACCCATTTCACCTTTGAACTTGGGTTCTTTGAGTACCCATTCACCTCAACTCACTTCCCGTGCATTTCCTCCCTCAGAGGAAGTGACTCCACTACTTTGGCCACTTAATTAGAAGAGCCCACTTGTCAGAAAAGACCCTGATGCTGGGAAAGATTGAGGGTAGGAGAAAGGGGCGACAGAAGCTGAGATGGTTGGAGGGCATCTTTGACTCAATGGACATGAGTTTGAGCAAGTTCCAGGAGAGAGTGAAGGACAGGGAAGCCTGGCGTCCTGCAGTCCATGGGGTGGTGGAGAGTGGGACACGGAGCGACTAAACAACAGCTTCTATAGCACTGGCTTTGCAGTAACCTTCATGATCTTTCCTACAAAAAAGATTTGGTGAAGCTCACTGCTTTCACACTGGGTTGTTCCTTAAGAAATCAGTTCATTTTGGCTTTGTTTTGTCAAAATATGAGATGCACCGAATTGGATCAATCATTTTGCTAAATCCTCCCCCTGCCATGACCGTGTCTTCCTTTGTAAGTCAAAGCTATTTTGTGTTACCCATGCCACAAAATGATTTGCAAAATGAAAGAGAGGGACAATCTATTCTAATGGTTGGAAAGCAATAAAAAATATTTCAGTGCACCTGGCCGATCTTGACTTCTGGGGAGCGTTCACTTGTGAACTGAAAACCAGCTCTCAGGGTTCTAATTCTGAGGGCACGTCTTCTAAGGGAAAAACCATCTTCGTTTTTTGGTTTCAGATTCTGCATGTGTCAAACAAAAGTTATTAGCCTGCACCCCTCTATCGGTGATGCTGTGCAGAACTGTAGTTGATTTCTGTGAGGCTGATTCTCAGAACGGGGGCTTGGAGGTTGGCGGTGGAGGGAGAGGGGCTGAGGGTGGGCTGGAGGTAGGTAAATCCATAGAAGGCAGTCCTGTCAGTTTCCTCGGCCAGGGGTGGGGGGAGAGTGGGCTCTTAAATTCAAATCTTCCTAGGCCCCATTTTTCCCTCTATCTTCCTTCCTCTCTCAAATAATAATGCCCTTGTGAAGAAAGATTTAATTTTTTTTTTCTTTTATTGATTTTTGTTTTCTTTGACCAGGGTTGAGGGATCTTAGTTCCCCTGAACCAGGGATCAAACCCTTGTCCTGGCAGTGAAAACCCCTGACCTCTAACCACTGGACTGTCAGGGAATTCCCAAGAAAGGTATTTAAAAATTAAAGGACAACTGACCAAAAAAAAAAGGAGGGGGGGACTCCCCTCCTGATCCAGTGGTTGAGACTTGCCATGAAAGGTATTTTAAAAATTAAGAAACAACAGACAAAAAAAATCTCAAAAAAAAAAAAAAAAGGAGGGGTATACTTGCCTGGCAGTCCAGTGGTTGACTCTTTGCCTTCCAGTGCTGGGGGTGTGGGTTCAATCCCTGGTCAGGGAGCTAGGATCCCACATGCCTCATGGCCCCAAATCCTAAACATTAAAAACAAAAAAAAAGAAGTGATATTGTAACAATAAAGAATTTAAAAAATGATCCACATAAAAAAATCCTAAATAAAACCCCAGCAGAAGGTTCTGGATGCCTGTCTCACCCTCCTGCAGGCACCTCCCACCTCTCAGAGGCTGCCTGCAGCCCACGGCTGGGTGAGCAGGAGATTTAAGGCTGTCGGGGTTGGGCTGCAAACCTGCTGGCACCCTGGCTGATGAATCAGGAGTAAAAACTCGGCTCAGTAATATTTGTACGGAAAATGCAATGTTTGCACACTAAAGCTCTCCAGATTTTTAAGCCGTAGGAGTGAAGCCAGTTTACAATCAATGATAACAGGTTTCCCTTGTTGCCATTACCACAAATAGTATCTGATTTCGGCGAAATGGTGGCGGGCAGCAGGAGACCCAACAATGCAGATTTTAATCAGAAAATTTAATTTTATATACAATTCACAGTTTGTGCATGGCGAGAAGTGTTTCTCACTGCATGAACTTTCAGGACTCGGCTCCAAGCAAAAAGGAGTTTCAATTGATGTAACGCCTTTCTCAGCACACAATACCCCCAAAGCACTTCCTGGTAATACAGGCTAGTGCTGCTGCAGGCCACATCTTTCTGAAAATCACCCAGCAGATTTATTCAGAGCAATTAAAAGAAGCGGCTGCTCCCCACGCAAATCTGTGGTTAATGTAGATATTAAGTTGGCTGAGATTTCAAGGCCGCGTGGCCTCCTTGGGTCCTCTCTGGGCTGGGTTGCTCCCTGGTAAAAGGCACCTTTCGCCTGGGCTTATTGTGTTTCCTAGTTGACTTGTAAACTGAACAGAAGCCTGAATTGAAAATGTTGATGGAGCCTTTAAGAGAAGGGCACTGAAGGAGCTGCCTCTCAGGCTGAGCCCAGAAGAGTGGTGGGTATGGGGTGAAGGGTCAGGGGTGCAGGCTCCTGATTCCCTCGATGGGCTGGAATGCTGGCTGGGTCCTAAGAGGTCAAGGCTGGTTTTTTGGATTTGGGGGTGGGACCAGACCAGACCCTGTGTGATGGAGCGGGGTGGGGGGATGTCATACACATACTTGGTAGGACTGTTGGTAAGAGTCAGAGGAGGCAGAGTAGGGGAGGCAAGAGATGGAAACGGCCAGAGGCTGAGCATCGCAGGGAAGTTCAGTTCAGTTCAGTCGCTCAGTCGTGTCCTACTCTTTGCGATACACCAGGCCTCCTTGTCCATCACCAACTCCCGGAGTTTACCCAAACTCATGTCCACTGAGTCAGTGATGCCATCCAACCATCTCATCCTCTGTCGTCCCCGTCTCCTCCTGCCCTCAATCTTTCCCAGCATCAGGGTCTTTTCCAATGAGTCAGTTCTTTGCATCAGGTGGCCAAAGTATTGGAGTTTCAGCTTCAACATCAGTCCTTCCAATGAACACCCAGGACTGATCTCCCTTAGGATGGACTGGTTGGATCTCCTTGCAGTGCAAGGGACTCTCAAGAGTCTTCTCCAACACCACAGTTCAAAAGCATCAATTCTTCGGTGTTCAGCCTTCTTTATGGTCCAGCTCTCACATCCATACATGACCACTGGAAAAACCATAGCCTTGACTAGATGGACCTTTGTTGACAAAGTGATGTCTCTGCTTTTTAATATGCTGTCTAGGTTTGTCATAGGTTTTCTTCCAAGGAGCAAGCATCTTTTAATTTCATGGCTGCAATCACCATCTGCAGTGATTCTGGAGCCCGAAAAAATAAAGTCTGACACTGTTTCCACTGTTTCCCCATCTATTTCCCATGAAGTGATGGGACCGGATGCCATGATCTTAGTTTTCTGAATGTTGAGCTTTAAGCCAACTTTTTCACTCTCCAATTTCACTTTCATCAAGAGGCTTTTAGTTCTTCTTCACTTTCTGCCATAAGGGTGGTGTCATCTGCATATCTGAGGTTATTGATATTTCTCCCGGCAATCTTGATTCCAGCTTGTGCTTCTTCCAGTCCAGCATTTCTCATGATGTACTCTGCATATCAGTTAAATAAGCAGGGTGACAATATACAGCCTTGATGTACTCCTTTTCCTATTTGGAACCAGTCTGTTGTTCCATGTCCAGTTCTAACTGTTGCTTCCTGACTTGCATATGGGTTTCTGGTGGTCAGGTGGTCTGGTATTCCCATCTCTTTCAGAATTTCCCACAGTTTATTGTGATCCACACAGTCAAAGGCTTTGACATAGTCAATAAAGCAGAAATAGATGTTTTTCAGGAACTCTCTTGCTCTTTTGATGATCCAGCAGATGTTGGCAATTTGATCTCTGCCTTTTCTAAAACCAGCTTGAACTTCTGGAAGTTCATGGTTCATGATTTGCTGAAGCCTATCTTGGAGAATTTTGAGCATTACTTTACTAGCGTGTGAGATGAGTGCAATTGTGCGGTAGTTTGAGCATTCTTTGGCATTGCCTTTCTTTGGGATTGGAATGAAAACTGACCTTTTCCAGTCCTGTGGCCACTGTTGAGTTTTCCAAATTTGCTGGCATATTGAGTGCAGCACTTTCACAGCATCATCTTTCAGGATTTGAAAAAGCTCAACTGGAATTCCATCACCTCCACTAGCTTTGTTCATAGTGATGCTTTCTAAGACCCACTTGACTTCACATTCCAGGATGTCTGGCTCTAGGTCAGTGATCACACCATCATGATTATCTGGGTCATGAAGATCTCTTTTGTACAGTTCTTTTTTTTTTTTTTTTCATTCACAAAGTTTATTATGACCTTTTATTGCTGCTAAGTCGCTTCAGTTGTGTCCGACTCTATGTCGTGTCCGACTCTATGCGACCCCATCGACGGCAGCCCATCAGGCTCCCCCGTCCGTGGGATTCTCCAGGCAAGAACACTGGAGTGGGTTGCCATTTCCTTCTCCATTTTGTACAGTTCTTATGTGTATTCTTGCCACCTCTTCTTAATATCTTCTGCTTCTGTTAGGTCCATACCATTTCTGTCCTTTATCGAGCCCATCTTTGCATGAAATGTTCCCTTGGTATCTCTAATTTTCTTGAAGAGATCTCTTGTCTTTCCCATTCTGTTGTTTTCCTCTATTTCTTTGCATTGATTGCTGAGGAAGGCTTTCTTATATCTCTCCTTGCTATTCTTTGGAACTCTGCATTCAGATGCTTTTATCTTTCCTTTTCTCCTTTGCTTTTTGTTTCCCTTCTTTTCACAGCTATTTGTAAGGCCTCCTCAGACAGCCATTTTGCTTTTTTGCATTCATTTTTCTTGGGGATGGTCTTGATCCCTGTCTGTTGTACAATGTCATGAACCTCTGTCCATAGTTCATCAGGCACTCTATCAGATCTAGTCCCTTAAATCTATTTCTCACTTCCACTGTATAATCAGAAGGGATTTGATTTAGGCCATACCTGAATGGTCTAATGGTTTTGCCTACTTTTTTCAATTTAAATCTGAGTTTGGCAATAAGGAGTTCATGATCTGAGCCACAGTCAGCTCCCGGTCTTGTTTTTGTTGACTGTATAGAGCTTCTCCATCTTTGGCTGCAAAGAAGATAATCAGTCTGATTTCGGTGTTGACCATCTGGTGATGTCCATGTGTAGAGTCTTCTCTTGTGTTGTTGGAAGAGGGTGTTTGCTATGACCAGTGCATTCTCTTGGCAAAACTCTATTAGCCTTTGCCCTGCTTCATTCTGTACTCCCAGGCCAAATTTGCCTGTTACTCCAGGTGTTTCTTGACTTCCTACTTTTGCGTTCCAGTCCCCTATAATGAAAAGGACATCTTTTTTGGGTGTTAGTTCTAAAAGGTCTTGTAGGTCTTCATAGAACCGTTCAACTTCAGCTTCTTCAGTGTTACTGGTCGGGGTATAGGCTTGGATTACTGTGATAGTGAATGGTTTGCCTTGGAAACCAACAGAGATGATTCTGTCGTTTTTGAGACTGCATCCAAGTACTGCAAAGGACCCTCCCAGTTGAAGAGGAGACAGAAGCTCATCACTGAGTCATCCATACTGAGGTCTAGTTGGAGGAGGTAATGAGAGAGGCTCCTAAATAGAGGGGCTTGGTCTGAATTAGGTGCTTCCCTGGTGGCTCAGACAGTAAAGAATCTGCCTGCAATGTGGGAGACCCAGGTTCGATCCCTGGGTCAGGAAGATCCCCTGGAGAAGGGAAGGACAACCCACTTCAGTATTCTTGCCTGGAGAATCCCATAGATGGAGGAGTCTGGCGGGCTCCAGTCCATGGGGTCACAAAGAGTTGGACACGACTGAAGGACTAACATTTTTTAGGGCTTCCCAGGTGGCTCAGTGGGTAAAGAACGCACCTGCAATGCAGGAGGCACAGGAGATGCGGGTTTGATCCCTGGGTCTGACAGTTATGTTGAGTGGGACACTGGTGGCTTGGACAGAAGCCCCAGCCCTGTTTTCTGCGGGACCCTGGGGGTGAAGTCACGAAGGCTCTGTGTGCGGCTGGTGGGAAGATGGCGTCTACTTTTGACAGAGAGCCGGCGTCACTTACACACATGATCACTTTCAATCCTCACAGCAACCCGAGGGAGGGTCTGTTTACCTAGAAGGAGCTGGTGGCTCAGAGAAGGGGTAAGTGACTTGCTTGGCTGCAGTCACAGTCAGCCAGTGACCATGGACCCACAGGGAGGGCCAAGTATTAACAGAGCCAGCCCCACTGGTGATCAAGTGGCCAAAATAGTGGAGCTGCAGCTTCAGCATCAGTCCTTCCAATGAATATTCATGGTTGACTTCTTTTAGGAATGACTGGTTTCATCTTGCTGTCTAAGGGACTCTCAAGAGTCTTCTCCAGCACCACAATTTGAAAGCATCAATTCTTTGGTACTCAGCCTTCATTATGGGCCAACTCTCACATCCATACATGACTACTGGAAACGCATAGCTTTGACTAGACGGACCTTTGTCAGCAAAGTGATGTCTCTGCTTTTTAATATGCTGTCTAGGTTTGTCATAGGTTTTCTTCCAAGGAGCAAGCATCTTTTAATTTCATGGCTGATGCTGAAGCTAAAGCTGCAATACTTTGGCCACCTGATACAAAGAGCCAACTCATTGGAAAAGACCCTGAAGCTGACTCAATGGACATGAGTTTGAGCAAACCCCAGGAGATAGTGGACAGGGAAGATTGGTGTGCTGCAGACCATGGGATTGCAAAGAGTCAGACAGGACTTGGTGACTGAACAACAACAGTGGTGATCTCTCAGGAGTGGGGGTTAGGCAGGTCACTATGGGATCCAGGCTTCAATCCTAGGAGAAGAGCAGTCACACCATGGCTCTGGGGGACAGGAAGCCACCCAGTATGTTCAATGAGAAAAAGGACCCTGAGGCTGATCCAAAGGTAAGGTTTAGGCCAGAGGGGCAGAGGTAGAGACACAAGACAGGCCCTGGTTAGCAGTCACTGCCTGGGCCCTGTTTGGAAGCAGTTCTGAGCCTGCATCTGGACTCAGTTGGAAAGGATTCTGAGGTTGATTAGCCATGTCTGCCCTGGACCAAGGGAGAGGGAGTAGTAGTTATTCAGAATGCATTTGCAACCCTCACTTAGATGTGTCTTGGCTTTGAGAATGTTTTTCTTTTGGTTAAATGCTTATTCTGGCTTCCCAGGTGGCTCAGATTGTAAAGTGTCTGCCTGCAATGCAGGAGACTTGGGTTCGATCCCTGGGTTGGGAAGATTCCCTGGAGAAGGGCATGGCAACCCACTCCTGTACTCTTGCCTGGAAAATCCCATGGACAGAGGAGCCTGGTAGGCTACAGTCCATGGGGTCACAAAGAGTCAGACACGACTGAGCAACTTCACTTTAAATGCTTATTTTCCACAAACAGGAATCTTACCTCTCCTTCCCTGATTAACCTGAGTGAGTCCACGGTTTTGGAGTTACACCTCGTCACAAGTCCTATTAGGGGACAGTCATCAGGCATACACGAAGAGAAAGTCAAACAGAGTTCTTAATGAGAACTTAAAATTCATAGAACACAGAAAAGTTTATTTCATATTTATTTATATGGTACTTAGTACAAGCTTGCTTATAAAAAAAATCCTGAGTTTTACAGATGTTAACTCATTTACTCCTCATAACAACCCTAAAAGATAGATTCTAGTATTAACCTCATTTTAAAGCCCAGAGAAGCTAAGCAACTTGTCCAAGGTCACATAGCTTTGTGAACTCAAGCAGTCTGATGCCAGTCTGCCTGATTAAATCAACTGAGTCCACATTTCTGTTTTGCTTTCCTTGTGGTATTGTGCCTTCTATGCTTCATGTTTGTTTTCCAGAATGGACTGTGAATTTTGAAGGAAGGGATCGCATTTAATTTAATTTCTTTTTTCTCCACACTGTGCAGCATGCAGGATTGAAGTTCCCTGACCAAAGATTGAACCCTCGCAGTAGAAGGGTGGAGTCTTAACCACTGGACTGCTGGGGATATCTCTTAATTTTTTAAAATATAATTTGTTTTAGGATGACATTTTACTGTGTATAAGTATCTGACACACAGGAGGAGCTGAAACATGTCTACTATTAGTGGTATGATTTGGGGAATCAGTCATTTTGTATTTGAGTCATTTTCTACTAGTGTGTCTGGTTCCACCACTAGAGTGAGCTTCTGGGGGTGGGACTGTGAGTTATTTCTTTCTATATCCCCATGATCTAACACAATAGAGAGGAGACCCTCTCTCATTAGTTCATCAATCCATTAGCTCATTCAACAAAAGTTGATTAAGAACAAGCATCATGCTTAGTGCTAGGAATGAACAAAGTAGAAGAAATTTCTCTGTGGCTTAATTCCAACCTCACAAGAACAGATATTAAAAAAATGATGCCGACACTCCTTAACTTTGACACGTTTGTGCATTTTGCCAGAAATAATACTAGATTATCTGTCATGGTAACTTGCAGTTCCTACCTTTCCATACTGTGTGATGAAGTCAAGTCGCCAACCGTTGTTTACTTCCTCTTTTATGGACCAGCAGCCCTGGTAGCCCACTGTTAGTCAGATCTAATGTTTAAAGGTAAGAGCGAGCCCTTTTGGTGTAGAGCCTGCGGAAGAGTGATTGGGTTCCCACAAGGCGAGGGGGAACCGCGTCATCCCCTTTTGTTATATGAAAAGCTTCAAGCCTTATTAAGTGATGACAGAGAGTGCACTTGGCTTCTGGGATTTCTTTGAAGGCTTGCCTGTGGCCTGCTGCCTGGAAGCAGGAACGATTCCACAAATGGTCTGGGAGCCACCGTGCAGACCGCCCTTCGCACCAGGTCCAGGTGTGTAAACAGAGCAGACAGGCCTCCCCCCGGGAGAGGGAATTCCGAGGGTGGACAGCTGGAAAGGAGCGGCGTTCAGGATCGCTTTTCCTCCCGCAGTATCTCAAACATTCCCTCGACCCGCTTTTCCAGCTCTCTGAGGCTGCTAATGGCATTAAGATCCTCCTAATGGAGAAGGAGCAGGCTTTCTCCAGAACCCACCAGGAGTGGGTGGCCAAGGCGGGGGTTGGGGGTGGGGATCAGGTTCCTCTCATGCCAGTCCTGGGCACGGTCCATGACTGGCCGCAGCTGAGCCCATCCTCCCAGTGCCCACATCCTGGCAGCAGGAGGCTTTAGATCATATGAGAATTTCCTGCCGGGGTCTCTCTACCCAGGGCCTTCTAGGTGACTGCAGCACCATCAAAAGCGGTGTTTCATAGATTCTGTTTATAATTAGCTCCAACTTGTTTTTTTAATTTTTGATATATATTTCATGAAAAATTTGGAAACACAAAAATGTAAAAAGAAGTCAAAATGAAAATCAGCAATAGGCTCTACCTCCAAACACAGTAATTGCTAACATTTTGGTGAATTTTCTTTGTTGTGATTTCTTATTGACACCTTTGGAGAAGGAAATGGCAACCCACTCCAGAATATCTCGCCTGGAGTCAGACACGACTTATCGACTACACACACACGAAATCACATTGTAATAATAATAACAGCTAACACTTATTGAGGGCATACTATGTGTCAGGTACTCATCTTTTCTGTTAAGTCTCATAACCATCCTATGAGATAGGAACCACTATTACCCCCATTTCACAGAGAATAAAACTGAGGCACAGAGAGGCTAGTTTCTTGCCCAGGGTTCCTCAAATGTAAGAAGTAGATAGAAGTCAGACAGTTCAGCTCCAGACTCTACATGTACAACTTGGTATCTGTTGTTAAATGAAGCTTTTCTTTATTTTATTCAGAAACACAAGCTTTAAGTGGCTGCTTAATATTCCATCATGGTTTCCTACTTCTCTAATTTAAATGATACAACTGTGAGTTGTGTTTGTGAATGAGGCTTTTTCTATATTTAGGATCACAGGATTTCCCAGATCCAGAGGTAAAAGGAAAAGTAAATAACAGTAAGTCTGTGGACACACACTGCCAAATAGTTTCCAGGAGGACTACACCTAGTTACACTGCCACCGGCCTTGGCAGGCTTTGGCCTTGGAGGTTTGCACTCAAGAAATGATTTAGTTTGCTAGTCAAAAAACTTGGAGAAGGCGATGGCAACCCCACTCCAGTACTCTTGCCTGGGAATCCCAGGGACAGAGGAGCCTGGTGGGCTGCAGTCCGTGGGGTTGCTAAGAGTCGGGCACGACTGAGTGACTTCACTTTCACTTTTCGCTTTCATGCATTGGAGAAGGAAACGGCAACCCACTCCAGTGTTCTTGCCTGAGAATCCCAGGGAGAGGGGAGCCTGGTGGGCTGCCGTCGATGGGGTCGCACAGAGTCGGACACGACTGAAGCGACTTAGCAGCAGCAGCAGCAGCAGTGAAAAAACGTATATTATTGCTTTAAATTTTCTCTGGTCCAGTTTCTGACTACTCGTAATAATAATGAACTTTCACTCTCATCCAAATTTTGATTTTCGGGGCTTTCCCTGGCAGTCCAGTGGTTAGGATTCCATGGTTCCACAGCATACAGTGGGGGCCTGGGTTCAATCCCTGGTCTGGGAACTATGATCCCACTAGCTTTGAGTGGGAAACAAAAAACAAAACAAACAAACAAAAAGAAACAAAAAACAAATTCTAATTTTTTTTTTTAAATTTGTTGCAAAGTTTTGACTACTTTTTTTTCTTTTTTTTTAAATTTTATTTTATTTTTAAACTGTACAATATTGTATTAGTTTTGCCAAATATCAAAATGAATCCGCCACAGATATACCCACGTTCCCCATCCTGAACCCTCCTCCCTCCTCCCTCCCCTACCCTCCCTCTGGGTCATCCCAGTGCACCAGCCCCAAGCATCTAGTACCGTGCATTGAACCTGGACTGGCGACTCGTTTCATACATGATATTATACATGTTTCAATGCTATTCTCCCAAATCTCCCCACCCTCTCCCTCTCCCATTTTTGCCTAGATTTATTTTGCTCACCTCTAGTCATCCTTACTTAAAACAACAAAATTAAATGGTAACAAACATTTTTCTGTTTACAAAACTTACATCCATTTTAGAAAATAAGGAAAAACCCCAAATCCCACATTTGGGCTTCCCTGGTGGCTCAGATGGTAAAGAATCTGCCTGCTAACGCAGGAGACTTGGGTTCAACCCCAGGAGAGGGAAGATGCCCTGGAGATGGAAATGGCAACCCACTCCAGTATTCTTGCCTGGGAAATTCCATGGACAGAGGAGCCTGGCAGGCTACAGTCCATGGGGTCACAAGAGTCGGACACAACTGAGGCGACTAAACAACAATTTTATCATTCATCTTACTTCTTGGCTATCACAGTGATATGAGTTCATTGTAGCCAATTTGAAAGGTACAGAAAAGTGTAAAGGGGCAGAAAGTGAAATAACCAAGCAAGGGCAAATGTTTCAACAGTTCTTGTCATTAAATGTTTTAAAAATCTTTTCATAAACATTCTTTTTTTATGATTGCATGAGAATCTGCCTCTAAGATACTCTTGATTTCTTCCTTATTTTTTGGTCTCAGGCCTGGAGCTATGATCTTGGTGCACGTTTGTTGTAAAGGATAAGGAAGAGTAATTAGAACAGGATGGGGGCTGGGGAACCAGAATGAGAAAGGCTTTAACCACCCACGTTCTTTCACTCTGAGGGATCTGTTGGACTGGGGGCCTTGGGGCCAGCCTCAGGATGACCCTTTGAGCCCATCAGTGACACAGTGACGTCATTTATGCAGCCACACTGTAGAAGCTCAATTAATATCTGCCGGAGGAGTGAACTAATGAGCGTGTTCTATGTAGGTATGCCACATATTAACGTGCCATCTCCCGTAACTCTATAGCTTTAATCATTGCATCTCGGCATTCCTTTTGTTAAAAAAAAAAAGAAAAAAGGTTTGCATCTGGGATCCCAGGTCCTGGCCTTATTAGGATCCTTGAGGAGTGGCCAAATAGAGGTCTTTCAGCCCAAGGCAAATAATTGAGATCAAAGCTCCCTGGATCTCTCCTGGGAGGTCCGTGGCCCTCTAGTCCAAAGACGGGAGTGCCCCTTTTCCCTTGGTGACCTGCAAGCATGCCACCTCCGATGCATGAGGAAGGGGAAATAGGAGGCAGCTAAGGTGTGGGAAGGGGGAGGGGTGCCGTACCTGGGGGAGGCGGGGTGACGGCCAGCGTTGACCAAGCTGGCTCAAAGGGCCGAGGAGACCTCAGCTGAGACTTTTTCCTAGAAGGAGCCCTTGCTCTCAGCGTGGTTTCCCTTGCTCTCTTGAGGCCATCAGAGGTGACAGCTAAGCTCACTTCTGCCTTCGAGGGACCCTGGGACTCACTTGGATGAGCTGTTATTAGACATCCCTTTGCTTCTGTTTTTATAAAACCAGTATGTTGTAAAGCTCTATGGTTCGAGTGTTTTGAGATCATCAGATGACACTGGGAGAAATACTGCTTTTGCTGAGATATTTTAAATATATGTAGGAAAAATAAATTTGCAGAATATCAGTCATGGAGCATGACATTGCCACTGAAAAGAGCCAACTTAAGTGAGTTCACAGGAAGGGCAGACATCCACAGAAGTGTACCTCATTTCAAAAGTTAAAAGTGAGACATCTCAAGGCTGTGACCATTCCAACCTATTCTGTGACCAGTCAGGGATGTGCATGTGGATAAAATTCCCAAGTGTATCGTGGGAAGAATTAGTCAACTATTGTTCAAGCGGTGTGGCCCAAAATGTAGTTATGGAAACCTAAGTTTGCTTTTTAAAGTTTAGCATGGCCAGGAGTTGCCAAATCATGTTACGATATTGTACCTTAGACCTCTTAATATAAAAGCCATATTGTGTCTTTCAGAGTTTTATTTGGTTGTTTCTCTTTTTAACCTGCAAAATGATGGGTTCGACTTGGGTATTTACTAAATGTTCACCTGATAATTCTAATATGTGCCAGGGTCCAGATCTTTGCCTAAGGTGATCTTAAAAGTCCTTCTTTGGCACCAAAATGCTGTGATTTCTACAATTTTAAGTCATAATAAATAAGAGAATCAGATTCATGTAGCAGATAATTCTGCTTGAAAACATCTTCCTAAATTCAGAGGTCTCAGAAATCCTAAAATGAAACTTACTTAATAAGTGGTCCAACCCTCATGAAATATTTTGGGTGGAGCTTATGAATTTGGCAAGTTTATGTTTGTTCCAGATTCCAATATTCCTATATGAGTTTTAAGTCAATACCAAAAAATAAAAAGTATTTTTTTGTCTTTGAGAGTCAGAATGTGGTCAAAGTGTTTCCAAGTAGAAATCAGAAGGCTCAAGTGAAACTGTTTATGGATAAGAGAGGAGAAATGAAGTTATTGAATCTTTGCCGGTAGCTTGAGATGACAATTCCGTGTGTGTGTGTGTGTGTGTGTGTGTGTGTGTGTGAGAGAGAGAGAGAGAGAGAGAGAGAGAGAGAGATCTGGGAGGAGCAGCTGATGTGGGGGACTATGTCACAGAAACTAAAGGGACAAACTGCAACCATGGGGCCAGCGTGCTACTGGTTTCAAACTAGGAACCCTTTTCACTGAAGACTATGTCCCCAGAACCATCAAGTTTTCAAATATAGCTCAACTGGAGATGGTTTTTATTTTTCCTGGTATGAAGTCTGGGATCCCAAGTTCAGGACTCAAATGACCATATTTCGTGTCTACCAGAGAAGAGTGTCTGTTGCAAAGACATGTGACATTGCAGCCTCTCCAGGAATAAGTCAGGAAACAGAACCATCCAAGTCTGGTATTTAGATTAGAAATACAAGTGAAGAAGGAAGGTTACCATCAGAAATGTGCATTTCTAAAGATATTCATTTGAAAGTTTTGAAAAAAAGTAAAGCTCATGCCCTGGGGCTTCTGGGTGTATGCACAAAATACAATAATTAAATTAAGTCCAGCAGTTAAAATTCCTCATAAAAAGAAAAAGCTGGAGCGCTTCCCAATGGGGAATGCTTGACTTAAAAGGAAGGTTTTACTCTGTGGCCTGAAGGTCAACAAACTGCGACTCTGTGGGAATGTATAAAATTTCTTAAAGGGGTTCTCCGGTCTTTGTTTTGTTGAAAGAAAATAAAAGAGCAAAAAGGGACAAGTTTTGAAAATTCAAAAAATGAAGGTGCAGTCCTAAAATCATCATGATTTTTATAAACGCAGCACTGGAGGCTATGGAAACACGCTCTTTTCTGAGTACTAATGCAACACATATGCTCTCTGAGAAGGAAGGAAAAAGGCCAATGGTGCCTTTGGAGCAAACTGTTTTCAAATGTGCTGATTTTCACAGGCAGTGCATGCAAATTCATGACCCATTTATTTGCTACTTATTTTGAAAATATTCGCCTGAAATAGTCTCATAAATAAATGCCACAATTTAAAATTCCTTAGATGATGTGAAGATGGACTGGTTTTCACAAAGTTCTTTACAAAGCCAAGTTGTGGAGGAAAAAAATAATTTGGGGGGACTCCACCCTCAGTCATCCAGAGTGGAATGTTCATCATAATTTGAAAATACCTGTTTTTATAAATAATCATTTACTGTTACGTTTCTGTTAATGTCCTCCCCCGAAGAAATAAAGTTAAGAACGGGATAGAAAGCAGATTTTTATCTCTTTAAACTCTGTGATTCGTAAGCAGCCTTCTGGGTTCCCACGTGAGTTGCAGGTTGCACACTCACATGATGTCTCCTGAAACATAAAGAACGAGTAACCAGTTTGCCAGATCCGCATCTTCTCGATCACTTAACGAGAATCTGAATGTTGGCCCTGCTTTAAGACGGCGCGATCAAAATGCCGGACATGAGAAATAGCAGCTTTGGCAGCAGTGTTTAGTTTACTGAGTAATTAGCAGCCTCACTGACATTTCTCCATGGAGTTCCAAAGTACAGTGTTAGCTCTCCTCTCCACTCCGGCTCTCTGCAGTGAAATGGGCCAATAAACTCCCCCTGCCAAGTTCACAGTAAATGAAGGACCACAGAGGGTCCTGGGGGGAGTTCACAGCTTAAGGACACTCGACTTACCACTTCCCAAACACAGACACGTCACTGGAAAAATTAATTTTTACCCACTTTTGTTTTCTTCCCTATGTTCATTATTTTTTGGTTTACAAATTTGCAAGAAGAAGAAGGAAGGTCAAAAATTATAAGAAAAAGGGAAACAGAAGGAGAACAGTGGATGGAGGGGCTGGATGGAATGCGAGGTGATGCACAGAAGGGTGGGGGCCACGGGGGTGCTGCAGGAGTGGGGGGCGGCCAAGAGGAGACCCCATCCTTGGGTCCAGGTCCAGCTCCTTCAGCCCTCTCCTAGAACCCCTTTCCTGATACCACCCAAGACGTCGTCCAGCCATTGCACCAGTCCTCTCAGGGGGCCATCCTGGCAAAATGTGTGCAGGGCTCTTTAGTCTGGGAGCGGCTCGGGGGGACACGAAGCCTACCTAGAGGAAGGGCTTGCGTGGTGGCAGGGCTCCCTGGCTGTTTGAAATGTGAGGACCTCGCACACGCTCGCCAGGGTCAGGCACCATCTCTGAAGGAGGCAGCTGTTGAAAAAGAGGCTTCAGCCATGTTCTCATTGCTTCGAAAAACTCCCCTGGCGCTTCCTTTGTGGGGAGCATGACGGGGGTTCACGGTTGTGCACCCGTGTGGTTCGGCGGTTTCATTTCCAGACTGTGGTCGAATTCTTGGTTTTGCCAGCTGTGTGACCTTGAGCAAGTCCACTGGAAGGGCCAATATTTGTACACATCTGGGAGGCAGGATGTCTGGTGGAGGAAACTGAGGTCTCGGGGCCTACTTTTAGTGAAAACATCTTTAGTGAGCTCTTATGGGGGTGCAGGGGGCTGAGCGATGGGCAGGAGAGGGATCTGGACATGTGTGGCAGTGTCCTTTGTTCAGCGACCCACGCCACCCAGCCACCCCAGCACACAAAGTATTACAACAGAGCTCTTGACCCAGTGCAGTGGAGAACTGGGGGAGGGCCAGCACGTTGTCTCTGGGGAGCTGGGAAGACTTCACAGAAGTGCTCTTTAAGCTGCATCTTGCAAAATGGTTAGGAGTTTGTTAGGTACCATAGAGAGGCAGGGGTGACGGCTCATGCACAGCCTTTGCACTGGAGTGTCAGGCCCTGAAACCGGGCAGACAGAGTCCAGCTGCCCAGTGGCCAGGGCACTGGGGGCAGGGCCCCCCCAGGGGCAGGCAGCGTGTTGCTGGGTTGGTGTGGGAATGCCGGCAAGGCTCCTGGTAGCCGGTGCTCCCTCGCACCACGCTGGGAGGAGCATCACCGAGCGGCCCTGGAAGCCGCTGCCTGAATTCCAGTCCCTGGAAATTCCAAGGAGGAAACGGATGTGTTCCTCTCCGAATTTGGGAGTTTGCATTATTAACAGTTTTCCCAGAGATTCTAAGCCAGAAGTTCATGCTGGTTTAATGTTGTTCCTTCCATGGAACCCAAAAGAGCCCATTAAAAAGAAAAAAAAAATTAAGTAAGATGCTGAGAGTGCGTAGTCTTCTGAAGGAAGTCTCCACACCACAAAGCTATGTCAGATGGAACGTTCAGTTTTCTCTGGACTCTTTTTCTGTGTCTGAATCACCCGAGCAACTGGATGGATTGTTTCAAGTCAAAACAAAACCCAAACCAGCTATGTGGCACTATCTAGACAAAAAACAAAAACAAAAAACACCCAGCTTTCTTTTCACTGAGTTCACCTCCTTAGCTAGGTTTTTTGGTGTGTTTTTTGTTTTTTTTTTTTTTTAAGAAATGTACTTATTTTTAACTTGAAAGATAATTGCTTTACAGTATTGTGTTGGTTTCTGCCATACATCAGCATTAGCTAGATACTTTAACGTTGGGATATAGTCGGTGTTTGGTCTTCTCTGGTGTTCAGTGTATCAACTATCTTACTGATATAATGAAGGGTATCTGTGAAGTTCCTTCTAGGGCTTAGACTAACCTCTGGGACCACGTCCCATTTTCTCTATGTCTACATGCTGCACACAGTGTGACAGAGAAATTGATTCTGAGCAACCGAGAAGTCTGATGCAGTTGCAGGATTCCCCACTGGGGTCAATAGGTAGGCACAGGTGATCTGAGCCTGGGTGGTTCTTCCTGGTGATGAGAAGCTTTGTCTTTGACTCAGGGTTTGGCAGTGATACTCCAAGAAGTCTGGTCCCCTCTGCCCTTCCTGAACGTCTGTTCTGATTCCCGAACAAGAACTCGTATTGGAGAAAAACACCCTGAGTTGGCCAAACTCGGCCCTAAGACTGAGCGCAGCTTTCCAGTTCCCGGTGTCCGGCCAAGGGCAGAACAGGGCCAAGACCCAGTGTGTTTGATCTCTTAGCAAATCTGACAGGCTGTTTACAAACATGCGGAAAGGCTGACTTCACTCCTCAGACCTCAGGCAGGACTCTGGTGTCAGGACTGCAGCCTGGCTGCACTCGTAGGGGCCAAAAGAATTGGGGAGAAGGAGATGAAATAGGTGGGGGGGAAAGTGGCTGGTTTTCAAAGCATATGGCGTGTAGTTTTTCAAAGGCTTCAGATTCTTAATTCGCACCTCTCTTGTTACTGTCACTGCAGTAGCCAGTGGCACTTCTTTTTGTTTTGACATTTGACATTATTTTATGCCTTTACTCCTTTTTTCACTTCACAGAAGAACATTTTAATTTTAAAAGAAAAGTGCGTCCGGAACCAGTCCTGCGGCTTTCAGACTAGCTGTCTGGCGTCCAGTCGGGCTCAAGAGGTGTTTGTTGAATGAATAAGTGAATGAATGAAGTGATTCTCTCGAAAAAGTTATGAGGAATCTTTACCTTTAGCAAAGATTGGGTTATTTTTCTTCCAGAAACTCGGAATTATCACTTAAAGTATCCTCTATGGAATCTGATAAGAAAATCAAAAAAGAGGCTTTTGAAGCAAGTCACTAAAAAGCTCTCTGAAAGGGAATGTTCCTTTTTCTCTTGATTCTAATATCGTGCTTAATAAGAGGGCAGTCCCTCCCACCCCCTGCAATGATTGAAAAGCAAGGGGACCCGGGTCGGCCAAGGGTCCCCCGGTTAGGGATGGGCTCCGCGCTGGGCAGGCTCAGGGCTCTGGGCTTCGGTCACGGACTCCTGGACCAGGGACGTGCCTGGCGCTAGCAGGGCCCCCAGGGCCTCGTCCCGGCGCCCGGCCGCGGCGCCGACCTGGGAGGAGGGCACAGGGGCCGGCGGGTCCCCGGGGCGGGCGCGAGGGCCCCGCGCAGGTGTCGGGCCTGTGCGCGGGGTGCGGCGGGGGTGCGCGGGGGCCTGGGAGACCCGAGAGAGACGTTATTGTTGCACTGTAACGAGTCTGATTAACATGCTCCTGACACTTTCTCTTAGTTTCTCGGGCTCCTAGCAACAGCGCACAAAGGCGCGGGATTGTCCGGGCTCCGCGGGGACACGGGGCAGCCTTTGATCTGCCACCACTGCAGCGGGGCTGCGCGACGGGCTCGCCGGCTCACTCGCCCACTGCGCGCCCCCGCCCCGCCCGCCGGCCCGACGGCGCAGCCTTGGGAGCGGCCACCGCGTGGGCCGGGCCTCGCCGGCCGGGTCCCGCGCCGTGCGCCCGGACCTCAGGCTTCGGGAAGCACGGGTGGCGGGGACGCGGACTCAGCGCGCTGTGGACCCGCACGCGCAGGTCCTTCCGACGGGGCAATATGGGCCGCCCTTTCTGTCGCAAGATGCAAACAGTAAAACCTAGCGGGTCGCTTAGAGTGGAAGAAAATCAAAATTAAAAAAAAAAAAAAATGCGTGAGCAACAAACAAATCCTCGAAGATTTTGTAAAACATTAAAAATTGTAAAGAAACATTCTGCAGGCTTCAGCCCGTTTAGCTAAATCTGTGCTCGATCGGAAGGGGCTAACGATGATTTCGGTTTCCTCCTACAAATCACTTTCTTTTCGTCGCTGGCAGCTCTTATAGATTCGTAAGGAAATATGCTGCTAAATAGTTACTGGAATTTAAACCAACTAACCACCACCACCACCACTCGTCACAGAGCAGTAAAAAGCTGCCCGTTCCCACCGCGCCGGCTTTCAGGTACTAAGGTCTTTGCAAGTCATTTATTTTCCATTTTGTTCATTCTCTTAACCCTCACCCCATTCCGATTTAAAATAAAGTGCGGAAAGAAGGACTGTTTTAACATTTTAATGCTGAAGTCTGCCAATTACTTTCCCCCGAAGTTGCAACGTGGAAACCTCGCGGGGATGGATCTCGCGCCGGGAGGACAGTGTCCGCCAGCCTGGGGTTCGGGCTTTGCGGTTACAGAAGGTTCGGTGACCGTCTGCAGCATTAGCAGGCACAAGATCCTGCTGTTACCCTGAGGGCCCCTTTCGTAGCATCAACTGCCTTCCAAGTACCAGAGGTAAAAAATCAAAATCAAAACGGAAGACACTTAGCTTTCCAAGATAAAAAAAGCAGAATGCCCTTCAAAAGAAAAAACGTGTATTAACTGCTCTCAAGACATCACTAGAAAATTCATCCTCCCTGTTGAAGATCATTTTCCTGACGTCCCAAAGAATTATTAGGGGCTGAGGCGTTCATGATAATAACACGCATGTTTTAGAAGAGAAAAAGAGAACCCTACATGGTCTGTTCCATTTACTCAGCAAAATATGCCAGGCAAGGAGTTACTTTGAAATTCAAACTGGCAGCGGCAAGTCTTGGTTCTAGAAGACACTTTTCCCAGTCAGTCCCTGGAGGAGAGGATATCCAGGCAGCTGGGGATTCAATACTTGTAAATCTGATGTCCAGGAACTTCCCAACTTGTACCTGACTCCGCTGGAGTCCCCCTCACCATTTCAATAAAACATGATTGTACTGATATAATTCTCTATACATTAAAATGAGGTTGTCACAGATTGTCATTAAGACTTCAGAAAAACAATGAAGACATTATTGGGCACCCCCCCTCAGGCAAGGTATTAGGGGATAAAACCATCTACACCACACGGGTCCTATTGAGATTAATGAAAAAATTATGCAAAAAAAATATCTCAATTTCATTTCCCCGTGACGGGGCTTTGCATACATACAGTCAGTCTTGCCTTACACCTGATGATTTATTAAACTAATCTGCGGTGATCACCACTGATGTTCTCAACTCAATCTTGTCCTGGCTCATTTTCTAAGTAATTGTTTCTCATTAGTTCTGATAATGTTTTAATAGTGTTACCCATAATTTAGCCCCCAAGAATTAATAACAGGGGGGTAATATGGCAAAGCAGCTTGTGATGAGCTGCATAAAATAGAAACAGGTATGGTTTTTAATTAATCAAATTACTGCAATGTGCTCTTCTGATAGCCAGTCCATGCCTAGATGGGAGGAATTCCCAGGTTGGACGTTGTCATGTGCCAAGGTGGGTGAGCTCACCAGCTGCCGTTACCCACCCTGTATGACCTTAACCCATGGAGGCACCAAAGAGAAGTGGGTATGAAAACAGTGGGGATACCTCTAGCCTCCCAACATCTTTGTTCTTCCTTGACCCTGACTCAGCCCTCTTCTGGGTCCCTCATTAAAGTATGTGCTCAGAGAGTGGGGACCTTGGCCCAGAATTTTGAATCAAGTAGGTCCTGGTGTCATGAGCTTACCATGGTTGGGACCCTGGGGTTATGAGAAAGATGATAAATCTGATACTTAGGGAGACTTAAAAAACAAAGTGGTTTTGTTGGAACAAAGTGTGGTTTGAGATGAAGGGTGTGGTGACTAGTCCAATACGGCCCGAAGTCTGGGAACCTGTGATCCCACTGGGGATGGCGGTGGGGAAGACCTCGCCAGGCCCGGCTCTAAGGACCACCTGGAGATCCTGCTGAGATCATTGCTTTTCTCCATGTCTGTATGCCTTTGCCCTGGCCTCTAGGGTCCCTTAGAGTGGGGGCCTTGGCTCTCAAGGACCCCCAGTTTCTAGGAGGTCCACCTATCAGGTCTGGGGGGTGCCTATGTAACAGGGGTGAAAATGAGGATGTCTCCCTTTCATGCTGTCAAAACCTGGGGCTAGGGGGAGGTTAACCTGGACCAGCCTGTGAGGATGGGCAGGGTAGCCGCATTGAAATGGGGGCTGCCTGTAGAAAGAACGAAGAAAGGCTTTTATCACCTTCTTTTGTTTAAGACAGGCTCTGCCTATGCTTCTGAAAACTAAGCTCATGGCATCCGGTCCCATCACTTCATGGCAAATAGATGGGGAAACAAAGGAAACAGTGAGAGACTTTATTTTCTTGGGCTCCAAAATCACTGCAGACGGTGACTGCAGCCGTGAATTTAAAAGACAGTTGCTCCTTGGAAGAAAAGCTATGACAAACCTAGACAGCATATTAAAAAGCAGAGATGTTACTTTGCCGACAAAGGTCCGCATAGTCAAGGCTATGGTTTTCCCAGTAGTCATGTATGGATGTGAGAGCTGGACCATAAAGAAGGCTGAGCACCAAAGAATTAATGCTTTTGAACTGTGGTGTTGGAGAAGAGTCTTGAGAGTCCCTTGGACTGCAAGGAGATCCAACCAGTCAATCCTAAAGAAATCAACCCTGAATATTCATTGGAAGGACTGTTGCTGAAGCTGAAACTCCAATACTTTGGCCACCTCATGCAAAGAGCCGACTCACTGGAAAAAATCCTGATGCTGGGAAAGATAGAAGGCAAGAGGAAAAGGGGATGACAGAGATGGTTGGATGGCATCACCAATCAATAGGCATGAGTTTGAGCAAACTCCAGGAGATGGTGAAGGACAGGGAAGCCTGGCGTGCTGCAGTCCATGGGATTACAGAGTCGGACACACCTGGACGATTGAACAACAAGTGCTTCTGATATCCTGATGGTGTTATACTGCAGGGCAAAATCACAGGAAGCCTCCCTCTGCCTCCAAGCAGTCCTCCTGGATTTCAGTGTTCTGAGAAGCGGGCTCCGGCTGCAGAAAAAACGTGGTTTTTAAACCACAGGTCATGATTTACCCTGAGCACACTGACAGCAGCCTCGGTGGCCACAGCTGCTCAATAGGTTGCGGGGGATGGCTTCTTCCGTGACTGCTGCCCACTGCCACTGTCCGAAGTCCTGAAGCCCAGTTTGGGTCACCGCCAAGTTGGCTGAGACCCCACCTTCATCCTTGCAGCCCCTCTGAGGGAGGAGGAAGCAGGTTCCCACCTTTTTTTTTCCCCAAGTGGACACCAGCCAAGCACATCCCATCTCAGTTAAGAGATGATGTCTCCTCCTGTCCCATGTTGGGAAGAATATTAGTTCATGTCTTAAGCCTGTGTTTCCCAGGACTTAACCAGCCTGGATCGCGTTCCTCCATGTGTCTGTGGCAACTGCCCTGCCCTGGTGGTGGATGCTGCGTGACTGCTTGTGGGCCTCTCCCACTTCGCTTGGGTTCCATGGTGCCTTTCCTTGTATATAACCGTCAGCCCTACTCCCCTCTCGGGCTTTCTGGAGGAGCTGGAAGAGGTAGGAGAAAAGCAAACCCCTGGTTGGGGCACATGGTAGGGGCCACGTAGTAGATAAAAAGGGCGTAGGAGAAAGTGAAAAATGAAAAAAAAAAAAAAAACTGTTTTCTATTTACAAATTTAAATAAACAGAACAGCCTTCCCTGCGGTGTTTGTCTGAGAGTGGCAGCTTTGCTGCTGTGTAGGTCATGAAAAGGTTGGTGTAGAGTTTAAAACTTCCCATTCTGTTAATTTCTTAAAGAACAGTCGTCCGGAGTCTCCACACAAAAGCTCATGATTTAATGAGGAGCAGAAACAAAATCTCTGATTGTTGGTGTTTCAAATTTCATTGGCGTCCTCTGGCAAACACAAGTTGATCCTTCGCGGCTTCAATACCCTTTAGCCTTCAATATAAGAGCACATGCTGAATAGGGAAGAATGGCTGGTTGTTATGTTTATTTACCCTTACTACAAGCTGGGTTAACCTCTTCAAAACAGCTTTACTAAGCCCGTTAACCACACCACCCATATGACCTGTAGCCGCATCTCTAATGTGATGCAAATCTCACAGGGCACCATATGCACCAGCTCGGAGGCATTGTGTCTTCTCAGAGGCTACAAGTTTATTGCTGAGGAGGCCCTGTCCCAGCCGTACATTTACGGCGGGGAGATGGCCTCAATGGCAAACAGTTAAACAGGGAAATAAAGGGAGAGAATAGATGGTCTTGTGTTTCTGCACATTTATATTTTAATTGCTGGTAACAGTTGACCCAAAAGCATTCACCCAGGATGAGGGCTTTCAGAGCCATCACCTAGCACTCTGAGGAGAGGGAGGTTTCATTTTGGGGAAGAGGGTGGAGATGAAAGCAACCAGTTTTGACGATTTATTTTTACAAGGTATCTATATAAACCTGTATGGTCCTTAACTTCTCTATGCCATCTCTGCTGTTTTACCAGGTTACTAGTGAAATAAACACCATCCCTTCATTGAGTTGTTATTTTTTAAAAGGTTGGCCTTTCTTAAAAATTATTTACCGTGTTGTGTGAACAATGAACAATGTGGGAAACATTTAACATCAGCAGGGTGAAGGGAGTTTACATATTCAGGAAAAATATGTTTTGTTAAAGACTTAACTTTCACTCACAGCCCATCTCTCCCCACTGTTTTATCTCCTGCGAAATCAGAAGTCCAAACTTGGAACACATCCATGAACAGTAAAATCACACACTTGGAACCAAAAAGAAGAAAGTCCATTTTTAGAGGAATAACTGGCCCCAGTGAGATAAAAAAAAAAAAAAAAAATTGTGATTAACATGAACTGTAAACGAGGAAAGGCTCCAATCCAGCATACTAAGAAGTTGCCTTGAGTATAATGGTTTGTCTTTAAGAAAAACCACTGTATATGTTCGGCCCACCTGATGAGAGCTTCATTTAGCAGATCATTTTTCCTTGATGGATGTGGCAAGCGTAACAATGTTCTGGGCCTGCTTCAGTAATGGCATGTCGATCATACTCCCTCGGAAAGTAAAGGCTCCCTGGAAGACAGAGAATACAAACTTCCTGAAAGAATGCTCGGAAATTATAGGCTTCCTTTCTGTGCACACTTGTACGACAAGAACATTTCAGATTCCACCTGAATTATACTGACTTTCCTACCCAACTTTTGAGAAAGCCAAAGTAAATTACAGGGGACAGATTTCTTTTCTTCCTCCTAAAGAGGGGGAGGGAAAAAAAAAACCCTTCAGTGTTTTAATGGAGAGGAAAAACCGTCAGACACAAGATACTGGAAACTGTTCATTTAACTCTTGAAATCAAGCAGAAAACAAGGGTGGAAGGAAAATGTAAATACTTCCTTATGTGCTTTTTGAAATATTGCATAGGAGTGTGAAAACAGTAATACACTCTGGCAACTGATTGTTGTTGGAGTAAATAATTGTACGGTCAGGTTAACAGGAGAATGCTTCCTTCTTGCTGTAACCTAATTGCAGGGTTGCACTACCATGTGATGGGAAGACAGAAGGTAGAACTGCACTGGGTAAAAAGAGATCCCTCTGTCTGTCAGTACACATTCCTCAGAAAAGGATTAAAGTGACAGGGCCCGTGAGTCTGTAACAAAGAAATCATAGCTCTGTTGAATGGTGAGCCTGGAAAGAACCTGCAATCTCTTGGTTTATCCCCATTTTACAGACTCACTTTTTAAAAAAAATATATTCTTATTTATGTATTTGGATGCACTGGGTCTTAGTTGTGCTATGTGGGATCTAGTTCCCCGACCAGGGATCAAACCCCGACCCCTGCATTAGGAGTATGGAGTCTTAGCCACTGGGCCACCAGGGAAGTCCCCCAAGGCTCAGTTTTTTTTTTTTAACCTTTTGTAAATACTTATTGAATGTATCACATGATCTCAGTCCTGTTCGAGGTGAGGACTCTGAGGCCCAAGGAAGTTAACTTGATTTTCCAAGGTCACTTCACTAGGAAGTTAGAGCTGGGGCTAGTACTCGGGTCTCAGAACCCCAAGCCTTCATTACAGACTCATGTTAAGAGGACAAAGTAGTTTACTTAGTGCCTCAGAGAAAAGAAGAATTAAATGGACAGAAGCAGCATGCCCAGAGTCTGAAGTTAATGTCTTGTTATCCATGTTCTTTTAATCACTTCTTTTTGCCGCTTACAGTCATAGCTCTTCTTTTTTCAAAAATATTCCCTGATGGCTCTGATGGTAAAGAATCTGCCTGCAATGCAGAAGACCTGGGTTCGATCCCTGGGTTGGGAAGATCCCCTGGAGGAGGAAATGGCAACCCACTCCAGTATTCTTGCCTGGGAAATCCCATGGACAGAGGAGCCTGGTGGGCTATAGTCCACGGGGTTGAAAAGAGTCCGACACGACTGAGCAACTAACACTTTCACTTTCACGTTATTTATTTGGCTGTGCTGGGTCTTAGTTTCGGCATTTGAAATCTAGTTCCCTGACCAGGGATGGAACCCCAGGGCCCCCTGCATTGGGAGCGCAGAGTCTTAGCCACTGGACCAGCAGGAAGTTCCATAATCATAGCTCTTTTTAATTCCTTTTCTTTCTGTTGGTAAGTTTGTGAGTGTGAGTGGGGAGCAGGTGGTCTTTTGGGACCTGGAGGTGGTTGGAGCAATGACAGCCCTCATGAATGGTCCATTTGTATATTGTTGTTGTTGTTTATGGCTCAGTCGTGTCTGACTCTTTCTGACCCCACGGACTGCAGCACACCAGGCTCCTCTGTCCTTCACCATCTCCCAGAGCTTGCTCAAGCTCATGTCCATTGAGTCAGTGATGCCATCCAACCATCCTGTCCTCTGTCATCCCCTTCTGCTCCTGCCCTCAGACTTTCCCAGCATCAAGGTCTTTTCTAATGAGTTTGCTCTTTGTGTCAGGTGGCCAAATTATTCGAGCTTCAGTTTCAGCATCAGTTCTTTCAGTGAACATTTAAGGTTGATTTCCTTTAGGACTGACTGGTTTGATCTCTTTGCAGTCCAAGGGACTCTCTATAGAGTTTTCTACAACACCACATTTCTAAAGCACCAATTCTTCAGTGCTCAGCCTTCTTTATGGTCCAACTCTCACACCCATACATGACTACTGGAAAAACCATAGCTTTGACCATACAGACCTTTTTTGGCAATGTAATGACTCTGATTGGTATATACTGCCATTCATATATACTGCCCTCCAGTTGTGGATTTTACAAGTACCACCCCTCAACAGTCAATATTGTCATTTTTCAAGACTTCCGGGATGGTCTCTTGGGCTCCCTGGAAACCCTCACCCCTTATAATAATATAGAGTTATACACAGAATGAAAGTTAAAAAAACTGGCAGGGAATCCTTAGCAGTGACTCTGAAATTTATTTACTGATCAACAATTATAATCATACAATATTGAGAAATATATAACAAAATTATTGGAAGACAATTGCTCTACCATATTGTGTTGGCTTCTGTCATGAAATTTATTTTTTAATCAAGAGAGTGTTAAAAGTCATTAGGATTAGAATCCTCCCCAGTGCCTAGCCTTCTCAGCCTTGGAATGAGAAATCTGATTCAGATGAACACCTGCGTGGCCTAAAACCCTACACCGTGAAGTCATTTTCCAACCTGCCCATCTTACTATTTGTACCCCCAGATTTGGTCTTTGCCTAATTTCATTCAACCTGGAGCTAATTTTGATCATCTCTGTGACCGTGATGAATTTGGTTAGAAGTTGTAAGATACTCTGTGGGTTAGTGTGACAGGTGGAATCAGGGCACGGGGCTCATGCTGCTTTACAAGGCAATCGTCTAGTTTTCTTATTGGTGTAAGTGATGAAGACCAAAGGCCTCCTGGTTATCCACCTACCAAGTGGATTACGGCCCTGTAAAACAGCACATCTGTCCTGCGAATGCTTAAATAATAGGCTGGAGAGATGAAATTAGCATAGATGCACATGAAATCATAATGCTGCACAGAAAATCAAGGTGATGGCTTTGGGTCTGCGCCATGTTCCCTGAATCTGCTTTGAATTCTGTGTGCACATCAGAGATGCAAAGTATTTCACGTAGTTTCAAGACAGGGAGATCATTTCTCTCTTTTATGGTGGCGGATTTTGTTTGACTACCTTTGTTAAGCTAGAAAACAAAAGTTAACATTTTTCTTCTTTGCGTCCTTCATCTCTGAAAATTGAGGGTTTTAGTGTTAAGAATCAGGCTTCCTAGTATGAATATCCTCCTAGAATATGGTTGGTCTTTTTTGTTTTTTGAGCATACTGGGCAGGCATGTGGGATCTTAGTTCCCTTACCAGGGATTGAACCCATGCCTCATACAGTAGACATGTGGAATCTTAACCACTGGCCTGCCAGAGAAGCCCATGGTTGGTTTTTTAACACAGGGATCTACAAGGGAAGTTGAATAGTCTGCTGGTCAAGATTCAGAAAACTGAAGACTGTCAAAAGCTATTTGCATTTGTGGGTAGGGTTTGAAACATTCCTTAATGAGTGATTATAGATAAGTTTTGGTTTCACAGCTCAATGCGTTTCTGAGAAATTGGTTGACCATTCTGGAAAGAAGTGGTAGGGCTTCCCTGGTGGCTCGGTGGTGAAGAATCTGCCTGCCAGTGCAGGAGACATGGGTTCAGTCCCTGATCTGGGAAGATCCCACGTGCCAAGGAGCAACGAAATCCAAGCGTCACAACTACTGAGCCTGTGAGCCGCCACTACTGAGCCCACTTGCCGCGAGGGCTGAAAGCTCTGCAACGAGAAGGCACCGCAATGAAGCCCCGCGCACCACGACGAGAGAAAAGCCTGCACAGATCCAGTACAGTTACAAATAAATAAATACATTAAAAGAAGACGGAACTTCCATCAGCTTGAAGAGCTGGGCTATAATTTGGTTTCAAAATGCCTTTAAGAGTCAGAAAGAGAAAGATAAACATCGTATTCTAACACATATGTACGGAATCTAGAAAAATGGTACTGAAGAATTTATTTACAGGGCAGAATGGAGAAACAGACATAGAGAACAGACTTATGGACATGGGGAGAGGGTGAGATGTATGGAAAGAGTAACATGGAAATTTACATTACCATCTGTAAAATAGATAGCCCATGGGAATTTGCTGTATGGCTCAGGAAACTCAAACAGTGGCTCTGTATCAACCTAGAGGGGTGGGATGGGGCAGGAGGTGGGAGGGAGGTTCAAAAAGGAGGGGATATATGTGTCCCTAAGGCTGATTAATATTGAGGTTTGACAGAAAACAACAAGATTCTGTGAAGCAATTATCCTTCAATAAAAAAATAAATTAATTTAAAAAATGCCTTTAAGTAGTAAGTCATTCATGGTAACCTGGCATGCTGCAGTCCATGGGTTCGCAAAGGGTGAGACATGACTTAGCAGCTGAACAACATTCTTGGTTAAAAACCTTAATAACCATCACTACAGCAACAAGAAAGAAAGAAAGTGAAAGTGAAGTCGCTCAGTCGTGTCAAACTCTTTGCGACCCCATGGACTGTGGCCCACCAGGCTCCTCTGTCCATGGGATTTTCCAGGCAAGAACTGGAGTGGGTTGCCATATCCTTCTCCAGGGGATCTTCCTGACCCAGGGATTGAACCTGGGTCTCCTGCATTGCAGGCAGATGCTTTATCATCTGAGCCACCAGTGTTTTGGTACAGCAACAATAACAGCTCTAATTTCCTGAGCAGTTCCTAGCCCCGGACTGTGCCGGGCCCTTGACATGCTTTATTTCCTGTAACGCTCTCAACAATCCCGTGAAGTAGATACGGTAACCCACGACCATTAACAAATTGTTTTCCTTTTCCAATTGTAGTAAAAACAATTAACCTAAGTTCACCATCTTAACCATTTTTAAGTGTGCGGGCCAGTAGGGTTAGGTAGATGCACTCTGCTGTGCAACAGACCTTGAGAACTTCTTCATCTTGCAAAAGTGAAACTCAGTCCCATCAGACAGCTAGTCCCCATTACCCTTCCTCCATCCCCTGGCCACTCTGATTCTATGAGGATGTATCCATCCCCATATTATAACCGAGGAAACTGAGGCACAAAGAAACTTCTGTGAGTCTGCCCTGTAGCTCTTAAGTACAGAGCTGGGATAACACCTAGCTCTATTTGATGCAAAGTGTGAGCTCCAGGCCCACATTTGTGGGCTGCTCTCTGGGTGGGTTGCCTGGCCACCCAAATCAGAATCATCTGGTGCGGAGGCCGCTTGTTAAAATGCAGACTCTTGGGCTCCATCCGATGAGGTTTCATGCTGAAGGTTTGGGCATTGGCAGGGAGCCCTCTGATGATTTGAATGTCCACTGAAGTTTGAGAAGCTCCATGTTTTAGCTCTCCTGGGTAGCAATAGTTAGGCTGGCTTTGACATGGGTACAACTCCACCTTTGCTCTCAAGAGATGCAGGTGCCATACAATGCAACAAGAATTAGAGAAAAAGCCAGTGTGCTGAGCAGAGAGATCCGATGCCTGGAAAGGCTGCCCTTCTCCCCGGTCAGGACCACGTCTGCCAGTTTGCACTGCTGACTTAGACATGATGCTCTGTACCTAGTGATTCCCCCTAAAGTTTCCCCCCAGTGCCATGCGTTTGCCCCTAGAGCTGCCATGGGGCTTCGGCTCTGTGCACAACAGCTTTTGTTCAGCCATTATCTATTGAGTTATTTGTTGTAATGAATCACTAGTTGGCCACTTTGGCACATCTTTCTACACACATGTAAACGGCTTCAGCCTCCTGCCAGTAAAGAGCAGTATCACCTTAGCATAGTTGTTATCTGCATAGGAAGGGAAACAATTATTTATTGGGCTGTAGGTTTTCTAACATCTGGGTCATTGCCTGGTGGTGAGATAGGCATTGAAGTAACATGAATGTTATTAGACCCTGATGTTCTTCAAGGGGGGAGAATCTGACTTACAATTTGATGGCAAAAGGACGGGTGATGATGATGCTGACAGCAGTAATCATATGTATGGGAAACAGTCACATATTTTGCATTTCTGGCACTTAGCACTTGCAAACTTTTTTTCTCTGGAGTACTAAAAGAGTAATTTGCTAGCATCCATAAATGAATCTTCTTCTTTCCCTGCTCACTGTATTTTCCAATAACTTCTTCGGGCATTCAGGGAGTTCTCTTTGGCACATTCCCATGATGGCATTGCTTACGTCAGAATTAATAATAATATTTGAGCTCAGTTGTTACAGTCCTTTTTTCAGAGTAACATTTTCTTTTTTCCTCTGTGATGCTGTCTCTTATTTTAAATTAACTTTTATTGGAGCTGAGTTGCTCTACAATGCTGTGATGCCTTCTATCGTAAGGCTTAGCCTAAGTCTTATGCCCAGTGAATTACTTACCTCGCTATGGTTCCTAGTGAATTCCTACAACTTTCAGTCAGCGTTGACCACTATGAAATTTGTGGTCTTCTTGTGTCCTTTTTTTGCTAAAATCTTAGGCCCAGCCCTGACGTCCTGTCACATAGCTCTTCCTTACTCCCAAACTTAACTGTTCCTGATACCCCTCAATGGGGGAAACGATGCTCTCACAGACACTGATGGGCACTGTTTCCTTCTTTCCTCCCCCAGCTTTCATCCTATCACACACTTGGAGTCCTTGGACAGGTCCTAGGATGGCCTGGGTCCCCTCACAATTTGGTTAATGGGTAAGGATTTGAGCTTGGGTGTACCAGGCACCCGACGTTCAGTGGGGAGGCTGTCAGCCCCCAGGCTGGCTGGCAGGGGTCTCACTGAAAGAGTGCTGGGACATTCACAGGGGAGCTGCGTCTTCCTAACTGGGACCATGAGGTTATTTTTCTAGGATATCAGATAAGATCATCCACTTCCTTAAGCCTTGCTTTGTCTCCCTTTGGACTTACAGAATCAAGAGCAACCTCCTTAGCACTTGTGATGAGACCACACCCTGCCTCTGCTCTCGGCTTTGTCTCCTGCCTGTCCACACACACACACCCAGGCTCACCTGCACCCCTCCCACAGGCTCTGCTCTCTGATGTGATGGTCCTTTCCCTGTCTGTCTGGCAAACTGCTGCTTATACTTCAAGAGGACAGAAAGATGTCATGTCTGTGAAGCATTTCTAGACTTCCCTGGTTGGGCTCATTTCTCTCCTTCCTTCCCTCACACCCCCTCTTGTCATAACCCTTGTCATGCTCTACTATGGAGAAGGAGATGGCAACCCACTCCAGTGCTCTTGCTGGAGAATCCCAGGGACAGAGGAGCCTGGTGGGCTGCCGTCTATTGGGTCGCAGGAAATGGTAACCTACTCCAGTGTTCTTGCCTGGAGAATCCCAGGGACAGAGGAGCCTGGTGGGCTGCCGTCTATTGGGTCACAGGAAATGGTAACCTACTCCAGTGTTCTTGCCTGGAGAATCCCAGGGACAGAGGAGCCTGGTGGGCTGCCGTCTATTGGGCAGGGCTGGACACGACTGAATTGCCTTAGCAGCAGCAGCGGCACACTCTACTGTAACTATTTGTTTACAGTGCCTTCTTTCTCACTGGGAAGCCCTTGAAAACAGGGTCTCCTATATCTTTGAGTCCCCAGCATCCAAAACAAGGTTTTGAGTGAAGCTTGGCTCTTCTGTGGGGAGAATGACTTGGGAAGACAGGATCAACCTTACCTTTCTGCTCTCCTTTATCTGCAAGTGTCTTTGTTCCATGTGATCCTTCCCTGGCCTGGTCATACTCCCTGGTGAGTTGGCTGAGCCTCCAGTAGAACGCAGGGATAGACCAAAACAAATGCGATGCTGGGTTGGGGTCAGGTTAACTCGTGCAAATGACCTACCATTAAAAGTGCAAGCGAGTCCATCTGTAAGTGGTGCTTAAGGGATTAGAAGCTACAGAAAGAGCCATCAAGTGGGGTGGTTTGGCCTGGGAAGGGCTGTGGGGGAAACGGAACTTTGAAGGTCAGCTTTAGAAGGTTAGGGATGCCCACTGAAGGTCAAGAGAGGGGTGGGAGAAGTGGAGCAGTGCATCCAGATGTGTGAGTGGGGTTGGCCTTCTGTGTCCTCTGCTCCCTGTGCCTCTGGTCACCAGTGACTCAACAGATCAAGCAATATGAAGGACCGCAGTATAAGCTAACTGGCTCAGTCTACTGATGAAGGGGTTTCTCCAGGGCCTGAGGAGCCAGAGCCTACTCTCACACCAGTGAAAGCCATCCGGAAGAGGGATAACAGACTTCCCCCAGGACAAAGCACAGGGGACTCAGTCTCTGCTTGATGCAGTGAGACTGCAACCCACAGGACTCCCTCTGTTCTCGCTGCCTGCCCTGGCAGACCCAAGACTCACTCATCCCTGGACCCCAAGGGGAGGAAGTTAAAGCACTTTTTTCCTTTATTCTGAGTAATTTTCCCTCTGTTCTACGATAGTCTGGGGATCCAACAATTTGATTTACAGATACAAAGGTAAATCTTTGTATCTGTAAAAAATATATATCTTTTTAAAGGAACTCCTTGGTGGCTCAGATGGTGAATAATCTGCCTGCAATGCCGGAGACCTGGATTCCCCCTGGGTCAGGAGGATCCCCTGGAGAAGGGAATGGCAACCCACTCCAGTATTCTTGCCCGGAGAATTCCATAGACAGAGTAGCCTGGGGGGTTACAGTCCATGGGGTCACAAACATGAGTAGGACAGGACTAGAATCTAGGGTTTTTCACCCCAAATCTCAAACTCTTCCCACTAACCAGTATACTACAAACTATGACTGGTAACTATGGTACCTAAGATGATTATAGAAAAATTAATGTCCAAAAATTTAATATACATTATTTTACATATACTGTATTTTAAAATTTTATTTAGATGTGACATAAAAAATGTCTAAACTGTTATTTCAGAGATATCATTACTTGAAATGAGGCTGAAAAGATTAATGCTATACAGAGAAGGTCCAGATAAACAAATATATGAAAACATGATTTTAATAACTGACTTGGGAACCACTGAAATACAATGTGCTTTCATTCAGAGTTCCTACTTGGAAGCTCTCAACAATAATTATTATGACGGCAGAAACACCAAAGGATATTTTCAGTGAGAAAAAAATTCAATAATAAAAATGTGAATGACATTTTAAGTCCTCAAAATACCTGAAGCATTTGTAAGAAGGATTAAAGGAGGTGACATTTGATCCTTATATGTGCTTCTGAATATCAGTAACCCTTTGTGTTATGGATAAACATCTTTTAAAACTGCCATGGGCAATGAAAGAATACTATTGAAGACTTGGGAAATAGAAAACATGTTTTTCTTTTTTTAAACACTTTAAATTGGAGTGCTTATTTGATAGGTATTTTAATATTTTGAATTAAAATTCAATGGCCATTTACTCCTATGACCAGAGAATTTGCAGATGCTCATTTATCTCCACCTGAAATTTCTAAAAGCTCAACTGAAGTCATTCAACATGGGCAGTTCACATTGGGCTGATCTGTCATTACTGCTGGCACCGAGATTCTGGTGGGTGATGTTCCTTAGCATTTGATGGGGAGGCCCTTTAAATAATTCGTAAGAATGTTAACAGTTGGAATATTTGAAGGGGGTTCATTTTGTGCCTGATTGGGGAATACAGTGACCATGCAGGACTGTGGAACTGCTGCAAGAGGATCCCTTCTGCCCCTGCCTCGGAGCATGGCCTCAGAGGGGGGTGTCCGGAGCTGGGAATCCTGCACCCTGAGCAGCCTGTCAGGTCTATCTTCTGTGTTCTAAATGGTGGAAAAGCGTGGAGAAGCTCTGTCCTTAGCCTTCCCAGCCTCCCTCCTGTCTTTTCCCCTGGAGCTGTCTGGCTTGAAGAGCATAGAACCCTCCTTGGAGAGTGGGATGAAGGGGTCTGTATGCCCCCACTGCAGGTCCACAGCCAGGTCAGTGCTGCCCAAGAGGGTGTGCGGGTTGTCCATTCAAGTGGCCCTTCTGTGACTTTCCACCAAACAGCAATGGGCAGCTGCCCGGGTGAGCACATTCTCAGTGGAACTCAGGAGCCTGCGGCTGAAACAAACAGCCATGCACAAAGAGTGGCTAGGAATATGGGCTTTCTGCTCAGCTCCACCGGAATTTTTTTTTTTCCTGCACTGGGTCTGTGTTGCAGCACACAGGCTCTTCCTTGCAGTGTGGGGGCTTTCTCTAGTGGCCCGCAGCAGAGGCGACTCTCAAGTTTCGGGGCCCTGGCTGTAGAGCATGTAGGCTTCAGTAGCTGTGGCCCGTGGGCTGAGTTGCCTTGCAGCAGCATGTGGGATCTTCCCCGATCAGGGACTGAACCTATGTCCCCTGCACTGGCAGTGCGTGCATGCTAAGTCGCTTCAGTCATGTCCAACTCTGTGTGACCCTATGAACCATAGCCCACCAGGTTCCTCTGTCCATGGGATTCTCCAGGCAAGAACACTGGCGTGGGTTGCCATTCCCTTCTTCAGGGGATCTTCCCGACCCAGGGATCGAACCCAGGTCCCCTGCATTGGCAAGTGGATTCTTAAGCACTGAACCACCAGGGAAGCCCCCCAACCTGAATGTGAATCCAGGCTCTGCCTTTTCCTAGCTTGGAGTGATCTGAGCCTCGATGTCTTCATCTGTAAAATGGGAATGATGATCCTACCCCTTGTAGGGTTAAATAAAAGAATGTACATCACTCAACAGGCTCTCAGTGTGTGGGAGCTACGACTGTTACCACCGCTGCCATCGCTGTCACCACGGCTGTGGTCCTGCCCGCAGCGCGCCGCTGCCACTCCCGTCATCAGGGCGGTCAGCTCCACCTGCGGCTGTGTCCACCTCCAGGCCCCCTGCCACCAAGCTGCGGCTGTCACTGCTACTGCCGTTGTTAGTCAGAGAAAGTGTCATCCGGTTTATCCCAGGAAGGGCCAGGGAGGAGCAGAGCATCGGACTATGACCAGATTTGAAGATTCCAGACTAGCTTTAAAGGTTCTGAGAGTCATCCGCGTTCTAGGACATGTATGAGCAGAGGATGACTCTCCCTTCCCCAAAGCTCCCTGTTCCCTCTAAACTCTTATAAATCACAGACTGATTTGTCCCTGTAAGAAATGAGACTCAGAGGTGCTATGTATTTGACACAGAACCAGTATTTGAAAACAAATGCATTTTAAACAATTAAAAAAAGAGAAACTTAGAATATCTGCTGGAGGAGGTTCTAATCAAAGGCAGGTGACCAGAAGTTGGGAACCAAAATCAGGCCAAGTATATACCACATGAAAAACTATGTACCAAAGTGAAACAACTGGATTTCTAAGCATATATTTATAAGCTTGAGGCTTCGGTCAAATGGTACAGTTTTCAGTAGCTGGTAAGCAGGAAAAGGAAAGGTATAGCATAAAAAGAGGAAATTCTTGGGAACATGGGAACTGAGTGGATGTAAAATGAAGATTATCATTAACATTTTCTTCTTAATAAGGAAGCATGAAATCATTTAGCTTGAGCTCTATACAGGAAGTAGAAACACGCATGTGTTGGACATTGGTAAGATTAATCTGAGACTCTGCCCATAGTTTTAGGAAACTGGTGAAGTAAAGAAGAATTAGCAGAAGATCTGGAAGATGAATTTGGAAGGGAAGGTAGAGGTGGCTGAACAGTAGGGAGGAGCGCTGAGGTGAATGTTTGGGTCAATTATGTTAATACGTGACCTGTCCTGAGCTGTCTACTTGCCCAGATGGAGTGTCTCCGTGGACCAGAGCCTCTTTACTTCACAGACAGACAGGGAGACCAAAGGCACCTTCTGTTTCCAAGATTCTTCTCAGAACCCACTAAATGTAGGCAACAAGCTTTATCTTTTAAAATATTCAGGCAGAATGATCAGGACAGGAATCAAGAAGGCTTTAAATATCTTTTGATAAGGAAATTTGGAAAAATCAGGACAACTATGCCACATGGAAGGCTACCTACCGAGGTGAAACAATTGGATTTATAAGCATATTGCAATCTAAAGGAGTTTCCGCATTTGCCAGCAAATTAGAGGGTGTGCTTAATCTTCTGTTTTTTAAAAATAGCTTTATTGAGGTATAATTTGCATACCATAAAGTTCACCCATTGTTAAGAATATAATTCGTTGACTTTTACTAATTACATAGAATTCTGCAAGTATCACTGCTCAGATTTTTTTGAAACTAGATATCTTGTTGGAAAATATTTTATTTTTTAATACTGAGATAAATGTGGAAATACCTTGCATTTAATATTTTATGTCAAATTTAAGCTGATATTACTGAGAAAAGCAGAGAATGAAGGCCATTTTATAGCAGTTTGAAGCTAAGACCAATAATTTTAAACTTCTTCTATTTTATATGTTGTAGTCTTATTCTTTCTTTGGAAAATAATCTAAACAAACTAACATTAACTAGAAGGCACTTTAAATTTTAAAGCATTTACTAAAATATAAATGATGAATAATAACTGATGAAATAATTAGTGAAAAATTTTTCTTTCAATTTTTCTAGAAGGGGAAAAATGCCAGTATCATATATATTGTTAAAAAGTACAACGAATAATTTCTTTTTAGCACTGTCAGAAATTTAGAAACCAGCTAGCTAAATAGTATTTACTAAATGTGTATTGTGTATTGATTTCTAAGATGCTGCAGGAGGATGTACAATAGGGAAAATTCTTAACTCTCTGGGCTAGTGGTAAGAAATGCCCCCACTTTTTTTTTTCCATTGAGGTCCACTAACTTGAAAAAAAATAAGAGAATTCTAGAAACTCTTGCTTTCTATTTTTAGTAAAATAAAAGCTCGATTTGTCTGCTTTTAATATTAAAAAGAATTAAATAATTCTTTAATAAGCATCACAAAATATCAAAGGAATGCTCGGAACCTCTCTAGTATAATCAGCAGAAGGAGAGAAGCCAGGGGACAGGGGTGGGGGTGGTGGAGATGATGTGGCAAGAAAGGAAGAGAGAGAGATACAGAAAAAGAGAAAACCAAAAAGAATCCACGGAAAGGGAGCAGGGAAGGCAGAGGAAGGACATACACAAACACACGCAGACCCACACATCCTGAGAGGGAGAAGTCTCATAAGAGGGAATGAGAGAGAAAGATGTTCCAGAGTAAAGCCACCCTTTCATGGCCCTTGCTTGGTTCTTGCTCTTAAAGGAGCTGAAAGGCATGGTGTATTTCTGCAACCACAGGTGTAACTGAGAACAGGACTTTGGGAACTTGTCCTTTGAGTGAGATGAAACCCAGCTCGGGGTCAGACAGGGCCTCTTTACCAAAGGCCCCAGTCTAGCTCTGAGAGTTTCCAACCTAGCTTAGGAGATCGAATGACTAATAAAACAGAAAGAGGTTTGCAGTGATCAGAGCCAAGATGTCTTTCTAGGGCAGGGCAGGTGGACACAGCCAAGACAGAATTGAGAAGGAGGGAGCCACGTGGGGAATAATAGCTGGGAAGTTACATGGATTTTCAGTGCTCTTTCTTTTCTCATCACTTACTGCTCATGTAAAAAAAAAAAAAAAAGAGTGTATGACGAAGAAAAAGATTCTAATCTGAACTAATCAAATTCACATTTTGTTTCTGAGTGAATACTTTTTAAAGCTCTATCTAGTTTTGGTCATTAGCGTGCAGATTCATTGTGACCAAATTGAAACCAGATTTAAGTTAATTCTGCTCATATCTTTAGTGACAAAGTGAGCCCTGATTTCTGGTAGGGGCTGGATCCCCACCTTGGGTGTGAGTGACCTTGGGTAACTTCCAAACCCTTATTGGGTCTCGGTGTATTTTTTAAGCTGTAAACTGAAAGGATTTAACTAGAAGATTTTCTGAGATTTCATCCAACAGAATTACATTGTTTTCAATTGAAATTAAGCAAGGAAAAAAAAAATCCTGAAAAATATAAGCCAGAAGAGAAGTATTTTGATTAAAATACCTTTAGGAATGTGTTATAAATTAAGGATGAAACAACTTGAAAAATCATCAGATTTAACCTACATACAAAATCTCTTATCCTCTAACACTAAGCCAGCCACTTGCCACTAAACCTGTGTGAAATAACGATATGATCAGCAGTAAAAGTGTATTGCCTTGATTTAAATGCAATTTGTTGTTAATCAGATCAACCTTAAAGTCATCGTAGGCAGACTCAACTTTCTAAGAATTTGACTTTTTAAAAGTCAAAAGTATGGCATATAGTTCTAAAGATTTTCATTAACAAGGAAATAAATGGAGAAATGCAATAACTAAGCATCTCAAAAGAAGAGTGAGGTCCCTTCCTCTCTCATTTTCACTGGCAATCACTCGGTTCTGATTTTGAGTGTTTCTGCTTACAAATAAATGGGGCAAGGCTGTGGGTGGTGGGGTGCATGAGTGTAGGAGGGCACACTGCTGTCTATTAGCGGAATCAACTCTTTCCTTTGACAAAGACAACAACCAAATCTTTGGATGGTTTATTTGATCTGCGTGAAAGAGTGGCAGTGGGATTTCTGGCACTTGAATAAGCGGAAACAATATTTTTGGCTAGAGAGACTTCTGAGTTCTCTCAGGGAGCCTTCTAGAAGGCCATCTGGACCAAACAGTATTTCTTTTGTAAAGCCCTGCATTTGGAAACACAAATGAAAGGTGTGTGAGCCACAATCAGATACCTATGAAAATAACTTGCTTTCAATACTGGGGAGGGGGTATTATTCTTTGGATTTTTCTAGATCAAAAGACTTACATGAGGGAAAAAAAACCTCTTTCTTTTTTCTTTCTTTATTAAGATATAAGTTCCCATTTATACTCCTGTAGAGAATTTGCTCATTAATGTAAACATATTAATCTGAATTACTGCTTTCTCCGGAGTGAAGTTAGAATGTTTCAGTCATATGTGTCGTTTATAGTCGTTATGTCAGCTAGTGACCTTGCTTTTGACCTTTATAATTACTAAAGGAACCTAGATTTTAAAGGTAGAGACTTTTCCTTCCTTGGTTTTTAGCCAGCTTGCAAATGAACAAAAAATACTGAAAAATTTAAACAAAATCCTTCCAAAAACCAAAGCATTTAAAGATTTCATATGAATAAAACAGACTGCTTAGAACACTGAAAATGTAGAAAGTCATATTGGCAGCCAGACACTGCAGAAATATGAATATTCTAGCAAAGTACCTTTAAAAATCGATCTCACCTAATACATGTTGCTATTCTTAATATCTTCTGCTATTCTTTCATATTTTTCTGTAAGAGTCTCTATTTGGAAAGAAATGCTAAATTCTTAAATTAGAATTTCTTGGCATTATCAATCATTTTAAAAAAGCAATCGACTATTTCCTTTAGCTGTCATTTTTGCCCAAGAAGTGATGAAATTAACACTGTGTTTAGAATATAGACATGAAAAAATGTACAGTATCATACATATATGAATGTATATTTAGTACAAATATGTATGTTGTATGTGTTTATATATAAATTAAGGTTTCTATTAATATTAACTAATTTGTTTGAGATGGTTTCAATTATCCAATTTTCATACTATACATAATTCTTAGTTGATAACAAAAGAACTGCTAAAATCATATCTTAAAATAAACAATACTAAATTCAGTTCTAAATGGAGAATTTTCAAATATTGAAATCATTATTATGAAAATGACATCAAAATGATGTAAACTTTTAAGAAAATACAAATTTAAGACAAATCACATGAGAGTGACTTATCCTGGCTAAAATATTTCACCAAATAATTTGAGGCTAACATAATTAATGACATGCTGATTGTATCTCAAAACGTATTTTTCTAGAAGGACAGAAGAAAGACTCAAGTTTGATTAATAGTGTGGATATATACCTCAGAACTGATGTCAGCTGAAGCAGAAATATTTTAGCTTATGGGAATTAAAACAGGAGCATAGAGTATGTGGAATGTTTAAATTACTTCCAACAGATTTTAATGAGTCCCTAATATTAATCTTCAGTCCTAATTCTTATGCTGGGAGCTGTTACTATGCCAGACAAATTTTGTTAGCTTGAAAATATCTTTAGTTTCCTTAAACAAAGCAGTTATAAGTATCATTACCTGCCCTACAGTGACAGATTATATGAGCAGATTATTATTTATTATTTCAAAATTATTTTTAATGTAAAGTATTTTTTATCCAACACTAGGATGAAGGGTATCAAACTTTATTTCCTTAGAACTTTCAATTAATATAAAATTAAAAAATTTCCCATGATACTAAAGACTAAACCCCAATAATTTATCTACTTTGGATCTAAGTATTCTCATGAATTTTGTTATTTGGAGGGGACAGGAAAAAAAGGTAGAACTTTAATTTCTTAATACTAATATTATTATTACTACTATAGAAAATACAAATGACTCAGCACTAACGGTGAACTTTAGCTATACCTTTCGTCTTAGGGCAAAGTATAGTTTAAGATAGGAGCAGGAAGTCGAGAAAAGCAATGATACATAATTTTGCCTTCTTGGGTCATTTCTACTTGAAAGCATTACTTGAATGAAATTTTCATCAAAGGGTGAAAAAAAACATCTTTTAGAAATTTTAAGTATCTCCCTAGGACACAAACCATCAGCTTCCCATTCGCTGAGAGAGTCACCTGTGCTTTGGACAAAATATCCGAGGGTTTATGTTTTCATCAGTGAGTCACATTTGAAATAAAACAGATTAGATGTTTGTTGGAAGCAGTAGTTTATACAACTGAGCGACCTATTTATATTAAATCTTTACAAACAGAACCTACATTATTTAAACCCCAAGACCCCTCAAGACCCAGAGTCACCTACCTGGCAGACCCAATTTTTGTGACCAGTCAATTTATAGGCCAAGAGAAAGAAACATGCGAACTGGATAAAATAACCATATGTCCCCACTGGAAGCCCCATTACTTGAATCATTTAAACCTTGCTGGACAAAGCACCAGGAGAATTTGCTGTAGGAAACAAACCTACACGAATGAGGCAGGGAAGAAATGACCTAATAGTAAATCTCCCTTCTGCTCTCATTTCTATGGTTCTGTGTTAAGAAAGGCTGTGCTACCACAATGTTGTGAAAGCTTATGCCTCAACAAGAGGGCATTTCTTATTTAAAAACAAAAACGAAAAAAACCCCAACAGTTCATAATTTAACATGTAGGTTGCCATCATCAAGGCAAGGACACTTTAGGGCAATTTTCCCTGGGAACAGCACTTTCACGATACAATGGAAAAGTGTTGCTTTTCCCCTCATTCAAGAACTTAAATGCCAGTAAAAGAATGTGTCTCTAGTTTGAATTTTGTTTGCTGGCTACTGAAACTTAGGGAAGCCTCTCCCATACCGCTAGCTGCTTACAATGCCAGTGGCATCCTTTGATTTTATTCAATGTGAAACCCAGTGTAGACAGTAAAGGGAGGCATTGTTGGCCCAGACTGGAAGTCTACTTGGTCTGTGTTTTGACGGTGCCCATCCTGCCTCAGTTTATGTCAGGAGGAAGTACTCATCAGGCGCATATCCTTAGCTGGAATAAGGTACACACTGAGGTAAAGAACATTTAGCAGTGTGTGCACAGGCAAGCAGGCAGGAGAGGGGAGTGGATGGAGTTATTTTGCATACATAAATGTAAAAGCACAGGGCTCTTCTCTCCAGATAAATATATTTATTCATGGAGGAACTGAATTGGGGTGTCAAGATATAGAAAAAATATTGTTATGAACTGCAATTTTTTAATGGTTATTACTGATACCAAACGAAAGGTTGCTATTTATCCTGAAATTGGTATAAGTCCTGATTTGGATGTTTCTAGTGTCACATTTTCTGCCTTTTGATTTTAAGTGCAAGTTTGTGCATAAAGGAGCCTGAAAGTATGTGAGGGCAAGCATGCGTGCATGGTTGGGACTGAAGGCAGGTAATGAGAGGGAGGGAGTGACCCATTTAATATTGTTACCTAGTTTTGAAAATCTTGGGATTTTTAGGTGTTTTTACTCCAATGAAAAGTACAAGCCACACGTTTCACATTGATGTCACCGGGTCACCACTGAAAACCAATTTTGTTCTTTTTTTTTTTTGGTGGGGGGCGTACTGTTTAACATTTAGAAACTTTATAATGTTTCAACACTCTTTCTCCCCTGAGTAGTTTTCCATGCTAGGCATCAAAACTTCACTCTTTATGTAAGTAACAAGGCCAAGTTTAGATATAACCTCTAGAACAGATTTATAAAGGCAACTTTCCTCCCATCCCCTTAAAAAGAGGCAAACGGTATTATTGCAAATAACCTTTAAGATAATTAACTGACAATGCTGCAACTAGCATAAAATCTTCCTTCGGGCGACACCTCATTTAAGTGTTACTGGCACAAAGTGGAGACAGATTGTGCATCACCACTGCAATATTTACACAGCAGAAACCCACAGAGCAGGAAACGCGAGGCTCAATGATGCACTAAATTAGGAACAACCGTACTCCAGTGTTAATTTGCTTTCCATTCGATCCAAATCTCAGGTCCAGAAATTGGTACTAACACACAGACAACCTCCCACTCTTAAATGACTAAACCGGAGGAGATTTTTGTACTCCCCCCTCCAAATTAAAATAACTTGAAATTTATTTCTTCTCTCCCCAAGAATCATTTGATCAAACTGTGTTTATTTCATTACAACTTGCTCTCATTTTGATCTAAAATTATTTTCATATGAATGCCACATTGGGGTCTGTAGAGTAAAACTAAACAGACTTCTATTTTCTCAAAGGCTGCCAGTATAGTTTATGAAAAGAATAAAATGGGGAACTTGAGAGCCAGTGAGTGAAATATTTAGGAACGAGCAACAAATTTACCTTAAATGAATTTCTCACTGATGAATGATGTCCCCGTCTAAGCCCACACAAATCCTCCTCCCCCAAATAGGAGTTTTTTTAGAACCACGCAAACAATATATTTTTTTTCATTCTTCTCCACAGTATTTTAAACATGAGTTTCACCCACCGTTTCGGGGCATTTTAACACGTTTACCTTTCCTAATTGCTGATGCTCTTTAAAGGCAGCAATCAGTTCTTCAGCCCACTTAATCTTTTCAGCAGAAGGAGAAAACTGCTCCTGGACCACCGCGATTTGGTTCGGGTGTATCACCTGCTTACCTACGAGAAGATTAATAACACCGGAAACACAAAACAACAAACAGATGTTCAAACAAAATGTCTCAACCACGCCAGGCTCCTGAATGCCTGCCTTACAGAGTGTATGTAAAATAACTCATTCTGTTCAGAACTTTTTAAAAAGAAAATGACCACCATCAGGCAGGCCTTTCCAGAACACCACAGAAGAACAAATGCAACAATGGCAGCAATTGTGTTCTGGATGCTATAGAAATGTCACCTTAGTGCAGATAATCTCTCATTTTTAGTTACAGGTGGATTGACCAGGCAGCTCACTGACTGACTGCTTTGGCTGGAGCTTTAGAGGATAATGTCTGCAAATTAGAACAATTATTTTGAATTAAAGTAGAAAAAAATTACACGTTAATTCTTTCCAATTCTGTAAGTTGTCTTTGGCTTTTTCTGTACCATTATTCCACCTTCCATGATTTCTTTTAAAAGCAGTCGGTTTTCACAGAGCTTACAGAAGCAGGTGTTATAACTACATTAATATCAAATGGTGTCTTACAATAATACATTTAATTTTCGTTCTTTCAGATGAATATGGTGCATCCTGTCTAACCACTAATAGAAAATTGGATTTCAATTAAAAAAATTTATCCAGTATAGTAAAAAAGAAAGCAGAGTTGAACACTGAGGTCTCTAGATTACCACATTTTAAAATGTTTAAATATAAAATTACAAAATGTTTTTCTAACAACAAAAAAAAGCCCCAGATTTTCCCATTCTGCTTATGGAATGAAGATTGGATATTTCTCCCTTATACAGATTATTAGACACTGCAGAAGAAATCTTATTTCTACAGAGACAGCTTTAAAAAAGCTTTAAGAATCTTAAATAAAAATATTACACAAGAGTCACAGGATTCTATGAAATCATGCATTCATTAAAAAAAACAATTTAGCAATCAGGAAAGAATGAAATCTAATCAGGTCATTAATAAAGTACAACATAATTTAATGTTGTAATAATGATGAGATTATGTTTTATTATATGATAAAATTATAGACACATTTGGTTCTTTAAAAATGAATGCATGCTTAATGATAATTTACTCCGCCAAGTATATTTGCTAGCATATCAATTTGCTTTGCTTTTGAAATAGCTGTTTTAAGTACAAATTATATCGTTGATGTTTTATAAAAGTCCATTCCTGTTACTGTCATTATTCTGTCGAATAGGAAAAAGAACAATGTTTCTAAGAAAAAAATTTTTTAGCATTTCATGAAAAAGAGTTTAAGTGAATAAATATAACAATATCTTGTCTTCAGAGTGGCTTAATTAAAACATCCTCACATTGTTGTTTCATTCTTATCTGAGAGCATACTAATAATAACATTAAAATCCTATATAAATAAAGATGCTTTAAATTATTTGAGGGATAATTTCTGGGAACAAATAACATCAGTGATGACAAATGAGAGTTTTTTCAATATCAGATACTGAAATTATATTTAAGTAATCTAACAGTTGTTACAATGTGATCAATAAAGGATGTCAGTCTGGTCATCATTGTGTACTAATTGTTAGTCCTGAATTTTATAATTTATGTACACAACTTACACTGATGGGTAAAAAGCCAGATTTCATGGGAACTTCTTGGTACAGATACCATAAATTGAGAAGCAAAACATAAACTATTTACAATGCTGTGAAACTAATGGAGGCTTTCAAGTAGCCATATTTTGGTAATGAGGCTAATTTTAAGATATGTGTTAAGTTTTAGAAATTTATGAACCTCCATATGTGAAGTTATCTTTCATTGATCTTATATATCCCAACAATTGAACGGCAGACTTTTATGCCATGTGGGAGTGAAGCAAATATTTTATACAGAAGAGTTGTTATTGACAAGTTACTGAGAGGGTGCAAAATTGGAAGACATTAAAATTTATGACCATGAAATCCTTTTTACAGTACCACTTGATATATCGTGCTTTAAATCAATATCTGTCAAGTCTTTTAGGTAACTGTATGATGGTGTCATTTTTGTCTTCTACAAAAGACTGCAAAAAAGAAGAAAACCCATAGTGCTTCATATTTATAATCTTTCTTCTCAGCATGTAGTACTGGAATAACTGTGATGCCTAAGTCGGCTGTTAAAGCTTTATTCCAAGATTTATTTTTGGTTTCTTTTTATAAAAATAATTCCTAAAGTTAATAGTCATTTATATAGCTAATGCATTGACTTAAAATCAATCTACATGGATCGTAGCCCTGTGAAACAATGATTACAGAAGAGAAACTGTGACCTGCTGTCTGAGGCATGGTTAAGTGTCACAAAAGTACAATTCATTAAAAAAAAATCTAATTTTTTAAAGCCTGGAAAATTCTTATAGTATAGATCCTTATCAGTGTTATAGACAACACAATACTTCATTGAATTTTAAAACTTTCAGGCTTTTGCTTCAAATAGGGTATGCAGCTCTCTTTTCCTGCCCTCCCTCCTTCCTTCCCCTTTTCTTCCTTCTTTCCTTTTCTCCCTTTTTGTGCAAAGTTCAAAGTATGGCAATTACATGACAAATAATTAGGACAAACAGATCATGAGTGGTGTAAAATGCTCATTAAAGCATTTGTTGTTTAAAAATACTACCAATAATCTCCTATCTTATTATCAAACCAATCACCTTTTATTGGTGAACAGAAATAATGTTGGGACAAGAAAGACCTTTCTTTCTAAAAATTGCAAGATGGCTCTGAAGTTCAGCTTCCTACTTTCCTGACTTGTTCCCCTGAATATATAATGGGCACTGTACCCTCCCCTGCCGCCCCCTCCCTTCCACTTCCATTTTTTTGTGTGTGATTTAATACTCCCTGTTGTTGAGAAACAATGCTGCCAAGTCTGTAAGCGCCTCACACTGAGTTGGGCACAATCTAGAAATTTAAATCTGATTTGAAATAACTTGTCTGCTACGATCGAATTAGGGACCAATTTAATTCAGTTCTCTCTCTTGGAGAAACTCACAAAGTCTCTTACAAGTTCTGGAGCAAACACTTACCCTGGAGGAAGCAGAGGACACCCAGGTTATCCTGAGTGATGATCAGAGAGGCCCCATCAATTCAGTGCTTTCTTTTTTTTTTTTTTATTGTATTAGTGCCCATTTCAGAGCAACATCTGGCTGCTTGGCAGCCAATGCCACATAGTTTAGACCAACAACATCAGGGTGTATTAGATAGATTTCATGGAGTCTTTCTCCAACTCTTCCATTTGGGTCACATCCTAACAGGTCATTGGAAAGAGGCAGGTGTCACAGGTACAGAGACAGGGACGCTTTCCTTCTGGGTCTCTTTCCTTCTGGGTCACTACTAAATGTAGGGGCGATTCATTTGTTAATAGTTCAGATGAATGAGAAAATAGTTCTCTATAACAGACATCTTATTCATTTAGCAGATTTGGGGGAATCACATTTTTAACTCTTTGTGTTAAAAACACCAACACATAATATTTGTTTTATTTAGACTGAAAGATCTCTGGCCAGGCACCTTGCCTATATTATGCACTCTCTCAAATGCAAAATGTTGGCATTACTCCTACTGCCACAGTTAAAGCAAATAATGATGCTCTTTTAAATAAAAAGGGCCCCTGAAACCCTAAAAAAATAAATAAAAACACAAATACAAAGGTCAGGGCTTTATTTAATTCTATAACACTGCTTCTTCAGTCTTTCCATTTTACTTTGGGTTAAATTATCATCCATTAAGGTATCTTTTATATTGAAGATCATTTTATGAAATGTTTCAGTCACCTTTATGCAAACACATTTCAAAAATATTTACAAAAAGAATAGCATGGATGCTTGTCATTTTTATTTTTTGGGGTGTATTTCTGATCACAATATTCTTAGAACTTGCAGCAGAAGAACAAATAATAAAATAGATTATGGTGCTTTTTACCCACAGTTTTGTGTGTGTGTGTGTGTGTGCGCAACTGCAGACATGTTTGTGTATAGAATCCTATTGTGGTTTTTCAAAAAAGATTCTTGTTGCAAAAATACAATTTTCGGTTGCTCCTTGGGCTCCTGGGTATGAGTGAGTGGGCACACCAATCAACAGATATCTATCTGTCTGTGCTCCAGGACTGGATTTCAAGGGCCCGCTGATCTTAATGCCAGCCAACGCCCATAGGTGTCACCCGGTACGCAGACACTCACGGGGTGGTGGGAGGGAAAGGAGGGACTTGAAGTGGCAGAAAAATAAAAAGCTGTATGAATTAAAAAAACAAAGAAGATATCACTAAATGTTTTTCAGAAATAAATTAATATTTTGGATATTTGAGTACATTTTTTTTTCCTACCCATCAACTCAAATTCTTAAGGCAGTTCACTCGGAAACACTGCTATAATGGCCTTGTTCTTCCCCTCACATCAGCAAAAACTGCAGAAGAATTATTATTAAGAGAACAGAAAAAACTTGTAGGTATTATCAGGAGAAACTAAAACGAGTGTTTTGTTTTTTGACTTGCAGAGCCAAAGACAGATATGACACTTTGGCAGGTTCTTGTTCTGGATAACTTTTTCATGTTTCATATGGTGGGATAAGTATGAGTCACCCGGCTACATTAAATACACCCAGTTTCTGGTTACATTTCTATTTTTCTGGAAAGTTTGCATAATCTAGATACTGCTTTCTAGGGTATTATCGAGAATCATACCCGTAAATCCCATTGCAGCTCCTTCTCTCGACTGCCTGAGGAGCCCCTCTTCATCCCGGAAGTCGATGTACACCAGATCTATGGCCTGTAGACCGAAGGCCTTAGCTACAACAATAATCTTTTGTCGAGCGTAGAGGATATCTTGGGTTTCCTTACTACTTGTTGCACCTGAAGTGTTGACAGAGAAAGCAGATGTTAACTTTGGAAACTGGACCTAGATATATAATATTACAAACACTCAAGTGTGTAAAGACTTCTGTGTCTACCTGGGTATTTCACCCTAGCTAAAGGATGGTGCAAATAAAAAAGAAGAGAGGGTTCTGCGTAGGCAGAGTTAACTCTCACTTGTGTCTCTTAATCACGCAAGGCATCTTTTCGAGTAATTACTTGCACATGTATTAAGAGAAGGCCCCTCCCCTATCTCACCAGCTAGACACAAATGACTCAATAGGCCACAAAGGACTCCAGGTGTATTCTTTTCCTTCTTGCCATTGCTCAGAAAGTGTCACTCCAAAGTCAGCACTCACTATACAAGGTGGCCAAATAGCTATGCGTGGAAATAGTTAAGTCCCTTCGCTGAGCACGGAATTCGGGTGCTGTGGCTGCAATGCTGTGTCACAACCAAGGTTCTGAGCCAAATACGGCAGCTTTGAGGTGTGGATGGGGAGCTGGGGGAAACGAAAGGACACTGGTTTTGAGAGAGGCAGAAAGTGTCCACTGAGCTGTTGTATACACAAAAGTTTCCTGGAAAGAGTGGTATTAAAATAAGTTCCTTTCTTTCCCTCCCAGGAATGGGGGGCGAAGTGTCACTGTTTATATTTGGACCATGACACTGCCTAGGGAACGCTCCAGTTTTCAGGTCACTGGGACTGGGGTTTTGATAACGCTTTGTGGCCGAGGCCCCTTTTCTAGACACATTCACAGGCTCTAGTGATACATCTGCCCAGACCAAAGACAGTGCCCAGGGCAGGAGGAAGACCAGTGAAAACCAGCATACTATCTCAATGAGTATTTCATAACAAAGGGGCTCAGAAATATACTTTAGGGTGGATTTGAGATCTACGTTAAACATTTACATACTGCATTCAGTGTAGAAAACAACTCATTAAAGCAATGTGAAATTGCCTTAAATTCGTGTTACAAGTCTAGACAGCCCTCAGACTAATGGGAAAACAGCATGTTTAAACAACAGAAAAGTTGTTCACATAACGTACTTATTATGAACAACGTAGACGTCATATAGACCTGAACATGTCTGAGGCTACGACAAGCTTTTTATTAGTTATTTTATAAACGAATGGAAGTGTTGATGTAGGGTTCTGGAAGCAAGACAGCTATGAGGTGCCCTAAATTATCAGCAAGTGTTGCCCATGGTCATGGTTGGCAAATCGATATTGCCATGGAAATGCCCATTCTTGGAGGGGCAAAGAAAAAATATATACACACAGAAACAGCGAGAATGAGAGGAGAAACATGTCTTTGACACCTATGCTGGCTCGAAAGTCTTCTCCTCCAAAAACTACAGCATCTAGAAAAAGACCCACTCGAGGCCCGTTCTTTACTGCTTCCTCACACACTGCCTGTAAAAAAACAGAACAGAACCACACACACACACGTTAGAGAGAAGCAGCATGGTATATTTCAGTAACAGAAAGATGCAACTCCTAACACCGTTTGGCAGAAAGCTGTCCCGAAAATGCAGCCCCAATTCACCCCTTTCAAAAGTACTTAATATTGTCCCATGTAAGTTATGTTGCACATATTTGCTTTGCTTAATGGACTACATTAATATAGTTGTAAATATGTTATTAATATTGATATAATGTTCACATTTTAGTTCATCCAATCTTTAGAGAAACTTCCAAGTTCACTCATTTTGATGGTACTAGAAGTTACTTCTGTTCTTCCAAAAATTTGTTTCTGCTTTAGGAGACCCTCCAACAATAAACATAAAGCCGCAGGAGAAAAGGAAAGAATTTAAAAATCAAACTAATTGGATTATTTGCTTTGGGATCAAGATTTCTCAGTAAATGGTCTCAGGATTAAAAACAAACAATACAGAACTCTACAACTCCAGAAGAGAAAATAAAAACGCAGTAAGTCATGCAAGATATATTAATAAGCAACTTGGACATTTCTTGGTGAAAATAAAGATGAACAGCGGTCATCTTAGACACGACTGTGACTCTGGAAAGGTGGAGAGTCAGCATGCTAATATATGTGGGTGGGGAAGACATGAGGAAGGGTGAGAGCACTGCTGATCAATTTCAGGGGCTGAGAGCGCTTCTATTATGAATAAAATGGCAAATCAGTGCTTCAACTGAAATCACTGTATGAGTCTAGTTGCATCTAGGGAATCTGCATCGATTATATCCTCAGAATTCTAGGGAAGACTGGGGGAATTTGTGGTTGCTGGTGTAAACGTGCTGATGCAGCTCCCCAAGCGTCTGCACGCTGCCCCTCCTGCACGGGCCAGCAGGTCTCAAAGTTTCCTCTCCGAGCACTGGTTCACATATTACCTCCCCCGTACAGCTGGACTTTCTCTTTTTGTTTTTAGATATTTCTCCTCTCCTGCCCTCTGAGAAGGGGTGCTACAGTGATGTTTACAGGTCAGATGGAACGTGAATGAAGCATATTTTGGATAACAACTTAGATGGCCACTGATCAACAGGAAAAAGAAACAAGCTGGCTATGAATTTGTTAAGGCACATAGTTCAATGCGATCATACAACGGTGAAAAAGCTTGGCTCAGCAAATCTTCTTGTATGTACATTAGGAAGTATTTTACGTTTTAATGTGGCAAGTTGAAATAACATAGAACAAATTAGTGTGTACACTAACTCAAAAACAGTAATCTTGGCTATTAGACATTATAGTTAATGTTGCTACAAACAGGCCTGAAAATTTCCCAGTAGATGGCAATTGTCACAAAAGGATAATTGAGTTAATTCATAAGGGTGACATATGTTCATGTACACTTATTCTATAAATGAAATAATTCACAGCAAAAATTTACAGTGATTAATTAAAATTAATACCAGGAATATGTAAATATTTCATTTAAATACTTAGGACTAGGAAGTTTTTTCTTGCTACTTAGCCAGTTTCTTGTTTTCTAAGATGCTCACAACCTGGTTTTTGGTTGTTACAGATAACACATGGTGCTCAAGGTTTACTGTGCTTTATAAATCTTTCTAGAAAAATATTTTAAGCAGATGCCAAGACTGAAAACCAAAGTTCTTTTCAGGTAATAAATAAAATTCTGACTTATTAGCCATATTATGGATTTCTTACCTTAAAACTGAGCAAACCCATTGCAGTTTCCACAAAAGGGATTAAATTCATAGGTTGTTCAAGTTTTCGGTCTTTTAAGTAGAATGAAAATTTGTCGGAAAGCTAAAATTAAAAAGTGTCATAAGTGACTAGTGGGGAAAAATGTACAATCATTGAGCTCTAGAGTAGAAGTGGTATTTAAGTCTTTGACCTGAGGAAGTAATACATAAAAGAATTAAAAAAAAGAAAAGAACAGAGGAAAACAAAGTTTCCAAAAATGAAATAGTAAAACCCCAAACAGTATCTTTTTTTTTTTTTTTTCCTGAAGGAGCAATTTGAGGCCTAGGAGTTAGAGGTGGAAGGAGAGATTCTTGAGTTCAAATACTTTCCTTGAGAACATATTTACTTAAGACCTCTCGCCTCCATTCCGTTCTGTGCAAGTGGCAGGCCCCTAAAACAATGAAGGCTCGCTCTACCTGCCATTCTGGTTTCGTTTCCGACCCAGAAGGACATCAGTGTGACTGTTCAGCAGCCTTCTACGTGGAATCCATATTATTCATTATAGCGACATTACCCTTTGTTCCGAGGTTTTTCTCCATAATTTTTTAGCTTACCTAGGAAGACCTTAAAAAGGAAGTTTAATTCTTTGAAGACCAAAGCTCGCCAATTTTTTCCATGAGACCAGTTCACAGCTAGCTCTGTGCTGTCAGTGGGGTAGCCCAAATTCCAAAATCTATCATCTGGAAACATACAAAAGCTCTCACACAGATCTCCCCCCACCCCTTTCAAAGGGGGAGAAAAAAAAAACCCCACCACACTCTAAATTGTAAATCTATTATGTCCATCTAGATCTAATAAGATGTGGGGAGATAAAAACACACACATACACACACACACACACAGGTATGATAAAGATATTTTTGTAAATAACGATAAAAACATATATATCCATTTTAAATTTAAGGAATATTCAGCCATTAATGGATATCAAAGGAAAAGGGAATTTTAATCATCTCTCCATTCAGTCTCAGTTGGGTAAATCATATCTAAGAGATTTGCATAAATATAAACCATCAAAGACTTTTCATCTTCAAAGGGGGTTTCAAGACCCTATAAGCTTTGTACTGTAATCATGGCAGGTCACCACCCTGCAGGAACAGGGCTGCTATGGCAACATAAAAAAACTAATGCTTAAGGCTTAGCATAATATTCTGACTAATAGAAAGGAAACTCATTTTAAAAGCTGGCAGCCTATTTACCAGAAGCAGGATTAGAGGTGTTATTTCCCCTTTTAGCTGCCCCCTCCTTGCCTATGCAGCGTCCCTCCCCCCAACAACCACCAAAAAAAATCTAATCACTGGGATCTTTAAAAAGCTTTTGAGCAATTTGCAGTAACTTTACAATTAGGCTAAAATAAATCACAGCTTTCAGTAATGAAGAATTATTCCCAGTTGCACCCACTGCCCCTCCCTTCCTCGACACCATCATCATCACCTCCTTAGCAACTTTACAAGGGAAGGAATAACTCAACCGAAATAGCAAGGAGGAAGCGAAGGCTACAATTTCAGGGGACAAACATATAGTATTCCACGAGAATGGAAAGAAAACATAATTTATGTCACACTGAAGCTAGAAAATGGGTGATAAAATATTAGTGGTATTACCTGTGCAGCCAAAAAAAAGATTTTTTTTTCTTGTTAAAAAAAACAAAACCTTGAAACATCACTTGTCCCATTCTTGGTGATAATAATTATAACTACAAAACCTGTAAAAAACTGGGTAAATCTTTTACAACCCCTTCCCTGGTTCCTAGTGAGAAAAATCTCTAATGCCTTTTGTTTTTAAGCCAGGAGGGGCATTTAAAAATTAAATATTCTAGCCCATCCTCCTCCTCCTCCTCCTCTCCTTTCTTAAAAAATTGCATTAAGTACTAACACAAAAGGTAACTAGTGGAGAAGTTTCAATTAATTTTTTCAAAAGGAGACGATTAAATGTTTCCGGCCTGGTAAAGTGTTCATTTCAGCGAGGTGGAGGGGACTGGGGGGGTTGTGTTGGGGGGAGGGAAAGAAGGGGGAAGATCACAAAGAGATTGGGGAGGAGATGAAGTAGCCGGGCTCAGCAATTCTTTCAATTCCAGTGCACACCCAATAGTGTGCTGGAAGAATGCACCCCGTTCGGGATTTGTGGGAGAATTGTCCCGCCACAAAGGAGGCAGAGTCACGCTTGTTATAGTCCAATAAGCCGTGCCAGTCAAACAAGAACCCACACTAGCGACAAAAGGCCAGTAAGAGATTCTCACACAAAAGAAAACAAGGAAGCCCATCTTTCAGTTGTGCATCAGGCTCTGGGTTTTATGCTTCACATAAATACAAACGGAGAGCAAAAAATAAACAGCCCCAAAGACTTCTGTTAACTAGAAATCCTATTTAGATTTCGGTACTTTCCTCACAAGCCAGGGATTTAAAACAGCGCACAGAGGCTGTGGCCGAAGGCCGGGGTGAGCCCTCCCCTCTCAAATGAGGGGTAATAACGGTGATAAATAGGCATTAACTCAGAATCCAAAAGGGAACAGTGACTTCAGATTCCATTTCAATCAACCTAGGACACGTCCGGATCAGTCGGACCTGGAGGATGTGAACCTTCTCTCACCAGCACCTCCCAGCTGCTGGGGGGTGACCTGGCCCAGGAGAACTCTAGTTTGGAAAGTAAACGGGGGCCGTTGAACGCAGGTCTTCAAGAAGACGCCGCGATGAACTGTCCAACAGAAAAATAATGGCAGCTGCGTATGTCATTATGAACTTTGCAGTAGCTGCATTAAAAGAGAAGGATGAAACAGGTGAGTTTCATTTTAATAAGAGGTTTATTCAACCCAGGATGTCTGAAATATTATCAGTTCAACATGTCATCGACATTAAAAATTACTGAGATGATTTACATTCTCTTTTTTGCAGGTGGTGGGTGTGTGGGGAGGGTGCTGTGAGGTCTTCGAAGTCCCGGGTGTGTTTTACACTTACAGCACATCTCAGTCTGGACTGGCCACACTTCAAGTGCTTCCACCCACGTGTGGCAGGCAGCCACGGCACTGGAAAGCACAAAGCCGACACAGCTACGAGGGCGGAAAAGGTGAGCAGTGTCTGGGTGTCATGTCTAGGACTCAGTTGTAGCCACCACCTTAGAGGTCACCTCGGACGTGGCATCAAACCACTGTCCACACACCTTTATCACGCCTCCAGCACCTGGTGCCATGGGCCCCCCACCCCTGACTGGCACAATGGAACCGCCCTATATTCAGCAGAGATCTGTAGCATCACAGTGACCCCTAAATAAAATCTAGCCCCACCCAACCCCCCAACCCGGGTCCTGCTTTAACAATGAAAACAATCATAGTCTAATTAAGCCCATTTCAAAGTTTTCTTAAGTAATTTGACATGCCAGGGTTTTATTGGCTGAAAAGTCTGTCATGAAACAAACACACCTGTCAGCAATTTAAAAAGGATGAACTAGGGAACTGTTCAGGAAATAATATCTGTGCTAATTAAAACCACTAGTTAAAAGCTTCCTGTCTCTTCCTCCAGTTGCCCTAAGGAGTGACCTTTTCCTCTCCTCCTTTAGGTTCATTTTTTTCCTTTGCAGTTTATGTGCTTTCGCCATCCGCGATGACTTCAAATCAACCTGCCTAAGAGCCATGCACATCTCTACTCTTCCAGGTGGAGGGGTAGGGCCTAGCTGTCTCTAGTCCCGGGTAACCTGGTTTCCAGGGTTGCTCTAGAGGAAGCTGTTCTGTCTAAACCACATATCTGTGCCGGCAGCAGAAGCATCATTTCAAGTGTAGATCGTTTTCTGTTGAACACTTAGGGCAAAGCCAGGTTCTCCTTGGATGCAGGATATGGTCTTTTTGGTTCCTTTTTCTCGGTTCCATTTTCCTCTGCTCTGTGTGTGCATTTTCAAAACCTGAAGCATCCAAACCCTTCCTTTCTTGCTACTCCTTCTTAGCCGCTCCCCAGTCTTTAATTAAAGCAAAGTGTATGAGCTACTCACCCACTGGATTTCTTCAGGACCTTCGACCTTCGGGAGCATGAGGCTGGAAGGAAGGACCCGAGACTGCAGGATGGCCTCCAGGTCTTCTTCGGCCAGACCGCTGGACACCGAGTTGATCCTCACACACTTTTCAGTTGGGCCCAGGTCAAAGTCTTCAAGAGTTTTTACTATTCTCAATCTAGCTTCATCCTACAAGTGTAGATAAAATGTATCTCCTTAGCTTATGTGCCATTGAGGGGAAACACAATCAAACCATCATGAAATTCTTATGTGGGTTGAGAGTCTGAGCACCATTACAGTGCCTACTATAGCCACCAAGTAAATGATGTTTGAAATGATGGGCAAGTGATTGATTTCCAGACTTTATTCAAGTTGACTAGAGCAGAAATGAGAGCCATTGTAATGCATGCTGGTGAAACTCTAAATATTTAATAGTGGTCTCATCTTGCTCATTAGGGCTTCCCCAGTGGCTCAGCGGTACAGAAACTGCCTGCAAAACAGAAGACGCAGGAGATGTAGGTTCGATCTCTAGGTCAAGAAGATCCCCTGGAGGCGGGCATGGCAACCTACTCTAGTATTCTTGCTGGGGAAATCCCATGAACAGAGGAGCCTGGCGAGCTGTGGTCCATGGGGTCTCGAAGAGTTGGAAGTGACTGAGCATGTATGCAGGCACTTGCTCATTAGCATTACTTTTCCATTGGAAAGATAAAATAATTACTGGGTCACATTTATTGAGCACTTACTAAGCACTAGGCATGGTACTAAGTGCTCTACCTGCATTTTCTTATTTAATAAATACAAGAAACTAGATAACTTATGGACTAATGGTAGTCTTGACTGCCAGCATATTCACATTAGGGAAAAAATAAGGTTTTGTTTTTCTCTATCTATAGGCTTCATGCTTTTTATTCACTTAAAAATTATTTTGCAACTGTGTTGAATCTTGACATTCAATTAAGAAGGCACTCACAGGAAAATGACACTCCCCGCTACAAAAAAGCTCCAACTTCTTCACATGGAAGGCAATAATATCACCAAGAGGAAATCCCTTCATGAAGCGGTAGACAAATACATATTTTTTTCCCTTTGATTTGACAGGCTTTGCTCCACAGTTAAGTAAAGCTGAAAGGTTGAAGATCTGCTTCAGTATTTGAATTGTCCCCAGAAAAACAGTACAAAATTAAACATGTTATTTACTGACTTTTGAGTTGGGGGTGATGAAGGTGGGGTAGGGCCTGGGGAGAGAGGAGTGCGTTGAGGGCGTGGGGGCTGAAATCAAGAGGAAGAAAGCACTTGGGGTCATTACTTCCTGCCAATTTCAGTTTCAAAAACAAATTCCTCCCACTTGCCAACAGCCCTCAACAAATTCTCATTGTCAGAATGAACAGTTATCAAAAGTAGTTTCATTTGAGAAGGGTTTTTATGATACTAATAAAACTTTAAAGCTTCTCACTGCTGATGAATGTAGCTTGGGGGGAAAAAAAAAGTCTTAACAATATACGGGCATTTGAACAGCCATAGTTATCTAGGAAAATCACAAACCAAAGCGGAGAGAAAAAAACAATTATTTGAGCCAATACTGAGTCAAAGTCCAATCAAGGAGACCAGCCAGGACAGTAGATTTAAACCAGACGGATGTAGGTCTGCGACTGGGTGGATGCAGGGAAGACCTCCAAACGTGGTCTGAGTTAAACAGTGTGAGGAAACGCTTAGGGTTGTCAGCTCGGAAGCAGAGTCCAAGGGAGCAGTTTAAGACAGCTCTGTGGAGTCCTGATTTACTGAGATCTGACTGCTAATAATTAGGCCAGCTTAGACGAGAGCTTGTACTAGCTACCGTGGGGGAGGACGCAGCCACGGTGGCTGGGCTCTACCATGCTGTGGGCTGTTCTGCAGGGACAGAATGTTTCCACTTGCTCTACTGTGCCCTCTTGCTACGATCACTGAATAAGAAAATCCTGATGGGGAAGAGCAGAAGTCAACTCACTAGGATGGTTCCCAGGCTGTCTGTGACTGTTGGGAGAAACGACGGCTGTGTGTATTTAGATCCATGGCCTCAGAGAACCCAAGATGTGCTAATGCTCCATGAAGCCTGGTGCAGCTCTAGAACTCAGGGTGGCTCCAGCTCAGAAACGTTTCAACTTCCAGGTTTGCCAAGGGCAGGTCGGGTGTGGAAAGGGTCTCCTGAGACAGAGTGAATGGAAAATGCAAGGGAACTAACCAGAGTGTTTAGGCTGTAGTGCGTTTCACTTATTTATCGCTTTTTTTTTAACTTGTTATTTTGTATCAGGCTATAGCTGATTAACAAACACTGTTGTGATAGTCTCAGGTGAACTGCAAAGGGACTCAGCTGTATATACACGTTTCATCCATTCTCCCCTCAAACTCCCCTCCCATCCAGGCTGCCACATTGAGCAGAGTTCCCTGTGCTGCACAGTAGGTCCCTGTTGGTGATCCATTTCAAACACAGCGCTGTGTACATGTCCATCCCAAACTCCCTAACTATCCCTTCCCCCTTTCCTTCCTTCCGGCAACCATAAATTCATTCTCTAAGTCTGTGAGTTTCTTTCTGTTTTGTAAGTTTATTTGTATCGTTTCTTTTTAGATTTCACATGGACCTAGAGTGTCAAACTGAGTGAAGTGAATCAGACAGAGAGGGAGAAACATCACATGAAGTGCAAATCTGAATCATCACTGCCATCCTCCCAGTTTAATCTGCACGTGTAAGATCCCCCGCAACATCCGCTTCCTAAATCGTTAATGTTGGGGTCAAACAAAATCTGACCTCTAAGCTGTTTAGTCGTTTCACTTGGATTTGAAGGAGACTGTTTGTTCAAAGCTCATGTTCTAAACCTGTCTATAATTTTTATCTAAAGTCAGATTGCCATGGTTTCAGCACATTCTGGTTTACTTAGTAAAATTTGGCCCTTGTGAAATCGGCTGCAAATGAAGTACCCCATTCCAATTTTAGGCATAATCTGATTAGTACTTTTCATGCTATAATAATGAGCAGTGAATACTCAGCATTTTATTAAACTCTTTTTTCCCCCCCTCTTTCTGGCTCAGAATTCAAACCAAGCTCTTTCCAGTTCATCATTCTATACCTTTCCAAAAAAAGATGGTCGCTTTGGAGGTATTTTGCCACACAACACCCTTATTAACAGGCTGTTGCTTGTGACAATTTACATAAACCAAGTGTGCATCCCTCTGCTATGTATCCTAAAATATCCAACAACTTCCCTGAATTTACACCAACCAACAAGCATGTGGATTTTTTTTTTCTTTTTGGTATTTTAATGGTGAAATATGTTACTTTGCTAGCAAACACACCCATGCCATCTGTTGGGTGAGAGGAAGGCAGTTTCTAAGAACAATTAGGTTTAGTTCTGGGTGTTCAGCTAGAGAGAGCCACAGTCCACCAGTTGTGAAAAGAAAGAAATTCTGTCCGTGCTATTCTCTCTCCCTTTCTAACACGGACCTTACCTCTTGCTACCGGCTCTCTTACATCTCTTTCATCTCCATCACCTCACTCCCTTTACGCTTTCATCCTCTTTCCCTCTCTTTTTCCTGTTTGTTCCTGACCATCCTTCCAAGTTCCATCTCATTAGGGGGATTAGTAAGACTTGGCCTGGCAGACACCACCTTCTCAGAAGGGCTATATGGATGATCTGCTGAGATTACTGGGAGGTAAGTGGTCCCTGGAGAAAGGAGGAAAAGGAAATGAAGGCAAAAAAAGGCCACTAAGAAATGAAATTTTTGGCAGGCTGAGGGCCTGGGGGCAAGGGTGGAGGGGGTCTTACATTCTGTTAACAAAACAGGTCTTCCAAAATAAGGTTTAGTAGGAGCTGCATTCTAAATGTGTGAACACTACAGGACGGCCTTGGTCAGCATTTCTCAATGTAGGATAAACTCGTCCTTCTAAGACCTGACAACCTGAAAAGAGGGAATAATGAATTTAAGGCCTTGCTCAACAATTACATTAGATTTTTGCAGAGACTTAATTAGCATCGTGTGTTTGGAGTAGGTCTGATTCCAGAGGTAGGGTCTGCAAAGGTCACAGAGCAAGTTGGCACAGGTCAGAATGTTCACAGGCCCCGGGTCTAAAAGGTGATGTTACCAAAGTTCCCACATTTCAATCGATATTTCGTGCCATGGGCTGCTCAGTGCAGTGGACCAGGGGCTAATAAACTTGTCCTTATACATAAGCCGACGGATCATGTGACTCTGTCTGGGCCGGGAACCAAGGCGTGCTATGATTTCAGAGACCGGGTTCGTATCACCTGGGGAAGAGAGACACGCTCTGCTGACGTAAGAAAGCGAATAAATCAACCATCCCCGAGACCTGCAGACTCCAAAATGAAAGGAGAAAATATGCGTGCAGTTGGTTCACTTGGCACCCATTAGAGCTAATAACTAATCATCCTCACAAGTTTCGAGCTCAGAATGATCAAATCTGCAAAGAAAACAACATCCGTCCACTTTTACACTCCAGTGGAAGAGGTGGTCCCTCGCGGCAGGGCGGCACAGTCTCGCCATCTGGAGAATAAATCGAGTGTGAAGTACAGTACAGTTTGGGACCAAGCTCCGTGGCGGCAGCTCAGCAGTCAGTTCATTAGTTCCAAACTTGCAGGGATTAGAGCGGCGTCACTTCTTCTGTCGGATAGGAAGAGACAGACAGGACCCGAGGTGCAAGGAGGATGGTGACAACCAGGAGGAGCCCCTTGGGCTTCTTTATAAAACTACAAAGTATAAACACACCCAAATAAGTGTCTTAAATAATAGCATCATCACAGTTTCATAACATCTGAATTAGCACCTTTCTCTTCTCCTACCCGCCCTCCACCACCCCTTGAACCTTGTCTGTTAACCTATAGTTTGTTTTCAGAGGAAATCGCCAAGACAACCCTGAACGCAACAGGAGCAGAGGAAAAGCCATGTGGTCGAAAGGAGATTTGGGAATTAAGTAATACAGAAGGGTTCCCAGCTCCAGAGAGATGCTTAATCTGTGTGAATTTTTTAAACGAACAATTAATATTCTTATCCTACAAAAGGCAAATCACCACACCACATACCCAGAAACACTAGTGAATTGTCTTTTCTGAATTTGTCCAATTCACCTCACTTCCATTTTGTCTAATTCATCAAATGATGTCATAAGCATGGACTGGAACAAATTTGGGGCAGAAGGCCCTGATTAGCATCTATAGCTATAGATTAGCATCTATATGAAATGATTTTTTGGAAAATTTTGAGATCGATTGGTTTAAAATAAAAGGTTCTGATGCATTGTTCCATGTAAGGATGTTCTTTTCCGTGTAAGTTCTTTTTAAACATTAATATTAGAAAACAGAAGTGCCTGTGACATAAACAAGTCATCATTAGTAAATTATTGTATTTTTCTGATAAATATATCATAATCACAGAGACTGTTGTACTGACTGTATTAGAAAAAAAGACAAATTTTCATTGATTACTGCAACCTGGTAGTGTTTCTTCGGGTAAGGTGATACTGTTGAATTTTCTGGCCCATTGTTTTTCCCACATGGAAAAAAATCTTGGTTTACCCAGGTTTTTTTGTTTTGTTTTGTTGTGAGCTGAACCATGCAGAATGTGGGGTCTTAGTTCCCTGATCAGGGGTTGAACTCATGTCCCCCGTGATGGAAGCACAAAATCTTAACCACTGGACTGCCAGGGAAATCCCAAGGTTTGTCTATTTTCAAAAAAAGAAAATCTACAGCAATACTGAACATACTATAAGTTCCCTGGCACAACAGGGAAGCCTGGTGTGCTGCAGTCCACAGGATCTTGAAGAGTTTAAGTGACTGGAGTGACTGGACTGAACTGGCTTAAAATTTCATTTGTTGATAACACCAAAAGCACAGGTAACAAAAGGAAAAATAAACAAATTGAACTTCATGAAAATTTTTAGATGTTGTACATCAACAGAAGAAAATCAATTTAACAGAATAAAGACACTATCAAGAGAATAAAAAGGCAACCCATAGAATGGGAAAAGATATTTACAAATTATATATCTGATAAAAGAAGACATATTCAGAACATATATGGAACTCCTAAAACTCAACACCAAAAAACCCAAACAAGCCAATTCAAAAATAGGCAAAGGACTTGAACAGACATTTCTCCTAAGAAGATGGACAAATGGCCAATAAGCACATGAAAAGATACTCCATATCATTAATCATTCAGTTCAGTCACTCAGTCCTGTCTGACTCTTTGTGACTCCATGAATCGTGGCACGCCAGGTCTCCCTGTCCATCGCCAATTCCCGGAGTCCACCCAAACTCATGTGCATCGAGGCGGTGATGCCATCCAGCCATCTCATCCTCTGTCGTCCCCTTCTCCTCCTGCCCCCAATCCCTCCCAGCATCAGGGTCGTTTCCAGTGAGTCAGCTCTTCGCATGAGGTGGCCAAAGTATTGGAGTTTCAGCTTTAGCATCAGTCCTTCCAATGAACACCCAGGACTGATCTCCTTTAGAATGGACTGGTTGGATCTCCTTGCAGTCCAAGGGACTCTCAAGAGTCTTCTCCAAAACCACAGTTATTAATCATTTTTTTTTTTTTTGAAAGTCGATCAGTTGTGTCCGACTCTTTGAGACCCCCACAGACTATACTGTCCATGGAATTCTCCAAGCCAGAATACTGGAGTAGGTAGCCTTTCCCTTCTCTAGGGGATCTTCCCAACCCAGGGATCGAACCCAGGTCTCCCGCATTGCAGGCAGATTCTTTACCAGCTGAGCCACAAGGGAAGCCCTATTAATCATTAGGGAAATGCAAATTTAAACTACACTGAGATACCACTTCATATCCATTAGGATGGCTACTATCAAAAAACCCCCAGAAAAACACAAGTATTGGGGAGGATGTGGAGAAACTGGAACTCTAGTGCACTGCTGGTAGAAGTATAAAAAGGTACAGCTGCTACAGAAAATAATAAGGCAGTTACTAAAAAAATTAAAAATAGAATTAACATATGATGCAGCAATTTCACTTCTGGGTATACACCCCAAAGTACTGAAAGCAGATCTCCAAGAAATTATTTGTACATCCATTTTTATAGCAGCATTATTCACAATAGTTAAAATGTGGAAGCAACCCAAGAGTCTATTGACAGAAAAATGTGTGTTAGTCGCTCAGTTGTGTCTGACTCTTTTTGACCCCATGGACTGTAGCCCACCAGGCTCCTCTGTCCATGGGATTCTCCTGGCAAGTATACTGGAGTAGGTTGCCATTTCCTTCTCCAGGGGATCTTCCCAACCCAGGAATTGAACTCAGGTCTCCCTCATTGCAGGCAGATTCTTTACTGTCTAAGCCACCAGGTACTCAGACAGAAGAATGGACAAGTGAAATGTGTTTAATACATACAATGGAATGTTATTCAGTTTTATACAGGAAGGAAATTCTGACACATGCTATAAGATGGATAAACCCTGAAGACACTGAGTTGTGAAATAAGCCAGTTACAAAAGGACAACAATGTGAATGTACTTAATAATCACTTAATGGTACACTTAAAAATGGCTATGATGGGGCTTTCCAACGGTTAGGAACCTGCCTGTCAGTGCAGGGGACACGGGTTCAATCCCTGGTCCGGGAAGATCCCAGGTGCCACGAGGCAATGAAACCTGTGAGCCCCAGAGCCTGGGCTCCAAAACAGAAGCCACCACAATGAGAATCCCGTACACCGCAACTAGCAAGTAGGCCTCCCTCACTGCAACTCGAGAAAGCCCTCATCCAGCAACAAAGACTCAGAAGAGCCAATAAATAATAAATATTTTTTAAAAAGAAACACATGGTTTAAAAAATGAGTATGATGCTGAATTTTAAGCAATGTGTACTTTATCACAATAAAAAAATGAGGAAAATGTTCATTTACTGATTTCATCCCACAAGTTATTACATTCTAGGCACTCTGCTCTGAAACTGTAGCTTTCAGTACAGCAAAGTTTCTGATGTGTTTTTTATGAGAGATTCTTTAAAACAGGTTCCAAAATGGAAGCCAAATCAGCTTCCATTCAAAGGACTGAAAAGGCTCAGGATGTGTATGAGGGCGTACTTTGGCATACAAGTAGCTCTTTAGGTCTCTGTTTTTAATTCTTCTGGGTATATACCTAGGAGTTGAATTGCTGGACCATTTAGTAATTTTACATTTAACTTTTTGAAGAACTGCCGAACTGTTTTCCATAGTGGCTGTACATTTTACATTCTCATCAGCAATGTAGCAGCGTTCCAAATTTTTCCACACCCTTGCCAACACTTATTTTTCATTTTGTATGTTTTTGATAATAGCCATTCCTGTGGGTGTAATAAGGTATCTCACTGTGGTTTTGATTTGCATTTCTCGAATGATTAATGATACTGAGCATCTTTTAATGTGTTTACTGGCCATCAGTACACGGATCTCCCTTGACTTATGATGGAGTCACGTCCCGATAAACCCATTGCAAGCTGAAAATATTATCAGTTGAAAATGCATTTAATACACCTAACCTACCGAACATCAAAGGTCAGCCTAGCCTGTCTTAAACGTGCTCTGAACACTTAAATTAGCCTACAATGGGGCAAAACCATCTAAACATGAATATCTCATGTAATTTACTGACTACAGTCCTTAAAAGTGAAAAACTGAATGGCTGTCTGGGTAGAGAAGGGTTGCAACTGTATCGATGGTCGACCTCAAGACCACTTTGCTGACTGGGAGCTGTGCTTCACTGTCACTGCCCAGGATCACAAGAGAAGATCAGATCACGTAACACTTGACCAGGGGAAGATCAAAATTCAATATTCAGACTATGGTTTTCATTGAATGTGTATTGCTTTCCCACCAGGTGGACCACTGTAAGTCAAGTACCATCTATACCTTCTTTGTAGAAATATCTAGTCTTAAATTTTTAAAAATGGGTTGTCTTTTGATTGTCAGATTATAAATGTTTATATATCCTAGATAGTAAATCCATATCAGATATCTATGATTCACAAATATTTCCTCCCCTTCTGTAGGCTGTCATTTCACTTTCCTGACGGTGTCTTATAATGCACAAAAGTTAATTTTGCTGAAGTCCAATTCATCTGTTTTTTTCTTTGGTAGCTTGTACGTCTGTGATCATTTTGTGATCATTACCTAAGCCAAGGTTACGGAGATTTACACCTATGTCTTCTTCTAATAGTCTTACAGTTTTTACTTTAACATTTAGTTTTGATATACTTTCAGTCTACACATTTGTATTCAGTGTGAGGTAGGGAGGCTTGTGATAGTTTTATTTTGTGGTTTCAGTCCTCATCGTTCAATAAAATACAATGAAAATTCCTTGGAAAGAAAAAACTCAGGTGGAAAGAAGGCGCTTACTCCCCTGGGACTCTTCGCTCAGCTCTGCCCTCGCCCCTGACTGGAGAGGGGCTGGTGTTTGGCCTTCCCGTTCCCAAGGCCCTGTCCATTCCACATCACCATTCTGCTAGCTCTTCCTCTTTCACTTTGCCCTTTCCCCACCTGATAGCTCAGTTGGGAAAGAATCCGCCTGCAATGTGGGAGACCCCAGTTCAAGTCCTGGGTCAGGAAGAGGGAGACCTGGGTTCAATCCCTGGGTTGGGAAGAAACCCTGGAAAAGGGAAAGGCTACCCACTTGAGTATTCTGGCCTGGAGAATTCCATGGGCCGTATAGTCCATGGGGTTGCAGAGTCAGACACGACTGAGTGACTCTCACTTTCACTTCACTTACACTTTTCCCCACCTGCTCCGAGTGGATTTTCCTCAACTCTACATGACAGGCCTCGTGTGTGCGTGTGTGTTTCTGAGGACCTTGCCAGACTGCCCCATGAGCCTCTGAGGGACCTCAAACCCACACCCATAGGGAAATGTCAAGCTAGTACTGAGAAGGTGTCCTGCATGGGCAGAGCTGTGTTTTTAACGTTTCTTATTAACTTTGAGATTTAATAGTGAGGCTTTGAGGTACACTTTACACACAACACTCTGAAAAAACAAAGTATTTGCTTACTAAAGGCTGGCATAGCCTTTCTCAATGTCAAGAACAGCGACCACACTCATGTGACTGGAGCTCTGGAATCTGCAAGTTCACAGCTCTCTCCACTCATTATTTGCTTTGTTCTCACTCACTGCTTGTTCTTAGCCTCAGAAGGGCTGTGGTATTTCTGTGTTCCAGCTGTGCAGCAGGGCACAGGGAGCCATGAGATTTGTTCCAAGTGGACTATTGGAGGGAGGAGGGAGGAACGGGGGCTGTGACTGCTCTCTCCCGGGGGTGAGGGGGTGCTGGGCAGCGGCCACGTCTCCACGATGGGAAGGATCCGGAGGGCAACTCTACAATGTCTCACACGTGAGGTGTTTTATGTACTGAAGACCAAGCTTCTAGATACTTGAAAACATTCCAGTTCAGTTCAGTCGCTCAGTCCTGTCCAACTCTTTGAGACCCCATGAACTGCAGCACACCAGGCCTCCCTGTTCATCACCAACTCCCGGAGCATGCTCAAACTCATCTCCATGGAGTCAGTGATGCCATGAAAACATTTAGATAACTGATAGGGTTTGTCCTTTTTAAAAAATGACTGCTTGTGATTCTGAAAAGAACATTTCCTGAATATGATTCTCACATTTCGACCCAATGTCCATGATCTGGAGCAATTAAAATTTCTTAACAAGTAGGATAGGAATCAGTCAAATGTTATCCACCATGCTGTGGACAAGCGTGGAGGAAGGCAAAAGACACATGTCACTTTATACACGCATGCTAAGTTGCTTCAGTCATGTCTGTTCTGTGACCCTATGGACTGTAGCCCGCCAGGCTCTTTTGTCCATGGGACTCTACAGGCAAGAATACTGGAGTAGGTTGCCATGCCCTCCTCCAGGGGATCTTCCTGACCCAGGGATCAAACCTGCGTCTCTTTCGTCTAACCTTCTTTGGCAGGCGGCTTTTTTACCACTAATACCACCTGGGAAGCAAGTCACTTTATACTGACATGTAAATCAATGCAGGAAGGTATCACCCAGTGGCAGGGTCACAAGGCCCATAGGATGAGAAGTGAAATAACAGTTCGAGTCAGTGGCACAGACATTAGGATGTGGGACTCAGAGGCAGGAGGGGACACTGTGGGCTGAGAGCAGAGGCGGGGCAGTTAAGGGTTTCTGCAGGTGCAGAGGAGAAGGGATGACCCAGCAGAGAGCTGGCAAAGGGCAAAGGGCAGAGGCAGGAAGAGTGAGTGCATAAAAGGGCGGATGATCAGTACCTGTGACCTTAGGAGGGGAGGGTCCGTGCCAGGAGACGGACAAAAAGCCAGGAGATTCCCAAGCCGGCAGAGGAGAGCCCAGGATTCAGGAGGCCCTGTTCCACCGGGGGAGGAAAGGGTGATGGGGTGGGTGGGACAAGGGTCACAATTCAGGGGTGACTTCCCTGGTGGTCCAGTGGTGAGGACTCCAAGCTTTCCGCTGCAGGGGGCACAGGTTCCATCCCCGATCTGAGAACTAACATCCCCACGTGCCGTGTGGTGGAGCCAAAGTAATAATTATAATAATAATCATGGCAGTTCAGTTCTGCTTCCACAGCAGAAGCTGTCCGGTGCTCAAGCCTGGACTGCGAGAAGGTCCACCCTGCAGCCCCTGAGCACTAAGACAAGGATCCTGCTTGAGGCCGCCCTGCGCATGCTCGGTTTAGGGGGTGGGGGCACGCGCTTCCAGGGAGAGAGGGTCTCGGGTCCCAGAGCCACTGTTTTTGCCTTCGGAATGGGCGTTTGTACACATTCTGGGATCTGAGTGAGGGGTGTCACAGTACCTTGAGAGCCCTTGAAAGCGAAATGGAAAGTACACGTGGGGCGGGAGGGCCAGCCCGCCGCCCTCCCCGCCCCTTCTAATTGGTCTCTCCCCACCTGGCCTCTGTCGGAGAAGGTGGCCTCCTGCCCACCTTGTGCAAAGCACAGCCCCAAGCAAAGCTGCCCTCTCCCTCTCAAGGGACTCTGTTTGTGTTGGGTTGGAAGAGGTAATTAACTGTTTTGGTTTAAAAGCCCTCCTGCTGGGCTGCAGTCTGCGTGGGAGAATAAAAGTAAACAAGTGAAAGGAGAGCGTGTCATCAAAGGACTCTGCCCTTACCTGGCTTCCTTATAAGGATGAATCCGGTGCTGCCTGCCACAGGTGTCACGGATTCCCCACACAGGCCAGGGCCGCGGGTCTTACATTCTTTTTTTTTTTAACAATAAATTGAGAGCGATCGGTTCATAGTTTAATGAGGCAGCCTTGCCGTGGTTCCACATACGCACCAGGTAACAGCCATGTCACCTGAATCCTGGCCTGAGCAGTTTTACTGTGATGCCAACATATTCTGGCCGATGACTTCCTTTACCTCTCAAGCCAACAGTGAGATCCATGGTTAGAAAGGGATCCAAACGGTCTTAATGTAAATATCAAGAAACAGTTTTCTTACGGTCCTGATGAACCTATCTGTAGGGCAGGAGTAGAGACGCAGAGGAAGAGAACAAATTTGTGGACATGGTGCGGAAGGAGAGGGTGGGACAAACTGAGAGAGTAGCGCTGACATATATACCCTACCATGTGTAAAGTAGATGGCCAGTGGGAAGCTGCTGTGTTGCACAGAGTTCAGCTCCACGCTCTGTGATGATCTAGAGGTGTGGGAGGGAGGGGAGGGAGGCAGGCTTGTGAGAGAGGGGGTGTATGTAATACAGAAGTTGATTCACTCTGCTGTGCTGCAGAAACTAACACAGCATCGTAAAGTGACTATGCTAGTTTAGTCGCTCAGTCATGTCCTTCTCTTGAGACCACATGGGCTGTAGCCTGCCAGACTCCTCTGTCCATGGGATTCTCCAGGCAAGAATACTGGAGTGGGTTACTGTTTCCTTCTCCAGGGGATCTTCCTGACCCAGGGATCAAACCCAGATCTCCTGCATTGCGGGCAGAGTCGTTACAACTGAGCTAGAAGGGAAGCATACTCCAATTTAAAAAAAGATTTTAAAAAAGGATAGAGAGTCCAGAAAAACACGCACCACACCCAAACAAATATAGTCAACTGAACTTTGACAAAGGAGAAAAGATAACTCAGTGAAGAATGCTTAATCTTTTTTAAAAAACAAAGAACAGTTTTTTCTTATAAGCCAATGCTTCTTCATTTATGGGGCTTCCCTGATGGCTCAGTCGGTGAAAAATCTGCCTGCAATGCAGGAGACCAGGGTTCGATCCTTAGGTCGGGAGGATACTCTGGAGAAGGAAACGGCAACCACTCTAGTATTCTTGCCTAGGAAATCCCAAAGACAGAGGAGCCTGGTGGGCTATAGTCCATGGGGTCGCAAGAGTCGGACACGACTTAGTGACTCAACTTCAACTTCTTCAACTTTCTTTAATTAATTATATGGAAGAAAACATTCATTTCCCTGCCCATCACCAAATTTTGGAGGCAGGTGGGGCTTTTTCTCTGTGAGGCTGCACTAAGGCAGGTTAGGATGGAGCTTGGCTGCAAAACTGCCTGAGTCAGTGCCAAGTCCTTCAATATCACTTTGCTAAGGTGCTGACACGAAGGATCTTGTCTCCATAAGTAGGAAGTTATAAAAGCTTACAGACAGAAGTATAAATGTCTAATGATAAGGTACAAACAACCGTGCAATTAAACAGACTAAGCTAATGGGAATTTGAGCTGGCTATGGGTTCAAGGTCTTGACTCCTATTCTGGGCAGAAAGCTCTACCCCCGTGGCAGAAGAGCATCCCAAACAGGATTCTTTCCATTCCTTAGTGTTAATTAATCCTCCTGGCAACTATGAATGAAGAAATCAAGTAACTGAATAAGCTCTGGGATGGCAGAAACAGAATGTAAAGAAGTATTCCATGCAGTACGTTAAACTCACTATTCTCACAAACCGCTTTTAAGGTAGTGAGGCTTCACGGCTAAAAGGAATTTTAAAACTCCCCACACAATATTACCCATTGGTTCTACCTTTGTTTCTTTTGATTTCTGTTGCTCAAATGTATACTCGCAACCTCATTTTTAGTAGCCGATCATTTATTTTTCATGGCTTGTTATTGTTGCTTGTCTCGCTTCCTAGTTATTTCCCAAAGAAAGTGGTAATTCAGAAAGAGTTTTTTTCTTTTGGGTAGCAGATGTAAAAGTATTATATTTTAAAGGGTAGAACTTTTCCATCTTATTCCTTATACATTTTATTTTATTCTAAAATCAATGAGGAAGGGAATTCTCTGGCAGTCCAGTGGTTAGGACTCTGCATTTTCACTGATGGGGCCTGAGTTCAATCCCTGGTTCGGGAACTAAGATTCCAAAAGTTGTGAGGCACAGCCAAAAAGAGAGAAATCAGCAAGGAAAGAAAAAGAAAAGAAAAATACAGTGTGCAAACTGAAAGAATGGAGGGTGATGATAGCCATCAGAAGATTCTATTGTTATTTCTATAATTTTGTTTTTATTATTTTGCCACACTGTGGGGCATGCGGGATCTTAGTTTGCCCACCAGGGATTGAAGGCGTACCTCCTCCAGTGGAAGTGCAGATTCTTAACCACTGGACCACCAGGGAAGTTCCAGAATATTCTATTTTTCAAAAGGCAGATTCTGCCCTATGAAAACTAAGCTTTGGTTACAGTGAAGAACCCTTCTTCAAGGACCAGGCTGCATGGAGGTTTCTCTCTGCTGACTTTACTCCACAAAATGGAAACCATGGAGAGAGTGGCAAAGCCCAGCGTCATCTTCCCTAGCTCACGGACACTAGATCTTCTATAATTAAATGTTTTCCTTGAGAAAATGCTAATAAAACAATGCAATGGCTGGCATTGCCACACTTGGTTTTCATTGCGTTTTACACCTTTTCCTCTTGCCAGCTCTTCACGTTGACTTTCATTCCTTCACTGGTGCCAGGCAGGCTCACTGTGGAACCACTTGGGTTTTCTTCCCTCTTTCTGCACCCGGTGAATTTTCATAAAGCATTTAACGTGAGAACAAGCAGGTTAATCTGCCGTGCCGGTGAGCCAGGCTCTCGGAAGGCCCCCTGCAACACTGCCATGTCTTGGCGTCAGAGTCAGAGGCCTGGGTCCCAGTGGTGGGGACGCTTGCCAGAGCCTTCTCTGTGCAGACACCAGGTGTGATTTAGCATAACAGATTGTGTGGACGCTCAGAGGCTCCTGTAACCCGTGCGTCAGAACCAAATCGCAGCTTTCATGCAAGATGAAGACGAAGAGTCTCGTGGGCTAGACATTCTGCCAGGAAAGGCTTCTGGACATAGAGGAAATGGAGAACCACCCCCGCTCCCCGCCCCCGCCCTTGCAACAAATGCCTGGTTTCAGACACACTGACGTACTCCTTCATTGTGTCAGTTCAAATCCCCTGTCAAATCTCAATGCTATTTTCCTCTACTGACAGATAGGCAATGAGAATCAAAGATTGTTTTTCATATATAAAGAGAATACACAAAAAACAGAATTATAATGAAATTTAAAAGCTCACTGAATGCAGGAGACTTCTACAGTGGTCCAGTGGTTGAGATTCTGTGCTCTTAACGCAGGGGCTTGGGTTCAATCCTCGGTTGGGAAGCTAGATCCCACACGCCGCAACTCAAAGAACCTGCGTGCTACAACTAAAGATCCGACATGCTGCAATGAAGACTGAAGATCCTGAATGCCACAGCTAAGGCCTGGCACAGCCAAATAAAGAAAATAATAAATAATTTATATTCTAAAAAAAGCTCACTGAATCCAGCCTTTGCTCTACATCAGCTGACACTGACTCCAAATGCTGATGCTCTAGGTGTCAGCTCTCATGGCAATAATTAAGGAGATTGAGGAGGACTCCCAGGGAAGAGAACTTCCCTGGTGGCTCATACGGTAAAGAGTTTGCCTGCAGTGCAGGAGACCTGGGTTTGATCCATGGGTCGGGAAGATCCCCTGGAGAAGGAAATGGCAACCCACTCCAGTATCCTTGCCTGGAAAATTCCAAGAACGGAGGAGCCTGGCAGGCTACAGTCCACAGAGTCGCAAAAAGTTGGACACAACTGAGCAACTTCACTTCACTTCACTTCACTTCCCAGGGAAGAAGCCAAGCCTGGTGGCCAGCACAGTGTAGATCCCAGGGATGAGAAGAACAAGCTCCCTGAGGACGACAAGCACAGGGAACCTCGAGAAAAGGACAGGCTCCAAGTAGAGGCACAGGCTGCCCCCATAGGGAGAGTGGCTGCAGTCACCCAGAAGACAATCTTAGGACAAACTTAGCAAACACGACTGCTGGAACTACCTGCCTTTTTGTCAAGATCACTGCCACAGGGCAACTTACTGCTCAGCGACGTGCAGTGAGTTACTAGAGAGAACCAGTGTGTTCCAATGCTGAGCAATATGGCTTTGGAATGGTGTCTGTGTGCTCAGACATCCAAAGTCCCTTGAAAACAATGATGTACGGGCATACACGGTTCAAAGGACTTGTCTCTCATTTGCCATCACAGCACTCCTGACGTGTAGGCAGCGCAGGTATTATTACCCACGACTGTCTGAAGAATGTGGGATTTATCCAGAGATTCCACACTAGTCAGCAGTCAAGATGAGGATGAACTCAGATGCCATGCTTCCAATCTTGTGCTCTGTGTATAGAACTCCTCTTTGCATATTTTATAGACTCTGATTTACCCAACAGCCTATAATCAACTATTTGTGTTCTGTTTAAACTCAGTTGATTCTGTAGTTGGCTACCAGGAGTCCTGGCCAATACAGGGATCATATACACATGCAAGATCCCATGTCTTGTTCACACGACAGGTAGGGAATACCTTTTGTACAGGACAATCTACATAATCATGTGTAATGACTACAGAGTCTTCTGTTGCATGGGTATGCCATAATTTATCGAATCAATCCCCTTATGATTAAGATTTAAATTTCCCCCAATTTTTTGCTATTAATTCACTCATTTTATTCAACAGATATTTACTGAGCACTCTTCATGTGCCAGATACTATTTTAGGTAATGAAGACAACAGCTCCCTGTCTACATAGAACTTACATTCCGGTTAGAAAACAACTAATAACCAAGTAAACTAATGAACAAATGCAGGCTATGAAAAGATCTAATAAGAGAGCAGAATTTAGCAATGGGACAGCTGTATATGAATATCAGAGAACATTCATCTTAGAGCACTTGTCTGAGTAGTCCCTTAGGATAAATCCTAGAAGTGCAAATGTAAGGTCAAAACACAGGCTCATTTAGATACCAAAAGAGGGCCATGAAATTCTGTCACAGTCCTCGTCTAAACTGGCTTTGAATCCAGCAAGTCTAGGTTCCAGTCCCAACTTGGCCAGTGACCGGCTCTCTAAGAGACTGAAGAGGCTCCTATCTACTGCACATCTCTGCACTTCAGTGTCCTCATCTGAGAAATGGGGGCAATAGAAGTGCCTGACTCAGGAATTGGTAAGGATTGAAAATGATGTGACATAAGGGGTTAATAATGTTAGATGAAAAAAAAAATACTCATTTAAACATGTACACTAAAATTGCTTTTTTTAAAAGGGGTGGGGCTTCCCTGGTGGTCCAGTGGTTAAGAGTCTGACTGCCAGTGCAGGGGATACAGGTTCGATCCCTGGTCCGGAAAGACCCACGTGCTTCGGAGCAACTAAGCTCATGTGCCGCGAGGACTGAAGTCCACACTCCAGAGCCTGTGCTCCTCAACAAGAGAAACCAGCAAACGGAGAGGCGCAGGCACTGCAAAAATACATAAATGAGGGGTGTACAAATTTAAACTCCCGTTTCTTGGTGCCCAGCCACTTCGGGTTGGTTCTGAGCTCAAACTAGCTTGACCTGTCTGTTTTCCAGAACCCAGCATCCACACACCAGACCTGCACCCAGGCGAGGACTGGAATGGGACCTCATTCCAGTGGCTCTCATGTCCCTAGTGCTCAAACCAAAGGGAAACGCAGGGGGCTGGTCTCCTGGTGCTGAGGAGAGTCCCCAAAGAAGCCAACATACTCACGGATGGCGGGGCAGCCCGCCTCCCGAATCTTAGACCTTTCATTTTGTAAGAAATCAGATCTTACGTACCAAGTCTACTTTCCTCGGGCGCCATGGCCTTCTGTTGGCTGGATCCCTCAGCAGGGCGGGTAGGTCTAGCGTGCTCATCGGTACTTGATAAAAACCACAAATAGCAACCTGCTGAATGTTTTCGTTTCAATGTAGAAACTCCAAACTGGAATCTTGACCTGGTGCCTTGGCAGCACTGGAAGGCCACAGGTTGCAGATGGCAGATGACTCACTGCCCTCTGAAAAGGTCGATGCTGTTGGTCCAAAATGTGACCACGTCCCACTTCTTCCTTTGTCCATCTGTTGTGGTCTAGGAGTGACAATTTTAAAGTTTCAAATTTGGACTGTATATAAGCTGATTTCTCAAGCCACATCCAATATGGTTTGGCAACCAGTACTACTCTGGTGTGGTTTGACCAACAAGGTAGTAAAGAACATGAAGGTGTCTGTCTTCTTCCCAACTGTATGCACAGGTCACCTCCATTCAAAGACTAGAGAAGTCTGTCTGACAACAAACTTCCTCTCCAGGGTATTTCTCAGCTTCGATATAAGTCTGAACCCAGCAGTTCACATTCATCTCCACAGTTACCCCTGTCAGTCTTTGCCGTCATCTACTGAAATGACTTATCTATAATGTTGGGTTTTTCTACAGCATGTTGCATCTATTTAATGTGTTTATTTAATTGAATAAAAAAAGAAGCAGAAGTAAGGTAACGGTGGGGTCTAAGGTGGGTTCTATCAAGAGATCCTCTTGAGGTATGGAAGGAGAAACCAGTGGTACAAACTGGGGGTCGGCACCATGGTAACAGAGAATGTCAGGAAGATCCAAGACCAGTATAAGGTAAGTGCTTTCACACTCTTCCTACTGGAAAAATCAGCCATCAAAGCTAAGTTGCAAAATTGGATTATAAAAAACAAATAAGCATACAATGTGTTGCTATTTAAAAATAATTGTTTGGAAATAAATAAATCCAATATTGTCACAGGGCTTCCCTGGTGGCTCAGTGGTAAAGAATCCGCCTGCAATGCAGGAGGCATAGGAGACACAGGTTGGATCCCTGGGTTGGGAAGATCCCCTGAAGGGGAATATGGTAACCCACTCCAGTATTCTTGCCTGGAGAATCTCCATGGACAGAGAAGCCTGGTGGGCTACAATCCACAGGGTCACAAAGAATCGGACACGACTGAAGTGACTTAGCATGCACGCAATATTGTCACAAACACTGTGAGCTGTTCACCCATAATCGTGAGCTAGCAAATTGAGTATAATAACAATAACAATATAATTATAATACATAATATAATCAGTCCAGTTCAGTCACTCAGTCCTGTCTGACTCTTTGTGACCCCATGAATCGCAGCACGCCAGGCTTCCCTGTCCATCACCAACTCCCGGAGTTTACCCAAACCCATGTCCATTGAGTCAGTGATGCCATCCAACCATCTCATCCTCTGTTGTCCCCTTCTCCTCCTGCCCTTAATCTTTCCCAGCATCAGGGTCTTTTCAAATGAGTCAGCCCTTCACATTAGGTGGCCAAAGTATTGGAGTTTCAGCTTCAACATCAGTCCTTCCAATGAACACCCAGGACTGATCTCCTTTAGGGTGGACTGGTTGGATCTCCTTGCAGTCCAAGGGACTCTCAAGAGTCTTTTCCAACACCACAGTTTAAAAGCATCAATTCTTCAGTGCTCAGCTTTCTTTATAGTCCAACTCTCACATCCATACATGACTAATATAATAATAACAATATAATATCATATTCTAAATTTGAAATGAAAACTATATTGGAAAACAGTTATTATAAGATGTACTGAGACAGAGCTCTGAGAATATGTCAATAAATTTGGGCCAAATGACCAGAGAGTCAACTGTTTGATAAATGTATAATAAAACAGCAGAATTTTATTGATACTATTACTCCATGAAGCTGAAATACCCTAAAACAGAAAAACTAACAAAGAGCGTCAGTCTGGTACAGAAATGAAGATACCAAAACAAGCCAGGGATGGAGGTCTGCAACCCATTTCTCTGATACTGGGGTGTTTCTTTCTTACAAAAAAACCACAAAAAACCTTAAGAAAATGATTCATTCAGAAGGTGGTATTTCTACACAGCCATTACATGAACAAAAAATATTGATCTCAAAAGAGATCCAATATTCCAATTCAATAATACTATTAATATTAATGCTGTTTTAAGTCGGCATTTTTGATTTTTATTATAGTAAGACTGATCACAATGTTACTAGAAAAAGAGATATCATAGCTCCTAATTAATGAAATACATCCTTTGAAATATACTCTTCTGAAGTGTGTTAGTCCCTAAGGCCGCCATAAGCAAGTATCACAAAGTTGGCTGCTTACAACAACAGAGACTTCTTTTCTCACAGCTCTGAAGACCAGACATTTGAAATCAAGGTGTCAACCGGGCCATGCCCCTCCCTGGAGAATCCTTCCCTGCCTGTTCCAGTTCCCTCGGGCTGTTGGCATTCCCCATGGCTGAGTCAGTCTGATCTCTGACTCTCAGCCCATGTGGACTTCTCCTCTGTGTCTCTGTGTCGCTGGAACTTAGTTCCCATCTGGGTGATCTAGGATGGTCTCATTTTGACACCGTAACTGTATCTCGGAGAACCCTTTTCCATATAAGTTTGCCTTTATAGGTTCTGGGGATTAGGATGTGGACACATCTTTCGAGAAGCCACCAGTCAATCCAAGCACATTCCATGAACAGTGGAATGAAAGGTTCTTCAAAAGAGCTACTACCAAATCGTGTGTTAATGAAGAAGTCTCCCTTTCCCATTCTCTTAAATTCTACATTAAAGGTCCCAGTGCTGTCTGGAGCCATATTCAGGCTTCCCTGTGTCCTGTGCATCACTGCCTGTTCTTGTCCTTTATGGTTCTCACTTCCACTGAAAGCACACGGTGAAGGAGAAGAGGATGAGAGTGTAGCAGTTCTGAATCACTGCTTTTAGGATGTGTGCTTGGGTTAATGCTTTCCTCCAAGAAAGCTACTTTTAAACTTAGGTCTAGTAGGTATCATCCAAAGAACACATTTTTAGATGATTGGCTAAGGTCTGGAATCATAAAAAATACAATTCTAGGGATGAAGGGAGTTCAGTAATTATCCAGTCATTTCAGAAACAAGGAGACAAAAGTGAGATCAGTAAATCGCTGGAAGTCATCAATGCGAGGAGGGGCAGAGCTGAGACTATAACTCAAGTCCTCTGATCCCCACTTAAGCGTCTTTTCACTTAATTCAGAGTGTGATGCAGAGCTCTCTCCTCTGTGGACCACTCAAGTTGGTAGCCTCATGGGTACCACCCAATGAAACAATCAACCTTCTGTGGACTGAACGTTTGTTCCTCTAAAACTACTATGGTGAAGCCCTAACCCCCAAATATGATGGCATTCGGAAGAGAGGGGTAGTTAGGTCATTAGAGTAGAGCCCTCGAATAGGATTAGTGCCCTCATAAAAAGAGACACAGGGCTTCCCTGGTGGCTCAGAGGTGAAGAATCTGCCTGCAATGCCAGAGATCCTGGTTCGATCCCTGGGTTGGGAGGATCCCCTGGAGAAGGGAATGGCAACCCACTCCAGTATTCTTGCCTGGAGAATTCCACAGATAGAGGAGCCTAATGGGTCCATGGAGTCGCAAAGAATTGGACACAGCTGAGCAACGAACACTTCCACTTTCAAGAAGAGACATGAGAGAAGATTTTTCTCCCATGTGTGGGCATAGCAAGATGATAGCCATCTATGAACCAGGATGAAAGCTCTTACCAGGAAGCAAACCATCCCGCAACCCTTGATCTTGGACTTCCAGCTTCCGGACAGTGACAAATAAATGTCTGTTGTTTAAGCAACTCAGTCTACAATGTTCATGATATCAGCTTGAACTGATTAAGTCACAACCCAGTGAATATATTCCAAAATATTAACTGAATGTGTGCTACGGGCAGAGCTTGCACCCTCAGGTGAGTGAATGACTGATGGTGCCTGAAAGGCTGCCAAGGCTTTGATGCAGCTTTCACATGAGGGTGTTGGGATGACTCTTCACTCCACCCTTGGAAAAAAGTGAAGTGCCTAGAGTTTATGTCCCCTCTTAGAACTGCTTCTTAACTTGTCAGGTATCATTGTTTGAGTCAAAAGCATTTCTTGGCCTAGAAAATAAGTCTCCTCATTCCTCTCTAGTGCTGAACTCTAAGACGAAGCAGGATCCTAAGATCAACAGCCTAAGCTTTTTTTTTTTTAATTAAAATACACCACTGTCCGTAAAATAAAGTATCATCTCTGGGGAACAGTAAAGCCATCAACTAGCTACTCATAAATGAGAGAGTCATTTTCTGGTGGACACAGTGAGCAAAAAAGACCCAGATGGTGGATCCTTTTGGCAGAGACTTATCTGCTTCGGCTGTCTAATACATTTCTTCACTGTGTTAATTCTTGCATCAGAACCATCATGGCAGTGTGCTTATTTCCAAGGAAGACGAAAATGGAGAGATTTTTGTCTGTAGGATTCTTGCCTTCCTCCTTCAACATGGGGGTGCCCTGTTCACTGCAGCAGGGGTCAACTGAAATGACCTGGATCGTTTGGTGAAAAATCTCAAAGCTCTGGCCCATACAAGACTCAACATAATCCCTTCCCCATGAAACAGGAAAGGGGATTAGACTTTTTGGGGGTGGGGTGGAAGGGTGGGGGGGTAATATTTTACCTGGGCTGGACCCGAAGCCTGAGGAAGATTCAGAATTTATTTTAAAATGAATTTGGCTGCCTGGGTAGAGCATGTTGCATTGCTGCTGGCTGGAGAGTGAGTCCCGCGGGCTTGTGGCCCTGCCTCCTTTCATGAGGAATCCCTGCCAATCCAGGATCTGTGAACTGCTTCTGCCAGCCAATCTCTAATTCAGCATATGCACAAAGCCAATTTTTGGACACCATGATGGTGCCTGGCACCTCTGCGGCCCACCATGTTTGCAGAGCTCACAGTGAAATAAGTAGCTAGCAAAAGAGAGAAAAAAAAAAACATGCCATGCAAAGGCTTTTGAAATTCACAGATAAATCGCCTATGTATTATACATTTATGTGTGTCTCTCTCCTGCTTTTCCAACAGAAACTTCCCCCACGCCTTTCCTTGTAGTTATTTCATTTAGATTTTCAGTCTGGGATGCACTTAGCAATAGTCAACACTGACAAAGATAAAACCCGGCTCCCCGCTGAGAACATCTGATTTTTTAAATGTAGAAATGCTGCTCTTTACAAAATAGGACATTTCCCTTTTAATTAGCTTCCAAATACACCCAAATAATTTGCAACTAGGAAATGATGCCATTTTCGAATACTTAAAAATAATTCCGAGGCATTGCAAAACCAATCTGACGAGAGGCACAAGCCAGTGAAACCTTCCGTTTTGAGACAAATTCAACTGTTTCTTTGGGACCAGCTGTCATAACCAGGGGCTCATTCACTTAACCCTCTGGCTTTGGTCACTGTTTTCTCTCAGAAACCCGTGTTTAAGGTGTACTTGCTGAAATATCTGGGAACAAGTAATACAGGCTCAAGCACACCCATGTGGCTCTTCCTGCCTCCCTCCCTTCCATAGACTTCACTGCCAACCCTCTAGGTTTCAAACAGTTCTTCAGGAGACAAGGTAGTCGTAAAAGCTCTCTGGTGTCACATCACGCTATCTTTGAAACCAAATACATGGACGGCGCTCGCCCTGCGATGTGCTGGCTCTGAGTCCCAAGGAGGGGCTTTTTGACTTTTCCCTGTGCGTCAGTTCAGTTCCGTTCAGTCACTCAGTCGTGTCCGACTCTTTGTGACTCCATGAATCGCAGCACACCAGGCCTCCCTGTCCATCACCAACTCCGTGACACCAAATCTCTGGACAGAAGGGAGGGGAGAGCCATTTGATTTTCCGATGTGTCTTTCTCCCAATGCTTAGATGGTGACAAATGGCCAACGTCTGGACTCTTTTGGTAAGTGACGTCCTCGCTCTTTTGGCCAGGTGAGCCAGCGCTGATAGATTTGCTAAGTGTGGGGATGCATGAACCCTACCAAACTATACGTGGACCTTACCTGCTATGGTTTCTGTTGGTTTAAAAAAAAAAAAAAAAAAGTCTGAGCCCTGCCGGTATAAGTATAAATATTTCAGGAGCTTGGCTGATGGCAAGCCTCGCACGACCATGTGGAAGCCAGGCGTGATTGCCCTGGCCTGGTGTGGGGCTCCCCAGGTGGCAGGGGCTGCAAGCGGGCCACGCCGTTGGTGGGGGGCAGACCTGAGTGCCTCCAGTCATTCCGAGTAGCCCCTGGGCTGATTGGTGACGAGGGCTGACAGGCTCCTGAGGGGAGGTCCTGTCCAGTTTCTCTCTGAAGCAGGCATGATGGGCCAGGCATGGGGTCCTGAAGCCGAGACTGGGGACTTTCTTGTGTGACTGTGCGTACATTCCTTCTCCATGAGGCCACACTCATGGTCTCTTTGGAGGCCCTTGGCTCGCCGGAGGATTACCATTAAGAGACGTCTGCTCAGCGGCGCCAGGTTCTTTCCCCGCCCCTCGGGGGCCAGCACGGTGCCTCCATGCGGCTTCACCCAAGCCAGACAGAAGGGCAGGCCACCAGGTCTGGGAATTAGAGAGGGCGATCGATATGTGTATACGGAACACAGTCACGGACAATTGAAAAGGCTTACACGTAACCCCACTGGGAACGGCTTAAAACTGAAGCCTGTGATAAGTGACTCACGGAACCCAGACCCTGACGAGGATGCCTGGGGATGACCAGAGGTGAGGTTCCTAACATCTGTGTTTCTCAGAGTTCAAATGGCTGGAAGTACGTAAACGATTCTAGGACTGGTTCTGCAAATAAATATACCTACTTAAAACAGGGAAGCACTTTTCACTTCTGAGTGATCCTGAAACCTTGAAATATGATTATCACTTCTTAAGTTTCATGTCAAAGGCAAGACCACTTCATTGAAATATAAAGCTTACTACTTCAGCCCCACTGTCTTTGCAACTGGAGACAAGTGCCACCTCAGTGGTATACTGAGGTTCTTTAGTGATAGGCATGTGCTCAAGTGGGGAAACCACCTAGGGGAGTAATTAGGGATTATAAAATTATGATAATGAAGGCAGATATGAGATTCAAATACAGATATTTTGAACTTCAAACTTCTGATAAGATATAATCAATAAGGATTTTTTAAAGTGTACTTTAGTTCTATCAGAGTTTAGTAGATTTTAGGAAGATTTGAATTGGATTGTAATTTGGGATTAATTTACATAGTTTGTTGTTTTACTAATGCAGCTGATTTTCCTAGTGTAAAGAAAACATCTTGTACCTTGGACCACTGACAGCTGGGTTTCTAATAGAAACCAAAAAAGGCAAACTCAAAATAGAGAAAGGTTGTATCGATCAGGGCTCTCCAGAGAAACAGAACCAAAAAGAGATAGAGAACTGATAGACAGATAGATAGATAGATTCATTTTAAAGAATTATCTCATAAGATGACAAGTTCCAAATCCATCAGGCAAGTCGTGGGCTAGAAACTTGGGCAGAAGATGATGCTGTAGTCTTAAGGCAGAATTTCTTTTTCAGGAAACCTTAATTTTTGCTTTTAAGGCCTGCACTTGATTGGATGAGGCCCACCAACATTACCCAGGGTAATCTAATTTGTGTAAAGTCAACTGACTGTAGATGTTAACCACATCTACAAAACATAGTCCCAGGAATATTGATATTCATGTTTGATCAAATAACTGGCTATTATAGCTTAATCAAGTTGACACATAAGGCAGATCATCACAGTAGCTTTCTTCCAAGCTGTGAAAAAGTAGTGACTGCCTTCAATCCATGAAGATTCAGCCTTCTTTCTCCCTTTTGGAAGGGTCCAAGTAATACCCCATTATATGAGGTATGATCACTCGTGATCTGTAGCTCTACTGTTTTCCTCACCAAATACCCATTGGAGGAGGGTCACAGATCCTGAGCCTTGTACAGATGATGTGCAGAAAGGGGACTGGCAGACAAGCTGAAACGGAGGGAGGAAGATCTACCTATTTAGGTTCTACCAGTATCTCTGAAGCAGTTCCTCCAAGTATAGGCAGTACACAAACGGTAGTCTGTGCTGCCCATCTGACTGGTCCCTGGTACACGCATTCCATTACCATCATTCTCACCTAGTCACTCAATATGCCCTTTGAACATGGTGTGCTCTTGACATGTGAGATTATGAACATATTGTATTGGGTCAACAAGCCACGGGTAGTCTTATCCCAGAGAAACATAAGCCTCCTTCTCTGCTAATTATACTCTAAATCTTTCCTGTCATAATTTTTATTTTTGTAAAACATTTTAAACACAAAACATCCTTCATCTGTGTGTGCTTAGTTGCTCGGTCGTGGCTGACTCTTTGAGGCTCCCATGGACTGCAGCCCACCAGGCTCCTCCTTTCCCAGGCAAGAATACTGGAGCGGGTAGCCATTCCCTTCTCCAGGAGATCTTCCTGACTCAGGGATCTAAACCAGGTCTCCTGCATTGCAGGCAGATTCTTTACCATCTGAGCCACCAAGGAAGCCCTCATCTAAAGAGGACTAAATCAAAAGCAAAAAAAAAAAAATATGAAATAAGAACACGTCCTTCTGGGACTTCTCTGGTGGTTAGTGGCTAAGACTCCAAGCTCCCAATGCTGGGGCCTGGGTTTGATCTCGTCAGGGAACTAGGTCTCACATGCCGCAACTAAAGATCTCACGTGTGACAACTAAAGATCCCACATGCCACAAGAGCGAAGATCCTTCATGATGCAACCAAGACCCGTGCAGCCAAATAAATAACAAATTTTAAAAGAATGCATCCTTTCGATCTCTGAGGTCAGACAATAGTAAGTAACATTTACATGGTACTTTGTCATTTGTTAAGTGCTTTCACACACATTTATTTTATTTTTATCTTTGCAGCAACCTTGGGAGGTCAATGGTATTATCACCATTTTACAGATGATGGAACCAAGGCTCAGAGAAGCTAACAGACTTTCCTGATGTCTGGAGGGAAAGGAAGGCCATCAAGCTGTGAAGCAGGGACAGGAGCTGGGATCTTCTGCTCCGAGCTCCATGGTGGGCTGCCTAGACTACTTTGGGGCTTGTTGCTCATGACCAGCCCAACTCGCTTACCTCAGTTTATGGAGTTCCATAAATGTGGCCAGAATCTGACTGCCCGATAAATCATGAAGTGACTATTTACCTACGGAAAACCGTTGCTGGAGGCAGTGTTTCCACGTACGGCCAGGAACCTTTCCCTCCAGGTGTCTTACTTGGGTGCAGAAAGCTGTATTGGAAATTAGTGGGAGCCAGCACAGTGAAGAGCAGGGAGTGAGAAGGGGGATGTGAATCTGTTTCATACAGTGGAAACTTATGTCCTAACAAATAATTAAGAAAAAAATCCGAGGTTGTTTCCTCAGCTGATCATCACCAGCAGAGCCAACTTTGGATTAAATACTTCTGCTCAGTGGTTTTGACATTCTCAGTCAGGCATATCTTGATGAAATTAGAGATGCAGAAAATATTTTTTGATGGAGTGCAGGGGGAAAAAATGCTAGAAGGGAAGCCAATTCTATGTGCAAACTTGTGCAGACCGAGATAAAGAGAAAGTAGGAGAATAAGAAGTGTGTGTGTGTGTGTGTGTGTGTGAGTGTGTGTGTATAAAATAAATGAAGGAAGATGAAAGCAAGTGACAGAAGAGGAAAAGGGGAAGCTGGGGTGATGCTAATTAATTAAACTTTAAGATCTTGGCAGCAAGAGGTGTGTTTATAAACAATCTTCACTAAAACATACCTTTCCAACTATTAACTGTTTTATTTGCCAGAAATAGTCTCTAATTATTCTGTGCTTGTTTCAATCCAAAAGTGGAGAAAGAAATGTTAGTAAGTGAACATAGCCACTCTTATGCTATAAAATATACCTCTGCACAGAGGTTAATGTTTCAAAAATGCTCAATTAATGAAATGTAGCTGATTCAAACTATTTTACAAAAAAATTAAGTGGAGGGGGCTATTAGTTTGAAGGCCTTCGAAACAGTGGAAAAGAAAAACTAGACCAAAGATACAAAAAATAATAGAAGGTTAACCATTTAGGAATCTCTAAATAACATGCTTATACCAGGCCAACAGCAAGTCAACTTGTTTTCCTCTTGGGATTTAAGTCTAGAAAAGTCTGATTTGTGAGGATAGAATAAAGACTTGCAGACATGTCAAATGTTTTTAAAAGATTCTCTCTCATGTATCCTATCTGAGGTAGTTAATAAAGGATATACCATTAAAATAAGAGAATAAACCAAGAAAGAAAAAGACACGAGATCCAGTAAACAGAATATTCAACTCATATATTAAGTCAAAGAACTTCCCAGGAAGGGAGGGAAGGTCCCAAATAACAATCTAGTGAGGCACCAGCTCAAGACTGGAGCAGTAGATGGTGACTCTGTTGGAGAGTTTTGGATTCAACTAGGTGAGAGAAATGTAGAAAATAAAGCAAATTCCGTAGGTGAAGGGATAAACTGTCATACACTCATACAGTGGAATACTATTCAGCAATAAAAAGAAAAGCCATTAAACCACAAAAAGACATGAAGGAAACTTAAATGCATATTGTTAAGTGAAAAAAGCCAGTCTAATTCCAACTATATGACATTCTGGAGAAGGCAGAATTCTGAAGACAGGAAACAGATCAGTGATTCCCAGGGATTCCCTGGGAACAGGTGGAATAGAGCAGAGGGGATTTTTTAGGGCAATAAAATAGGATTGCCCTAACCCTAACCCTAACTGGATGGATCTGGTAAACAGAATATTCAACTCAGAAATTGAGCCAAAGAACTTCCTAGATAGGAAGGGAAATTCCCAGATAACAATCTAGTGAGCAACCGGCTCAAGACTGGAGAATAGATGGTAACTCTGTTGAGAATTTGGGATTGTATTAGGAAAGAGATAGGTAGAAAATAAAGCAAATTCCATAGGTGAAATTAACTGTGGACGATAGTTAATATTTATGATATCTGTTCATTCATTTATTCACAGAATAATGTGAATTAAACCAATTAAGTGCCAGATATAGGGGTAGATGCTGGGAATCCAAAGATGAATACATTGTAGTGCCTATCTTTAAGGTGCTCAGAGCCTAGTAAGAGATATGGACAAACAGAGATATACTTCAACATCCAAAATCTAATCCATCCCTTGAAAATGGCCAGACAGAAAGTTTTGGGAGGGCATGAGCCTATATTTCATCATTATGAATAGAATTCAAAAGTATTATGTTTTCAGCCCACCTGAAAACCTTTAGAAAACATTTTTGACAGTTTAACTGCCCACATAACCATCCACCATTCTACACAATGTAAAGGATTTAAAACATTGATTATAATTATTTAACAATGAATGAGTACTCATGGGTGTATTTTCTACAGTACATGAGACTATATAATAGCAGATACAACTTATGTTTTCCTTCTCTACCATATTAAACATGTATGGTAGTATACATAAACAATGTAACTATATGCTAATGAACCTCTCTTGGAAGACAATAACATGAGACGGAATTGACGTTAGTGATAACATACATGTTTAAATGACATGCAGTGTGATCCCAGCAGGAATACAGCTGAACACACTCTGATCTGAATCCATTCGAAATCCAAACTTTCTTTGCCAGTACACACATACAAACCCACGTTGGAATTTTGATCCAGATGGTAAATGCTGGGTTAAAAGTTTCTCCAAGTTGTGACTTGCAAGACAGTGACTGCTCCAATGGTGAGAGTTAGACAGTGCTGGAGTTTTATACTAATATTGAGACTACGAAACAATGTGATGATGTCAAGGGTTATTCGATGGAAGCAGGAAACAAAACTGAACTTAGGTGAAGATGGCGAGGCATATATTATGTGCGCACACGGGCATGGTAAACAACGGGTCTTGCAGGAGCACATCCACCGTTACTGCGATGAATTTCTGAGTGATGTTTTCCTTTTCTATTATTCTATTATTGCTGTTACACTGCTGTTTGCTGTTGTATTGTTGTTTTTGCAGTTAAGACACGATTTTTTAAAACATGGGTACATGCAAAAACAATGGATGCAAAGATAAGCCTGAATGCCCATGAATACAACCCCTAGCCCAGGATCTTCGGTGCCTGGTCAGACCATCGAAAGTGGAGGAGGTCCAACACTCAGGAAACATCACCCGGATCAGGTCTGCTTTAGGGAACCTGGGATTCTCTGCAAACAGCAGCCAAGAATGCATGTATCAACATTTGTATAATAAAATACAGGTATCTTGCTTTGCATAGTAGGTGGCTGAGGGTATATTACATGTTTGTAATTTAAATTATACTAAAGAAACACAAGGGGAACTCAGTATTTAAAAGTCCCTTGCAGAGAATTCTTTTGATGAGTAAAAATGTCTTTAACTTTAGTAGTCACCCCCCTGACTTAACTGTTTTGATAAGCTGGATTGTTTCAAAGCAGGGTATAACAGCAGCATCTCACACTTGTTTTAGACAATTATGGTACATCAGCTTGATGGAATATTAAACAGTCATTAACATTTATAATTACGAAGACTGCAGCGATGCGGAAAAAATGCTTGTGGTGTGCTAAGTGAAAAAGAACTAAATATAAAATTATATTGAAACTATTACTGCAACTAAGTAAAAATGCATGAGGAAGGGCAGGAAGAGACATGGAATAAGAAAAATATTTTTACACACATCACATTTTGACCTCAAGGGGATTAAGTGGAGCTTTTCAAAAAGTAAATCCTACCTTACAGCTATAGATACTGAAGAGGGCAGATCTCACATTTTAACCACAGCAGTATGAGCTGCTGTAACAGACACCCACAGTCGTGGGGGCTTACACACTAGTAGTTCCTTATTCTCGTCAGAACTCATCTGTGATGGGTGGAGTCGGGGTGCTGTGTCTTCTGGGACCCAGTATGTCAGTGGTTCTCATCTTAATCCACAATGACCAAAGTCTCCCATCTGGCTGTTATATGGAACATAGAGAAAGGTTTTTGTGGGTGAGAGGTTTTTGGGCTTTGGAGGTGGCACAGTGGTAAAGAATCCGCCAGTAATGCAGGAGACTCAGGTTCGACTCTTGGGTAGGGAAGATCCCCTGGAGTAGGAAATGACAACCCACTCCAGTATTCTTGCCTAGGAAATTCCATGGACAGAGGAGCCTGGCTGGTGACAGTCCATGAGGTTGCAAAGAGTCAGATGCGACTGAGTGACTGAGCATGCATACACAGCTGGAAGCATACATCACTTCCATCCACATTCTGTGGGTTCAAAGATAATCACATGGCAATACAACACCGCAAAGGAGGCTGGGAAATATCATCCATGTAGCAGAAGGAAGTAGAAGAGGGTTTTGGTGACTAACTGGCTGGTGTCTGCCACACAAATTCCCACATCTAACAAGAGGGAGGGCAAGAACTGGAACCAAGGTCTTCCTATCTTGGCTCAGCACTTACATTTTTATCTCTCATTCATATTCTCTATGTGTGTGTCACACACACACAAAGGGAAAGACTTATGTGTTGAAATCTAAGCAGAAGACAGTGCAAGTTGCTCAGTCGTGTTCAGCTCTTTGCAACCTCATGGACTTCTCCATGGAATTCTCCAGGCCAAAACACTGGAGTGTGCAGCCTTTCCCTTCTCCAGGGGATCTTCCCAACCCAGGGATTGAACCTAGGTCTCCCACATTGCAGGTGGATGCTTTACCAGCTGAGTCACAAGGGAAGCCCAAGAATACTGGAGTGGGTAGGCTATCCCTTCTCCAGCAGATCTTCCCAACCCAGTAATCTAAACGGGGTCTCCTGCATTGCAGGCAGATTCTTTACCAACTGAGCTATCAGGGAAGCCCAAGCAGAAGACAGCTGTTCCACATTTAAGTACAACCAATATAGAATCTAATTCTTTTTAGGAAACACACTACATTCTCAGTGAAAATCATCCCTGGGAAGGAAATACCGGGGATGAACTCAGGTCCTTGAGCAAGAGAATCTGGTTAGGAGCTGACCTGGCTGAGAAAGAATGAGCAAATGCCTACGTAATTACGTGGCCCCTACATTCCCAGTGTCACTCACATCTTTGCCTAAGCGTGATCCCATTGTCAATGGGAAGGAAGAAAATCCAATCCTACCTGTTGCGTACATTAAGACCCCCTGCCACTTCCCACGAAATTCCAGCCAGAAGGCACTAGAAAAGAGCTGGCATATTTATCTTCTTTGCCGCCTTCTTTTACTTGGCCTTGCTCAGCTTTTCAGGTCTATTCCACTGTGGCCGTGACCAACAAATGTAAGGACAGAGTCATTGGGAGCTATTTTTAAGCAAAAACATCTTCAACAGTACATTAAAATGTTATTTGGGGCTGCATCCTGAAAAACAGATTTCTGTCCCCAAACTGGCATTTAAAAAATTAATTTATTTATTTGGCTGCACCTGGTCTTAGTGTGGCATGTGGGATGCAGTTCTCTGATCAGGGATCCAACCCGGGCCCCCTGCACTGAGAGAGGGAAGCCTTAGCCACTGGGCCACCAGAGAAGTCCCAGATCTGGCATTTTTCACATTAAATGTTTTCATTTGGTGAGAAATCAGTTCAAACCAAGACAAGTTGCCAAATCTTATTAGAACTTGGTGGAGCTTGGTGAGTGCTGTTTGTGTCAAACAAGCCAGAGCTTAAACTGGACAATGAGAAAAATAAAATGGCTATTTTATATTCCTCTGTCCCCTGCCAAGGCTCACCAGTGCAATGCTTTGAACACTGAAGCACTTGGTAAATACTGAGCTAATCATAATGAACATAATTATTATGTTATGCTGTTTGACTACAGTTTAGAAATGACTGAAGTAAGAATGGATAATCGTACCTACAGCAAATGCTGCCAGGCTGCTCTGCTTGTAGACTTCCTCTGAACTATTTTTTTCTTTTTGGCCACATTGTGAGGCATTGCAGGATCTTAGTTCCCCAACCAGGGATCAAACCCATACCCCCTGCACTGGAATCACAGTCTTAACCACTGGATCCCAGGGAAGTGCTTGCTCTGAACATTTTAAGGTTCACCCATTCTCATTCACACATTCCCTCATCACCCACAACCCCTACATGCTCTCCCCCATACGTCTACACACCCATCCATACACGCCATCCACATGCAAACACATCATCCTCCTAGAGACACAACACACACACACAACTGTACACACCCATCCACATACAGCATCCACATAAACACCATCTATACACACACACACACACACACACCCCTGAACATACCCATCCACACACAGAAGTTGTGCCTTGAAGCTTGGCGGGTTTCAGGCCTCTTTTGGAACTGTGACGTCTAACCTTCATTCCTGGGAATGACGCTCCTCACAGTTGTTCCACGGGGTGATCCTACCAGTCCTGGTGAGCAACTGGGGCTGAAATGTCACCCCGAGAGGCAGGGTAGGATGACTGGGGCCAGGCATGCTACCCTGGGGCCACTAGAGAAACTTGTGCTTCAGGAACCCCACCTTGACTCTCTTCCCAATTTTTTAAAAAATATTTATTTATCTGGCTGCACCAGGTCTGTGTAGGAGCCCTGGTGGCTCAGAGGGTAAAGTGCCTGCCTGAAACGCAGGAGATCCGGGTTCGATCCCTGGGTCAGGAAGATTCCCTGGAGAAGGAAGTGGCAGCCCGCTCCAGTATTCTTGCCTGGAAAATCTCATGGACAGAGGAGCCTGGTAGGCTACAGTCCATGGGGTGGCAAAGAGTTGGACACAACTGAGCAACTTCACTTTCACCAGGTCTTGGTTGAGGCAGGCGAGATCTTTAGTTGCAGCACGAGAACTCTTAGTTGAGGCATGTGGTATCCAGTTCCCCAACCAAATATTGAACCCAGGCCCCCTGCATTGGGAGTGTGGAGTCATAGCCACTGGACCAAGTCCCTCTCCCAATTTTTCATTTCAGTGTTTGAAAGAAACCTTGCCTTTGGGATAAAGGAACATCTAGGAGTCTTAATTCCTATGCTCTGAATTCAGTCTCTGTTTCGGACTCTAAGACCTAGGTAAATTCCTTACTTTTTCAATGGGTTTGCCAGCCCTTGAACCAGGACTTGCAGTAACCCATAATATCTAAATGCTGAGGAGGTGGAAAGGGTAATTTAAGAGCTAGTGTCAGAATTCTTCAAGGAGAAAATGGTCTTTTAAAATTTTTTTATTTTGATCATTGCCTTAGATAAAGTTGGTATAGAAAGGCTAAGGGTAGAAAGAACTATTTGTGTTTGTTTAAAAACAAGCAAAAAAAAAAAAAAAAAAAAACAACTGGTTAGGCCATTTGCTAGTGGAAAGAACCCTCAGGGCAAGGCGGGGATGAACTAGGAATGAGAGAGGAAAACCCAATTTCTCTGCAAAATAAAATGAGAATGGAGAGGAAGCAAGGAGGGAGTAGGAAAGGTGGGGTGATTTTGGTCCATAACAATGGCCTATGGAGTTTTCTGTGATAGGAAATTTTGTGCTGTGATGTGATTCCCAGGGGCTGGCGGACCAGGGGGCGGCAAAGTGGCCATCATCTAGTTTCAGGTTAAGAAATACTGAACGCTGACTGTAGGCCAGGCACTAGGTTATGCTGTCAACGTGCATGCTTTTTTTTTTTTTTTTTCTGGCCATACCACTCTGCATGTGAGATCTTAGTTCCCCTACCAGGGGTCAAACCTGCATCCCCTGCACTGGCAGCATGAAGTCTTAACCACCGGACTGCCAGGGAAGTCCTGACATGCATGTTCTGATTTAATCTTCAACCTACTCCGTGATAAGCCCAGGGCTTCCCTGGTGGCTCAGCAGTAAAGAACCCCCCTGCCAAAGCAGGAGACGCAGGTTCGATTCCTGGGTTGGGAAGATCTCCTGAATGGAGGAACTGGCAACTCACTCCAGTATTCTTGTCTGGGAAATTCCATGGACAGAGGACCCTGGCGGGCTACAGTCCTTGGTGCTGCAAAGAGTCAGACACGACTGAGTGACTGAAGAGCAACAACAAATCCCCATTCTACAGAGGAGGACTTGGAGGGTTGCCGAGAGGCAGATACTCAGTAAGTCAGAGTCCAATCTGAGTTTGACTGATTCTAAAATCCATCCTGTTTATTAGTCACTGGAGCATACTCTCCTCGTGAACACTGAAGACTACAGCACTAAGCTATGGAGCAGAGATTATTTGCAGTTTACTAATTAAGGGTGATAAAAGCATCCCAGAAATGGCAAGCACTGAATAAGTACTAGTATCACTGTCTTGGAGCGTGACCACTGACATCGGAAGGAAGCACTGTCATCTAAAACGGAAACATGACAAGCCAACAAGGGCTTATTAATGTCACAGGAAAATGATACAGTTAAATACTCATGTTTGCATTCCACTGGATATTTACATTCTGAAAACCATGCTCTCAGGCACTGGGCTCTTCATTAAAGTCAGTCAGGATCGTTTGCAAATGCAGTGGAAAATACCGCCATATGACTTCATTTTTTTTTCCCTGGGACAATAAGAAGGAAAGCGGTGCACCATTTTGACGCAGATCTGTAAAGCAGAAATCGTGGTGCCTTTACCACTCTTGCTTCAAAGAGAAGAAATTATAGTCTTTCGTTCTCCTAGCAGCATGTAACTAAGGTTTAGATGAGTGAACAGATGCATGCAAAAATCAGCCACGCGCATAGAAAACATTCATTTTCACAATCTGGTAAATCTGCTAGGTACACATGAAACAGAGCCAAATTGATTTCAGCAGAATGCAGTGTCACAGCCCTGGCACGACAGGGATCCTCCTCAGCCGCGCTCCTTGCCAGGCCGTTGCCATCCCAGATCCTGGGTGTATCGATCACCCAGCACCAAGGATGTATAAGCGGTTCCGTACACCGTGGCACGCTTTGCCCAGCCCCAGCTGACTGGCTGTGTTATTTCCATCCCTAGGAATGGACCGGAATAGGCACCTCTGTCCTTGCTTTCCCCACTTCGAGGCCTTATCTGAGCTTCTTGCTACCCAGCCCCTCGTCCCTCCTGTAGGTAGCTCACAGAATTATGGAATATAAAAACCCAAAGTGTCCTTAGGGACCATCTTGTCCACGTCTTTCACTTTATGGATGAAATCCAGGGAGGAGAAAAGTCTTGCCCAAGGCCACATGGGTCATTAATGGCCCAGGCACCTTCTGACTCCCAAACCCATGCTTTTTACACCACATGCAGTCTCCATTGAAATTTGGACTCAGACTATGGAAGAGGAAATTTCCACAATTCCATCAACCCCAAACATCTCTATGGCTATTAAATATTTATAGCGCGAAGGGCTCTATTTAGTCTGCCCTCAGGTTTCCTAATTGTCCACTAGACCACAAGTCCTCAAACCCACAACAATGCAAGTTTACCATCACAGGTTAGAAAGCCTGGGAGACAAAGGTATTTTAGAATGAAGAATCTTTTGGGAAAGGCAAAAGGTTACACAGGCAGCTTATCTTATGTCACCCCACCCAGACCTGGAGCAAAATGTAGAACTAGTCACACACAGTGGATGGAGTCGACCAGTTGCCCCACGTCAGTTTAGGGCAGGTTTTGTTCCCAAGTGAAATCAACTGAAAACTTAATTTTTTGGCTTTCAGAGCTCTTTGGATTTTGAAATATAAATCATATAGGTTGTGGCATTAGCCACATAATTAATATTACTCATATTAAAACATGAACAACAACAACAAAAAAACATGAACAATAGGATTGTGGATTCCTATTATTCTCTTCACAAGTGGCCTTAAATAAGTATCATGGACTAGTCGAAAAGCATCACTTTATCCATAACAGGGTGGTTTGTCATTAGAATTTCCATGGCTAGACTTCGGTTTCTCTGTAGGTTGCAGTTATGCCAGTTGCCTCTCGGTTAAATCCCAGATATTAACAGAAAATGGAATAGCCCTACACTGGCCAGACCTCAGGGAGCTTGGGTTCAGAAGCCGACGGCCCCATTGGTTTCTTGGATCTTTTATAAAACAGATCCAGCTGGGATCACCAGAGGGGCAGGCATGTTACGAGGCAGCTGGGGAGGCCGTGTGGGGATGGGCAGCAGCAGCACCTGCCCTCTTGGGCTTTGGTAAAAGCACGGCAGAGCCGACTTGCCACCGGGTCCCCAACGGGCAACTGATCGCGCCTGCATCCCGGGGCTTTCTCGGGCTCCAACCGCTTCTTAGCTTCCTCCTTCTCATCAGATGGGCAGGTTTCCAGAGCTGTCAGATTTTCTTCTGCCCAAGTTAACAGGGACATTGATTTTGGAGGAAGGGAGGCCCTTCTCCCCCAGCCCGTCCCTGCCTCGCTCCTGGCTCAGCCACGCCAGCTCCGTGGCATTGTCCGGTTTGATTAGCACTGCCTGGATGAGGCCCCCTTTCCCAGGCGGCCCCGGTGGTGCCCAGCACCTCTCCTCTTGGCATGTGGACGTGCACTTCTGCTCTCCCATGGAGAGCCCGCTTACCTGGGTAATGGGTACTTGACCCCCTGGTTTCCAAAGCGGGCTTCTGTACCACAGCAGGGCCTGCATCTGTTTTTATTGTTTTCTGGATGGTCACTGGGAGGGAGTCCTGTAAACGTGACCTTGCTTAGCTGGCTTTGGGATTGATGGAAATCAGATCACTTTGGGGGTTCTAATGGGTCTAGGCGGGGGGGCTCTTGGGGTGGCACAGGAGGGTCTACTGTGTTTATGAGGAAACCCTTCACTCCTTCAGAATTGAACATGGCTTTCCTAAAATCCTTCCTCTGGCAGAGAACTGTAGGTACCTGTTTCTTTGAGGAAGTTCCCCATAAAGATAGGAGGAGGGAATTTTACTTGAAAACTGTAAAGATCTTCTAAGAAAAAGAGTCCATTTCTGTCTTTTGGAGCAGAGAAAGTAGATAGGTTTGGAGGGGAAAGAGGGAGGGAGGGAAGGAAGGAAGTGAGGGGGAGAGGGAGGAAGGAAAGGAGGGTAGGGGACCGGGTCTCCCATGTCCCCTGCGTCCCTCATCACCTCCTTTCTTCCCACTGACCATTGTGACGGCACACGGATGGCCTCACCATCCACTCCGACCCATTCCACAGCATCCAGAATAATATTTTTATAAGACTCTCATCTCTGCTACTTAAAGCCCTCAGTGGCCTTCCTCTGTCCTTAGAATACTTGTGTAGATCTGACGGTCATACCCAGGTCTGCATCATCCCGTCCTGCTACCCCTCGAGCCTCATCCTGCGTGACCCCTGGGCTCTGGGCACTCCAGCCGCACAACCTTCTCCCAGGCTTCCTGCTCCCCCTGGGCCTTTGCGCACGCCTGTCCTCTGGCCCCCAAGGCTTTCCTCTCCACTTCGCCCCATATCCCACTCTCGGTCTAGTTCTCGCTGTTGGCTCCTAGTGCAAATGTCATTTCCATAAGGACTCCTCCTCTCCAGCCTGTAGTCCTGTTCTATATGCTCACAGCACGTGCACTTTGTCTTCCCATCATTTATCACGACTATACATCAACCATGGTGGCCACTGGATGATGAGTGTCTCTCTCCAGCCCATGAGCTCCACGAGAGGAGGAACCGCATTTTCTTTGTTCACCTCCGGCATCAGTCTTCCCTTGTCGAACAGTGGTTTCTCAACAACTGCTTGATGAGAACTTCCCTAGTGGTCCAGTGGTTTAGAATCCACCTGGAAACAGAGGGGACCCGTGTTGGATCCCTGGTCCGGGAAGATCGTACATGCTGCAGAGCAACTAAACCCACACGCCACAGCTACTGAGCCTGTGTGCTGCAATTACTGAAGCCCACTTGCTCCAGAACCTGTGCTCTGAAACAAGAGAAGCCACTACGATGAGAAGCCGGTGTACCGTAACTAGGGAGTAGCCGCATCTAGAGAAAGCCCACAGGAACAACAAAGATCCAGCAGAGCCAAAAAATATATAAATAAATAAAATTAAAAAAAAAAAAGGAATCTCAATTCAAAAAAAAAAAAATTACCTGATGAGTTACTGAGTGAATCATTTTTCTAGCCAGTATGACAACTTTACCAACAACACTAGGCCTATCTAAGAAAAAAGCTCCCTTGTTACTCGAGTGGGCAATGGGAATTTCCACTTGCCGACAAATTCAGGGATGGGTTACTCTTGAGAGGCAGCGTGATGAGCCTGTGTCCCTTACTCCCTGGGGACAAGTCTGCTGTGGTGGCTACACCCAGCTTCACATCTCCCTCCAAGGGCCCCCTCTCACGGCAGACTGGCATGTCTTCCCTGAGTTTTTGTGTTGGCCAAGAGGAACATGCCACATTGGTAATAATGTCAGTAAACTCCGAAGCTGCCAAGGAGAGCGGCAAGCGAAGGCCAAGAGGAAGCCGGCAGAGCCTTAAACACGAAGCCCTGGAAATCATCCCATTACCAGAGGTGCCAGCCGTCACACCCTGGCTGGAAGGGCATAATTGCTGAAAACAGCTCGTCACTAACAGCCTGACAGCCAAGGGCCCACCGCCGCCCCTTTCTTCACTCCCGGATCTGCCCCGCCACGAGGGGAAAGGTGCCAAAAGAGGAAACCATGTGTGAAGACATGGCTCCCGCCTTGGAGAGAGGACATGTCTGCCCCCAGCTTTCTCAAGATGCTTTGGGAGCCCTCTCTCTATTTGCTCCCGAGCTGAATCCTTGATTGTTGTTGTTTAGTTGCTAAGTCCTGTCCGATTCTTTGCGACCCCATGGACCATAGACTGCCAGGCTTCTCTGTCCATGGAATTTCCCAGGTCAGAATACTGGAGTGGGTTGCCATTTCCTTCTCCAGGGCATCTTCGCGACCCAGGAAATCAACCACTGTTTCTCGCACTGGCAGGCAGGTTCTTCACCACTGAGCCACCAGGGAAGCCCTGAACCCTTGATACTTTTTTCCATACACACTGCCTCAGGGTCCAGAGATGTGATCACAAGCTCAGCACAGCAGGGACAGTCTTCCATGTGACACTGGCCACCCAAGGAAGGGAGTCTCACAGAAGCAACATTTTTCTCTGGGGAGGGTATTGGGCAAATATGGATCAGGAACTCATCATGTAGACATGACTACATAAGGTCCTTAGAGGGAAAATAAAAATAATAATCTAGCTGATGCGAAGAGCTGAGTCATTGGCAGAGACCCAGATGCTGAGAAAGATGGAGGACATGAGGAGAAGAAAGCAACCGAGGATGACATGGTTGGATGGCATCACTGACTCAATGGACATGAGTCTGAGCAAACTCTAGGAGATAGAGAAGGACAGGGAAGCCTGGCGTGCTGCAATTCATGGGGTCGCAGAGAGTCAGACACAACTTAGTGAATGAACAACAACAGAAAAAATAATAATGGTCCTCATAATTTCTTTGTCCAGTTGTACTTGTTATAATGTATTTATAGTAATCCATTAAAGCAAGTGGACAGATTCATCTAGCAAACGTCCACATAGCTATCAAAACAGAAGTTATTGCACGTATCTGGGCAGATATCTACTGCAGGTTGTAGGTGTACAAAATCAGCAAGCACAGCACTTGGATAAATTCAAGTATGTCTCTTCCCCCTAAGCCACCTTCTTCAACCACCTGTTGGGCACCTTTTGTGTGCCTGGCGCCTAGGTGCTTAGATGCTTAGGACACAAATGTGGTTGTGGCCTCAAGGAATTTGTGTACTAGTGGAAGAAACCCACAGATAAATCAGCAAGTGTGCTGTGGAGTAGAAAGTTCTAGAACTGAGGCAGTCAGTATAAATTTTTTAAATGTCTGAGGGTAGCTTTTATGCACAGAAAAGATCATGTAGGTTACTTTGGTTTTTAAAATTACCAGCTTAAAACACCTATCTTCTTTAGGCAGTGGTGTTCAGTCTACAATCTTATTATTCTATTTATAAAGAGAATGGATTAACTCAAGTTGAATAGGTTTAAATAAGTTCAAATCTCAACTGGTACCATTAACAGCTTTATTACATTCCCTGAAACTTTAAAAACCGTATTCATGAATTTAATACATTCATTTTCTTTTTAAGTGATTCAAATGCTTGCCCTAACAAGCTGTGAAATGTGAGAGTTGGACTATAAAGAAAGCTGAGTGCTGAAGAATTGATGCTTTTGAACTGTGGTGTTGGAGAAGACTCTTGAGAGTCCCTTGGACTGCAAGGAGATCCAACCAGTCCATCCTAAAGGAAATCAGTCCCAAATATTCATTGGAAGGACTGATGCTGAAGTTCCCATACTTTGGCCACCTGATGCGAAGAGCTGACTCATTTGAAAAGACCCTGATGCTGGGAAAGATTGAAGGCAGGAGGAGAAGGGGACGACAGAGGATGAGAGTGGATGGCATCATTGAGCCAATGGACATGAGTTTCAGTAAACTCTGGTGATGGACAGGGAGGCCTGGGCTGCTGCAGTCCATGGGGTCGCAAAGAGTCAGACAAGACTGAGTGACTGAACTGAACTGAACAAGTAAAACCTTTCCAAATACTTCAGTAGTGCTTGCAACTCTTAAATTACTGATACCATCTGTAGGGACTGACATTCCCACAGCCCAAAGATGACCTCTGGGCACACAGATGCCCAGGTGATTCTTTGCTAAGAAGATCCCGACCCCTCTTAGGGTTGCTACGACAATGGAGAATGTCAAGTTTCAACCCTTCCAACAGAGTTGGTTTTCTTGAGTCTAAATTATAATCTAACTCAATTCTTTCCTCTCATTTGAGATGTAGGCTTCTTAGTCAAGTTGCTGCCAAACTTTTTTCAATGTACCTCTTTTCATGTTCCTCATATTCTTGGTTGAATCCCAATTTTTTTTCTTTGACAAAGTATTTTATTGTGGTAAAATATACCTAACTTCAGAATTCATACATATTGAGCATGTGTCAGAATTCCTTCCCCTTTTAAAAGTCGAATACTATTCCATTGTATGGGTATACCACATTTTGTTTATCTATTCATCTGTCATGGACACTTGGGTCATAGCTACAGTTTGGCTATTGTGAATCATGCTGCCATGAACATGGGTGTCCTGGGTTCTGATTCTTAGAGACACTTTAATGCTAGCCAACTGGATTTTATATCAGATCAGACCTCTGTGGCTTAGTCATACTCATGTCAGGGCTTGAGCCTGATTCTTGGGAGCCCAGAGGAGAAGCGCCTAAATCAGAGTGGAACCCTGCAGCTACTGAGAATCAGAGTCTTCATAAAAACAATGGGGCTGGACTCAAGGCAAAAATATGGAAAATGGAAAATTAAAACCAAAAAACAAAAGAGACAGAAAGAATGAGAAATAAGTACACATGAGAAGGAATTTCTTTCTACTATAAAAATATACACTGTACTATATCTTCAAATATTAAATACATGAAAAATGACTAACATGCAGATGAGCTACGCAGTGGAGAGTGTAGGCCTTGGAGTCACTCAGTGGTCTTGGGGCGAGTTGTTGAACTTCTTTCACATCTCAGTAAGAAAGCTTATGTATAAAGTGCCTCTTGAGGACTAAGTACTAAAGACATGTGGACTGGACCTTCTGCTCCTTATTGCTCTGAGGAGAAACAGCCAGCTGTGGTTTGCAACTGTGGCAGTGTAGCCTGAACCAGCTGGAGGTTAGGAGGCTACTTTTTCCCATGAACATCCTTGCCAATAGGGGCTTCCCTGATAGCTCAGTTGGTAAAGAATTCTCCTGCAATGCAGGAGACCCAGATGGATTCCTAGGTCAGGAAGATCCGCTGGAGAAGGGATAGGCTACCCACTCCAGTATTCTTGGGCTTCCCTGGTGGCTCAACTGGTGAAGAATCCGCCTGCAGGGCAGGAGACCTGGGTTCAATCTCTGGGTTGGGTAGATCCCCTGCAGAAGGGAAAGGCTACCTGCTCCAGTATTCTGGCTGGGAGAATTCCATGGACTGTAGAGTCCATGGGATTGCAGAGAGTTGGACACAACTGAGCGCCGTTCACCTTCCCCTTCACCCCCGCAATCCCAGGCGAATGCCAGCTCTCGTAGGAAGCACTCATGAGAAGCATAGGGCACCTGAGACGGGCTGTCTGTACCTCCTTCCAATTCTGCAGCTCCTCTGTTGACCATCCATCCCTCAGAATGGAGACATAGACAACCGGAGAGACAATGATGCTTAGTCAGATCAGGTCATGTCTATGTGTGAGCACGATGGCAGGGCTGGCCCTGTACCACCTGCCCACCCTTACCCGTCTCCCAGCAGCTCAGCCACTCAAGGGTGGGAGGCAACAGGGAAAAAAGGGAAATACAAGATGATAAGGAAGGAGAGAAGAAATCAGACGGGGGGATAACTTGAAGTATTAAGAACGAAGATGGTTAAAATTAATTGAGTGTATTCTATGCACCAGGCACTGTACTAAGGTGATTCATATACATGATCTCATTTAATCTTTGCAATAATCCAAGGAAGTAGGTACTATTAGTGTTTTTGTTTTTGAAAATGAGAAATCTGAGGCTTAATGAAATTAAATATAACTTGTCCAAGATTAAGAAGTAACCGAGAAGAACTGAACCTATTTTTGCTTCCGGTATCTAAGGGGTTCATTTTAATGCAAAACTGCTAAAGTCACACAGGAGATAACTGGGCAAAGAGCGTAAAGAAGCAAATACAGGAAATTCCCTAGCAATCCAGCCGTTAGGTCTCGGTGCTTTCACAGCTGTAGCCCGAGTTCAATCCCTGATCGGGGAACTAACATCCCACAAGAAATAAGTCTTAAAAAAAAAATGTCTAAAAGGAAAAATTTACATAGATGAAGCACTTTACTGCTAAAATTATAAGATGTTAAGCTATATAATAATTACACAGTAAAATTCTATAATAACTATTATAAAACTGCAATGAAGAACTGGAAACCATGTACATTTTCAGCAGTAGGGGAATGGTTAACTGAACTGAAATGAAACCACTTGATGCATATATACATCTATTAAAATAATAAACACAAAGATTTCTTTAGCAATAAAAAAAGCAGAATATAAAATTATAACTATTCAATCATACAGAAATTATGGCAAAGCCTGAAAAAGAACAGGGAAGTATTAGAGTGAATTTTGTGTGAGACCAGTAGTTCAAAATGATTTCTTCCCTTTTAAAAGTATTCTTTATGGCTGTTAAAAGCAATAAAAATTAAAAATTTGAAGTAGCTGACAAGACTTGTCCATAAAAATAAGGGCACCTGCTGGGTTGTTTTGATGACTAAATAAGTTAATGGATGCAAAAGCTCCTAGGAACAGCCCCTGCAGGCACTCCACAGGTCTCCCTCCCTGCCCTCTTGACCTCACCTTTCCTTCCTTCCAGCTCCAGCATCCTAAGGCTGCAGCATCAACTCTGGGCTCATGGCACCTCTGCACTCTCTTTCTCAGTATGAGTGCTTCTTTCACTTTCTTATTGCTTTTATCTGTGATTTCCAGATCTGGTCACTTAACACTTTCTGATTCTCTCATAAAAATAAACTTCTTTTCTTTTGGTTAATATATGGGTTTTTTTTTTTGCTTTTTTAAAAAAAGTATTTAGTATGTAACAGTCTGGTGGTTCTCCCAAAAATTAAACATAGAGTTACTAAATGATCCAGGATTGCCACTTCTGGGTATGTATCGAAAAAAAGTAAAAGCAGGGACTTGAACAGCAGCATTATTCACAATAAACAAAAGATGGAATAACCCATGACCAATGACAGATGAGTGGATAAACAGAATGTAGCATATATATATAATGGGATATTATTCCGGCCTTAAGAAGGAAAGAAATTCTAGGGATTTCTTACTTTCTCCATGGCATGTGGGATCTTGGTTCCTTGACCAAGCAAACCCATGTCCCCTATATTGAAAGGTGGATTCTTCATCACCCGACCACCAGGGAAGTCCCATGGGTAAGCTTCTGGGCTGGCAAAGCCAACAGCTCAGCAATGTCAAGGATGCCTGTTTCTTCTGTACTCCCTTTGCCACCCACAGTGTTGTCTTTGCCCTAAGGCAGACGGTCCTTAGAAGTAACTGCTGTGACACACCCCTTTGCTGTTATTAGAAAGAAAGACTGATCTCTCTCTTTAAAAATATTTATTTATTCATTCATTTATTTACTTGGCTGTGCTGGGCCTTAGCTGCAGCATGTGGGATCTCCTATCTTTGTTGCTGCATGTGAGATCTAGTTCCCTGACCAGAGATCAAATCCATGCCTGCTGCGCTGGGAGCGTGACGTCTTAGGGAAGTCCCCTGATTCTCTTCTAAGAGGAAGCAAAACTTTACTAGAAACCTTCGGCAAACCATTCCACATACCACACTGACAATGAGAAGGAGTCGCTGGCCAGGGGACTTAATTAGCCTTCCCTGGCCTAGTCGGGCTTAGCCCTTGAGTCAGGATGGGTTCCTCGAACTCATTTCCTGGTGCTCAGTGTCAGAGGAGAGCCTACCACAGTCCAACCTCTCCCACCTCCACTGAGACCGACAAAGGAGCACACGCTGGAACGCTGCTGGTCGCTAAGGATCCAGACTGAATTCCTGCCCTCATGGGGCTTCCAGTCTAGAGCAAAAGAGAAGCACTGTACAAGTATTACAGGGGTGATGCATGTTACAGAACGGAAAGTTCGTACAGCACAGGTGGCAACGGAGCCGGGGAAGTCACTGAGTCTCCGTGGCCCTGGAAGGCCTCTGGGGACAGATGCTCCCTGTGAGACTTGGAGAGGATGCTGAGCAGAAGGAAGGGCACACGTGAAGACTGGAGCGGAGAACAGATTGTATAGCACTAGCCCTAGACTTTAAGTCCTGGGGACACCTCCTGGCCAGGGACCAAGTGTTTGTTCAGTCTTTCATTCACACGTGCACTCATTTCATGAGTATCTACCTGCAGCAGGTGAGAGAACATGTGTACATGACTGGCCAAAGGACTTAGTTAAAAGATGATTAGTCTGTGAATAAGCCAAGCCTTTCCCCCTTGTTCTCATTAACCATCTACTGTTTATTTGAACTTTGCTTGGAGTCTACCCGCTAAAAATGTGAATTAGACTGGCTAATGTCAATTGGACTGGCTAATGTGTCCTGGCCTGAGCCAATCAGCGTGGCCAGTGGCATGTCACTGATTGCTTAGTCTTGAACCCCAGATTCCTTGGGGGCTGAGATCACACCTAGATAATCTGAGTTGGAATAGAAATGAAGAGCTGACCTCTGAGGAAAGAAAAATAGATGCTCAAGGGTAAACCACAAATGTCGTCTACACTGGTTCACATTCTTCCCAGGGAATGTTTCCACTCTTGCAGGAGACAAAGCCTTAAAACAAGAGTCTTAAAAGGCTCTCTAACCATGGGTTTTCCTGTGCTCTACTGGGGAAGCCTTGTGGATGGTGCTGTTTCTTCACCCCACCAAGCCACCAGCCCTGGTGTGTGCCCAGGGACACAGGTCCTCCTTGCCAACATAAGTAAACATATGACACGATTGCTCTGCATGTAAACCTCTACCAGAAAACCAGCGTGTTGACATGATTGATATCCACATAATTATCCACATTAGTACATGAGACGGATATGCACAGGATTATCTACCTCAATACCTAAAGTGATTGATACCCGTGTGATTATCTGCCATGAAGACACGCCCTCCCCTGCTTCTAATGCAATTACCTTTCTCCGGATACATGGAATCAATGCCCACGTGATGACCTGATTCAGATACACACATGATTGATGCCCGTGCAATTATCTCACACAGTGATATGCCACTGACTGATGCCCATGTGATTATCTGCTAAGATGATACCCGTGCAAATGAAAATTGGCAAAACCTGCCAGCTCTAATAATAACCCTTACCAGCAAGCCAAAACCAATGGCTGAGACTTACGAAGGTTCTTCTTTAAAAATAAAAAAGCCACTCATACACTAGTAAGTGTATGTTTGTATGTGTGTGTATGAGAGAAAGATCCATCTTCTTATGGTGCTTAAAGTAAAACTGGGACTAGGACTAAAAAAATTAAATAAAATAAATGTCAAAGTCCTTCCCAGTTCTAAAATTCTCAGATTCTCAGGGTCTAACGATAACTGAAAAAGTGCTGGTGATTTCGCAAAGTAGCAAAATATGTCTTCCACCACCAATTTGTGTTGTAATTCATGGACTCTTTGTGCCCTTTAGTGATCCTACAAGGAAACCAGGGGCAGGGAATTACTGATGCAGATACCGTCTACGACCAAAGCTGGGGCACCGACACAGAAATCAGCAAGGCCACATTTCCAATTCGAGGGCACGTGCCAGAATTACAGACAAGGCCATGCTCAGCGTTACCTCCCAGCCTCCACTACTCTTCTTAAAAAAGAAACAGTCTAAGTCATAGCATGTTTGGTCATTTATCTTGTTCCCTTTCCCCAATTCGCTGTTCTGACTTTCGAGAAAGGCATGTAATATCCCCATAGAATGTGATGATTTTCTTTGTTATTGTCAAAAAATGCTAATCCATGAAGAGAACCTTCCTGGGTAATGTTAATTCAGCTGCCTGTTTTATAATAGGATTATGTTTTCCAGGATTTAAAAATCCCACTTGTTAGCTACCAAATAGACTTCTACAACAGCTATAAAATCTAATTTAATCCCTACTGGCATGAACGAAAGAGCTGAGGTACAATTTGTATCTAACTCCACTTAACACCCTACAACCTCCAATAAATATGTAACATTGCTTTTGAAGTTATAAAAGGAAACTATACAGTAGGATAACGGGAGTCTCGTGGGTCCAATCATGCAATCTCTCTAAGGCAGAACAAATGTTGTTTACATATGGTGAGGATTATGGGGAAAGTTTATTTAAACAGATTAATCCATGTTTACATGTATTAATGCTCCCTTTTCCATCATGCAAATTCAAGTTAAAATGATCTTCATTTCTTTCATTTGAAAATAATTATAGCAAGAGAGTCAACTACTTGGTCTCTTATCATTTAGTTTAAGACCCTAATTAGGTTAGAATAAATTTCAGAACACTGTACCAAACTCAAGGTAGAAGGCTAATACTGTGTTTCAGTTTACAAAGGTGGAGGGCATTTTCTGGAGGGTAAGTGAAGATAAGACAAAGAGAGGGGACCCAGAAACGATCCTGTGGGCCAGAGAGAGTAGTGAGCAGATTCCCTTTTGTCTTTGGCTGTTCACTCTCCTATCATCCTCTCTTCACAAGTGCAGTAGAGTCGGCATTAAAGGGCCTTCTGGGAATGTAAAATTCAAGGGTGGTGAAACGGAGACATATTTCTTCTCCTGCCCCTGCCCACCCCCTCCTCCTTCAGACAGGTGACTATCGGGAAGCTTATGGTAGGCCAGATGGGACCAGAGATGCGCTGGCAAATATTGTTTCAAGATGAAGGAGAGGAAAACAAGGAGGCTGACATGTAACATATCAAAGACTATCCAGGCACCGGGAAGTTGAACATGCATCTCAGGGCAACCCAACCTCTTTAAAGATGCAAATTGCAGTCAAACACAGAAAACAGTAGGGTTCTGTTTATCCTTTCACAAAGGGTGCAAACTGCTAATCAGGCTCCATTGCTGGGCTGGCCACTTTGTTTATCAATAAACAGGAAGACAGTTAGACTATAATTTTCTTGCCTAGCACTGGTAGCCAAAAGGAAATGCTGGCAGCTTGGTAGTACTGAGTTCCAGTTGCATCAAAACCCAATTATTACTGTAATAATGTATGAGTGTTTGCAAGTTGCACAGGCGTGCTACACATGTCCCCAGAATCATGTGAAACGTATTGGCAGAGAACAAGCTTGGTGATACATGGACTAAGGGGAGCTGTCAAAATAGGCCGGTCCTCCAAGGGCTCAGCTGCGGAGTGCTGTTTAAAAACACACACACGCTGGAGTTAGCATGGCAGATATGGAAGTCTTCTACATGTAAGACAACCCAATGAAAACATGGTTTGACGAATATCAAATGACACAGAGGCTCTGAAATGGGAAATCTGATTGGAATATGTTATAATTGCCACTACAAGCTCTGTTACCACAGAACACTCGTACACCCTTTTAAAGAGATGTTCAAAGTTACTTTCATGTCAGTGGGGCTCCCTGCCTAAGACACTGTAAAATCTCAAAATATAGTGCAAGATCGCAAATCTAACATGCAATAAAATTTAATCATACAGGTGTTTAGGCATTCAAATTGCCCAAATTGTGACCTTAGATGTTTGTTTCATTTTGTCTGTATAGATGCTGTATAAGAAATTAAGAGGGGACCTCTCTGGTGATCCAGTGGTTAAGAATCCGCCTCACAATGCAGGAGATGCAGGTTCAATCCCTGGTCTGGGAACCAAGATCCCACATTCTGTGGAGCTACTACTGAGTCCAAGCACCGTAACTGCTGCAGGAAGGAGGACCCCTTCCAGGGCCCAAAACTGGGCTCTTGTCCAACACTCAGAAATGACTTGTCCGAGGAGACACATGTGCTGACAAAGCAAGATATTTTATTGGGAAAGGGCACCCGGGTGGAGAGCAGTAGGGTAAGGGAACCCAGGAGAACTGCTCTCTCCATGGCTTGCATGGTTTTATGGTGATGGGATTAGTTTCCGGGTTGTCTTTAGCCAATCATTGTGACTCAGAGTCCTTCCTTGTTCAGCCAAGATGGATGCCAGAGAGAAGGATTCTGGAAGGTGGTCAGACAGGTGGTTTCTCCTTTTGACCTTTCCTGAACTCTTCTGCTGGGTGGAGGCTTATTAGTTCCCTGTTCCTTACCAGGACCTCCAGTTGTATCACAACTCATGTAAATGGTTACTATGGTGCCTGGCCAGGGTGGGCGGTTTCAATCAGCATGCTTCCCTAACATAACTAGAGAGTTCATGCACCACAGTGAAAAATCCCACGTGAGGCACCCCGAGTGCCACAGCTACGATCAGATGCACTGGTCTTAAAGGAAGAAGGAAATAACTTAAGATACACTTAATTAAAGAAAGAAAGAAATTAAGATACACTCCAAGGTTCACATAGCTTGCAAGACAGGGCATGTAAAATATGAAGTACAAAGGAACTATAAGTCCTGTAACAATGCATCTACTAATGTTGAAATACTAATGATACAAGGGTTAATAACAGTTACTATTCTATTGATCACATGTAACTCACTCATTATTGAAATGTTTGCTGAGCGCTAGCTACATACCAGGCTCTCTGGTAAGCTGGGGGAGGGGATACCGTGGCACCCTCGTCACGATGGCTGACAGGGAAGCAGACATGTGATAAGCCATTACATTAAGGGGTGATGACTATTATAACAGGGTGTGTGAGCCACTCACTCTTATATGCACCTAAGCAGTCTTTCGGAGAAGGCGATGGCACCCCACTCCAGTACTCTTGCCTGGAAAATCCCATGGACGGAGGAGCCTGGTAGGCTTCAGTCCATGGGATCACTGAGGGTCGGACATGACTGAGCGACTTCACTTTCACTTTTCACTTTCCTGCATTGGAAAAGGAAATGGCAACCCACTCCAGTGTTCTTGCCTGGAGAATCCCAGGGACGGGGGGGCCTGATGGGCTGTCGTCTATGGGGTCGCACAGAGTTAGACACAACTGAAGCGACTTAGCAGCAGTAGCAGCAGCAAGCAGTCTTTACTGCTATGCCTGGCTCTCCAAGGTGACAACCCACAGCTACCTACCTTGGCAACTTGAGGTAGGGAACTGTGACTCAATTCTATTAGGGCAATACTCATGAAAATGTGGCAGGTTCTCTGTGGCTCTGTTCATAACTCTCATTAGCAAGTATAGTGGCCAAAAGTGCATCATAAGGTATGAACTGACTGGCTTCCTCACTCTTGAGCTGTGTGCCTTTGGCTAAGTTTGTTAACCTCTCTGTACTTCACTATCCTTGTAATCAATGGGGATAATAACAACACTTCTTTCAGAGTTTCTGAGAGCATGAAATAAGTTATTCCATGCAAGGCAGTTAGGGATAGCGCTGGCACCCAGAAAATGCTACCTACTCAGTGCACGCATCCTCGGTCACTGAGTCACGTCTGACTTCTGCGACCCCTGCAGCCCACCAGCTCCTCTGTCCATGGGATTCTCCAGGCAAGACTACTGGAGAGTGGGTTGCCATTTCCTCCTCCAGGGGATCTTCCCAACCTAGGGACTGAACCCACGTCTCCTGCATCTCCTGCATTGGCACATAGATTCTTTTACCACCAAACCACCTGGAAAGTCCATATGTACTCAGTAAATGTTCTCTTTCTCTATGCTGTGCCCAGATGCTCGGTTGTGTCCAGTTCTTTGCGACCCATGGACTATAGCCTGCCAGGTTCCTCTGTCCATGGGATTCTCCCACCAAGAATACTGGCATGGGTTGCCACATACTTCTCCAGGGGATCTTCCCGAGCCAGGGATCAAACCTGTGCCTCTTACATCCTCTGCATAGGCAGGCAGATTCTTTACCATTAGCACCACTCTTTCTCTCAGATCAGATCAGTCACTCAGTCGTGTCCGATTTTTGCGACCCCATGAATCGCAGCACGCCAGGCCTCCCTGTCCATCACAACCTCCCGGAGTTCACTCAGACTCACGTCCATCAAGTCAGTGATGCCATCCAGCCATCTCATCCTCTGGCGTCCCCTTCTCCTCTTCCCCCCAATCCCTCCCAGCATCAGGGTCTTTTCCAATGAGTCAACTCTTCGCATGAGGTGGCCAAAGTACTGGAGTTTCAGCTTTAGCATCATTCCTTCCAAAGAAATTCCAGGGCTGATCTCCTTCAGAATGGACTGGTTGGATCTCCTTGCAGTCCAAGGGACTCTCAGAGAGTCTTCTCCAACACAATAGTTCAAAAGCATCAATTCTTCGGCGCTCAGCCTTCTTCACAGTCCAACTCTCACATCCATACATGACCACAGGAAAAACCATAGCCTTGACTAGACGAACCTTTGTTGGCAAAGTAATGTCTCTGCTTTTGAATATGCTATCTAGGTTGGACATAACTTTCCTTCCAAGGAGTAAGCATCTTTTAATTTCATGGCTGCAGTCACCATCTGCAGTGATTTTGGAGCCCAAAAAAATAAAGTCTGACACTGTTTCCACTGTTTCCCCATCTATTTCCCATGAAGTGATGGGAACAGATGCCATGATCTTAGTTTTCTGAATGTTGAGCATTAAGCCAACTTTTTCACTCTCCACTTTCACCTTCATCAAGAGGCTTTTTAGTTCCTCTTCACTTTCTGCCATAAGGGTGGTGTCATCTGCATATCTGAGGTTATTGATATTTCTCCCGGCAATCTTGATTCCAGCTTGTTTTTCTTCCAGTCCAGCGTTTCTCATGATGTACTCTGCATAGAAGTTAAATAAACAGGGTGACAATATACAGCCTTGATGTACTCCTTTTCCTATTTGGAACCAGTCTGTTGTTCCATGTCCAGTTCTAACTGTTGCTTCCTGACCTGCATACAAATTTCTCAAGAGGCAGATCAGGCGGTGTGGTATTCCCATCTCTTTCAGAATTTTATTGTGATCCACACAGTCAAAGGCTTTGGCATAATCAATAAAGCAGAAATAGATGGTTTTCTGGAACTCTCTTGCTTTTTCCATGATCCAGCGGATGTTGGCCATTTGATCTCTGGTTCTAAAACCATCTTCAGCACCTTGGTCAGCTCCAAGAATCCTGGTCTTCCTTGTTAGAGCAGAGCTGGAAAGAATGATTGTGGTGAACTGCCTTTTGGCCCAGGAATGGTCAAAGTTGAAAATATGTATGCAGTATGTCTCCAAGGGAGATATGGAAAAACCCCGTCATGGCTCAGTCCAGAGAGGCGTGACTGGTCTGACCAGAGGCAGTTCTTGATCTGGTTCCCCTTAACTCTCTCAAGAATCCAAACTTGGGTTCTTCATACCCACTTCAAGCTCCCTGTACTCTCACAGACTATTTGGAATAGTCTTTTTTTTTTTTTGCATTTATTGACTCTGTCTACTTTGCCTTCTTCCAAGAATTTATCCATTCACAACTCTAGGGAAGAGAAGATCTTGACATCCCCTGTGCTCTGACACCTGCAGCAGGTGGGTCAGACCATCAGCCTTTCCTTGCTGCTAGGGAAGGGGGGTCAGATGGTGGGGAAAAAAGGCTAGTGGAACAGCCTCTTGGTGCTCAACCCTAGCTTTGCTCTTCTATGATGTACTGAGAAAACTTGAGGAGTCCAACAGAAGCCCATGTGTGGATCTCAGGCCAGCCTCCTGGCTCATCTTCCTCTCTTGACTTTTTGCTCTTCTGACCAATGTCTAGGGAGTTCTTTTTGGCCTTGTTATCTGGAGCCAATTAATACTTTGCCCAAGAATATGCTGCTGTTTAGACTAGATCTGGCCAAGAATTCAGACTCAAGTGCTAACTTTTGGAGGTTAATTTTTCATCAGTGAACAGTGAGCACAGTCACATCAGTGGAAAAAAACTGTAAAAACATATGCAAAACAGACAGCATATCTTCAGTAGAAGGCATCCTTGAGTTAATTCACAACTTGACATCTGCTCCCGACTAATCCATACTTTCCTTTTCTTCTCCCTTTAAAACACCATCTTTCCTAAGCGACAGAGCTGGTATAGAATAAAAATTAAACTATGACCACCCTGGGAAGTTCTAATGTACTTATATCTGGCTTTTATTGAAGTACAGTTGATTTACAATGTTGTATTAATTTCTGCTATACAGCAAAGTTACTCAGTTAAACATATACTCTTTTTCATATTCTTTCCGATTCTAGTGTATAGCAGGATACTGAATATAGCTCCCTGTGTTACACAGTTGTTGTTGTTGTTATTTAGTCGTATCTAACTCTTTGTGACCCCAGGGACTGTAGCCCATCAGGCTCCTCTGTCCATGGGATTTCCCAGGCAAAAATACTAGAATGGGTCTCCATTTCCTTCTCTAGGGGATCTTCCAGATATAGGGATCAGCCCAAGTCTCCTGCATCAGCAGGCAGAATTCTTTACTGCTGAGCCACCAGGGAAGAGCCATGCTAAACAGTAGGACCTCGTTATTTATCCATCCTACATATACTAGTTTGCACCTGTTAATTCAGGCTCCTCTAGGCTGCCGCCCCTGACCTCCGGCCCAGGGTAACTCCTCTTGGCCGCGCTCGCTCATGCTCCATCGCAGCCACCGTACTGGAAAAGATCAGTTTTAACCCCAATCCCAAAGAAAGGCAATGCCAAAGAATGCTCCAACTACTGCACAATTGCACTCATCTCACACGCTAGTAAAGTAATGCTTAAAATTCAACAAGTCAGGCTTCAGCAATACGTGAACTGTGAACTTCCAGATGTTCAAGCTGGTTTTAGAAAAGGCAGAAGAACCAGAGATCAAATTGCCAACATTCGATGGATCACCAAAAAAGCAAGAGAGTTCCAGAAAAATATCTATTTCTGCTTTATTGACTATGCCAAAGCCTTTGACTGTGTGGAAAATTCTGAAATAGATGGGCATACCAGACCACCTGACCTGCCTCTTGAGAAACCTGTATGCAGGTCAGGAAGCAACAGTTAGAACTGGACATGGAACAACAGACTGATTACAAATAAGAAAAGGAGTACATCAAGGCTGTATATTGTCACCCTGCTTATTTAACTTATATGCAGAGTACATCATGAGAAACACTGGGCTGGAGGAAGCACAAGCTGGAATCAAGATTGCTAGGAGAAATATCTATAACCTCAGATACGCAGATGACACCACCCTTATGGCAGAAAGTGAAGAACAACTAAACAGCCTCTTGATGAAAGTGAAAGAGGAGAGTGAAAAAGTTAGCTTAAAGCCCAATATTCAGAAAACTAAGATCATGGCATCCAGTCCCATCATTTCATGGCAGATAGATGGGGAAACAGTGGAAACAGTGGCTGATTTTATTTTTCTGGGCTCCAAAATCACTGCAGATGGTGATTGCAGCAATGAAATGAAAAGACGCTTGCTCCTTGGAAGGAAAGTCATGACCAACCTAGACAGCATATTAAAAAGCAGAGATGTTACTTTGCCAACAAAGATCTGTCTAGTCAAGGCTATGGTTGTTCCAGTGGTCATGTATGGATGTGTGAATTGGACTATAAAGGAAGCTGAGCCCGGAAGAATTGATGCTTTTGAACTGTGGTGTTGGAGAAGACTCTTGAGAGTCCCTTGGACTGCAAAGAGATCTAACCAGTCCATCCTAAGGGAGATCAGTCCTGGGTGTTCATTGGAAGGACTGATGTTGAAGCTGAAACTCCAATACTTTGGCCACCTGATGTGAAGAGCTGACTCACTGGAAAAGACCCTGATGCTGGGAAAGATTGAGGGCAGGAGGAGAAGGGGACGACAGAGGATGAGATGGTTGGATGGCATCATCGACTTGATGGACAAGGGTTTGGGTGAACTCCAGGAGTTGGTGATCGACAGGGAGGCCTGGCGTGCTGCGGTTCATGGGGTCACAAAGAGTCGGACATGACTGAGCGACTGAACTGAATTCAGGCTCTCAGTCCTCCCCCCCCACTCCTCCCTGGCGCTCTATGCCTGTGAATCTCTTTGTGTTTCATAGGCATGTTCATTTGTGTCATATTTTAGATTCCACATATAAGTGATATCATATGGTATTTGCCTGCCTTTCTGACTTACGTTCCGAAGCATGATAATCTCTAGGTCTACCCATGTTGCTGCAAATAGCATTATTTCATTCTTTTTTATGGCTGAGTAATATTCCATTATATATAGATAGATATATACATATTTGGAATCAGTCTGTTTTTTTGTGTCTGGTTCTGACTGTTGCTTCTTGACCCACATACAGATTTCCCAGGAGGCTGGTAAGGTGGTCTGGTATTCCCATCTCTTTAAGAATTTTTCACGGTTTGTTGTGATCCACACAAAGGCTTTAGAGTAGTCAGTGAAGCAGAAGTAGATGTTTTTCTGGAACTCTCTTGCTTTTTTGATGATCCAGCGGATGTTGGCCATTTGATCTCTGGTTCCTTTGCCTTTTCTAAATCCAGCTTGAACATCTGGACATTCTCAGTTCACATACTGTTGAAGCCGAGCTTGGAAAATTTTGAGCATTACTTTGCTAGTTTTCTGAGGAACCTCCACATTCTTTTCCACAATGACTGTGCCAGCTTACATTCCCACCAGCAGTATAAGAGAATTCCCTTTTCTCCATACCCTCTCCAGCATTTATTATTTGTAAACTTTTTAATGGTGGCCATCCTGACTGGTGTGAGGTGGTACCTCGTTGTAGTTTTGATTTGCATTTCTCTAATGAGCAGCAATGATGAGCACCTTTTCATGTGCCTATTGACCATCTGTATGTATGTCTTATTTGGAGAAATGTCTATTTAGGTCTTCTGTCCATTTTTGGATTGGGTTGTTTGCTATTAAGTGATTTGAGCTGTTTGTATATTTTGGAAATTGAGTTGTTGTTGGTCACATCATTTGCAAATATTTTCTCCCAGTCATGGTTTCCTTTGCTGTACAGAAGCTTGTAAGTTTGGTTAGGTTTCATTTGTCTCCTTTTTATTTTATTGCTATTGCCTTGGGAGACTGACCTAAGAAAACATTGGTACAATCTATGTCAGAGGATGTTTTGCCTATGCTCTCTTCTAGGAGTTTCATAGTATCATGTCTTATATTTAAGTCCTTAAGCCATTTTGAGCTTATTCTTGTGTATGGTGTGAGGGTGTGTTCTAATTTCATCGATTTACCCTCAGCTGTCCAACTTTTCCAATACTGCTTCCTGAAGAGAATGTCTTTTCCCTTTGTATGTTCTTGCCTCCTTTGTCGATGATTAACTATCCACAGGTGTATAGGGATATTATTTCTTGTCTCTCTAAATCAGAATTTTAAATTCTGCCTTAAAATATACCACTAATTCATTACTGAAAACATAATGGTATTTAATACTTTGATATGACCTGCTATTGTTGTTCAGAGAAGGCAATGGCACCCCACTCCAGTACTCTTGCCTGGAAAATCCCATGGATGGAGGAACCTGGTAGGCTGCAGTCCATGGGGTCGCTAAGAGTTGGACACGACTGAGCGACTTCACTTTGACTTTTCACTTTCATGCATTGGAGAAGGAAATGGCAACCCACTCCAGTATTCTTGCCTGGAGAATCCCAGGGACGGGGGAGCCTGGTGGGCTGCCATCTATGGGGTCGCACAGAGTCGGACACGACTGAAGCGACTTAGCAGCAGCAGCTATTGTTGTTCAGTTTCCCAGTCATGTCCAATTCTTTGCAACCCCATGGACTGCAGCATGCCAGGCTTCGTTGTCCCTTACCATCTCCCAGAGTTTGCCCAAGTTCATGTCCATTGCATCAAAGATGCCATTCAACCATCCCATCCTCTGATGCCCTCTTCTCCTTCTGCCCTCAATCTTTCCCAGCATCAGAGACTTTTCCAATGAGTCAGCTGTTTGCATCAGATGACCAAAACACTGGAGTTGCAGCTTCAGCATCAGTCCTTTCAATGAGTATTCAGGTGATGTGACTTATGGCCACTTAAATAAGCAAACCTGGACAAAACACTGTTCTTTGAAATCAAGCACTTGCACTGCAAGATTTCCAGCTGTCTGCTTTTCACGTGTGTACCCGTATTCTGGTGGTGGCTTTATGCACTTGGTTCTTCGGTCACTGAGATTTAGCAAACTGAAACATCTTGGGCTTATTTTGTGAAACTCACCTGTGTTCCCCTGATAAAAAAGAACAGACTTTAACTGGTAACCAAAGTTGGAATAAATAAGTCGACTGGTTTTCACTCTAGTCTCCAAGCTATTTCTTCCTTCATTTCAGAGGAAATGGCTACAGTTTCTACTTTGATCAAGTTTTGGTTTATTTAAGCTAAGTTCCTTTCTTTCAACCTTAATTTTAGACCTGGGCTTTCCATAGTCAGGTATATCATGTTATAGATACTCCATCTTACTTAATTGGATTCTTATAAACTGCTGGAGAAGATATAACCGGCAACTTGAAGCCTGTATCTCTTTGTATTAAGAGATTTTGCTGAGCTTATGAAATGGAAATTGCTGACTATTATGTCTGTAATAAAGGTATTTGAATCCTTGCACTAAGAAGATGCTCAGTCTGAAGAATAAAACAATGGGGGTGGGGCTGGTGAGTTTTTGTTGTTGCTGTTTTACCAATTACTCCACAAAAGGGAAAGACTATTTAAGGGTACAAAGAGATTAATAAAAGACTGGAAATATTTGACTGCTTTTATGAAAACTTGGATTGGTTTTCATATCAGAACCTTTAAGGATCAAAAAGACCTTGCAGAGTTCCTAAGCACATTTCATCTCTCCATACTGTTCCCCAAAGACTCACAGACACCAAAATTCCTATTGAAGAATCTCCCAAGCTCTCAAGTCTTTTAATAAAAGCAAGGTCCCCGGGAGAGGAACCTTCCCATCCTAATTTCACTCCCCTATTGAAGAGGCGTTGGCTCCCCACACCCTGTATACATTGAATCATTTACTGAATGTCAGTTAGCTCCCTCCCTGTTGGGACAACACACCTCCTTGCTACTCTACTATTTTATTTCAACCAAAGTGAAAGCACTGGAGTATTTAGAATTTAACCCAGCAGATTTGTGTATGTATATAGTGAGTGTAAATGGGGGCTTAGTGTCTATGTACCTATGTGTGAGAGCACGCACACTTGCACAGGACAGCCAAGTGAGAGAGCACAAATTAGAATACATAAGCTCAGGGGAGGAAAAAAGGCTAGAAAAAAAAGTAATTAAAAGCTTTACAGAGGAACTCAAGGGTTAACTGATTTAACATGAAGAGTGTCAGGAACTCATATTTATATTACTCGAAGATTAAAGATAAGTCAACAACCTTGATTGATATTTGATACTGATATTTGTGTTTTGTTTTTGTTTTTTTGGCCAAGTGGCATGTGAGATCTTAGCTCCCCGACCAGGGATGGAACCTGTGCCCCTTGCAGTGGAAGGGCAGAGTCTTAACTGTTGGACTCCCAGGGAAGTCCAATATTTCGTGTTTCTTAATGAGCAACTCATAATTGCTTCCCTGGTGGCTCAGATGGTAAAGAATCCGCCCACAATGCAGGAGACCCAGGTTCAATCCCTGGGTTGGGAAGATCCTTGGGAAGATCCCCTGGAGAAGGAGATGGCAAACCACTCCAGTATTCTTGTCCGGAAAATCCCATGGATGGAGGAGTCTGGTGGGCTACAGTCCATGGGGTTACAAAGAGTCAGACACGACTGAGTGACTAACACTTTCACTTTTCACACTTGCAAATGGGCTTCCCCGGTGGCTCAGAGGGAAAGAATTCACCTGCAGTGCAGGAGATGCAGTCCATGGGGTCATGAAGAGGCGGACACAACTGAAGAGACTGAGCACGCACACACGCTTGCATATGTGATGACTCCTGGGTTCTGCAGAGTCTGAAAGGTAACTTATAAGAGTCCTGGTAAGAAGCGCTCTTTCTGCAGAGTACTTAGAAAGTGGTTTATCGTGGGGAACAAAGTTGTACTCCCCTCATCTCTATGGTGTTACTTCCAACTGTCTCTCTACAACCACAATCCTTTAGGCCTTACATAGGTCCTGGTATCCAGGATGGATGGAGGGAAGCAATCAGATAACGTGGCCTACGGCTTCCCTGGTGGTCCAGTGGTAAAGAATCCACCTGCCAGTGCTGGGGATGTGGGTTCAACCCCTGATCCTAGAAGAGCCCACATGCCGCAGAGCAACTAAGCCTGTGCGCCACAGCTGCTAAGCCCTTGCTTCCTAGAACTCGTGCCCTGCAACGAGAAGCCACCGCACACCGCAACGAGAAGGCCGAGCATCGCAGCTGAAGAGCAGCCCCGATCACTGCAACTACAGAAAGCCTGTGCACAGCAACGAAGACCCAGCACAGCCAGTAAGAAGTAAGTCTTTACAACAAACAAAAGCAACAAAGAACATGGCCCCGGGTGGGGGGGCAGTGATCTTCTGGGGTTTCTGCGGCACTGATGGTTACTTAGGAGGCAAATAACTTCCCCTTGCTTTTCACAATCGACAAGATAGCCCTCCTGGCAGCCCAAGGGGCTCCACGTGCACAGCGGAGGAAGGGGAAGGGAGCTGCCTCTCCAGCCCCTCACCGACCATGGGCTCCCTGACTGCTAAGGGCACCCCTCCTCCAACACCCCAGCCCCAGCCGGGGCTGTCCTCCTGGTCTGTTTCCCAGAACTGAGAATGGTGCTGTGCACGGGGCTTCTCAGGCCCCAGCCCCCAGCCCCTTGCTTGCTTGCTCTGAGCTGCTGGCAGGGAGCAGAGTGGGGGAGAAAGGCCTTCAGAGTCGGCCACCTTCCTCCACCCTTCTCTTACTCCTTTCTGTCAAGGACCCAGCACAGAGATTCAAAGTGAAAATCTGCTGCTTAGCTGCTTGCGAAAGATAATTTTCTCTTTGTTTTCCTGAGGGAAAAAAAATAAGTAAGGTCTTTCTAAGATAGCTGTTTCGAGCCCCCTAGTGTTAAGAAATCTGTGAAGGAGCTTGAAAGAAAAAGTGGTTATTTTGCCGTCCCTAGAGTCTTTTCTTTGTCTACCATAGTGGAAAGAGAGGCTAAAAATAAATAAATAAATAAATAGCAAAACTGGCAAACTCTGCGACATTTAGAGCAAAAACTTACCTGTGCCAAAACATTACCCTGTGAGAGTCAGGAATCCAGAGTACAAACCAATACAGTAACCCTCGGCATTCTAAGCAAGCATCAGTGACTTGAGTTGATGCATCAGACTCTTGGCCAGGGTTGCAGCTAAGACAACTGCTCTGAGGTATTTATCAACTACTCATTCTATACATTATGTGCTAGGCACTGTCCTAAGAAGCACTTTGCAAGTACTCACCCACTTAATATAATTCTGTGGGGGTAGATACTATTGTTTCTACGGGAGTTGGTGATGGACAGGGAGGCCTGGCATGCTGCAATTCATGGGGTCGCAAAGCGTTGGACACGACTGAGCGACTCAACTGAACTGAGATACTATTATTACCATTATTGCCTTCATTTCACAGAGGAGGAAACTGAGGCACAGAGAAATGGGCTAAGGTCCATTTGTCCAAGGTCACACTGTTAGGACAAGCTGATGTCAGACTCCAGACACCAGAATCCAACAGTCTGGCTCCATAGTCTGTTCTTGACCATCAAATTACTTGAAAGAGACACCTTAAGGACTATGCTAAATATCCATTCTCTTAAATCTTCTAAGCTTTATTATTTTAAAAATGACATCTCTGCTTCTTCTTTAAAAAAGCAATATTTATCTAGCACTTGCAAGTTTGCAAAATGCTTTTTTATTTGTGCCTCACAGCTGGCCCTGTGGTGGGTAGTACAGGATTCATTATTACCAAGCTCATGGGACAGATAAAGAAACAGAGCCTCATAGGTTACAGGACTCAAGTTCCCTGGATAAACAGTGTTGAAATTGGGACCTTTACGTGCATTGTCTGTTGTCAAGCCCTCTACCCTTTCCACTGAACTGGGTTGTTGGTCTCAAATCCAGTTGCCTGTGAGTGACAGCCCAGATTTCACTAGCTCAGGTTCCCATAGAAAAGCCTTCCTCAAGTCACAACTCAGAGCTCCTCCTTTGGCTTCCTGAAGGATCCAAGTAAGACCCTCATGATCCTACTCTCCAAATATACTCCTGCTCTTTACAAATCAAATTAGGAAAAAATCAGACTGTACATAAGTCGCTTCTGTCCTTCACAGGGGAACCTCCTCTCAGAAACTCCTGGAGGGTGTCCTCACCCAAACGTACTCAGACATAAAAAGTCAGAAAACAGGATATCCAACCCGGCTGAGAGGAGAAGGCAATTCCCAGGGTGGGGGAAGGGTGAGTTTGGGATTGCAACTGTGCTACAGGCCTGAAGGACAGCTACTTCAGACTTGAGGGGATCAGAAGAGTCAAGGAGAGAGTTCTCCAAGAAGATGAAACTTAAAAAATACCAGATGCTTTTAAACATATTAAGAGGAGATTCAGACAATTAGGAAGAGGTGGGTTTTGCATTAGCAACAGCTGAATAGAAAAATAAACCAGGGGGAAAAAAGATAACTATGAACTCCAGGGAAAACAACAGGCTGGCAGAAAAGGAAAGGTGATCAGTTTATTACTATGTGACTCAACTCTGCTACTTTTTACACTGAACACCAATCTCATTGAAGTTACACAGAACTGTATTAGGATAACTAAAGGATGGGAAAGGTTCACATGCAATGGGGACAGGGCGGTAGTGGGGTGAGAAATAATTCCCATAGCATGGAGTCAATATCATGCCTGAAATTGAAAAGATATTTCAAAAAGTGTATTATTTAGAGACACGGGACCATGCAGCTCTCTTTGTTCTCCTGCTGCTTGCCATGGTGCCTGGCTGAGTAGGTACTCAATATTTACTGAGTATTTCAGTTTACACACTGAAACATTAAACAAATTTAATATTTACTCAGCTAAAATAGCAGCCCAGGAGCCCTGCCTCTATCTATTTCACTCCTACCTTCTTGGCCTCACCCAGCGTCATGGAGATTCACCAGAAATCTCTGCATTACTTGGCTTCTTTTCACTGTGTCCCAGCAAGCAGTGGCTTAGACAGCCTTGTATCTCCTCATGTATTTAAGAAGGAAAAGGAGAAGATAAGAGGGGAGTGGAGATGGTCTTTTCATCATCCATACTTGGGAAGGTGAGCTGGTAGGCCATCCCTGACATGAAGGAGCTGCTTAAACACAAATTGGATTAACAGGACAGGATTAGAGACTCCTGGAAGGTATTATATACTTATAAACTGCTCTGCCAAAGTGCCTCTTGTTTTCATTACAAGCCCACACTCCACAGAACCAGTCAAATGAAATATGGAATTGGTCAGTTACTAAAAAAAGAAATAAAATGAAACATATAAAATGAAGTGACTAAGCTTTAATAATGTCAAGAAAGTTGAATTAGGCAATAAGAGTTCAGTTTAGCAAAACCATAACTAGATCATTTGAAATCAGAGTTTTAACATGGTAAGAAGTAAACATTAAAATGGTCTCTATCTCCTCCATCAAGAGGAGTAATATTCAACAAGAAATATGATTAAAAGGTGATTTCAAGAAAGGAAAAAGAATAAGAGCTACATTAGAAGTTTCAGACTTATCTGGACATTTCAAATGAATTTAAGTCACCAGGTTTAAATGCACTAAAATCCTAAGAGACCGGAAGCATTTGCAGATGTGAATACGATGCTTCTGTCGGTAATCTTTGAGAAACTGCAGAGTATACACAGGTGACAAAAGATAAAGAGAAGCCAAGGTACTAACTTTCAGAGAAAGGAGGAAAAGATTATGCGATATGAGCTATGTAATATCCCATCATTTCATGGCAAATAGATGGGGAAACAGTGGAAACAGTGTCAGACTTTATTTTTCTGGGCTCCAAAATCACTGCAGATGGTGACTGCAGCCATGAAATTAAGAGACGCTTACTCCTTGGAAGGAAAGTTATGACCAACCTAGATAGCATATTAAAAAGCAGAGACATTACTTTGCCAACAAAGATTCGTCTAGTCAAGGCTATGGTTTTTCCAGTGGTCATGTATGGATGTGAGAGTTGGACTGTGAAGAAAGCTGAGTGCCAAAGAATTGATGCTTTTGAACTGTGGTGTTGGAGAAGACTCTTGAGAGTTCCTTGGACTGCAAGGAGATCCAACCAGTCCATTCTGAAGGAGATCAGTCCTGGGTGTTCATTGGAAGGACTGATGCTAAAGCTGAAACTCCAATACTTTGGCCACCTGATGCGAAGAGCTGACTCATTGGAAAAGACCCTGATGCTGGGAGGGATTGGGGGCAGGAGGAGAAGGGGACGACAGAGGATGAGATGACTGGATGGCATCACCGACTCGATGGACATGAGTTTGAGTAAACTCTGGGAGTTGGTGATGGACAGGGAGGCCTGGCGTGCTGCGATTCATGGGGTCGCAAAGAGTCGGACACGACTGAGCGACTGAACTGAACTGAACTGAATACGCCAACAAGTGAACTTGAGGCTGATTCCTGGCAAAAATTCAGGAGGTTCAAATCTTGGTTCTGCCGTTTAATGGCACTGTGTCCCTGGACCCTGGACAAAACTTTGATACAAGGAGTAAACAAGGTAACTAAAGTGTTTATTATAGCACCCCTTACATTCTCAGGACATGGCAGCCATTACCACTTTTGTATCTCCAGCACTTCCAGGTGAAGGCGGTAACGACGAGGTAGTACTGACAGGGGTTCTTCAAGATCGAGTCTCATCTACCTAAACTCATTTTTCTGGAGAGATGGAGGTACAGGGAGAGAGAAGGCATTGCTAGACCATGTAGATCAATGGAGTCTGCATCTTGAAATGCATTAGGTAAAAATCTCTTGTCTATTATTGTGAAAAGACTGGATTTTAAGAGAATTAGGTGACTGAATAACCATATTCACAGGACTCATTCATGAACCTGACCTCTCCATGCTTCGGCTTCCTTATACGTGCTGTGCTTAGTCACTCAGGCGTGTTTAACTCTTTGCAACCCCATGGACTGTAGCCCGCCAGGCTCCTCTGTCCATGGAATTCTCCAGGCAAGAATACTGGAGGGGGTTGCCATTCTCTTCTCCAGGGGATCTTCCTGACCCAGGGACTGAACCTGAGTCTCCTGTGTCTTCTGCATTGCAGGTAGATTCTTTACCTGCTGAGCCATTAGGGAAGCCTTCCTTATCTGTATATGGAGTATAACAGTAGTAACGCAATGGGATGTTACGCAAGTTGAAACCTTAAGAACAGTGCTTAGCATTCAGTCACTATATAAATGTTTGTTAAGGGACTTCCCTGGTGGTCCAGTGGTTAAGGCCCTGCACTTCCAATGCAGGGGGTACAGGTTCAATTCCTGGTCGGGAAAATAAGATTCCACATTCTGCCTGGTATGGCCAAAAAAAAAAAAATGTAATAAGCTTGAACAGAAGTTTCTAGTGGCATGCTTGCATAGCACTTGGCTCCAACCTCTTCAACATCTCTATCAGAAACTTGTCAAATTTTTGTACAGTGTGCTGGTCAAGTTCTCAGATAACATAAATGTTGGACGAGGAAATCAAAACTCAAAAAGACATTGACAGGCTGGGGCTATGAAATGAAATATATGAGATAAAATTAAGTCCTGGGTAGAAATTTTAAGGGAAAAAACATGTTTTACAAGCACTGGCTGGCTTGCCAGAACTCTCTGTGAATAAGAAAGGGAAATTTGGTTGACTGCAAGCTCAGCACATGTATAACTGTGTCTGGCAGTCAACACAAATTTTAGGTGCACTGAGAGCTGCAGTGTTCTGACTGTCCGGAATCTTCACCAAGATGGTGGGCACAATTTGCCCTAAACTCTTCTCCCCCCGCCCCTCCTTAGCTTCCTCCCAAGTAGTGGCTCCAGGTATTAGGATGCGCTTCAGAACACACATTAACAGTAAGCAAACATGAAGCAGGAACGAACCATATTTCCAACTTATCTGGGTAGCAGGAAACATCCTTGGGTGGGAATGGGAAGATAGCCTCAAGGTTCATGAAGAAATAAAATTAGAAGTTTATCAGAGCACCAAATGGCTCACTGTGCTACATGCTAAAATAAATTTCCCTCTAATCATGATTACTACAGGATTTATCTAATCTATTTCCTATAGGAAATCAAACCACTCGAGGGCATTTTATCAAACTTATTCCTTGTTATAATCCCTGTCCCTGACAAAAGAAGATTTTTGTCATCCCACGGTACAGATAAGAAATTGAGGCAAAGAAGTAGAGTGAATTGCCCTGGGTCACAAAGAACTAGAATTACAATTTAGTATCTAATCTTAGAGTGCGCTATGTGAGTTTTGGAAGGGAGAATACTGGAATCATATTACATCCTTCAAGAAAAGCCCTATTTACCTTAATCTGTGGGAGAAAGAAGATTAATTGTATTTTCCTTGGTGCATGCCAAAGATGTTGGGTAGACGCTTTAGACTCCACATGTTTATTCTAATCCTTTACCATATACCTGTAAAGCCTTGGTTTCACCATTAGAAAGATGCTGGAAACTAACTTTAAAAGAAAATAAGGCCACTACTGGTTTGCTAGAATCTCCAGGGAAAGCAATTAATCAAAAAAGTTGTATAGGACAAGCATGCTATTTCAGATCACCAAGGAAAAGAAACCATCCACATAGATAAAATTTCAGATGGCCAGCTCCTCTGCGCCTCCAGCCCCACAGTCTATTCCCAGCCCAACCTCACTGTCTAGGGACTGGACAGAGGAAGGTCGAGGGAAAACATGTTTTTAATTTAAAAAGTTCCGTGCCAACGTCAGTCATTATAATGATTTATGTATTTTACCCAATTATTTGAACAAATCTGTGTTCATTATAAAAACCTAGAAAATGAAGATAAGCAAACCAAAATGAAACAAAAGGCATTCATCATGTTACCAGCCAGCAAGAACCTTTTGTATCTGTTTACAAACTGGGTATTTTTTAAGATGCATTTCTCTGATCAGGCCATGAGAAAATCAGCTAGAAGCTGCAAGTTTGAAGTTCTGTGTGTAGATGCCCTTTAATTATGGAGGGAAAACAGTGTCTTATCCATTGAAGACTATTTGTTATTGGCACTTGTCCTGGAAGAGATAAGGTCACTCACTACACTCTTTACCTGGCAGTAAAAAGAAATAAATTCCTAATTTCATCTTATTGATCTGAAAAATTCATACCACAAGTCTAGGATTAACTGATTTACTTAAACCAGCAAATATCACAGCCGAAACAGATTGAGAATCAAATTATCTTTCTTTTTAAGCATATATCTCTTTATCTATACACACACACATAATCATATATACTGAAGATCACAGTTTTTAAATATATTCTGGCTGGATTCCTCCTGTCTCTTGGAGAAAAGAACCATACACATTCAGAACCCATACAAGGGCTAGTCAAGAATATATCGCATGCTGATATATTGTTCTTAGTTGCTCAGTCATGTTCGACTCTTTGCAACCTCAAAGACTGTAGCCCACCAGCTCCTCTGTCCATGCCAGCCAAGAATACAGGAGCGGATTGCCATTTCCTTCTCCAGGGGATCTTCCTGACCCAGGGATCAAACCTGGGTCTTTTGCATTGCAGGTGGATTCTTTACTGTCTGAGCCACCAGGGAAGCCCATGAATATATTAGTAATCAGCAAACAGTGAATATGGTAGACTCTTTCCAAATAGTGAGCAATGCTACCAAATTTCAAGGCATTTCTTTTTTCCGCCATAAGGAAAAATCATGCCGTTACCTTTTTGTTCACAGCTACACCATCCTCACAGTCGAGCACTGCACAGTCTACATTCAGGGAGGGAATCTTGTTTATCTTCTTTTCATCGTTGCCAGGTACGTAGAGCACGGCCCTCCGGGGGATGTACTTGTGGCTAGGTGAGGAACTGCATCCAAGCCTGGACACCTCAGCTGCCAGGGACGCTTTCCTGCAGGAGACATAATTCGAGTTAGTCCAGAATAGAATTTACTTACAGACTTTTGAAAGACCTTATTTGAATGCAAAATTAAAAGAGAAAACATGGATAATTTTTTAGAATTACCGCAGAACATAATCACACATAATGACTAGGAAGATAATAATAGAAATAATCAAGAAACAGAATGTCATTTTGGCTGAGGTCTAAAAAATATATAACATGGTTTACTGACACAACCTTCTGAGAAAAGAAGGAGGGTGTACCTCTTATTGGAAAAATCCTACCAGTATTAATATACTGTCTGGGTAGCATCCATGGGGAAAAAGTAAGCAAATTTATATGCAAAAGCTCGCAAAGAGTAAAACTACCTACAATTATATGAAAGTAAAAAGTAGAAAATAAACAATCTAGGGACTTCTCTGGCAGTCCAGTGGCTAAGACTCCACGGTCCCAATGCAGGGGGTCTGGGTTCCATCCCTTGTCAGGGAACTAGATCCCACACGCCGCAACTGGAATAATCCCACAGCCCACAGCAAAAATTGAAAATCCCAAGAGTGGCAAGTAAGACCTGGAACTGCCAAAATAAATAAATATTTTGAAAAAGGAAAGAGAAAGTAAACTATACATGTAAGCAAAATCTATGGCTCTCTCCCTGATAATGAATCTTTTTAAGTAGACAAGTGATTTGCCTTCAATTTTAACAACAAAGAGGAATAGCTGCTTCTTAAGTCAGTAGAAAGGTGAATAAGAAAAGACCATTACTAATAATAGCTCTATAATTATGGTCAACTTGACTGCTGAAAACCTCAGATTCTTCACGTGTAAAAGTAATACTCATGTTGCAGTTTGTTGAGAAAATTAAGTTATGGGAAATAAAGTACAAGAACGGATCAGTTAGAGCCTGGGGGTTATCAGTTTGATGTGGTTGTGGGTGTGGCAGGCATAGCAGCCATTGCCACTGCTCTTCCTGGAAAAATTCCAGCTCCAGCAGCCTGCCTGCTTGGAAATTCTGCTCTCTCCCTGCTTCTCTACTGTACTAAGTTTAGCCTCCTGCGGAAATGAGAGGCATTGGCTGAAAGCTCCTGCAGCTCACTGCAGCCCTCGCCCCTAACCTGGTCTGAGTTTGGTCCTGTGGACAAACCATGTTTTAGCCCATAATACATGGCAAGGGAAGATGAAAGCAGCTTTCACCAAGACCAGTTAGATCATTTGAGGTACCCTGTGTAAAGGGCTTTCCTGGTGGCTCAGTGGTAAAGAATCCACCTGCCAATGCAAGAGACCTGGGTCAGGAAGATCCCCTGGAGAAGGAAACAGCAACCCACTAAGTATTCTCGCCTGGGAAATCCCATGGACAGAGAAGACTAGCAGGCTACAGTCCATAGGGTCGCAAAAGCAACCTAACAACAAGAATTCTGTGTAAAATGAAAATGCAGAGCCCTTGTTCAAAACGTATGTGGAATTTCAAGATAGAAACAGAAGACCATCACATGAAGCACCAGACCCTTCTAAGCATAGGGCCTCTGTGACCACACAGGTCACTCATCCATGAAACTAGCCCTGCTCATAAGAGATAGAGCTATACGTCATGCAAATCCCGGTCAAGGAAAGGTTAAAGCCCCAGCAAACTTGGGAACACCCTAATGTGTTACTCCCCAGGGTAAGCAGTATCATCCTTTTAAAAGTATGTCAGCTGTACTCTCCATGAAAGCTCTTGACATTTGGTAGTTATCTGAAGTTAATTCCATCAAATATTTTATACAGTTGTAACATTTTGTCATATTAGTGTAGCTTGTGACAATGTATACCAAGAAAAATCAGCATCTCCTTGGTGGCCCATCAGTTTTGTGAGGGCCCCCTTATTCGCTTTTTTCAGTTCAGTTCAGTCACTCAGTCGTGTCCAACTCTTTGTGACCCCATGAGTTGCAGCACGCCAGGCCTCCCTGTCCATCACCATCTCCCAGAGTTCACTCAAACTCATGTCCATCAAGTCAGTGATGCCATCCAGCCATCTCATCCTCTGGCGTCCCCTTCTCCTCCTGCCCCCAATCCCTCCCAGCATCAGAGTCTTTACCAATGAGTCAACTCTTCCCATGAGGTGGCCAAAGTACTGGAGTTTCAGCTTTAGCATCAGTCCTTCCAAAGAAATCCCAGGGCTGATCTTCTTCAGAATGGATTGGCTGGATCTCCTTGCAGTCCAAGGGACTCTCAAGAGTCTTCTCCAACACCACAGTTCAAAAGCATCAATTCTTTGGCGCTCAGCCTTCTTTACAGTCCAACTCTCACATCCATACCTGACCACTGGAAAAACCGTAGCCTTGACTAGACGGACCTTTGTTGGCAAAGTAATGCCGCTTTTTTAGCAGATCTTAATAAAACTTGAGTCTGAGTCTTATTTTTCTATAACATAAGCATTGTGCTAAGTGAGGTATGGTGACAAATAGATGGATTTTAAAAGTGTATGTGTATTACAAGAAGAATTGATGCTTTTGAACTGTGTTGTTGGAGAAGACTCTTGGGAGTCCCTTGGATTGCAAGGAGATCAAACCAGTCAAACCTAAAGGAAATCAACCCTGAATATCCATTGGAAGGACTGATGCTGTAGCTCCAATACTTTGGCCACCTGATGCGAAGAGCTGACTCATTGGAAAAGATCCTGATGCTGGGAAAGATGGAGGGCAGGAGGAGAAAGGGGTGACAGAGGATGAGATGGTTGCATGGCATCATCAACTCTATGGACATGAGTTTGAACAAACTCTGGGGATAGTGAAGGACAGGGAAGCCTGGCATGTTGCAGTCCATGGATTGCAAAGAGTTAGACATGACTGAATGACTAAACAACAACAAAATTACAAGATATTTTATTTAATATTTGATATAGATATTTTATATATCTAATCTAGTATATTTAATATAAAATATACCAGATAATTGAAGAATTCTAAAAGTATCCATCATCATTTCATATTGATTGACATATCTGGCTTATCTTTAAAAAGAGAAGATATAATGATGTAATAGCAACAACCATGTTTTACTTATTCATACTGGAAACCAGAATTCGCAACATATACATTTCCTTTAAAATGGCAAAAAATACAATCAAAAGAGATAAAATTTTTATTTACCAGGAAATTCTTAGGGCATTTATCATGAGGATTTATTGTAACTGCATGCGCAAAAGCCAAAGAGACCTTCATTTCGTGAAAACTGAGATTTCCTCCATGTGAAATAGCTTCTGACTGCCATTGTGGATCCAGTCACTGTGGTCTCCAAGCCACACCACCTGAATGTAAAAGCCTGAGCCACACAGACATGGCTGACAGGTCACACCACCATCACATGTTAAACATCCTTAGGGCAAATCATTCTTAGGATGTTCATATGATGTGTAATTTTTAAAACAGATAACCATTAAAAAAAATCTTCTGCTACTGCTCAAGGTGTTTCTGGTTTCCCAGATAAAGACTCCTATGATCACTGAAACATTGTTTTCCTCTTATCCCTGCTCAAACACTGTCAACAGCTCCCCATTACCTACAGGATTCAGCTCAGTCTCAGCTGAAGCCCTTTTCTGAATTTATATCCCAGGCTGCAACTATCTACCCTAGGAAAATAAGGTTATGACTGTCTCCACAATATGCTGTATTATTTCCATTGTACCTGTGTTTCTGCTGGAAGTTTACGTGAAACTTATGGATCCTTCCAGCTTAGCTCAGGGTCCACCTGACTGTGGAGCCTTTTCTGACCATTCATTTTGAAACTCTCGAAAGTTCAAAAACAGTGTTTATCATTGGTAACCAAACCAGAATCAGCAAAGGACTGGCTCTGTCATCATGGCTGAAGTTAATCAAGAGGCACGTGCTTTCTGGAAAGCCAATGGATGCTACAAACCAAGAGATTTAAAAAAGGTTCCTGCTTCTGATCCAGTAATTTCAAGTAACTCAACCCAATTCCTTCTGGGAATTGCTGTAGGTTAAATTCTTGTGTCCCTCACTCCAAAATTCATATGTTGAAACATAATCCCCAATATGATGGAAGGGGGGGCTTTTGGGGGGCGATTAGCTATGAAGGAGAGAACATAGGTGGTTAATGCCCTTATAAAAGAGACACCAGAAAGCTCCCAAGCTGGCTCTGCCATGGGAGGACATAGTGAAAAGACTGCCATCCACGAACCAGGAAGTACATTCTTGTCAGACACTGACTCTTCCAGAGCGTTGAACTTGGACTCCCCAGGCTCTAAAACTGTGAGAAATAAATTTCTGTTGCTTATAAGCCACCCAGTCTACAGCAGTTTGTTACAGCAGCCCAAATGAATTAAGACAGAAGATTATTTTTTAAAATGATCAGAAATAAAACTAGATATATATAATATTAAGAACTGAAAACAATCTTTAGGTCCATTAGCAGGATAAATTATAATACCTACAACCAATGACATATTAATGCCATCATTAAAAATTGTGTTAAAAACATTTAATGTTATATGAAGATTGTTCTTTTTATAAACAGAAAATATAACATTATATATGCAATAACATCTCAACTTTATAAAAAAAATGCAAAGAAAAATATCTGAAAGGAAGTACATCAAAATGTTCTTAGGGATGCCTCTGAACTGTAGAGTTTGGGATTAAGATTTCTCTGCTTCTACACACTCTTCCTATTTTGCCCATTTAAAGCATCACTTTATTTTTCTTACACAAATTTATTTTCTTAAATCTTTATTTACTTCTGGTTGCACCGGGCTTTCATTGATTTCCACAGGCTTTCTCCATCTGTGGTGAGCAGGGGCTATTCTCTAGCTGCAGTGCCTGGGCTCCTCATTACAGTGGCTTCTCTTGTTGAGGAGTACGGACTCAGTTGTGAGGCACAGGCTTAATTGCCCTGTAGCATGTGGAATCTTCCTAGGCCAGGGATCAAACCTGTGTCCCCTGCATTGGCAGGTGGGTTCTTATCCACTGTACCACCAGGTAAGTCCAACCATCACTCTTTTCTAAAAAAATCCTTTTATAATAGGCTTGAAGTAAAGTGAAATGAAAGTCGCTCAGTCGTGTCCAACTCATTTGCAGTCCCACGGACTGTAGCCTGCCAGGCCCTTCTGTCCTTGGGAGTTCCCAGGCGAGAATACTGGAGTGGTTTACCATTCCCTTCTCCAGGGGATCTTCCCAATCCAAGATCAAACCCAGTCTCCCATATTGCTGGTGGATTCTTTACCACCTAAGCCACCAGGAAAGCCTTAAAACAAACCAGTAAAATCACGTAAGAGGTTTCAAGTGGCAGCATAATATTGCGGAAAGTGTAAAGACCACCTATATGAAATTGCTGACGTCTGACCATTTGGGCCACCACAAATGCTAATTCTGTGTGGTTCAAGCCCATATTGTGACTGGCAGTCAGAAGAGAGGGTGAGAAGCACCATAATGGCTGCCCCATACAGGGGAGAGTCAAGTAGTATGTTCGTGCATAGCTACTATGATGATCTGACACCTGTCATCCCTGGGTGGTGCTGGTCAGCACAGCCACAGGTCAGGAATCTGGTTGGACAACAGAAATCCTCAGTTAGATCACAAGCTTGCTGATGGAAGGGCAGTCTTAGGTCTCCCCACCCTTGCTTAGCACAGGGCCTTGCTTACAAGAGGCACACAATTCTGTTACCTCATTACCCACCCCAGAGAAGGCAATGGCAACCCACTCCGGTACTCTTGCCTGGAAAATCCCATGGACGGAGGAGCCAGGAAGGCTGCAGTCCATGGGGTCGCTGAGAGTCAGACACGACTGAGCGACTTCACTTTCACTTTTCACTTTCATGCATTGGAGAAGGAAATGGCAACCCACTCCAGTATTCTTGCCTGGAGAATCCCAGGGACAGGGGAGCCTGGTGGGCTGCCGTCTATGGGGTCGCACAGAGGCGGACATGACTGAAGCGACTTAGCAGCAGCAGCAGCATTACCCACCCAAATCCAGCTCTCCAGGAAGTGGGACTGATCTGTGACCACACTGTCCTTACTCTTCTTGGGCAAGAGTCAAGCTTAAGTGTCGATCACAGGTAAGAGGCCGTTTTTTATTCCCTCTCTCCTTTGTCATTCTGGAAGCTTTAACCCAAGCCATGGACTGTTGCTTCTTCTCCTCTGTTTACTCCTTTTTATAAATACAGCGGATGTCCTCATTTGGGACCTTCTTCACCTTTACTTCAAAGACCGTGGAAGCATCTTATTTACCCTCCCTGCATCTACTTTGTTCTTCTGTTCATTCATTCAGTGAGCATTTAGCAAGCACACACTGGGTGACCTGCATCAGGTCTCCACTAGCACCCCGGGCAGGTCCCCTTGTGCAAATTAGAAGAAGGTGCTCCCTGGAGCCTGCTAGCAGGTGGAAGGGCCAAGAGGTGCCTCCTGCTCCCGAGGCAGCAGCTTTGATGCATAGAGATGAGCTGAAACTCAGCCCTACACGTGGCTTGTTTGGTAGGCACCTTGATCAGGGCACACCCTGCACAACCACACAGGGCAGTCCTGACCCACACTGTGCTGGGCACTGCGGGGAGGTGGCACAGAAGATGCAGGTCAAGTCCAATAGGTCCAGGGAGGAACACCCAGAAGATGGCCCACAAGCAGCTCTGGCAGACTAAAGGCCCGTAGAGAATGAAGCTTCAGGGAGAGAGATCACAGGTGGTTAAGACTGTCTGGAATAATAAGGAGGAGAGAGGTGTAGGGGGCACGGTTCAGGCTTCCGATTATATCGCAGACTCTGAGGTCCCAGCGGGGGCTGTCGCTGGGCAGGTGTGGCAGGAACCTGTCGTGGCTTCCCCAAGCCTCCCTCCTCCTGTCCTCCTGGCATGTCCTCTCCTTCCCCCACCTCGGGCTGTTTCAAAATCTGTTCCCGACTTCAGTTGTGCTCAGCACTGACTACTGAGTATGAACACAATTGCAGTGGGTGCAAGATCCAACTTATTTTATCTTACATATTTGAAATTAGGGCCTCTTGAGAGTCAACATGTAAATGTATTCAAACAATATGCAAAACAAGGGCATAAGATGAGTGGAAAAAAATCTGGTGGCCTTATGGTGAGTTCTCTCTACAGAGGGACCTTATTTTAGATAAGACATCCCTTGGTAGGTTCAGGGGCTCTTCTGGCTGGAGGGGGCTCCCTCCTGGCCTTGCTTTGGTCTTCTCCCTTTTCCTCCTCCAGCAGATACCATTTATTAACCATGTATACCACAGGAGGCATAAGCTAGGCTCCAGTGCTGCTGGGGTCATCCACCTAGGATTCAACATAACCATCACCTGGGGAGCTTGTAAAATTTGTCAAATCCTGGACCCCACCCAGTGAGATCAAATCAAGCTGCTAAGTTGCTTCAGTCATGTCCGACTCTGTGCGACCCCATAGATGGCAGCCCACCAGGCTCCCCTGTCCCTGGGATTCTCCATGCAAGAACACTGGAGTGGGTTGCCATTTCCTTCTCTAATGCATGAAAGTGAAAAGTGAAAGTGAAGTCGCTCAGTCATGTCTGACTTAGCGACCCCATGGACTGCAGCCTACCAGGCTCCTCCATCCATGGGATTTTCCAGGCAAGAGTACTGGAGTGGGGAATCTTCCCAGGTTTAGAATATATATCTTTTCTTTTTTTATTTAAAGCTCTCTAGGTTCTTGCCACTGAATGAAGTGTTGCTACAGACCAGCACCACTGGCCTCTTATCTGTTCTCCCATCAGATAAGAGACTCTCCCATCTTTCCTGGAAGCAAGTACCATCACCATGTGCGAACCTGTTCGAAATGCAGAGTCTAGGGCCCCACCCCAGCCCCACTGAGTCAGAAGCTGCATATGAACCAATCTCTAAGGGATGTTTATCTCATGAGAGTTTGAGAATGCTATTCTAGGTTGACTCAAACTCAGGGGTATTGTGGAGTCCCTGGGGTGCTTTCAAATACGCTGACACTAAAGTGCAGTCACAGAAAGTTTGAAGTCATAGGTCTCGGGTCAGATTTGGCCTCTGGAACTTCTAAAAGACCCGTGCGTGATTCAGTGTACAGCCAAGCTGGAGGACCACGGGCCTAGATGATCCCAATGTGTAGCCACTGCCCTAATGCAGGAAATCTTGCCCAATGAAGACTTAAATGACTCCTGTGCTACCATTATATACAAGTGAGTTGTGTGCGTGCCTGCTCAGTCGTGTCTGACTCTTGGCAGCTCCATGGACTGTAGCCCGCCAGGCTCCTCTGTCCATGGGATTTCCCAGACAAGAATACTGGAGTGGGTTGCCATCTCCTCCTCCAGGGGATCTTCCCGAGCCAGGCATCCAACCCGTGTCTCTCTCCTGCACTGGCAGGCGGATTCTTTACCACTGAGCCACCTGGGAAGCCCACATATACAAGTAGATGCTGTGAAAGTAATAAAGTCATAACTGAAAATGCAGCAAACTTGAAAAAAAAACCTCATGTGTAAAGAAAAGTCTTCCTGATAAAAAAAAATGATAGTATTTGAAATAGCAGCAATTATCAACTAAACTAATGTCCATCTGAGGCTCTGCAGCTTGGTATGTGACTTCTTACCCAAGTTAGTGGTTCCTTTACTTAGCTGACTGCTAGCACAGAGGTCTCCACTTTGGCTGCACATTACAAACCAGGGAACTTAGAAAAAGAGAAAACCCTAGGCCACACTCCAACCCAATTAAATCAGAGCCTTGTGGTGAATCCCAGGCATCAGTTTTTTTTAAAGCTTCCAGGGAGATTTCAAGGTGCAGCCAAGGATGAGAACCTCTGCATCATGGTTTCAGAGTACCACCAAAGTGTCTTATTGATCCTAGAAAGAATCGGGGGTCACTGGACTTTGAAAGTGACAAGCAAATAATTCTACCTGCCCTTAAGCTTCTGCCCAGACTCCACTCCTCTCTTCTGGCCCAGGTAGCTGAGAGTCTGGAGGGCCCAGATGGGGCCTCCACCAAACTTATAGCAAATGCAGATAGAGAAGCAGCTTGCCGGAGCCCAGGCAAACATCCAGATCTGGGGCTTGGTTGACTGGGCAGCGTGGGACAGCGGGTGGAGGCCTGGGCTGAGCTCTCTTCACAAGCAGCAGAGCTCTCTGAAGCCAAGGCCAGGTGGAATACGCTGATCAGAGTCGGGACCCTAACTGAGGACTCCACGTCTTAGCCTTGACCCTGACACCTGGCTCAGAAATGCTCTTGCTTCACCCATGGATGACCCTCAGCCAACAGCTAGTCTGGAGGGCTCAGATGGAAGCAGGGAAGGCCAAGGACTTCCAAGTTGTCCCCCTTGTTACACACGCACTGTCACTTCACAAACAAAAATGTATTGATCCTGTAAGTTCTGGGCCTAATACTTTTTTTGGATTATCTCAATGGCAGTCCAGACTTAACCATGTGCAGAAAAGAACTTGATTCAGGACTTTTCATAATGTCACTCAAATTCAAAGCTGAGTTAAAGAGCAATTGGGACTACAATAATGATTTAGACAGCACAATTAATTCTAAATTATTTTAATAGATACTACCATGACAGTTAACGTATGTGTCAACTTGACCAGGCCACAGGGTGCCCAGACGTTTGGTGGAACGTCATTCTGGCTGTGTCTTGCAGATATATGTGGGTGAGATTAACATGTGGGTTAGGAGACTGAGTAGAGCAGACGGCCTTCCCTAGTGTGGGTGAGCCTCATCCAAACAGTGGAAGGTACTGAATAAGCCAGTGGTGCGTACACGCCAAGTCGACTTACTCCCCCAGTTAAAAGAAACTCCTGCCTGAAAGCTTCCAGCTGGGACATGAGGTCTTTTTTCCCCCGATACTTCAGACTTGAACTGAAACATTGGTTCTTCCTGGTTCTCAAGTTGGCCAGCTTCAGACAGGAACTTACACCAAAGTCTCTCCTGGGTCCCCAGCTTTCTGACTGCCGCTCTTGGGACTTGTCGGCCTCCATAATCATGTCCATAATCATGCTGGCCTCCACAATCTTAATGGCCTTATAATACATCTCTCATATATTACACACTCACACACACACACGGATGCACCCTATTGGTTCTGCCTCTGGAGAATCCTGATGAAGACACTTACACATTACTAACTAGAGAGTTAACACATAATGGTGTTGACCAGGTGCTTTCCACACACCTCCACACTGCACCTCCCTGCCCTGACCCAACACAGCTGTTTGTGCAGCTCTCAGACCCCTGCCCGCCCAGCACAGGGGGACTGGACTGGACTCTCGAGCAAAGTGAAGGAACAAATGAACTCAGGGCCAGGTGGGTGGTTGGCTGGCAAGCTTTTAAGGAGAGAGGGCCACATATTTCCATCAGCTGCTGTCCTCAGAGGGCGAAAAGGGGTGGAAGTGGTCACCATCATGCTCTTCACAGACTTCCCCGGACTGTCTTCCCAAAGGGCTGTACTAATTTATTCTCCCACCAGCAGTGCCTGCGGGTGCTGAGCTGACCACGCGCTCATGCACAGCCTGGCACTCCTTACCCCAGGCCTTTGGACATTCCAGTAGAAAAGGCATGATGGAGTGAGTGAAGGTGGTCATGGAAAGCAGCTGAAGATCTGAAGCCCTGGGTGAACTTTTATAGCGCCCTTATTTGAGCAACAATGAAACAATCTATTTGGTGTTGTTCAATCACTGAGTCAGGCTTCTCAGGTGGTGCTAGTGGTAAAGAACCCGTCTGCCTATGCAGGAGACGTAATAGGCATGGGTTTGATCCCTGCGTCGATCCCCTGGAGGAGGGCATGGCAACGAACCCCAGTATTGTTGCATGGAGAATCCCACGGACAGAGGAGCGTGGAGGGCTATCAGCCATAGGGTGGCAAAGAGTTGGACACAACTGAAGTGAGTTAGCACACATGCACAGTTATGAAGTTGTGTGTGACTCTTCTCAACCCCATGGATTGCAGCATGCCAGATGCCTCTCTCCTCCACTGTCTCCTGGAGTTTGCTCAGATACATGACCATGGAGTCAGTGATGCTATCTAACAATCTATTGATCATGTTAAATCTTCAAGATTTAGTATTCGGGAAAGATCAGTATTTCCCACCTTGAACTCATCTGTATCCCATCGTTTTACACCTCTGCTGGTCAAATATTACTTTTTTATTGTGGTAAAACAAACACAACATAAAATTTACCATTTTAAAGCCTACAATTCAATGGCATCAAGTACACTCCCATTGTTGTGTAACCATCTCCACCATCTATCTCTGGAACTGCTCATCTTCCCAAACTGAGACTTCTGTGTCCATGAAACAACCACCTGCCCACTCTCTCTGCCCCCAGCCCTTGGAAACCACTATTCTACTTTCTGTCTCTATGAACTGACTATTCTAGGTACCTCATGTAAAGTGAAAGCACACAGAATTTGTCCTTTTGAGACTGGCTTATTTCTATTAGCATAATGGCCACAAGGTTCACCCATGTTGTGGCATATGTGAGAATTTCCTTCCTTTTTCAGCTTAAATAATACTCCATCACATGTACATACCAGATTTTGTTTATCCATTGATCCACTGATGGACATGGGTTATTTCCACCTTTTGACAATTATGAATAATGCTGCTATGAAGAAATAACTCTTCAAGGTCCTGCTCTCAATTCTTTGGGGTATATCTCAGAAGTGGAACTGGATCATGTGGTAGTTCATCTTTTTTCCCCTGAGGCTACACCCCACGACATGCCAGATCTTAGTTCTTTGACCAGGAATCGAACCCCTGCAGTGCAAGCGCACAGTCTTTGCTCCTGTGAGTCCTTAACCAACAGGAAGTCCCTCATATGGTAACTCTGTTTAACTTTTAGAGGAAAAACCATCAGATGAGATAAGTCGCTCAGTCGTGTCTGACTCTTCGCGACCCCATGAATCGCAGCACGCCAGGCCTCCCTGTCCATCACCAACTCCCAGAGTTCACTCAGACTCATGTCCATCGAGTCAGTGATGCCATCCAGCCATCTCATCCTCTGGCGTCCCCTTCTCCTCTGGCCCCCAATCCCTCCCAGCATCAGGGTCTTTCCCAATGAGTCACCTCTTCGCATGAGATGGCCAAAGTACTGGAGTTTCAGCTTTAGCATCAGTCCTTCCAAAGAAATCCCAGGGCTGGTCTCCTTCAGAATGGACTGGTTGGATCTCCTTGCAGTCCAAGGGACTCTCAAGAGCCTTCTCCAACACCACAGTTCAAAAGCATCAATTCTTCAGCGCTCAGCCTTCTTCACAGTCCAACTCTCACATCCATACATGACCACAGGAAAAACCATAGCCTTGACTAGACGGACCTTTGTTGGCAAAGTAATGTCTCTGCTTTTGAATATGCTATCTAGGTTGGTCATAACTTTCCTTCCAAGGAGTAAGCGTCTTTTAATTTCATGGCTGCAGTCACCATCTGCAGTGATTTTGGAGGCCAAAAAAATAAAGTCTGACACTGTTTCCACTGTTTCCCCATCTATTTCCCATGAAGTGATGGGACTGGATGCCACGATCTTCATTTTCTGAAAGTTGAGCTTTAAGCCAACTCTTTCACTCTCCTCTTTCACCTTCATCAAGAGGCTCTTTAGTTCCTCTTCACCTTCTGCCATAAGGGTGGTGTCAGCTGCATATCTGAGGTTATTGATATTTCTCCCGGCAATCTTGATTCCAGCTTGTGTTTCTTCCAGTCCAGCGTTTCTCATGATGTACTCTGCATAGAAGTTAAATAAACAGGGTGACAATATATAGCCTCAATGTACTCCTTTTCCTATTTGGAACCAGTCTGTTGTTCCATGTCCAGTTCTAACTGTTGCTTCCTGACCTGCATATAAATTTCTCAAGAGGCAGATCAGGTGGTCTGGTATTCCCATCTCTTTCAGAATTTTCCACAGTTTATTGTGATCCACACAGTCAAAGGCTTTGGCATAGTCAATAAAGCAGAAATAGATGTTTTTCTGGAACTCTCTTGCTTTTTCCATGATCCAGTGGATGTTGGCAATTTGATCTCTGGTTCCTCTGCTTTTTCTAAAACCAGCTTGAACATCAGGAAGTTCATGGTTCACGTATTGCTGAAGCCTGGCTTGGAGAATTTTGAGCATTACTTTACTAGCGTGTGAGATGAGTGCAATTGTGCAGTAGTTTGAGCATTCTTTGGCATTGCCTTTCTTTGGGATTGGAATGAAAACTGACCTTTTCCAGTCCTGTGGCCACTGCTGAATTTTCCAAATTTGCTGGCATATTGAGTGCAGCACTTTCACAGCATCATCTTTCAGGATTTGAAATAGCTCAACTGGAATTCTATCACCTCCACTAGCTTTGTTTGTAATGATGCTTTCTAAGGCCCACTTGATTTCACATTCCAGGATGTCTGGCTCTAGGTGAGTGATCACACCATTGTGATTATCTGGGTCGTGAAGATCTTTTTTATACAGTTCTTCTGTGTATTCTTGCCATCTCTTCTTAATATCTTCTGCTTCTGTTAGGTCCATACCATTTCTGTCCTTTATCGAGCCCATCTTTGCATGAAATGTTCCTTTGTTATCTCTGATTTTCTTGAAGAGATCTCTAGTCTTTCCCATTCTGTTGTTTTCCTCTATTTCTTTGCATTGATCGCTGAAGAAGGCTTTCTTATCTCTTCTTGCTATTCTTTGGAACTCTGCATTCAGATGTTTTTATCTTTCCTTTTCTCCTTGCTTTTTGCTTCTCTTCTTTTCACAGCTATTTGTAAGGCCTCCCCAGACAGCCATTTTGCTTTTTTGCATTTCTTTTCCATGGGGATGGTCTTAATGTCACGAACCTCATTCCATAGCTCATCAGGCACTCTATCTATCAGAGCTAGGCCCTTAAATCTATTTCTCACTTCCACTGTATAATCAGAAGGGATTTGATTTAGGTCATACCTGAATGGTCTAGTGGTTTTCCCTACTTTCTTCAATTTCAGTCTGAATTTGGCAATAAGGAGTTCATGGTCTGAGCCACAGTCAGCTTCTGGTCTTGTTTTTGCTGACTGTATAGAGCTTCTCCATCTTTGGCTGCAAAGAATATAATCAATCTGATTTCGGTGTTGACCATCTGGTGATGTCTATGTGTAGAGTCTTCTCTTGTGTTGTTGGAAGAGGGTGTTTGTTATGACCAGTGCATTTTCATGGCAAAACTCTATTAGTCTTTGCCCTGCTTCATTCCGTATTCCAAGGCCAAATTTGCCTGTTACTCCAGCTGTTTCTTGACTTCCTACTTTTGCATTCCAGTCCCCTATAATGAAAAGGACATCTTTTTTGGGTGTTCTAAAAGATCTTGTAGGTCTTCATAGAACCGTTCAGCTTCTTCAGCGTTACTGGTTGGGACATAGACTTGGATTACTGTGATATTGAATGGTTTGCCTTGGAAACGAACAGAGATCATTCTGTCGTTTTTGAGATTGCATCCAAGTACTGCATTTCAGACTCTTTTGTTGACCATGATGGCTACTCCATTTCTTCTGAGGGATTCCTGCCCGCAGTAGTAGATTTAATGGTCATCTGAGTTAAATTCACCCATTCCAGTCCATTTCAGTTTGCTGATTCCTAGAATGTCGACATTCACTCTTGCCATCTCTTGTTTGACCACTTCCAATTTGCCTTGATTCATGGACCTGACATTCCAGGTTCCTATGCAATATTGCTCTTTACAGCATCGGACCTTGCTTCTATCACCAGTCACATCCACAGCTGGGTATTCTTTTTGCTTTGGCTTCATCCCTTCATTCTTTCTGGAGTTATTTCTCCACTGATCTCCAGTAGCATATTGGGCACCTACTGGGACCTGGGGAGTTTCTCTTTCAGTATCCTATCATTTTGCCTTTTCATACTGTTCATGGGGTTCTCAAGGCAAGAATACTGAAGTGGTTTGCCATTCCCTTCTCCAGTGGACCACATTCTGTCAGATCTCTCCACCATCACCCACACCCGCTCTTCTTGGGTTGCCCCACGGGCATGGCTTAGTTTCATTGAGTTAGACAAGGCTGTGGTCCTAGTGTGATTAGATTGCCTAGTTTTCTGTGAGTATGGTTTCAGTGTGTCTGCCCTCTGATGCCCTCTTGCAACACCTACCGTCTTACTTGGGTTTCTCTTACCTTGGGCATGGGGTATCTCTTCACGGCTGCTCCAGCAAAGCGCAGCCAATGCTCCTTACCTTGGACGAGGGGTATCTCCTCACCGCCACCCTTCCTGACCTTCAACGTGGGATAGCTCCTCTAGGCCCTCCTATGACCGCGCAGCCATGGAGTGGGGTTGGTCCTCCAGTCTGCCACCCCTGGCCTCGGGCGTTGGGTAGCTCCTCCCGCCCACTGCCCCTGGCCTCCGGCTTAAGGGCGTGGGGTATCTCCTCCCGGCCGCCGCCCCTGACCTCGGACGCGGGGTAACTCCTCTCGTCGCCGCCCCGATCTCGGACACTGGGTATCTCCTCTCGGCCGCCCCCCCGCCCCCCGGACGCGGGGTAGCACCTCTCGGCCGTTCCTGCGCCGTCGCAGTCTGGCACTCTTGGCCGCTGCCCCTGACCTCGGACGTGGGATAACTCCTCTTGGCTGCCGCCCTTCAGGCATGGGGTCCTCCCGGCTTCTGCCCCTGACCTCGGACGTGGGGTAGCTCCTCTCGGCCACGCTTTAGCGCACCCGTCGCAGCCGCCTGCGCTTTGGCTTTTTTATGGAAAAACCATAGTGCCTTCCATATTGGCTATATTACTTTACATTTCCACTCAAACATTATTTTAAAATATTTTATACTGCATTCAAGTCCAGTTGTCCCTAAAAGGGTGTTTCTGAACCAAAAAGCAAAAAATAGTAATAATAATCTTTCGTGTGCCTTTGCCCTTTAGGAACTATCTTCACAATTGCTAAGAAATTTTGGTAAATTCCCAATTGTTCATAAACATAAAAATAAGAAAACAAATAAAGCATCCCTTTGAAATAATACATCAATACATTTCTATTTAGAACAGCACACAGAAATCAGACGGCCCTTTAAGTTCTTTTCAAAAGATTATGACTCTAAGAGCTGATAAGGTGGAAAATAAAAATTTCTCACAGGAAAGTATGCACAAATCCTGATTCTTAGAGGATTCCTCTATTTGGGGCTGTACCTTCAGTCTTTTGAGGGGGTTGGAGGAGCATACCTAGACTCTGTCACTGACTAGTCTATATACCAGGAATAAAACACTTGGAAACATTGAGTTCTCTCTTATAAAACCTGTGGTCTGACCTTGTATGACAATTCTGATGCTAATGGAAGAACGTGTGGGACTACAGTGAAGACAAGAGCCCATTCCTCCATCTTTTGCAACCCACCCCCACAAGTGACGGTCAAATTCAGCTGCAAACTGCATCCACGCTTATGACTACTAATAACTAGGTGTCTCCACCAGCATCTGTAATAACTGCGGCCCACGCATGTTCTCACTTTGCTAGGTTCCCAACTGCCCAGAGAGATTCCTTCCCTGTTTTGAAGAAGGATGTTTCAGTTACTATGGCAACAGGGCAAGGAGAAGTGGGGAGCTTTGCATGGGCACCAGAGCCAAAGAACAGCTATTTGTCCCCCCAACCAGCAGAACAAGGCCATTCGTGAGATTAGCACGGGGTGCAAATACACACGAGCGTGCGGCCCGCTTCACAGACGCCAAGACACTTTCAGGGCCAACCCTCTCACAAAGCAATTATATCACACCTTAATCGAGTGCTCCATTTTGTATTGAAAGGAAGAGAGAGTCTTTTGTGTCCAAAGCAGACACACACACACACAGGATTGCCGTTTGCGGCCGCTGTGGGTTCACTTCTAAGGGAGGAGTCAGGGCATGTGGTGGGGGAGACCCACGGGCTGTGGCTCAGTCTTTTGGCCACTGTGCAGTGCATGGGGAGGAGGGATGCTGGTGAGGGACATCTTCCAGGCCTGCCCGGGAAACCCTAGGGAGAGAGGTGAGTGTGAAATAAGGGACAGATTTATCAGAAATGGAGAAAAAAAAGCAGAATCCTTATTTTTGCTCACTCTGGTAAAATGGGTGTAATTCTGTTTCAGTGCAGATCTCTTCCTCCTTAGACCATCAGAACACCAAAGGGCAAAAGCAAGTGACCCCGGTGATGGAAGTCTTTTTTTTTTCCTTTCACACAGATGAAGAAAGCAAACAAACATCCAAATCAAAAATTATTACTCTCCTAAGTGAAATAAGCCAGACACACAAGGGCAAGGGCTGTATGACTGCACTCTGCCAGGTACCGAGAGCGGGTAATTCAGAGACAGAAGCAGAATGTTGAAGGGGAGAGGGGAGGCGAGTTACCATTTGGTGGGTACAGAGATTCAGTTCAAGAAGATGAAAAAGTTCCGGAGATAGATGGAGGTTGACGGTTGCACAATAGTGAGAACGTACTTCGTGCCACTTACGCTTTACATAGTTAAAATGGTAAATTGTATGCTATGTATATTTTACCACAGTGAAAAAAATGAAAAGTTAACGAATCTGTTTATAACATACGTTGTATCTGTGTGACTGTTTCATAAGCACAAATGTACTGGTCCAATGCAGTACTGATAATGCTCGGAGTCTACGACGAGCTGACCCTCACATCAAGGGCTGAGCAAACATGGACAAGAAATCATGTGTCCAGAGGCCTCACTGGCCACTGAATCCGCTTCTTTGTCCACAGAACTGTAGTGCTCCAGGTAGGTGAATGGGTGGAGAACGTCCCAGAAACACAGAAAACTCCATACAACTGGGTGACCATTAAGGTGGGCTGGGAAGACCCCCTGGAGAAGGATATGGCAACCCACTCCAGTATTCTTGCCTGGAGAATCCCATGGACGGAGGGGCCTCGTGGGCTATAGTCCATGGGGTCGCAAAAAGTCGGACACAACCGAGCAACTAACTGCTTTCAATGGGTCCCAAAGAAGAGAGCAAGTTTTCCATGAAAACAGAGATCCATGTTTATATCCCGAACGCATTAGTCTTTATAAATAAATGTGGCGGGAGCACCACTCTGCCCGGAGGCACTTGGGAACCTGGAAGCACCTCGAAGGGCAGGTCAACACTGCCGTTTCAGCGACAGGCAAATGAAGAAGAGTCTGCCGCCCGCCGCTAAGGCTGAGTCAGCGCAGTAGCCAACAGGGAGGGAGAGAGGGCAGGAGAGAGGGTGTTTGAGAGGAGGTGAGGGAGAGGAGAATGGGGAGAAGAAAGGGAGGGCGGAGAAAGGACGGATCCGAGGTAAGAAGGCAGATAAGAAAGTGGGAGGGAGGGAGGGGAGGCGGAGGGGAGGGCCGAGGGAGGTGGGGGATGGGGCGAGCGGAGGGGAGAGAGGAGCTTTGTTTTGCGGCAAAGCCCCTTGATTCCTGTTGAAGAGGGGATGACAATAGAGCATGTGCCTGCTAGTGGGCATTCACCGTAATCCCACTTTCTTGCTCTACTTTTGGTGAGAAGAGGAGGGGCAGAGGTTTTATCTGAACGGAAAACTGGAGGGATTTTTTTTCCCTCCTCCCAGAGTGACACTGAGGTCAAGAGGGAAACCTGCTCTCCTTCACTGAACACGTTTAAGAACACAATGCGATTAGCATCTCTTCTGCTTCTGGGCTGCTTTTCAAGCCGAGGCTGCGGGAAACACAAAGAAGTCTAAAGGATGTTGTTTATTAATAGTTAACTGTTGATGTCGCTGAGAGCTTGGTCCAGGAACGATGCTCAGGACCCTCTACCCACAGTGATTTGATAGATGGATTTCCCAGTGTGGGGAACCCGGAGAGGAAGCACCTGTCAAACACAGAACAGGGAGCTTTCCCTAAATTGTAATTAAAACTTAAAGGACACGCCAGCCAACTTCCCTTAACCTCTGTAGAGATGATTTGGGGTTTTGGATGGCGAAACTCTGATTGTAAGGAATAAACAGCTTATTTGTTCCACTCCTGGCCAAAGCTGAACACCCAAGAGCAGAGCCTTATGTTTAGACTGTTCACTGCTGGCATTCCTGCCTGTGATCTGATTCTAAAATGAGTTGCAGAAAAGACAATATTTAGTAGTTAATGTATCCATATTAAAACAGGCAGTGGAGAGTATAGGAAATATTGTTACCACCAGGTCCATGAGAAAACAACACAAAAAAGATCATTTACAAAATTTCTCCACTTAGAGATTCCACTAGTACTGGGTAATCCTATCATAAAAAATAATTTAAAGCTGAGATGACTATTTCCTGGCTTGGGCAGAACTTTAGAGGTAACTGAGCAAACGTGAACTAGACAGATAAATTTCTCCTTAACTTCTTTTAAAAGGTCACGAAAGAAGACTGTCAACCTGACAGATGTAACCATGGATTCATTTACAGAGTCCTTCAAAAGCTCAGAGGCTGCTAAAAGTGTCAAACGAGGCATCTTCCCCATGCCTCGGGCTCTTTGGTATGAAAGTAATCAAGGCAGAATTTTTTTTCTCCAGAAAATGGATCACAATTTCCAGAAAACATTCTCTCCGCATCTTACATATTTTATATTAATTTTTTTGGTAGCTGTCATGAAAATCACTTAGGTTAAAGGAATCTTCGTTTTCTCCCTAAATTCTCTCAAAAATTCCTTTCAAGTGTCAATCACAATGAAATGAGGCCAAAATGTTACACAGCTTAGAATTTTGGTATTTTGTAAGCTATCATCTTCTGATTATGTTGATTTGTAGATTTTGGGAAATTTTAATATTGATCTCTCTCTAGCGCTGAATAATTTTTAGAAAAAACCCAGTCTGAGTCTAATTGCCAGACCCGTACCATACACACGAAAGCTGTGAATACAAGCTGTGATCACGAATCACGTGTATGTGGCTTTGATTGTGTGGGACCCACAATAAGATTAAGATTGCTTTTTTCCTTCTTAATTATTCAGAGCTAAGTGTGATGAAAATTAAAACTAAACATATGGATGTAATCATGAAGGCGTTCTCTAATATAGTTTTTTTTTTCTTTTTTTGAAATACGTTTAATGTGCTACAGGCACTAGCCCCTTTAAATATTTAAGGAAGGACTTCCTAGAACTTGCTCTAATTTTAGGGGAGCTTACAACTTTTTTTTTTTTTATTCAGTGCCACACTTTGCAATGCACCAGCCAAAATGCAAAACAGCCTCTTTTTCCTTTATATTTAAATCCCCCCAAATCCACTCTTACTGAATATGTATTGTGACTTAGTTTTCTGTGGAATGAACTGGTCCGACTCAGAGAGTAATACTTTTTGTTGTAAATATAAAAGGAACAAAATTTAAAATTAAAGGTGAATCTTTCCGCAAGCTACAGGCCCATAACAATCTATGTTATAGTTTATCTGTGACTTGATGCAGGGGTTTTCTATGAAATGTGAAGAGAGAGGAATAGGTTATCCAGAGACCAAGATAAGGAGACCATTTTTCATGTTTGTCTTTGGAATGCATCCACTAATTTCAAAAGCGAATTTAATCTTATTTCTATCTAGAGTAACACCGATATTTGTCCTCCATTGGTATGTGTGACCGATGTGCTGAGGGACAGGTGGCTCAGAAGTCGGCTGGGTGACAAGGACAGACCACGCGAGCCTGAAAAGTTGTTGCAGGTTATTGTGGCACCATATGGACTGTCTCCAAATGGTGCTTCCTCTGATTCTGGCTTCAGAAATGCAAGCAGGGGACAGGGGAACTCGGAGCTACAAGTTAGGAGGCCTGAAACCACCATTTGTAGATAAACTGACACTGGATTTTGGCCTCTGCCTGCCTGGCCCAGTTCCCTGGCACCCTGGTTGCCTTCCTCCCAGCTCTCTCACTGACTCCACATTTAGCTGAGCTCACATTTCCTTGCTAACCCCAAACTCCTAGATGCACTTCCACGGGGAATTCAACTGCAGTCCGCCTCTCTAAACTGGTCCTTGCCCCAACAGTCCCTTCTGTCTTCCTCCTGGTTCTGCTCGCTTAGCTAGGTTACAGCTGGAGGGCTGAGCAGAATGCTGACTGTCCGCAGGAGCCAAGCAGCCCCTAGTTACTTTAGTTTGACTAAATTCCCCCTTGCCAGGTCTCTGTGACTGCAGCACAAGCACTCAACACAAGAGGATCTATTTTGGTTCAAAAACCAAATAAGAGAGCAAACTTTGTCACAGTCCTCCATGTCATCCAGCACTGTAAAGAAAACTGAGCAAAGGAGGAAAACGCAAGAACTCAGTTTATCTCATCCCCTGCAAGATCAGTAGACTGCAATAACAACCCAAAGGCAGGAGAAAAAAAAAAACCATAGGATATTAAATTACAAAACACCAACATTTACATAGTAATTCCCGCTAATTGTGAAAGAAAGATGTAAGTTGTTTGTTATAAACATCACCAGGTCTTGAGCAAACACCAAGAGCTCACCGCAGAGCCAAACCAAGCATTTGTCTAATCAGAGCCACTTCCCCAAGCGTTTTATTGGTACAGCTGCAGAGCACACATTTGATCACACATGCTAATAATCCCAGTTATGGCGCCTACATTTTAATCATTTGTTCTGGGCTTGTTTCTCAAACAATTAGCACTAATGAATGGTCAGAATACCTCGGATCATATATGTCTAATTGCAGTCAAGAGCAGTTCCCGTCTGCATGTACATTTCAATTTACCTCTGGGGATAATGTTTGTTAATTGTATTTCTTTATACGCAAGCGAAGAAAAAGGCAGCTCAGGCAAAAAGGGACTAAGTGTTCTCCTCTTTCCCTTTGTTCCCACAAGAAGCTAAAGTCACTTCAAGAGGCACTTAATCCCATCATCCCCGGTTACAATTGCCTTGCAGCATCAATCAAAAAGAATCTGAAGTAAAACGATGCAGCTAGATTGTGTAATTAAAAGCAATTCAGGTACTTATTGCTTGGGGCCCTTTACGGGTCCAAATACTTAAAATGGCCCTGCAGGGATCCTAAACATTGTAGTGTTTTAAATTTGGACCGCAGTAATATCCGAAGGAAAGGGAGGAAGATGCAAAACAAAAAACCTGAAAGACACAAACAACAAAAAAAGCCCACGACCCTGTCCTTGTGAGATTTGTAAAGAAAAAGATCAGCAAAAGTCTGAAGTGAAAAAAGCCATGAATCACAACTACAAAGTGAAATAAATGTAGAAAAAAAGTAAAGAGAAAAAGAAAAGAATTGATGTTTTCCAAATTCAACAGTCCCTGTCCCAATTCAACTTATGTATTTAAGCAGAAAAAAAAAAGTGTCATAATACTGGCTGGGTCTCTTCAACCTGAGGTGAAACAGCCTTTGACAATCTGTAACAAATGGATCTATATTATAACAACCAGAGGCTGTCTGAAAACTCAAAATACAAAGTAAATATATGGTATGTCTAATGCTAGTCACTTATAAAGGCAACATGTTAAAAGTACTTTTTTAAAGTTTGGCACAGATATGTAAAAAGTGATTTATTTAAGACATTTAACAAAACTAAGTGCCATGGCTTTTAAGGCTTCATATATGACTTTTTAAGCCAACAAGACTTTAACATACTATTTTCTGTTGTGTGCTTTTAACAAAGAGCCATCATTGACAGGAGGCTGGGAAAAGGCATAATTCTCTGGTTTTGATTCTTGGCTAAAATATATTTAAGTAAAAACACAATTCCTCAACAGATGTAAGACTAGATGTTAAAATAACAACGTGTGCTTAAGTTTTACCATCATTTCCCCCTTTATAATAAAAACGGGAAGGAAGGCTTCCTGTTGATTTATGAAAGAATTTCAGGGGAAAATGCTAAGCCTGTGCCAGAGTGAGCTATTGGATATTAAGGAACTTTTCAGAAAGACACCAGTTTACTCCCAGGATAAGGAGCATTCTGGAAACAGATGACCAGAGGAAATACTCCACACCACCAGAACACAGCACTTCACGGCAGCATCTATAAATACCAAAATACAGCTTAGTGGCAAATGTAATTGTGGCCTGAAAACCATTATGCATATGTGAGGGTCGTATGACTTAACATTCACATTACAAAATGATCGTCAAATAAGGTATCCAACAACAGTTCATTTAAACATAGAACTGACCTCATTTTCCACACAAACATTCTACCAATTTGAGTGCAGAAGTCTACAGCTGAAAAATGCAAAAGTACTTCCACAGAGCTTAACCTTACATGAGCTGCTGATGCCAAATGGCAGAATGGAAAGGATTCTGCTTCCCTGTTTAAGAGAACCAAACTTTAAAACAAAAATCTATCATTTAAAAAAGTCTGCTGGCCATGCTTCTTCAATTATATTGATCATAGTGTTAGAGATGCTATACGTGCTCAAGCAGTTTCATGTCGTGAGTTAAGTATTTCCTATAAATTTAAACCTATTTGTTATTATTCAGCATTCAGTCTTCCAGTATCCTTTCAAAATCATTACCCTCAGTGGGTGGTGAGGGGCGGGGGGTCTGACACACCCTCTTCACTGCAGTATTCTCATCACCTCTACCTTCTTCTTGCCCTGGTGAGGCGGCACACTCCAAGGGAATAAGAAGAAAACGTGGGTGACAGAAGGGCCCTGGGTTTGCCTGAGCTTGGTTCCCTGTCTTTCCATCACCACCAAACGGCCCAGGTAATTTACTTCTTCATAATCAGGCACAAGTGTTTCTTTGCCACAAACTGTGCTGCCCTGCTTGACACGGGCTTCCCAGGTGGCGCTAGTGGCAAAGAACCTGCTTGCCAATGCAGGAGACATGAGAGACTGGTTCAGTCCCTGCGTCAGGAAGATTCCCTGGAGGAGGAAATGGCAACCTATTCCAGTATTCTTGCCTGGAGAATCCCATGGACAGAGCAGCCTGGCGGACTACAGTCCGTGGGGTCACAAAGAGTCGGACACGACTGAAGTGGCTTAGCATGCATGCATGTACCTGAAACAAACCAGAAAGTACCTGAAAGACAGGCACCAAGCTGGAAAAAAAAACAACAAAAAATCTCTATTTTTGATCTACCAAAGTATCTGTTCATGTCCTACAGTTTTAATTTCACTAGCCTTTGAATTAAGATAGGTAGGAACCTAATCTTAGGAAAAGGAAGTGTAAACTTTTAACGAGGGACACTTTAGGAACCCAAAACTGCACTAAAGAAGGAGGAGAAAAACAGATTCATTGATAATGAGTATCGGGCAACAGTCTGCACTGCCATCTATCTCCTGTAACGTTTCCCACTGACAGGTGCTCATCAATATCATATTTCTTTCATCTCACACCCCAGGGCTGCTCACGGCTCCCCCGTCCCTGGTGCTCCCCTGGAATTCCCCAGGGATGGTGCCCACCACAGGGTGCCAGGAGGAGCCCTACAACCAGGCCCTTCGATTCCTGCCATTGATCCAGCTGTGCGCATGCTGGCTAAATGCTACCAGGTTCAGGCTGGAGAGCAGGACTTGAAAATTCAGTGCTAATTACTGTGATTACAATCTGTGTCTCAAGCAGCCAGAGCCTCTGGGAAGTTGTCTACAAGAGACCTGTCTCTGTATCCAAAGTCTCAGTTTGAGAGATGTAGTATCTATATACCCGAGGGCTTTCTAACTCGTTAAGTTATAATATGGGCGTCAAGTCGTTCAGGATACCTTCTCATGCACCATATATGACTGAGGCAAGCCCAGAACACGGAGTGTTCTTAAGAGATGCAGCGGGGAAAGACCAACACAGCCACGGAGCCACATACATCACAAACACCGGCCCTGCAACCTGATGCTCGGACGGTGATTCTCGTGAGGTAATTTGAGATTCTTTGAACTCACTGAGGCAGTGAGTGGGGGCTTAAAGGAACGTGCTCATAGGCATCCTCCGTCCTCCAAGAGCCGGGCCCAACCTGTCCTGAGAATCCTGAACCTCTTAGGATGCATGCCGGTTGTGTATTTACCACTGAGCTCCCAAAGGCAGATGTAGTGGAGTCAGAGAAAGTGATTTCATGAAGATATTTATGTGACATTAAAGAATCCAAAAAAACGTTGATGTGAGAGCATGCTAAGATATCAGTTCATTTTCCTGGGCTCACCAGCGTTTCTTTACATACACATGACTCCTTTGGAAACAGGCTGGGGAGCAAGGCAGCTAGTTCTTCTCTGGACCAGGAGGCTCATTTTCCTTTCTCCACAGATGATGTGCAGATATGCTAGTCCCTGACCAAGTGTATACAAATAGAATTCTTCCCGGGGCATGAACATTAGAACAGAATTAATTGCTCTGAATCCTCATGCAGAATTCTAAAGGGATTTCTATTCTTGTGGCGACATCACAATGCTAGGTTTCTAGACGCTGCCAAAGAGCTGAGTGTGATTTCGCCTCTAACCCATCACGAGAGCCCTTGTGCAGCTGGTGAGCACCACACGGGCTTTCTGATTTGTGCCCAAAGCAGGGCTTCTGAGAAAGAGAGGTTTTTCAGGGGACACTCTGGCGGCAAGTGGGGTCTCAAGACAGTAGGCAAAACCTGAACTGTCATTTTGAGCCTGCCCCGAATCAGCCAACACACGTCAAACACCGCAGGGCCTTTATGAAAATGTGACTTCAAATATTTTTCTTTCCTCCCCTCATTTCCTTCTTTCAAGTACTCAGTTCACAAGGTGTGTCTGTAAGTGTTTATTTGGAAATGAAACCGCTTTTAAAGGGCTAAGTTGTTTAACATCAAGAACCCTGAAGATAGAATGCAAAAATATTCAGTATGAACTCATTCTATAGAACACCATTATTTGATGACTTACTTGCTGATTACTCAATCTAAATACAATTTTAAAAACAGAAGTGACTGCATGTTTTAAATTTTTGGTAACTTCAAATGGGTACTTTTTCTCCTCTTAAGAATTAAATGAAGTCACAGTGTTAGCAAAGCAAACCATTTCTGCATTTAAAATTTTTACTTAGCTCTAAGTCAGGAGCTCCTGCCACTCAAAGTGACCAATCCTGTAAGTCAAAATTTGGGGATACATTAAGTTTTTATTTTTTTGTTGTTTTTTCTGTATATCATGAGAGAACCAGCAAATCTCCTTAGTCTGTTTCTGAATCTGGGTCTGTTTAGTTAGCAATAAGAACTCGGCCCTTTGATTAATTTCTAAAATACACAACAGCTCATACAGCTCAATGTCTAAAAAAAAAAAACCCACAAACCAAGCAACCCAATTGAAAAGTGGGCAGAACACCTAAATAGACATTTCTCCAAGGAAGAAATACAGATGGACAGCAGACGTGAAAAAATGCTCAACATCCCTAATTATTAGAGAAAAGCAAATCAAAACTACAATGAGGTATCACTTCACACAGGTCAGAATGGCTATCATCAAAAAATCTACAGGTAACGAATGCTGGGGAGGGTGTGGAGAAAAGGGAACACTCCTCCACAGTTGGTGGAATGCAAACTGGTGCAGCCACTATGGAGAACAGTACGGAGGTTCCTTAAAAAACTAAAGATAGAGCCACCATACGATCCAGCAATCCCACTCCTGGAACATATACCTGGAGAAAACTCTAATTCAAAAAGGTATAGGCATCCCAATGTTCGATGGAGCAATGTTTACGATAGCCAAGACATGGAAGCAACCTAAGTGTCCATCAACAGATGAATGGATAAAGAAGATGTGGTACATATATACAATGGAATGCTGCTGCTGCTGCTGCTAAGTCGCATCAGTCACGTCCAACTCTGTGCGACCCCATAGACGGCAGCCCAGCAGGCTCCTGTGTCCCCGGGATTCTCCAGGCAAGAATACTGGAGTGGGTTGCCATTTCCTTCTCCAATGCATGAAAGTGAAGTCATGTCCAACTCTTAGCGACCCCATGGACTGCAGCCTACTGGGCTCCTCTGTCTATGGGATTTTCCAGGCGAGAGTACTGGAGTGGGTTGCCATTACCTTCTCCACAATGGAATACTACTCAGCCATAAAAAAGAATGAAACAATGCCATTTGCACCAAAATGGATGGACCTAGAGATCACATACTAAGTGAAGTCAGTCAGAGACAAATGTATGATATCACTTACATGTAGAATCTTTAAATAATTATACAAACAAACTTATTGACAAAACAGAAACAGACTCACAGACACAGAAAACAAATATATGGTTACCAAAGGGGAGGGGGGATAAATTAGGAGTATAATTCTGTAGATTATAGATATAGATATCTATAGATTATAATTAATAGATACACACCACTATATACAAAATAAACAACAAGGGTTTACTGTATAGCACAAGGAGCTATATTTGGTATCTTGTAATAACTTAAAATGGAAAAGAATCTGAAAAGGAATATATGTGTATACACACACACACACACACACACACACACACACACACACACACACACACAAAACCAAATCACTTTGCTGTACACCAGAAACTAACACAACATTGTAAATCAACAATACTTCAATAAAAAAATACAAAAGAACTCGGCCCTTTGGCCTGTGGACACTAATACAAGTTGATGAGTATCCAGCAAGGTGTAGCTCGGGGCCACTCATGGGTGTGGACCAACTTGCTTACCATCTTCCTTCCTGGTTAATTGTAGGGACCATCCAAGTCACCAACACTGGGTTTCTCAATGGCCAAGATACACTTATATTTGTTCCCTTTCTCAGACAAATTTCTCTAACAATTGTCTGCCCTATTTACCATACCATAGGCATAAATCTGTCCCCTGCAGGCTGAAAAACAGCTTTCTCTCTTACTCTACAAGCCCACTAAATAGAAAATGCACCAAAAATAGGCTGTGATCAATACAAATAGGTCCAATGAAGACTGCTCCAGAAATAATTTCAATCAATTTCATACAATTGATTTGTTCTTTCAAGGAGCCCTTAATTTACTCAATCCCTGATTGAGTTGTTACATGAATCATGAAGGATTAACTATGAAGATAAAGGCAGATATTTCAATCAGGGAATACCCACGATGGTTTAATTAAAGAATTTTTGCATCTCACTTACAGAACAGTGCTGCTTAAGTACAGCATGGCATTTATTTAAAGTGTCCCAGAGGCAATTAAGCCCTTGATTAACAATAAAATTTTCTTCCTTAACTTCATTCTCAATTACCATGAAGCTCATTTCTCATTGCCGGGAACTTCCAACACGTGGTACCCAATGGCTTTAACTTGTATGTGATTCCACATAAACCATCAAAAAGGGTGAGGAGGAACCGAGATACACAGGAACCATCCTTTTCTAAAAGCTGGAAGTCTTGTATGGCTGCTTGCTCACTCGCCTCCCTCAGCTTGCAGCCTAGCCACGTCCATGTATGTGTGATGCCCCTACTTCGAGTTATGGTAGCAACAAGGGGACGTGGTGACCAGGACAAAATTCCTCTGAGAGTTCAGCTTTTCTTGAACTCAGAGCAGACTTGGATCTGGTGACACCTTAAGCGTGTCAAGTATCTTGCACACACAGGAAGTCCAATCAATAATAGCTCCTACTCAGACTTCCCTGGTGGTCCAGTGGGTAAGACTCCGTGCTTCCACAGCAGGGCAGATGGGCTCGATCCCTGGTCGGGAACTAGGATCTCATATGCCACAAGGCACGGCCAAAAAATAGAAAAGGAAAGAAAAAAAAAAGCTACTACTATTAAGGATAAGACACCCCCTGTCTCTTCCCTGACCTCCGTGAGCTAGACACGTGGGTCTGGGATAGACTGTCGCCTAGGCTTCTACACAGGCATGCCGCTCACATACCCAGACAGACAGATGGTGCGGGGCACTCTGTCACATCTGGGAAACACACCTGCCAGGGGCACTAGGGAGCCCGCCTCCACGCTAAGGGTCGGCAGCACAGAACATAAAAATGTCAGATTTATATCTCCTTTCTAATGCCCCTCAAGTTTGCAGAACTTAATAGCTGGACAAGCTATATACACATTTGGACTTATCTGTGAATTTGTCATCGGCTCTACAAGAATGTTTCATGATTATGCACATTAATTTACATCTAAAAGAAAGAAAAATCAAAAGGATTTGGCCACTTTTTATTTTAATGCTAGTGACATATGGAATAAAAATTTGTCTGATTCAACAAATAGATACTGGACACATAAGCCAGGCAGAGAAATTCGAAAGCGGAGGAGAGGATTGGCCTGGGAGAAACTGAAGTCTAGCTGGGAGTCTGGGATCTCCCAGGTAAGAGGGCAAATTCTGACACTAGTTGGAACAGTGGGAGGGGCGATTCTGAGAAGGCTTCTCAGAGGTGGGGACAACAAACAGGGCCTTGGAAGGGGGAGGACAAACTCCAGAGGCAAAAAGTGCCTTGTGGGTGCAGTGCGATGAGGAAGAATGAGACCACCTCCTCAAGGGTCACCAGTGACTTTCTTTCTTTGTAAACGCCATGCCTGCCTTTAATTCTTATCTGTTGCCCTCCTGCATGTGGGGGATGGATTTTCAGGTATAAACACCAGCTATTTGAAATACTAAGACAGTGTGTCCTGTTTCTAATCCTGTACTCTGTCGCAGATGGTGACCAAAACAGTGACACTCAATATCCTAAAATTTTCTGACCTAAAAAACTCCCTTTTTTACTCTCCAGTGAGATTTATGCTTTAAAAATCACCTTGGAATATATTGGACTTAAGTATTAAGTAATAATTCTTAAACAGATAGGGTGTTCCTTTAAAATCAGAATCATGTTGAAAGGACCAGATTATATTTTGCATTATCTGAAGCTTATGAGAAAATTATTTGGAGGCTTCCTGTGGACAAGGGACAGAATGTCTGACACAGATACAAAATGTTTAAATGAAAGGTACCACGATTCATACATACTAAGGAAAACAAACAAGTTCTCAACGGTAGACTTTGTTCCTGCTTTTTTCTTTTTAACATCTGTTGTGTCCTTTATTTGTATTATCTCACTTAATCCTTCCAAAAATCCTATGAAATAGGTACTATTATTGCCATCTATTTTATATAAGAAAATAGGTTTATTTTATCCTGTAACCTTAAATTTTCAAAGAGGCAGCAGCTGACACTATTATGCCACATTTCACAACTGATGCCAGTTTTTTCAGGGCATTACACAAGCCAAAGAATATTAGTTCACATCCATACTGGCTTCACGCTTAAAAAGAAAACTGAAATGGAGATTCAGGCAAAGAATGACAGTGAAGATATCTTTTTCTCCCCTTCAAAATTTCTCTGTGTGACAGTTCAGAACAGAACTCAACAAACTTTATCTGAAAAGGCCAGATAAATTATTTCAGACTTGTGAGGCGAGAGATGAACTCAAGGGTATTTAACAGGGACTTGGGTAACAAGAGGGAACCCAAATTTCTGCACACTTGGTAATGACAAAATCCAAAACTAAATTGAGTACAATTTTTTGGTCATAAGGTTCTACCCATGAGAATGGCACTCCTTTGCTGGGGGCGGGTGTGTGTGCGCACGCGCAGATATAGTCAACTGAAGTTCAAAGGCAATGTTCCCTCTTCTCAATTCATTCATCTGGAAAAACATTCTTAGTTTGAGAGCTGAACAAAAATAGACAGCAGGCAGAATGTGGCCCAACGACCCTGGTTTAGAATATTTCTCTGAGAGTTTAGCCATAGACAACCTCATATACCCTGGTGCGCGTGTGCTAAGTCGCTTCAGACCTGTCCGATTCTTTGTGACCCTATGGACTATAGCCTCTGTCCATGGGCTTCTCCAGGCAAGAAGACTGGAGTGGGTTGCCACGCCCTCCTCCAGGGGATCTTTCTGACCCAGGGATCGAATCCGGGTCTTTTAGGTCTCCTGCACTGGCAGGCGGGTTCTTTACCACTAGCGCCACATGGAAAGCCCCATATGCCCTGGAAACTCAGAGTGTTGCAGACACAGGGCCCAAGTCACAGAGGAGTACTCAGCTCTGAATCACAGGCCGGGTACCAGTCCTGGTTATTATTATCCAGAGACATCAACAAGCAGAAAGCCTCCAGGGCCCCACTCCCTTCCCACGGATTCTCCTTTTTACCATCACGTGTTCACTCAGGAGCTTTGACGTCACTGCCGCACCTACTAGGTTGTGCTGCACTAAAGAGAAGTCAGTTTGTGTAAATCACAGATCAGTTTGGTGTATATTTTCCTGTATTTGTGGCATTAAAAAGACTCAATTTGTCTTATCCCCCTTATCTTGACACCAGTAAATCTCCTTTTTGGTAAAGTTTTAACAGATCAGTTTTGTGTTCCTAAGTGTATGCAGCATTTCACCCTCCTTTTAAATATAAACCCTAGAAACTCAGTCCTTTGTGGGTCCCCTGCTGTTTGTGCAACCACAGGGTAGGGATAGGGGAGGAGAGGGGAAGGAGGTGAGGAGGAAAGATCCTGGCTTACAAAAGTCCAAAGAGTATTTGACTAAAAAAATGCAGAGCAGGGTAGGAGACACGAATCAGAAATCCCACAAACAGAGGAGGTTATTTTTCTTTGAAAGGATTAAGGATTGTAGGTTTGCATGCTTACTCAGACGAAATAAAAAAATATTGTAACTTTTTGCCTCATTCAGTTTAGGTCTGAACAAGATAAAGGTCGGGCGCATTCAAAACTCCTATTATAATTATCTTCTTCCCTTTAAGATAATGGGACATTAGGTGAGAGATTTGGGGTTATACTCCACTCAGGAAACCATGGAGAAGAAAAGTGGGAAACACCCCAGAACTCGAGGGGGGACTGACCTGGTCCAGCTTTTCTCCGCCTTTCAAGGAGACAGACATTCTAGGTAAAGCTTGCTCACCATTGAGAGCTAAATTCCAGTTCTAGCATCAAGCCAGAATTCTGATTCCAGTTGTTCAGGACAAACAGGGAAATGCACACAGCTAATTTATAAAAGTGTCCAAAGGAACATGAGCTGTTTCTTTTGAGGAGAGGAACCGTATTTTCCAAATTAGTCCAACTTCTAGTTGATAGGCTAAACGCCCATGTACCTCCATCCTGAAGGAATGAGGGCTCCTGATGATTAATCATGCTTTCAGGAAGTAGTTAAACACTACTGTGTTGCACACTGGTAGTGCCCAAGATAAAAAGCCAGGGGAATAGGCGAAGGAGGAGAGGGAGGAAGTTAAGGCAGTAATTTTGACAATAAAGTGGAAAGGGCTTCAAGGGTTCAAACTACAACAGGGTCCATTCAATTCAGCTTGAGCAGCCCTCCTTGTCTATACCAGTAAGTCTGTTGATTCGCCTGATACAGCCAACTCCCCAGTAATTAAAATTTCTTAAAGGTTTCCTCTTCTTTAACTCTCCCTCCTGCACAGTACATCACTGGGACTACAAGGTCTTAAAGACTTAATCTAAATGACTGGCCGCAGTGATAAGGAAGAACAGGAGGCAACATCTGAGAGGGGGAAAGAGAGACCAAGAAATAACTTTAAGAACCACAATTTTAGGGAGTTGTGATTTTAGGAAGTTCTGCTTCCCAACGCAAGAACCGAACCAGGGTCTCCTGTATCACAGGTGGATTCTTTACCAACTGAGCTATCAGGGAAGCCCATACCTTGAATACAGTAGACGCTAATTGAACATATAAATGAGTAAAAAATGAATTTGTAAAAGCCCCCAAATCTTAAACTAGCTTTATATAAATATCTGCCCCTTAATCACTTAATAGTGATAATAATTATTTATAAAGAATTTTAAAAATTAGAAGAGCAAGTATAATTACACTGCTTACCTACTAACCAATGTACTCCATTAATCATGCAAATGAAAACAGTGACTGACACAGTCAGGAAATTTCTAAAGAAGTCAATGTATTTTTAAATATCTTTGAGTGAAGTATTAAGTCCTATAAAAACTTAAGGGTGGTGGGTGAGGGTGATGAATGCCTCTTTGACTACACACTGTGTTTTTATATTTTAGCTCTATTTTTAAGCTCTCAAGATATTTATAGCACTGAGTTTATGGCTATGTTCTCAGAGATAAGGAACAGGGGGTACAAGTTTTATTTAAAACTCACTTAAAATAGCAAAATTATAAAACAGTGATTCATTATCATAATCCTCCTGTGGACACAGATCAAAATACACAGGAAACCGATCTCTCTCTGAAAAGTGAAGAAAGAAAAGACCTCTTTAAAACACTGCCCTATAAAGTTGAAATCCTTAAAACAATTTGGTCTGAAAGATGTAGGCATCTTTACATAATATATTGCATCCAGAAAAGAGGGAAAAGAAAGAAAAAAAGGAATAGATACTCCCAGAAAAAACAAAGCCCCAGCAGAATATACTGCAAAAATGCAAAGCTTCTGATACTGGTCATGCAAATATACATATACTTTCTGTGTTTGAAAATACATCAACCCCTTAGACTCCAACAGAGAAGGAAGTAAATGACACATTCTACTGAACAATAGAGTAGAGGTTCCTGAAATGCTAAAGCAATATGAAACCATTTTGAGGTGGAGTTTGGGGTGGAGTTTCCTTTTTAGCTAGAAAACAAAGAAGTCAGAAGTGACAGCACAGGCCTTCTGAAAATCAGGAGAGTCCCAGGCTCCCCCATGCCCATCACTCGGCATCACCACCATCTGTGTTTCCCTACACTCTGTACATTAGACACGTCCATTACATGTCTCTCCTCCAACCTTTTCCCATCTCATGGCCTCTATCTCTTCACACTTCTGAAACAAGTGCATGGCCTTCTCCATCACTCGTCACATTGAGAATTGCAGTATTTCTGTTCTTTCGGTGAACTCATCAGTGGTTTGATGCTTTGAGGCATTCTTCCTTCTTTAAAAGCAAGATAGAGAGGGACTTCGCTGGTGGTCCAGTGGTTAAGAGGGGCTAGGGTTTGATCCCTGGTCAGGCAGCTAGATCCCACGTGCAGCAACTAAGATCGAAGATCCCATGGGCTGCAACTAAGACCTTGAACAGCCAAATAAATTAAGTGAAAGTCAAAGTTGCTCAGTCCTGTCCAGCTCTTTGTGACCCCATGGACTGTACAGCTCATGGAATTCTCCAGGCCAGAATACTGGAGTGGGTAGCCTTTCCCTTCTCCATGGGATCTTCCCAACCCAGAGATCGAACCCAGGTCTCCCGCGTTGCAGGCGGATTCTTTACCAGCTGAGACACAAGGGAAGCCCAGGAAATTTAGTAATTAATTTGAAAAAAGCAAGCTAGAGAGTCATTTATTCTGCTGTGAGGCTTTTTCATGTAAGTTATTAAAGTCACTTTCAGCTTATAAACAAAGCTTGCTAGCCCTATTTTGACCATGCCAGTCCTTCTAACTTTTCTACCCACATTCATGTTTCTTTACAGAGTGTGACCTGCCTATACTGACAAAGTACAAGGTGCAGAATCCTCGACGCCCCACCCTGAGGCCTTCCAGTGAAGCTCCCTGGGTCCCGGCGGGCTCCCTCTCACACTGGTGCTGGGGACTCCCTCCCAGCTGTGATTTCCACGGCCCTCCCCTCCACGGAGTCTGCCCCTTGGTGTCCTGAAGAAGCATCTGGGGCTAGAATGCTGATCCCCAGGGCCTCTGGGGCCCTCGTGCACCACTCTCAGAGGCAGCCCTGATCCTGAGTCTCACTGTCTCCACTTGGAAGGGACCCACCTCGGCCCTCCTCTTGGGCCAGTTCAGCCAGACCTAAGGAAAGATGAAGGGCAAGCATCAGTACTTGAAGCGGCAGTCCCGGATTCTGATTAGCAAAGAGGTCGGTAAGGCAGCCAAATGCTTCCTGCCCAGTCTTGGCCAGTAATGGGGCTGTCCCTGCTAAGGCCCATTTTCTGTGCCTCCTGCCTGCCACTGGGCCTGCCACCCTGTCCTTGCACTTGAGGCTATGGTGGTAATCATTTCATGGATTGTAATCCGTTAGGCTCCTCTGTCCAAGGAATTCTCCAGGCAAGAATACTGGACTGGGTAGCCATTCCGTTCTCCAGGGGATCAAACCTGGGGTCTCCTGCATTGCAGTCAGATTCTTTCCCATATGAGCCACCAGGGAAGCCTATTTCTACCACATCTGCTAGTCAAATTTTAAAAGGCGAACTCAGATGTTGAATTGGAGAAGGCAATGGCACCCCACTCCAGTACTCTTGCCTGGAAAATCCCATGGACGGAGGAGCCTGGTGGGCTGCAGTCCATGAGGTCGCTAAGAGTCGGACATGACTGAGTGACTTCACTTTCACTTTTCACTTTCATGCATTGGAGAAGGAAATGGCAACCCACTCCAGTGCTCTTGCCTGGAGAATCCCAGGGACAGAGGAGCCTGGTAGGAGGTCGTCTATGGGGTCGCACAGAGTCGGACACGACTGAAGCGACTTAGCAGCAGCAGCAGCAGCAGATGTTGAATGAAGTTCATTAACACAGGAAAGAAAGGCCTCAGCCACCCACCTGAGAGGCTGGTTTCCTGAGCACCCACAGGTGCACCCTGAGATCCACGGCCAAGGTGACAAGCTTTGGAAAGATGGGCCTACAGCACCTGCCGTCTACAGCCAGGGGCTGGTCTGGGAACAGCACTATCAGGGTAACACAGCACTGACTGGGGGTGCAGTCAGGACAGCCACACGCTTGAAATTCAAGAACGGGCTGAAAGTGGCCCAGGGGGTAGTGCTCCTCCTCCTCTATTCCTATTCTGTATCCAGGCTTCCCCAGTGGCTCAGCAGTAAAGAATCCACCTGCAAAGCAGGAGCCACTGGAGACACAGGTTCCATCCCTGGGTCAGGAAGATCCTCTGGAGGAGGGCATAGCAACCCACCCCAGTATTCTTGCCTGGAGAATCCCATGGACAGAGGAGCCTGACAGACTACAGTCCATGGAGTCGCAAAGAGTCAGACACAACTGAAGCAGCTTAGCACACATGCAAACTGTATCCACAGTTGAAAATCTCACTTTGCTAATTGACGGAGAAAGAAAAAGAACCTTTCAACAACTCTTGAGTCCCCCACCAGTGGGCCAAAGGCCATCTGTAATTTCTCTGGTCGCCTCTGGGGGAGGGAAGGAATGATGATGTACCTGCTGGCCCCTCTTCCTATCTACATACATTTCCAAAGCCCATCAAACTCTGAAGATATTCAGCCCCAAACTGACCAAGGTGTCCAAAAGTACACACCTTACCAGATGGAACAATGCCTCAGAGAGACACTGATGGCTAGCACCACCAGCCTTCACTGCCGGTGTCTTTTCCTTAAGCCTACTTGATACTCAAGCAGATGACTGACAAAGGAGTCTAATCTGAAAGGTCGTGGAAGAAAGATTCAGTAACTGACGTGTAAGTGGAGGCCCTTTTGGCTAAGATCACATATACATGATTTCCTTAGAAATAGCAGAGTACATCTGCTGGTCACCAACACTGCGTAAGGAACATTGCAGCATGCAGAAACACCCTCCCCCACTTAGGGCTCACATGTTTAAAAGGAGAAATCAAGCAGAAACATTCTTCTCAGGCTACTTGTTCTGAACTTACGATGAGAGAGAACTTTTAATGTAGTCCTTCATCCTAATCTACAGGAAGAAGACAACTGGATGGCCCTTACCACTATGCTTTCTCAAGATCTAAAATAACAAGGCCCCCCATAGAACTTCCAGTTCCATCACCTCATGGCAAATAGATGGAGATAAAGTGGAAACCGTGACAGATTTTATTTTCTTGGACTTCAAAATCACTGGGGATGGTGACTGCAGCCACGAAATTAAAAGACACTTGTTCCTTGGAAGAAAAACTATGACAAACCTCACTGCTGCTGCTGCAAAGTCACTTCAGTCGTGTCCGACTCTGTGTGACCCCATAGACGGAAGCCCACCAGGCTCCCCCGTCCCTGGGATTCTCCAGGCAAGAACACTGGAGTGGGTTGCCATTTCCTTCTCCAATGCATGAAAGTGAAAAGTGAAAGTGAAGTCACTCAGTCGTGTCCGACTCTTCACGACCCCATGGACTGCAGCCTACCAGGCTCCTCCGTCTATGGGATTTTCCAGGCAAGAGTACTGGATTGGGGTGCCACTGCCTTCTCCGGACAAACCTCACTAGACAGCATATTAAAAAGCAGAGACGTTACTTTGCCAGCAAAGGTCTGTCTAGTCAAAGCTATGGTTTTTCCAGTAGTCATGTATGGATGTGAGAGCTGGACCATAAAGAAGGCTGAGCATCAGAGAATTGATGCTTTCGAACCATGGTGCTTTCGAACTATGGAGGACTCTTGAGAGTCCCTTGGACAGCAAAAAGATCAAACCAGTCAATCCTAAAGAAAATCAACCCTGCATATTCACTGGAAGGACTGATGCTGAAGCTGAAGCTCCAATACCGTGGCCACCTGATGTGAAGAGCTGACTCATTGAAAAAGACCCTGATGCTGGGGAAGATTTAGGGCAGGAGATAAAGGGGGCGACAGAGGATGAGATGGTTGGATAGCATCACCGACACGAGTTTGAACAAACTCTGGGAGATGGTGAAGGACAGGAAAGCCTGGTATGCTGCAGTCCATGGGGTATCAAAGAGAGGGACAAGACTTAGCGACTGAACAACAACATCACAGAACTTCCAGAACACACTTATCCAGAAAGTTTTCAGCATTACAAAGCAGAAGCAACAACTGTCTTGGATTAAAAAAAAAAAAACACCCCAAAACTGCTATTTTAAATTAAGTATTAAGAAAGACCCATATTATACTGAATGGGTTTTTAGAAACACTCACCAAACACAGTAAAAGCAGTATAATGGGATCTGTAATATTACTTCTAACATTCTCTGTAAATAAAGACCAAAAGGTATCATTTTCTGTGAGATCTATTATAAGGTAAAAGGACAATTTTCTTCTGCAAGCACTTTGTACAGGTAGCTGTGGGAGAGAGAACTGGGGGGTTTTCAAGCCTCGATCTGTTACCAGGCCTGTGTTTCAGAGGAAACGATTCACTTGCTCGGTGGCCTACTCCTGCTATTTTCTGGATCCCAGATCTGACCCGAGAGCGGTTTGGCAGAGGCTGAAACACGCTTCTGTTGACTCTTTTTTTCCACTTGGTTTCCGAAGACAAGGTGCCCAGATGACCACAAACCTCCCATTTTACCAGTGACCTTCCACCCCGCCTGCCCTCTGATAAGACCTTTATCTGAAAAGAAGCTATAGCCCTGGAAGAAATGTGGCTTGGTTTTGGTGAGAAATTAAGGCTGTGGCCTCTTTCTTCTCAGCAATCACCATGCTGATTTTGGAAGGTTTCTACTGTACAGAAATATTTCAAACACTGTATCTGCAATTATGCTTCAAATAAGCAAATGAGGTGGGTATTCCCTGGATCTGAAATTGTGGTCTTTTCCACTGGATGAGGTTCTCAGTATACATCCCTGTTCTCTATCTGGTGGGGGCATAGAGAGGGAATGAGCAGGTAATTTCCTGGCTCCTGAGTGTGCATGATGGGAATGGGATGCTGATGCTTGAGGCCCTGTGGGTACTTCAGTGTCCCCTATTTCTGGTGAATTAGGAGTGAGATTGGAGAAGGCAATGGCACCCCACTCCAGTACTCTTGCCTGGAAAATCCCATGGACAGAGGAGCCTGGTAGGCTGCAGTCCATGGGGTAGCTAAGAGTCAGACACGACTGAGTGACTTCACTTTCACTTTTCACTTTCATGCATTGGAGAAGGAAATGGCAACCCACTCCAGTGTTCTTGCCTGGAGAATCCCAGGGACGGGGGAGCCTGGTGGGCTGCCATCTCTGGGGTCTCAAAGAGTCGGACATGACTGAAGCAACTTAGCAGCAGCAGCAGGAGTGAGATTCCCTGAGGATTCCACATGGGACAAGCCCCATGCTAGCCACTTTACCGTATTCAGAGAACTCTGTTCACTCACCAAGCCCTGAGCTCCTGCCTTTCAGGTGAGGAAAAGTAAGTGACAGCTTGTGTTCTTTCCATGACACCATTCTGCCTCTGTGGCTCGCTCGAGTTTCAAATCTGGAGAAATCCATCAGTCAAGCAACATCAGCATTCCAAGAGCTATTGTCAGGCTTGAGTAATCTATTCATAGACAGGCTGGTGGCTCAGACAGTAAAGAATCCGCCTGCAATGCAGGAGACCTGGGTTCGATCCCTGGGTAGGGAAGATCCCCTGGAGGAGGGCACGGCAACCCACTCCAGTATTCTTGCCTAGAGAATCCCTGTGGACAGAGGAGCCTGGCAGGCTGCAGTCCATGGGGTCGCAAAGAGTCAGACACGACTGAGCGACTAAGCATAGCACACAGCACAGACAGGCTTCAGAAAGAACACCCTCACCCTCACAAGAAGTGTAAGCTTATGACAAAGAAAAACTAGGATACGTAAGAGTTTCCAGTATTTATAATAATCACTGTAGATATAAATAAAAAACCAATTACACTGATAATTATAATAATGTTGATGCAATTCTATGAGTCCAGCATAAAATAGGAGTTTAATAAATATATGATGAATGAACAGGTTTGTCTTTAGGTTCTTAATCTGGGAACAATACCAAAAAAAAAAAACGAGAGGAAGCTAACATCTTATTCATTTCAAAACGACAATTTTTGGACTTCCCTGGTTGTCCAGTGGTTAAGATTTCACGCTTCCAATGCAGGGGGCACAGGTTCGAACCCTGACTGGGAACTAAGGTCTCACATGTTGCGTGGTGTGGCCAAAACAAAACAAACCCCAGATAACAATTTTTAAAACTTTTTTATGATTGGCTATTAACCATTAGCAGTATCGCTGCAATGATCATGAAACATACTCTAAAATTAGTTCTGAAATCTTGCCTTAACTTCTTTACATAAGCATATCTCACATATAAATTCATTAAAATAAGCCCAACTACCCCATTTTCAAATGGAAAACCAAAAAACCAAGCAATTCTATCCCCTCAGACCCCAGACTCTCTTAAGTCAGAACTGTTAACCTGTTGCCTTCATAAGCATGTGCAGTGGCTGAATTAACAGGACAGGAAGCTGCAGCCCTAAGAACCGGCCCAGGGTATCTTGTGAGTAAACCACAAAGGAGAGGGGATTTAAACCATCACAACGATGTTCCCCTGGGAGCCGTTCCGGTCCATCAGAACCCAAATTCGAACTTTTCAATGGCCCTTTAAATGTATGCACACCTAATAGACTTTGCATTTGCAATCAAGAAAACTGTATACCTTTCCAAAATCAGCTCATAAAATACAGTAAATACCTCATGACATTTTTAACTCAGTGCTTTAAATACATCCTAACCCGTTTCTGGGTTGCAACAGCCAAAGCGTGAATACCCACCACTGGGTTTCTACAGTGCAGTACTCAAAGGTCCCCTTGCAGCTCTCATGGCCTCTTGCAAACAAAGCTGGTAAATAAAAGAAAGCGGATGACAAAAGAATTCAGTTTCCTACCTGATCCTGACCAGCCAGCCCAGGGCAAAGCTTCAACTCTCCCAGAGCAGCCTCGGGGAAAGCAAGCACTGATCGCCCTTACTTGCCTCTTTCTTGCTTTTGTTTCCTTTGAGAGTCAAGCCTGCAACTTCCCCAGGATGTGAGTTTCTGAGTCAGAGGCAGATCCAATACCTCTAAAAGAGTTCACCATGGTAAAGCACCATCGTACTTACTGTTAGTTCTCTCCTCTTATGTCAAGGTTTCTTTCTGCCCCCAACCTGAGAGCGGGCTCTTCGCTGAGCCAAGATCTCAGATACTGGTCATGTTGAAAGGCTGGCCCTGCTCGACAAAGATTAGCGAGCTGTCTGCAGCAGTCCCTTCTCTTCACCATAGCCAAGTAGGCCCGATAAATGCTAATACTCAGCATGACGCATCAAGAACTTTAAGCCTCCGCAATGGCTAAGCAGAAAGTATCACAAATTTACTGAAATTATCTGTGGCACAAAAGAAAAGAGAAGGAATTAATCAAAGTCTCTCTCTTAATGCAATGCTTGATTGAACTACCCCAATCCCTTTTTAAATAGGATACTGGTGGCAAGTGACCCTGATGGCAGGCCCTAGTGAGACACACAAGGAACACTTGTTCCATTTTTTTCTTTTATGACCTCATTAAGGAGGATTTTGAAGATTGTTCCTGAATATGAGAACAAAGTGCCTTAAGACATCTCTAGCTTTTTGTGTCTTTTAGCCTTTTACTGCTGGGATGGCCTTTAGGTCTGTGTTTATAGCTAGGTACACTTACGCTCACACTCTTCTCCCCCTCCTAAAACAAGAATCGAGGAAGAGGATCTGGAGGGAAGGAGTCAGAGTTGTGCGCCTCTATGCAGAGGTACGCTAGCTTCTCAAACCACAAAGTTTTGCCAAGACCAACTTGGGTCCACGCTTTTTTCATCTCCTCCGAGTTGGAGCTGCCATTAATTAGCCCTGGCGGCTGTTCGGAGGCTCTTATCAAGGGAGGGCTCAGACTGCCAAATCTGCTGGTGTGAGAACAGTCCACCGCCAGCAACATTTTTTCTGCTTGTTTGTTGACTCTGCGCTTCGCTTTAATATGGAAGATTATATTTAAGATCAGAAACAAACAAACAGATTTACAACCGAAGGCTTAAAAGGCAAACAGCAAAAAAACCCAGCGAAGGACTGAGCCTAAATGTAGTATTTTTATTGACTTCTTAGAAACCAAATAACCTGGCATATTAGTGTGTGCATTCTGCAACAGACATTCAGCCCCATTGTACTACTTAGAAGAGAATAAAAAGAAACCCTACTGTTTGAAACCCAGCGGAACATCCCCACAACAGGGCACAACTGTTCCCTCATGCATGAATGGGAAGGAGATGAAAGAAAAGATGGACTTCTGAGGTACAGCAAAAAACAAAGACAACAAAAGTGCTGATCATGAGGGAATGACACAACTCACTGCCGCAAAAAGGATGAGAGAAAGGAGCTCGGACAATGCTGAGGACAGCCAAGTGACACGTGGGAGAATTGAAAAGTCTACACAAGTGTCCTTTCTCTCCACCCCTGAGGAAAACAATTAAACGCTGGTACATCTGTCATAGAAAAGATCACTGAAACCTGTTACCATCACTATGTACGGTAAACTCAACTGCCCAAACTGTAACTCTGCAATTAAACGCTGCCACCCCTGTTTCTCACCCTTGCTAAAATGAAAAGTGTTCACTTCTACGAGGCTTTACAACATCTGAATATGTTGAAACAGATGATAAAGGCTGAGGGGTACTGAAAATGTGTATGTATGCATGTATGTGTGCATAGAGGTTTAAAATACTCTATGTAAAAGATGGGCTTCAGGAATTGCTATATAAACTCAGCTTTTGTTTGTAAAATATTCTCTCCTTGACTCACGTTATAGAGATATTTGCTCTAAATTTTGCATTGGTTTTCATCCAGTAGCAGCTCCAAATATTTTGGCATTGTTTTTTTGTTCTCAAACCCCACTACCAAGAAGATATTGTTTGTAAATGCCTAATATGGATGAAGCTCACAATTGAATGCTACTTTTAGGTAAATGCTATCATTTGTAATGGGATGGGAATACTTTGGGGTGTTTCTGTTTTTCTTAAGAAACAGAGGCATGCCTGTCCACACTTCACTCATGTTGAGCCCTCCTAATAAAGTGTTCAGTGAGAAAATCCTATCAACCAAATACATTATCAACTAAAAAAACACCATATGAAATCCTCACATGATGCTTATTGCTCCGGAAGTCCACCAGCCTGGGAAGTCACACTGTTTTTAAGTGAGCTCCTGAGCGTTACTCCTTGCTTGATAATGTGCAGTCCCTCATGAAACCCCAAAAGCAGTTATTGACCCTGTCAGGATGCCTGATTAATGGACAAACGTAGTAATTGATTAGCAAAGAAGTGTGAATTAAAAGGGGGCACAGCATCAATAACCAGCTTCTAACAAAAGTGGTTGACGTAAAATGTAAAACAAGAGCCCGCGGCTATATCTTATCAAAGGCACGCTTTTCTTACAAAGGGGAGAGACTGGGAAATAAACAGGCCTAGTGTCCTGAGCCCTGTGAGTCTTTAACCCTTCCTCTTGGTAAGGGTACTGTGTGGAGTCAACAAGCAGGTTGGGAAGTGCCTGTCCATCCACTTGCAGTCCACCTTCAGATACCTAGCAGATGAGCCACTTAACTGTTCCCATTGTCCCAAGACTTAAGAAAAAGCACGTAAGAAGTCCTATTCTCTCTTCATTTTGTTTACTGCGACCTCTCTTCACTTATGTCCTCATAGAAAAATAAATTCTGCTTGCTCAGGTGTCCCTGGAGAGACAGGCAACATTATTCACTAGAATGTTGCTTCCATCTGCTTCTGAGCATGAAAAATAAATTTATTCAATCAGTCAGTCAGTCATCCAGCACCTGGTACAGGCCAGCTATTCTGCTGGGCGATACAGAGATGAATAAGGTTTACAGCAAGCTGAGTGAATGCAGACCCTGCTCCTGCTTAGAACGCACAAAAGTATTGCATAATCTAAAGCAGAAGTTAAAGGGAACTCCCTGGTGGTCCATTGGTTAGGACTCGGTACTTTTACTGCTGTGGTCTTGGTTCAATTCCTGGTTGAAGAACTAAGATCCCACAAGCTAAGAGGCACAGCCAAGAATAAATATATACATATAATAAAGCAAAGATTTATACATATCTCAGCTTGAAACAGAAAGGAAATCTTCAAGTCCTGAAACAAAGCAAGAATTTCAGAGCTGGAGTTCCTGGAGCTGATGCTGTGTCTACAGAGGGGCATCAGCCCTGGAACAAAGACTAGGGGCTGGAGTATCAACACCCTTGTGGCACAGAAGACACCAACTTGGGCTTGTGCAAGGTGAGGGAACTGGACAAACTAGACCCCTTTAAAAGCAATCTAATCCACAAATAGGGAACTAGAACCTAGATAGCACATTAAAAAGCAGAGACATTACTTTCCAACAAAGGTCTGTCTAGTCAAAGCTATGATTTTTCCAGTAGTCATGTATGGATGTGAGAGTTGGACTATAAATAAAGCTGACCGCCAAAGAATTGATGCTTTTGAACTATGGTGTTGGAGAAGACGCTTGAGAGTCCCTTGGACAGCAAGATGATCAAACTAGTCAATGCTAAAGGAAATCAGTCCTGAAATTTATTGGAAGGACTGATGCTAAAGCTGAAACTCCAATACTTTGGCCACCTGATGCAAAGAACCGACTCATTGGAAAAGACCCTGATGCTGGGAAAGATTGAAGGCGGGAGGAGAAGGGGACAACAGAGGATGAGATGGTTGGATGGCATCACCAATTTGTTGGACATGAATTTGAGCACGCTCCGGGAGATGGTGAAGGACAGGGAAGCCTGGCATGCTGTAGACCATGAGATTGCAAAGAGTCAGACACGACTGAGCAACTGAACTAAGAACGTCCACAAAGAAAGAGCAAGATAGTCTGAGGTATAGCTTGGGCTGTATTAAAATTTAAAGCCTTTTATATGAGTCATCAAAACCACAAGCCTGTGTTAACAGCAAGTACAGGCATGAAGTTTATACCACTTGGATGGGTTTGAAGTCACAGACAGAGAAATTAAAATTAAAAACTTGAGTTCAAGACTCTAAAACAACTGAGCTTTAGTCTGCAGAGAAGAAATGCAAAGCAGTGCTGCAAGAATGTATCCACAGTCCGGGGTACATGAACTCCCAGAGGTGAAAACAACCCCTTCTGAAGATGAGCTCACAATAGAATCCCAACCATGGAAGGAAATAAACCACCAGGAGGGAGGCTCACTAAGCACAACGTAAGGGTGAATAGGTATCTGGCGAGAGTCCCTGGGCTGCAAGGAGATCCAACCAGTCCATCCTAGAGGAAATCAATCCTGAATATTCGTTGGAAGGACTAATGCTGAAGCTGAAACTCCAATATTTTGGCCACCTGATGCAAAGAACAGACTCATTGGAAAAGACCCTGATACTGGGAAAGATTGAAGGCGGGAGGAGAAGGGGACAACAGAGGATGAGATGGTTGGATGGCATCACTGACGTGATAGACATGAGTTTGAGTAAGCTCCGGGAGTTGGTGATGGACAAGGAGGCCTGGCGTGCTGCAGTCCATGGGGTTGCAAAGAGTCAGATACGACTGAGAGAGTGAACTGGACTGAACTAGAAATGAGTGAAAAACCTCAGTAGGAATATGAAATATATATTTGAAGTTATTAAAAGTGACACAGGAAGGAATAGTAACCATTGAAAGATTGGGACAGTATTGGAAATAAAAATTAATTCAAAAGAATCAAATTTAGCATTTTTGAAAGGAAAAAAATATAGTCACAAAAATGAATAAGTAAAACAGTAGATTAGATATGCCTGAAAAAAGAATCAGTGAGTTCTGAGGTCACTTAACAGCACATGAAAGAACAGCGTAGGCAAAGGGCAATGAAAGGGACCAGGAAAACTGGCAGAGTTCAGAAAAGCAACATGCCCGGGAAGATAACCCCCTCCTTTAGCTCTCTCTCCTGCCTGGGTAAACATTCACAAATTCCCTCAAGTCCTGTGTTGACTTCGTAAGTCTCAATGACAAAGACCACTGACAAAAATGTGGTGCAGTGTAAATAATAACAGCTTTATTATTCCCCCAGCTCCACTGGGGCAGAGAAAAGCAGCAGACGGTCCCCGGAAAGAACAAATGTTAGTACTGCCCAGTCCAGAATGCAACCCGCCACATTGCTCTGGGCCTCTGGAGGGGAAAAGGAGAAACACTGTCCAATCTCAAGTTTCTTAAAAACAAACACACAAAGAAAAACCCAAGCCACCAATTTAGAGATAGTTAAGAATGAAGTTGGTTACAGAAATGCAGTAAGAAGGCTCTCTCCTCCAACTAGATCTTTCATCTTCATTTCATACAGATGCTCATCTGCATTTCCTTTTTATTGAAAGAACATACACATAAAAGCCTACAGATAAACTCCTACCTCTCGTTAAGAGTCTGGAATTGGGGCAATTTCTAGGAGTTAACAATTTATAAGAGGTTGTGATCTTTCCAAAAAGAGAACAGTCAAGCTGAGAAGTTGAGAAGAAATGTGGGAAGAGAGAAAAGAAAGTTTTCAACTACGGATTTTTCGGAACAGACACAGGAGTGAAGGGCATGGAAATTTTCTTGAACACCTGTTCTTGCTACGAATTTTTTTTTTTTTTTTTGCATACTCTTTCATGAGACAGAAAAGGAAAAAAATATAAGCTGAAAGGGAGCAAATGGATTCCCCATTGCCAGGAAATAGAGGCTGGTTCTCAGATCAGAGAGAAATACAGTAGGCAGAGGATGACAACATCCGCTGTATTCGCTAGCTGTGCTGTGTGTTATGAGCTAAGTTGCTTCAGTTGTGTCTACTCTTTGTGACCCCATGGACTATAGGCCACCAGGCTCCTCTGTCCATGGGATTCTCCAGGCAAGAATACTGGAGTGGGTTGCCATGCCCATCTCCTGGGGATCTTCCCGACCCAGGGATCGACCCCACGTCTCTTATAGCTCCTGCACTGGCAGGCAGGTTTTTTATTACTAGCGCCACCTGGGAAGCCTAGGGCTGTGATAACAAAGTTCTACAAACAAAGTGGCTTACACATTCAAGAGACCAGAAGTCTGCATCAAGGAGGGAGGGGCCTGTTCCAGCCTCTCTCCGTGGAACGTAGATGGCCATCCTCTGCCCGTCTCTCTTTACATTGTCTTCCCACTATGCTTGGTTATTTTGTGTTCAAATTTCCCTTTTATTTAAGGACACCAGTCATATTGGATTAGGGTTCCCCAACCTTAAATTAAGATTAGTTAAGTTAACCCCCTTAACTTATTTCATCTACATCAACCATACTTTCAAATAAAGTCACATTCTGAGTCCTGCGACCTCAATATATGCATTTTGGAGAGGAACACAATTCAGCTCATAACAACAGCTGGTATTTACTGGGTTCTTACTGGGTGCCAGGCACTGCACAATGCAACATTTCATGTAATTCTCTGAAATTATAATCCCCATTTTATAAATAAGGAAGATTGGGAACACAGAAATTAAGTAATTACCCAAGCTCCAATCACAGCTGGTAAATAACAAAGTTAAGATTTCAGAACCTGGTCCAGTGGACCCACCATGCTAAGCATTATCCTTTACTCTGTATCTAATAAGACCATGTTTCACCCTTTTGGAAATCTTTGTGATGGAATCAACAAATACATGCCCAAAAGAACGAATGAAGTACATGAGTGGGGGATGAACAAATTGGTGGGTGGCTGAGGATTTCTACATAGTGAGGTACTGCCATCGATGAAGTACTGATGAAACACTGCCATCGCCTGATAAAGTACTGCCATCATCCAAAGCGCTCATGTTTCCAAAAGAATCCTTAGGTCCACGTGGTAGGTCTACGTGCTAAGTGGCACGTGGCGGGGAATACACAGGCTGAGGAGTCTGACAGAACCTGTTTGGTGGTGGCAGACGCAAATGTTAATGATTTCTGTGTGCTCAATTTTAAAGAAACAATTCTGAAATGATTTTTGAACATTAACAGAAATGATGAGTTTTAAGGAGCTAGCCTGGTAAAAATCAGAGAAAGCAATGGCACCCCACTCCAGTACTTTTGCCGGGAAAATCTCATGGACGGAGGAGCCTGGTAGGCTGCAGTCCATGGGGTTGCTAAGAGTCAGACACGACTGAGTGACTTCACTTTCACTTTTCACTTTCATGCATTGGAGAAGGAAATGGCAACCCACTCCAGTGTTCTTGCCTGGAGAATCCAAGGGACGGGGGAGCCTAGTGGGCTCCCGTCTATGGGGTCGCACAAAGTCGGACACGACTGAAGTGACTTAGCAGCAGCAGCAGCCTGGTAAAAATACAGCTTGGGCAAGTACACACATCATGCAGCTCTATCAACCCCCTAATTCAAGGTCAACCATCATTTCAATAGCAACAAGATTAACTGCCATTACAAAGAGAACTTTTTTTAGTAACTAGTGTTTCAAACTTCTAAATCTGTTTTATCATAGATCATATCATTGTAAACGATCTCTCAAAATCATTAATCCAAAAATCAAGGCCAAATCTCTCTCTAAAAAAGTCAACTCAGGCTTGCACTTAAGTACTCAAGTTCAACTGCATGTGCTTGGAATAAAAAAGCTGAAAGGAAATACTTAAATAGTATAATTTATGCCTGGCTCCGCCAGCCACTTAACTCACTAAGAACAAAGATGTAAATCGGCCTATGAAAGTACCCCAGGTCCCCTGAGCCTCTCATCCTGTCTTGGGGGCTAAGTGTGATGCCTGGGTTTAAAACTGAATTGCGAAATATGCATTTTTCCAAGAGTCTGCCTCTAAATGTAGCCACCCTCCCCTCTGGTATTTAGCTGAAGGAATGGAGATCTGCCCCCATGCTAGAGGAAAAAATAAATCTGTGGTCAATTTAATGACATATTATTTAATATAACAGCAAAACAGAGTTGAACTTGACTGTATATGACTATCCCTTTCCAACGGTTTTTAATGCCAAATACCCAAGAAAGGTGCAATTACTCCAAATCACCTTTCACACAATGATACTCTATTGATAAGTTTTTGTCTCAGAAGTACAGAACATAGTCATCCAAAACTACTAAGAAACCAAAATCCATCCACCATCTGCAGCTCCAGTGCGTCACCCACAAGAGCCTCATAATAACTGGAGCCATTCAAGGAGGGACCTCTCAGAATGAGACGTGGCAAGAGACCTGGAGAGTGGTAGACAAAGCTTTGAAATGGTTTTGTATTTTCTGGGCATATTTGGCCCAGGAGCACATTGTATATTTTCCAGTGGCTTTGTCTTCGTTGTGTGTGTGTTCTTTTAATTGTGGTTAAATATACTTAACATGGGCTTCCCTGGTGGCTCAGATGGTGAAGAATCTACCTGCAATGCAGGAAACCAGGATTTGATCCCTGGATCAGGAGGATCCCCTGGAGAAGGAAATGACAACCCACTCCAGTATTCTTGTCTGGAGAATTCCATGGACAGAGGAGGCTGGTGGGCTATGGTCCATGCGACTGCAGAGTTGGATACTACTGAGCGACTTTCACTTTCATTCACATACATAACATACAATTTACCATTTTAATCATTTCTGATTGTTTGGTTCTGTGGCATTAAGAACATTCTCATCGTTATGCGAACATTACCACCATTCACCTTCAGAACTTTTCTCATCATTCCAAACTGAAACTCTGTACCTGTTAAACAGTGCTTCCCCACTCTCCGCCTCCTCTGGTCCCTGGTAACCGTTATTCTATGCTCTGTTTCCATGAGTTTCACTACGTTTGTACCTCAGGTAAGTAGAATCATACAGTTTTTGTCCTTTTCCATCTGGCTTGTTTCACTTAGCATAATGTTTTCAAGGTTCATCCGTGTTGTAGCCTTGGTCAGGATTTCCTTCCTTTTTAAGGCTAAATAATACTCTGTCGTACAGGTACACCACGTTTTGTTTATCCATTCATTCCCCAATGGACACTTGGGTTGCTCCCACCTTTTGACTATTGTGAATAATGCTGCCATTACCTGGGTGTGCAAATATCTGTTCAAGTCCCTGCTTTCGATTCTTTTGGGGCTATTTAGTGATATACCCATAAGAAGAATTGCTGGATCATATGGAATTCCATGTTTAATCCCTTCATTGTATTTTTCTTACAGGTAATGTTGTAAACAGATGCGTCCCTTGCAGCATGTGCCAGGTGCAGTGTGTGGTGAGGTTTCTAAATGCCAATTTTCTGAAAGCGCCAAATGAGTAAATTAAGTTAAAAAAGCAAATTTAAAAGACAGATGTGATGAAAACACTGCCTAACACATAAGAGAGAACCAATAGGTAGTTGCTGAATGAATGTGAAAGTGGCTTTAAAATCTAGCAGGCCTGGTTTCAAGTGTTGGCTGCTATTTACCAGAGGTATGACTGAGTCCTGCTTCACTCCTTTGATACAATGGGGATAATCTTACACAGCTGCTGTTATGTTGTTGGAATTAAATGAGACACTCTATGTGAACTGGTGAGGATTCCCCATGTGCACTAAATGCTCCATAAAAGGCTGCTATCAGTATTGCTGCCATGAGTATTCACACGACCTCTAGCTACTTATGGTCACAGAGATCATTTGGAAATTTGGTTTCCGAGCCCCACCTCCCCCCACCAAGGGCACCCGCGGCTGTCACTGAAACACCTCTACGCTTGCTCCACGCTGAGCTGAAGTGACAACAGACACGGGCCTATGGCTGTCTTACATCATCCTCCGCAGCATCACGGAAGCAGTGTCAACGTCCTGTGCACTCAGAAGGGAAAATACGCGCTCTGAAACTGACATCAACAAAGGAATCTTGACAATCAGGGTGGGAAAAAAGATCCAACTTCCCCGTAACGAACAGTAAATCACTTGTTTTCAAGTTCCTTCGTGCTGTGCTCAGAGACAAGAGAATATATTGACAGGATCCCAGAAATACCTTCACACTGAAAAGAGGAGTATTACAGTGTTGATTCTTGAGGCATAAAGTGTATTACTGTGGCAAATACACAGCTGGGTTCCTGGAAACCTTGGTCGAAAGGCCATCCATAAAACGCCAAAAGCCAGGACCAGCCATGTCTTCAAGCATCACAGTGTGAAAAGGAACATAAAGCCTTCTGCACCCTCAGCTGCTGTGGAAAAGTTGTCTGTTGTGATTCCTTGTAGACAGGGGCTGTCAGCGCATTGAACAAGGAAGGAGTCACAACTCCAGAGTTTACGACCCCAATACGACGGACGGCAGGACTGTCACTCCTAGGCTGTCGTCCTGTGCCCAACAAGGGGTGTTTACAAGTGACCATTTAGCACCTTCCTTGCGGTACTTTTACACCACGTTCCTGCCTTTCCTGTGGAGAAGAGAAGCGAGGAGAATACGCTTTCTCTTTGCTGCTGAAATCTAAAATTGGAAAATGTAATCACATGAGGGTTGGGTTCTTTTCTTTTTAATGGCAATGCTTAAAATCTCTTCTGTGTCAATGATGCAGGGGAAAAAAAAATCTTACTCCTTAAAATGACTCTTTCATAGAACATCAGGGTTAGTTTGTGAGTGGCACGTTTTAAAAACATTTAATCAGTGATCTGAATATACGTCAACACCTTCTGGCGGCGTGCTATAAAACGTGAGCCTTGTCAACAGCAACAGAAAAGGTGACACGCTTGGGACACAGAGCTTTTACGCTGACACACCGTAATAATATAATTTTAAAATTTATCATCTGTTTAGCTGCAAGCAACAACAATTAATCTTTTTGACAACTCATATAATGCTTTAAATTACACCTGGGAAGAAAAACAACACGTTCCAATTTTTACTTTCATTGTCTTCCAGGCCTTTGTAGCTACAAGTGCATACAAAACCACACACAATAAATTTTGTGATTAGGATTAAAATGTTAGCAAAAAATATTTCCCTTGTCACCTCATGCCCCCCTTTGCCTCAGTTAATAAAATTACTTAACACAAGAAGCGTAAGTGAGAGCGAGTCCCAGGGGGAGTGTGGGCCACCGAGGGTTCATTTCTGTCACGTCAAATGACATTTTATTCCCAAATCATTTAACCTACGACTTCACGTGACTAGTTATAGCTTGAACGGAATTCTAGTGGGGGCCCAGAAATGACACTAATCCTTTTCCTGGAAACTCCATCAGGGCCTGACAATCCCAAGCCCATCTGATACCAACAATTTAAAAACTACAGCCAGGCAAACTGTCTTCATAACATTCAGAAGCGTGTGAGCATATATGTGGTGTACGGTCTGGTCTTTTGCATGTCCTATGAAGCTTCATGGGGTTTAGATTAGACTACATTAACACCCTTAATTCATCTCTTTCCTATTATACCTTAAATCAAAGCATTTTTCCTAACATACCTGCTGACCCAGTGCCCTGCTCACCCTGAGATTTGAAAGTCTGTGGGTTAAAGCAAAAGCAAAAACATCAGCACAAAAGAGGGCTGACGTTACTCTCACTAGTAAATCACAAGCTTGTAACATTTGCAGGTGAAATGAAATGGGAAGGTTGTTGCAAATCACCCCACTGTACACAAATCTCTTTTTTAAAAAAAACATATTTTTATTCATTTATTTGGCTGTTGTTGCAAACCACTGCACTGTCCACACACCTCTTTCCTTTTAAAAAAAAATATTTATTTTTATTTCTTGGGCTATGCTGGGTCTTAGTTGCGGCATGTGGGATCTAGTTCCCTGACCAGGGATCAAACCTGGGCCCCCTGCATTGGGAGTGCTGAGTCTTAGCCACTGGACCACCAGGGAAGTCCCCACACACCTCTTTCAACCAGTCTTTCAAGACTCTGACTGTCCCCATTTGACAGAGGAGGAAACCAGAGTGCTGAGACTCTAATTCAAGGATTTGCGAAAGCCACATCCCAGGTGTTTTCTATTGTCACACACCCTAAATGGCAGCCAAGACTGAAAAACAAGAAACTAGCTCCAAGAGCTTGGCCAAATGGGTCTGGACACTAGAGTACAATGGCTTATGCTTTGGGCAAGTACCGGCAGCAGACACACAGGAAAAATATGAGCTCTGCGGCAAAGCAGAGAAAAGACAGTGTCAGGGGAAGACATAGGTCATGAGATCTAGGTGTGCATGTTTGTGAAAAAATAAGAGGGTTGAGCATGTACAGCTCTTTGTCTACAGGTATTTTGTTCTTTTTGGGTTTTTGTTTTCATTCTTTTCTTTTTCCTTCTTTCCCAAGTATAGGCTTTCCCAAGGAAGCCTCCCTGACAGGCTACAGTCCACGGGATTGCAAAAGAGTCAGATACGACTTAGTGACTAAACAACAAGTAGACTTTGATTCCAGTACTTTTTTTCCCTAAAGAATGATCAGTGTTACATGATTCTGGTGCCAGACTTCGATATGCCCCATAACTTGCTTTATGTGTTTCTTAGAAAAAACTGCAAATTCTTTTTCAGAAAAAGATTTTTCAGAGGAGAGCCTGCCATTCTACACAGAATATCAAACTTGCTTTAATGGCTATGCTGACTTGGGGACCATTACTCTAAATGTATATGTGGAGCCTCTAAGCAAAAAAACTTCATAAAGGTTTCCTTCATCCTTTGTTAATTACTGATGAACTAATCCTCCATATGACATGTCTCCCTCTGTGTCTGAGCTCTAACCAGCTGCTTGTATAGCATTTGAAACTGTAGCAGGAACTTCTAAACATGGACAGGTTATTTTGAAAGGGAGAATTCTGGGGTGAATTCTGGATCTGTGAGGGGACCGTGGCACACCCAAGGCACTCCGTTCTCACTGTGGGGACCAGGAAGCTAAGATGGAGGGCTTCGAGAATTTGCTGACATCTGTGCTCCTGATCTCCTGACTTCTGTCCAATTTCCTCCCAGTGCTTAACCATTTTCCTAACCCTGAAAGGCATAAAAAGACTTTTCCACCAAGGAGTTCTTTCCCCAACTATCAAAGCAGGGGGGTCGGAAATCCCCCATACTTAATTAATTGATATACAAGTTTCCTTTTAACTAAACCTAGTATTAATATTGAAGTCTCCGGCCTGAACCAGACCTCTCCAACTAGTGGGAAAGGCCCACTGATGTCCTTTCCCAGTACATACGCAGGAGAACAACTCTTAAAATGTGTTTAATTACAGGGAGCCCCTCACAGCATGGAACCGGAGCACTGGGATCTCAGAAAGCAATTTTCCATTTAGTTGGTACTCCTCAGCTAATTAAAAAACCAAACGGGCCAGCAATCTGGACAAGGAAGCAGTGCACACTCCACACGTTACAACCCAGGTAAAGGTACGTGTGAGCCTGAGTGGAGCGAGAGCCGCAGGAACCCGAAGGTGAAAAACAGCCCTTTACAGCAGTGGCCCTGAAGGATGGGGACGTGCCCTGCTGGTGAACGACACGCCGCCCTCTCACTTCCTGGCTGAGACACACGAACACTCCGGCCATCTGTTGTATGTGCAGAGATCCCCAACTCAGAGGAGAAGAAGAGAAACACGCTTCAGTTGCAGCTGGAACACACATGCTTGCCAATGATGTGGGCTCTTGGCACGGCCAGGATTTCAGGTTTGAGCCCTCAGTGACTGATTACTTTCCCCCTTCCTCAACTGTTTAATCAGGTTCCCCGGGTCTTTGCAGGAATCTGTCTGGGCAGGGAGAGTGATAAGGGAGGGAGGGTGCAGAGCAGCCACTGGCTTTCCAAGGGCCCAGTTCTCCTCTGACTGTTGAAATGTCTCCCAGGGGAAAGAAGGAGGTCCCAGAGGCCTGGTGCAGGTTGCGCCCACCATAAATCCCGCTCAGCTTCCTTCCATTTACAGTTTATTGCATTAACATTTCTTTTGTGCTGGCTTCTGCTGAGAAGCTATTGTAAATTTGGGCAATTACAACTTTGGTTCCATCCGTCCCTCCCCTCCTCGGTAGGCACTGGAACATCAAAGGTAGCCCGTTCAGCAGAGGTTGGCTCTGTCTCTTAAATCCAACCTGAAATAGATGTTATTAGGAAGAGCTGGCTCTGGACAAAAGGTAGCAGGATGAATTATAAAGACGCTGCTCTGACCTTCTGAGAAAGTCTTAAAATAAGCTTTCTTAAACTCCGGGCACAAGCTGCCAAGTCAAAGCCTGGGCAGGCACTGGAGGGCCTCCTTGTCCAAATCCTCATAAAGTAGATGAATGGGTCGTGTCAGACAGGCGTGGGCCCCTGAATGGCAAGGTTCTACCAGCCCGGCCTCTGCTTGCACCTCAGTGGTGCTTAAAATAATCTTTCTTTCAAAGCATCTGCGTAAGCCAGAGTGGGTCCCCACTGCTGCTGTGCGGCTGAGGCAGCCTGGAGGAAGCGCAAGACCCTGGTGAGGCCCCCAGCAGATATAAGGAGGGTCAGTAACCAGCTGGAAAGCTTGACGGACGGTAGGGAGCTGCTTCCATTCCTGACAAGCTGTCACTTGGTACAGGGAAGAGACAGAGTAAGTGTGTGCGTCTCAGGGGTGCTGGGGATTTCACTGGTCAGCTTCAATCTCAAAAACTTTCTGAGAACCTACTGGGTCCCGTGGTGGGTACTGGACTGGGAGGAGTGGGGTTCAAGGATGAACAGCAACAACCCTTGTCTCAACAAACTTAAAAGCCAGTGGAAGATGCAGGCCTGATGATATCTGACTGTTAAGCTGCTTCCTAACAAGTTTCATAACATAGGCACAAAATGCCATGCATTCTAGCTCTTCAACATGTTAAACAGAGTTATCATATGACCCAGCATTTTTACTCCTAGTTCTGCCCAAGAGATATGAAAACATATGTCCACAATGTATGAGAATGTTCACAGTGGCATTATGCGTAATAGCCAAGAAGTGGAAATGACCCACATGTTTATGATGCATGAATGGATAAACTGCAGTATATTCTTGCAATGAGACATCATAAAAAGTAATGAAATATCAATCTCTGCTACAACAGGGAATGTAGTAGTGTTAGTCGCTCAGTCGTGTCAGAGTTGTGACCCCTTGGACTATAGCCCGCCAGGCTCCTCTGTCCATGGAATTCTCCAGGCAAGAATACTGGAGTGGATTGCTACTTCCTTCTCCAGGGGATCTTCCTAACTCAGGGAAGGTCTCCTACATTGCAGGCAGATTCTTTACTGTCTGAGCCACTAGGGAAGCCCCACAACAGAGATGAACCTTGAAAACATTACGATAGAGAGAAAGCTGCTGCTGCTGCTGCTGCTAAGTCGCTTCAGTCGTGTCCGAGTCTGTGCGACCCCAGAGACGACATCCCGTCCCTGGGATTCTCCAGGCAAGAACACTGGAGTGGGTTGCCATTTCCTTCTCCAAGAGAGAAAGCAGCCGGACACAAAAAGGCACAACCATATAATTACAATTATATGAAGTGTCCAGAATAGGCAAATCTAAAGATTGGGAAAGTGGACCCAGGGATTCTCAGGGAAGGGAAGAGGGGAATGTGACAGCTGATGGGTGTGGAGTTTCTTCTCCACCAGGAAAACATTCTGGGATTAAGCACCACTGATCATTGTACAACTTTGTGAATAGACTGAAAAACTTTGAATCATACATGTTAAGAGGGTGAATTTTATGGTATTTGAATGATATCTCAATAAAACTTCCCTGGTGGCTCAGACAGTAAAGAACCTACCTGCAATGCAGGAGACCCAGGTTTGATTCCTGGCTATGGAAGATCCCCTGGAAAAGGGAATGGCTACCCACTCCCAGTATTCTTGCCTGGAGAACCCATGGACAGAGGAGCCTGGGTGGGCTAAAATCCAAAGGGTCACAGAGAATTGGACAGAACTGAGAGACTTAACACATTCATTTTCAATAAAACCTGTACTTTTTTTTTGGCTGCACCACGTAGCTTATGGGATCTTAGTTCCCCGACCAGGAATTGACCCCAGGCCCTCAGCAGTGAAAGCCCAGAGTCCTAACCACTGGACCACCAGAGAATTCCCAAATCTTATTTTAAAATGCTATGGGAGTTTAGGGTTGGGAGTAATGTAACTAAGGGAAAAGGAGTGTTATATATGCCACCTCTGCTTGTATTAAGAACACAGTAAGGATTTTAAGCACTTTCTTAACAGGAAAGCATGAATGAAGGAAGAGAAGAGGTTACTGGATTCATTGCTCACTTGGATACCTCCTGGTCCGAAGAATGGACACTGAGTTTCTACTTTCTGGATTATTGTTATTGTGATACAGTCCTTAGAGATAACATTCTAAAAACACAAGGATTTAGAGCGCTCTGTGCAGTGTGAGTTTCAGGTTTTGCGGATCCTAGAAACTCCTGTGTTCCCACCACCCTCCAGGCTCTGTTTTCATCATCATGTGGAGCAGCTGATATTTATCTGTCTTTTAAGCAATTTGGGGGCAGTAACTATCCCTTTCATCCCTAGTACCAGCAGTACATACAATAGAGGAGACTCAACAAGTGATTGTGGAAGAAGGAAGGATGGATGAAGGGAGGGAGGGAGGAGGGAGGGAGGGAAGGGGTCATTATTTGCTTATAATGAGTTGATAGTCTAATTCCTCAGGCTTTCTTATCTCTCCATTTTCTTATCAGGAGGTGTTATTACACTAAAATTTTTGGTACTCTAATGCTGTTTTTGTATGTCAAAAGTCGTCAAACAGCAGCAGTTTCCTATGGTTCACTCTAAAACACAGTCACAAGAAACAATATCATTTCAGTCCTATTTCATTACACAAATGTGTTTTGAACCTGGGGCTCTGGAAGCTCCGTAGGGAACACCAACTTAGAGGCAAGGGGAAGGTCTCTGATCCTTCTCGTTGCTGTTCAGTCCAGTCGTGACTCTGCGACCCCGTGGACTGTAGCCCACCAGGCTCCCCTGTCTTCCTCTATCCCCTCGAGTTTGCCCTACTACCTCCTCCAAAAAAAAACAAACCAGAGGTTTTATATTGAGTTGGTTTGAACTAAAGACCTAAAGACACATGTCTAAAAATTAGTTTGCACAGTTTATTTACAACTCTAGACCAACTTGGTTATTCACTAAGAAAATGACCTGTAGGTCCAGAAAATAAGGAGTAATGCTTAAGCTCTTTGCTCTCTGTTCCGCTGAAAACCATAATGCTGACAAATTTTCAAGCTACCTACCAACAGGGCATCTAAAGAGAGGCATCTGCAGGAGAGACAGCCATGCTAGAAATTCTGCACAGGGTGGCGACAGGCGTTAGAAACTCGAAGCAGTAATCCAAGGGTTAATCAGGAAAGAGACTGAATCCAGAAAGTGCTTATTAACCCAAGCCTTTCAGTACTGTCTGTACCACCCTGCTGCCTCTAACCAAACAGGACACTGTAGGTCTCAGGATGACAGAAAGCTTTTGTTGAAGTAGGAGGCTGACAGCTATCTGTGAGGAGGGTTTTTTGTTTATTTGTTTGTTATTCAAATAACTTTCCCCCCTGAAGAAATTCAAAAGGAAAATGTCAGAAGTCTGTGATTAATGATTTTTTTAAATAGATGGGATTTCCACACCCCACCCCCGTTGAGCTGAAAAGTATGTATGGAAAAGGAATCCACCTCATTAAATGGTAAATCCTCATATGTAAGTTTGATATTGATTCTTTCAAAGAAGTTGTGCTTGTAAGTCAGATGAGGGACAGGAGGGTGTGTCTAAGTATCAGCGTTCTCTGAAGGGCAGCTGTTCAGGAACATTGTCAGATCTTAATGACAAGCAGAACTGGAACTCTGATGATCAACTGGTGATGGGGAAATCACCCAGTCCTGTCTTCTCCTCCAAGCTGTGCATTTTTAATGTGCTTCCTAAAATACCTTCATAATTATTTTTTAAAATACATGCTGTGGGGAAGGCTGGGGTGGCCAGGGAACGTGGTCACCGGGGGTAGGGGGTTGGAGACAAGGGGAAGATTCCAGAAAGGAAAAACCTACACTAAAAACTACTTCCTTTTAATTTTTTTAAAAGGTTCCTTTTAATCAGCTCTTAGAGCAAAGACAGAAGCTGAAAACATTCCATGTAAATGAACAGCAAAGGACTCCAAATGCTTAGCAGACCAGAACACCGGAAAGAGCTCACTTGGTATCGCCAGGCATGACCGGCTTTAGTGGATTTAACAATAAAAAAGAAGATGGCGCCAAAGAGCCAAACTACATGGGACCTGCCCTTCCAGCAAGAAAAGTGGGTAACACTTTCCACTGGGGGATGCGGGGGAGGTCTAAGGAGATAAATTCTACTTAACACAACAATGTGGATAGCATTTAGGCGGCATGCAAATTTCATCTGCAAAGCTTGCAAATGGAATGCAATTTACTGCTCAAAGGATGTAACCCATTTGAGTTAGAGAGCTAGTTAATAAAACCTTCTAGAAAAGAATGCAGAGTTAATCGCCATCCATCTCCTGGGCTATTTCAACTTGGCTCTTTTTATTTGCTGTTAAGCAAAATTCTAAATATTGTTACAGCAAATCATGTTTCGATAAAAGAAAAGACAAGTTAGGTTTTGGTCGAATTTAAGTCCTTTAATAAAATCCTTGATAAGTTGAAGCTGAAGCTGCTTTTCTCCTCAGAACTCGTTCTGTGGTGGATAAAATTTTCAACAACTATAAAAGTTTCAAGTAGGGTCACATCTAGAAAGTAATAGTAAATAAACGTAACCACTCATAAACAGTGCTAGATCTTTTTGCATTCCTGAAGTTGAAATAATTGAGTACAATCTTCAAAAAACATTCACTTGCAGATATAGTTGGCACATGGGATATAAACCCTACTCCTTCCTTGCTGTGAATCATCGAATTAAAGATAGAAATTATTTTTATCTCCAGTTTTCCTCCTGACTTTTTCTTCCCCTGCAGCATGCCTGCACTAAATAATTTTTGTTTTTCACTGATAACAAGAGAAGTTTGCGCCAGACTATTCCTCTGGGACAACCTGTCAGTGATTGCAAGGATCCGATTCAAAACTTCCTGCAAATAGTGCGCTCACGGCTCATTCTTGATTCTATTTCCCCCTGAAGCTTGCTGAAGGAAGCATCTTGGTGCTTCTTCATTCTATGTTGGTATGTGTGCTTCTGAATTCTGAAATTGAGAATGAACCATATCCACTTTTCAATAACTAGGCTTAAAATGTCAAAGATGTGATAAGTCGTTGAGTAGAACAAGATATTTTATGGATTTGTATTAAGCCCTAAGGGCTGGATGCTAAGACCCCCTACACTTCAGAGTGTTGAGTTCAGCCAGCCACTTGCTAAGGGTGCAAGGGGCAATGCTTGGGGTGTGAGGCTTACTTTATGGAGCATCCTTCAACACCTGAGTGGGCAGACCTGGAAAGTGCAGGCCTTACCTTGGCCACAGTCCCAAAAGGCACATCTGCACCACTGGCTTTTGTCAGGATGAATGATGGCATGAGTCATTTCAGGAAAGCAACCCAGTTGCCAAAATATAACTGCCAAAATATTTGGAATAATGTAATTTAGCACTTTAATGTCATTTTACTTCCTGAATTTTAAAATAAGGAAGAAGTGGCCTCTGGCCATTATAGCTCTTTTTTGCTCTGTGCGTTCCTTTCCAGCATCAGCTATTTTCACTATACTCCATCCCACATTGAAGCTGGAAGAGATATTGAGCATATTTCTTCTCTCTTTATGTCACCACTTCCTCATTCTCAGTTCACTTGTTATTCTCCTAGTAATGCTGAGTCTGTATGCTTAAAAAAAAAATTTTTTTTTTGACTAAAGAAAAGCCTAAGGAATGATATCATTAGCAAATGCAAATATGTTAATTCACATAAAAAGATAAGGCTTAAAAAGTCCAACCTGTCATATGTAAAATTATTTTAATGACATATTCAAGAAGAATCTGGAGATTATGCTGCCAAGAAGGCAATACTTTTAAGGCAATCTTACAAAGTATATGAAATCACAGACTGTAATATCCTGCAACTATTTTAATTTTAAAAGCTCAGTTTACAAATATATACCAATATTTTTCTCACTTTTAATCACTCCCCCACTGTTTTAGCATAAGAGCTAAAATAACCTAAAACTGCCCCTTAAAACACACACAGCAAGTCTGTTACACAGATCGAGAAAACAAAAAATGTATGAAGGAAAGAATGTTTTAAATAATCTGAAACAGAGTAGCAAAAAAATGTGTGGTTTCTAGGTTTCAGCTACTATTAAAGAATTTTCCTGGGAGAATTTTACTTTAAAGCAACTCTAAATGAAAATGCATATAATTAAGGGAAAGACCATTGCTTCAAACAGATTGACTGTCTTTAACAAGTTTCTCTCTTTCTAGCTACTCAGATATGCTATATTTCCTAATTATCACCTTTTAAGGGCCATCTGGGCCCATTCCTCCCCATCAGGGGGCAATTCCATTTGCATTGTTCCTGGGTTTAGTCATGATCAAGTAGTCTGGTGGTAAAGTTCATTAGAAATTAGAACAGAAGCAGTTAACCCAACACAGTAAACCAAGTATCTGATGCTTAGGCACCCACAGGAGAGACGTAAGCCCTCCCTACCTATTCTCACATAACTAACAAGTCTGCCATGTGCATTTTATCAAATTGCTTAAAGAAACATTCAGCTAGTCCCTGGCCAGGTATGTAATGAAAATTTGATTAAGCCTCCTCATACTGCAAAATATTTCTCAATTAAAGCAACGTAACGATAGTCCCTTATGTCTTCTGGTTCCAAAGTCTATTAAAAACCCTTTAATGATTCCCTCATTTAGCCTACCATTCACAAGCAGTATACCACTTCCTTCCTGTAGAGAACACACAAGAATTATCCTAATTGTATTTTCTGTGAAACGAATGCACATTGCAGAGAAGGCGTATCCAACCCACAGACCGACACTGACGGGTATGGGTTCCAAAGACATTCCCTTTTGTCCTCATCAATGGATCACCCTATACATTCACACATTCCTTACAAACGTGTTTGTGTGCCAAAGGGAAGCTTGGCCCCTGGATGTGCTAGATGGTTAGGCAGCTGCCCTACAGCAGGGCTGATTGCAAATAGCGTGGCTAATTCAAGGCAGCCACATACAACGGTTCCCGCTTCATACCTCGTAAGGTTAGATACATAAAACCCAGGAAATAGTTACTGCCTCATCTTGCAGTTTCTGAGCCTGGCTTGCAATGGCCATCTTAATCCGAAATGCCAGCCTATTGAGATCGAGAAGGAGCGCTCCCTACTGAGACCCAGAGCCTCATCGGGCTACACCTTAGTCTTGCAAATGAAGACAGCTGCAGCAGGCCCTAATCTATGCAAGGCAGGTGTAGCCCTGGGGCGCTCCGAAAGTGACCCTAGGAGCTCTTAGGGCTGTGAAGTTAAGAAGTTACTGTTATAAAAAGACATTTCATAGCCTCTCATTATCGAGGTTACTATGCTTTTTAAAAGAACAATGGCTTATTTCCTCCCATTTGTACCTTGGTTTTCTCCTCTGCCTTTCTGAAATTCCCTTATTTAGACAGTCCCTAATTCTGACTCCAGCTGGGACACAGCAAATCAGTGGCCTAGCTCACGCCTAAGCCATGCTACTCATTCAATGTTTTGTTGAAAAATTGGTTCTACATCAAGTTACTCATCCTAAAATCTACTCTTCATACATTAGTAGAGATTTCAGGACAAAAGTATGCCCTATAGGATCTTTCTGAGGTCTGATTCGTAAATAAAAATAATTCAATGTTGCTTCATAAAAAGAATCTACAGCAAAACATAGCACCACTGAAACTGAGCCAACAATAATTAACTCAAGAAGTAATCACTGAGTCCCCCCTTTCCTCTCTCACCCTCCCTTCTCTCTCTCTTTGAATGTGTTAAAACAAATATATCTATGTCGGAAGCCAGTTCCTGGTCTCCAGTGTCCTCCCAAAGGCTGAGGAAGCAGAATGTCAGGGGTGTTTCTGCCTTAAGAGGGACTGGGGTGCACCTGGGGAGGGCTTGGCTGGGTCACCAGCAAGGCCACCGCCTGAGGCTGTGCCAGGACCCTGAGCTGAGAATATGTGGAGGGTTCCTGGCAGAAAAGGGGACTCAGCAAACCTTAAAGCTTATCCTCTGGGAAGACCCCTGCTCCCCACCCCCATTCTGAAGGACTGAAGTTTTGCTCAGATGATGCTTAAGTCATGTAGGTCTCGACAGAAGAGGCTGATGAAAACCCAAAACCTTATATGTGATTACTATACTGAAAGCTTGTCATTAAATGTCATTTTTAATAGTATTACTTTGAGGCATACTTTGGCTTTCCAGGTAGCTCAGTGGTAAAGAATATGCCTGCCAATGCAGGGGACGCAGGAGATGTGGGTTCGAACACTGGGTCAGGAAGATCTCATGGAGGAGGAAATGGCAACCCACTCCAGTATTCTTGCCTGGAAGATCCCATGATCAGGGCTCTCCTAGCCCTGAGGAGCAAAGCAGGCTACGGTCCATGGGGTCCCAAAGAGTCGGATATGACTTAGCAACTAAACCCACAACAACAAAGGCATACTTTTAAAATCTGGGAGCTCATATGTGAATTTTGAAGTAAAGATGATAAATATTTTTAAACACTAGCATTTTCTTGAAGAATTATTTTAGAACTTTTAAAAATCAGTTCTCCTTTAGTTTTCTACCCTTCACTTTAGGAATACACATAATAGGATTTCCCCCCACAATTCCTATAGAACTGTTGAGTCTTTATAAAAGTATAAAATTTGAAACAAGTGCAGAAAGCCTGTAAATGTGCCAGAAATACCGGGCTACACTTCCACACCCATTACCTCTAACAATTTCACAAGAAGGGGCACATTTTCATGAGTTGTCTGATGTTTTAGCAACAAGACTCCTATGGGCTTTAATGGAAGTCACACAGCTAAAACTCCATGTACCACTTTGAAAATTTAAGAGTAATTGCTAAGTCCCCCTTAGAGGGTCATAGAAATATTAAAAACCAAAGTATTTTGCTAAGAACTCCAATTATGCCTGAAGGCTTACATCAGATTTTATAAAATGATTGGTCACATATATAATGTACTCTAATGCTGTTTTATTGGCTGGTTGTTTTCTTTATAAAAGAGGGTCTTTGTGAAGTCCTGTCTGAAAGGGAACATACAATACGGTGAACTGCCGATCTGGGGTTCACCTAAACCCACGGCTCAGTCTTACGGGGGAGGGGTGTGTGAGCAATAAATGGACTTAGGAACATTTTACCTTGTTATTTATAGACCCAGAAGGGATCGTTTGGTTCACTGTTCCATCAGGCTGATAGATTTTTAAGAAATATATTAAACTTTTGAACAAAACCAGTCTGCTGCCCTGGTGGATATTCATCTTCAGAATCTGTTTCGACTGAGTCGGTGCGACTGACCCTCCACATGTGACGCAGTGGCAGCCTTTGTCTGAGGACCCCTGTCATAAGGAGAACTTCTGACCTCTTTCTGGAATCATGCATAAGAAGTTTTATTAATTTGAGGGAAGAATCCAACATTTCTATTTAAATAATTTCAAACTAACAGAATGGCTGCAAGCAGAGCACCACAAAACTCCTGAATACCCCTTACTGGATTCACCAAGTGTTAGCATTTTGTCACAATTGCTTTATTATGACTTCCTCTCTACATCGATTGACTGATGTTCATATATGATATGTGTGCTTATATTTTCTTCTGAACCATCTGTAAGTTGTAAACATTGTGTCCCGTTACCCCTAAATACTCCCCCAAATCAAGGACACTCTCCTACACAACTGCACCACAATGTTCAAAATCAAGAACAACATTGGTACCATGCTGTTATCTATTCCATAGATGTAACTGAAATCTCAAAAATTGTCCCAATAATGTAATTTATGTCCATTTTTTTTCCTGGCCCATGATCCAATCCCAAATCAGTCACTGCATTTAGTTTTCACATCTCTTCAGACTCAGAAAAGTGCAATACTACATCTTCTTAAAGATTCCTCACAGGATCTCTTTGGTAGTACAGTGGATAAGAATCCACCTGCCAATGCAGGGGACATGGGTTTGATCCCGGGTCTAGGAAGATTTCATAAGCCATGGAGCAACTAAGCCTGTGTTCCCCAGCCACTGAGCCCACACTCTAGAGCCCATGAGCTGCAACTACCGAGGCCTGTACGCCTAGGGCCCGTGCTCCACAAGGGAAGTGACCACAATGAGAAGCCTGCGCACTGCAGCCGGAGAACCCACACGCAGCAACAGGAACCCAGCGAAGCCAAAACTACACAAGCCTTTAAAAGCACTGTGGTATCAGTATTCTCTTGTACACATGCGGAGGAAGACACTGCTTCTAAAGAATGCCTTCCGTTTGCTGTTGTAGGCATTGCCACATTGATATTCTCCCATTAGAGGCCAACTTCTAGCTGCCACCATCCATAAAAATATTAGCCAGTGAAATCTTCGCCACTATATACCATTCTGGTTTCCGTCACAGTCCTGAATGCAAAAGTTTCCCAAACAAAGATCGAAAAATGCAGACTGAGCATCCTAAATTTTTATATTAAATATTGTCCCAGGAATCAAACATGGGCATTTAGATACTGTTATTTAAATTCTAAATATGTGCACTGGAGAATAATACACTTTAGGATGCCATTTCACACACCAGGACTTGACGGGTCAAATGTTTTCTCCGAATGAAGTTGAACAGGCCCCTGGAAATCTGAAGGCAGTTGCTGAATGTTGTATATAATCAATGGCTAGAGCAATCTTGTCTTTAGAACATTTCTTTCCATTTCGAACAGACATCTCCTTCTCAGTATCCTCCTCCCATTTTGTAAGCAGTAGAATTACGGTTCATATAAAATGGGTTGTGGTTACTCATTACATGACACCTGGACAGATGGGCCCTTTGCAGATATAACAGGTCTGTGCTTCACTACCACCCCTCCACACACACAGTTACTCACATCCCCATCTGAGGGGCTCTAAGAGTGACTCAAAAGGTAAACAGAAAGTCCCAGCAGAGTGAGCATCTGAGTAACGCTCCAGGAAACAGATTCCTCACTCAGATCCTCCAAGTGAGGAAGGTGTAAGTAGAATACTCCAAAAGACCACATTGTTAGGAGTTCTGGGACATTAAAGAGCACTTCTTGATGCTCCCAAAAAACTGCAGTCTCCCCCCTTTAAAACATGTACCCAGGGCAGAGTTTAATTAGCTGTACAATTTAGGTCACAAAGGTTTTTTTCTAAAGGAGCAGCATATTAGCAGCACAAACAGGTTTAAATATTCTGAATGAGAAAAACCAATCACTGCAGACAGACTCGATTTTTCCTGCCTGGAGCAAGGACCAGCATTTGGTCAGTCCTCATTAGATGTGTGGTGAGTGAATGAACGCTGGGAGAATTATCTTGTACTTTCTGTTTTTAAAGAGTTAACCTACATAAAAATATCAAGAGAGTAAAAATATTTCACAGTAACGCTTACTGCCTACTTCTTTAATTATACAAAGGATGATTGTAACAAACCTGCTTCTAAAACAAAAAAAAGGATAATAATATTTTCCTAATTTTGGTTTGGTTGCAGAAAAGGCAGATTGGTGCATAATTAACAATTTGTTGGTGCAAATTTATCTGCATCTTTTAATTGGTGTTAATTAGATTAGGACTAAAATTTCTTTAATCCTCTATCTTGCCTTTTTTGATGCAAACTAATTTTCTCAGCTGGATGTCAAAGTTTCCCATTAATTACACTTTTCTAACTGGAGCTTCTTCAACCACAAAGACTCAAACATATAGAACGACAGCAGTTTTCAGAAGGCCTAGGGACCAACCTTTTGGGGAAAAGAAGGAACAGTGAGAGCTGACACTTTGGAGATAAGCAGTGAACCCACCCAAATTCACTGGTGAAGCAAGGCTTCCACAGCAGATCCTGGCCTGAGAGGAGCCTCCAGCATTTGGTGGTTGTAAATGACATCCTGTGATGTGAGTCTGCCACACAAAGCAGGTGTTAGAGCAACACAACAGTGACAAAATGTGTAGCCTTACAGTGAAGAAGATCATCTATAGTAAATGCCAAGAATAACAACATGCTGCCTCTTATGGCTACCTAGGAGCCATTCTGAATACTGGTAGACCCGCTTCCAATGCAAAACAAACGCAAAGGTGAAAGTTCCCCATTTCATATGGTTTCCTCCAAACATTGTAACCCTTCTACCATGGCTAACATGTCAGGGGGAAAGCCACAAAATATATTCAATATCTTTTATGACAAGGTGACCCGAAATAAAACTTAATGTAGTTGAGGATTTTTGATAGCTCTTTATCCATTGCTTTCCTCTCACTACGCAGCAATGATGATTGAAACCTGGTGTGTACTGCAGAAAAAAAGGGCTATAAAACATTTTATGTACAAATAAAACAGTAGCCATTAGGTTCTGCTATGATGTCTGAGTAGATATTCAGCATGAAAACATGATGAAACAACTGTAAACCGATTGTGATCAAATGTAATTACAATGACTTGTCTCCAGTGAATGTACATGAACTAAACACAGTCACAGACTTCTCCAAAATTACTTTGGGCAAAGAACCAAGAGAACACTATATCCTTTTCTTCACTAAAGGCATTTTGCCAAATAAATCGCAAGCACACAAGCTTTAATAACCACAGCCAAAAAAGCACTTGGGAACTCATTATGGAAATGTTTAAAACCACGCACATACATGCATGTGCACACACACACACATACAACCATATTTGATAAAACTCTTTCATATTAATGTAATTCCACTGAAAATGACACGTTTGAGGTTTTTAACTGATGCTCCCCAGAAGTAAATCCACGGACTGATAGGCAGTTACAAGTCTTTTTTTCTCTCCTCAAAGTCAATGTCTTTGGCTGCCTTTCCTGTCATCTTTATTTTGAAGATGCTGTAAGAAGATCTACTTGAAGATTTTTATGTAGCTGAAAGTAAACAATGACCTGGATTCTGAGAGTAACCACAATTTTTCAGTAAGTCAATGCAGGTAAACTCCCTTACTCTCTACCCTTTCTGATGGGGCTTGCTACAGTTTTATGTTCCAAAACAGAACACAGAAAAATATCTATTCATTGAACACCGCAGTAATTCAAAGTAACTGTTGTTTGCAAAGCTCTGGGAACTTAGGACCAGGAAAAGAAAGAGATGCATTCCAGGTCCTCCTTTTTAATCCTGTCTCATTTCTTCACCTTGAGCCCTGAAATGTGGCAGTACCAATACAAGCTAAATATTAGTGTTAGTAGGAAAGTAGAAATTTAATTCTACTCCTAAGAACATACCCCAGAAAACACATGTCCACAAAAACACTTGTATTCAAAAATTCATAGCAAAATTCATAGCAGTATTACTCACAACAGTCAAAAAGCAGAAACAACCCAAGTGTCCATCAGCCAGTCAATGGCATTTACAATATGGTCTATCCACGCAATGGAATATTTTTGAGCCATAAAGTAGTAAATACTCATACATGCTAGAACACAGACGAACCTTGAAAACCTTACGCTGAGGGGAAGAAGCCACTCACAAAAGACGTTATTACATGACTCCACCTGTATGAAATATCCAGAAGAAGCAAGTCTATAGAAACAGAAAGTAAATGTGTGGATGGCCGGGACTGAGGGCCGCAGAGGCAATGACCACTAATAGGTATGAGCTTTCTTTCTAGGGTGATGAAATGTTTTAAAATTGACTGGGGTGATGGTTGTACAACTCTGTAAATAGACTAAAAGCCACTGAACTGTGCACTTTAAGTGGATAAACTGTACAGCATGTAAGTTATAGTTCAATAGAGCTGTTAGGTGTGTGTTAGTTGCTCAGTCATGTTCAGCTCTCTGCGACCCCATGGACTGTAGCCGGCCAGGCTCCTCCGTCCATGGGATTTTCTAGGCAAGAATACTGGAGTGGGTTGCCATTTCCTTCTGCACAGGATCTTCCCAACCCAGGGATCAAACCCCGGTCTCCTGGATTGCAGATGGACTCTTTACCATCTGAGCCACCAGGGAGGTACAAAGCTGTTATCCAAATGTTTTTCAAGCAGAGATTACGATGTTTCTGGGTCCCTTTAACATGTGTTTCAATAGAAGCTCCGGGGTCAAGCATCAACATTGATGAGTGCTCCCAATACACTTTTATTTAAACTTTCTCCTGAAGAAAGCTACGAAAAACACATACTTCCTCCAAATTTGCTCCAACGAGACCACCAGTGGCCGCCCACCGTGTCGCTAAATTCAGCAAGTAGCCAGTTCTGAGCTCCCAAGTCACTTCCCTCACAAGCAGCATCTGGCACAGTCACCACCTCCACCCCCTCGATATACTGTCCTACTTGATTTCCAGGACACCTTCTCCTTAGTTGTCGTTCTCTCTTTCAGCTTCCCTCTCACCTCCCCCACCCTGCCCCTTAATGTTGGAGTGTGTTGCTGGCTCTGCAGCCTTGCAGTCACTGACGCCTTGCAGTCACTGCCGCCCAGTCTTACTGCTTTAAATCCTATGTCTATGCTAGCCATGTGCATAGGCCTATCTCCAGTCCAGGCCTCGTTCTAAACGCCTGACCCACATATTCAACTGCTGAGTTGGCATCTCCACTTTGACTTTAATTGTTGCTGTTGCTCAGTGGCCCAGTCATGTCCGACTCTTTGCGACCCCATGGACAGTAGCCTACCAGGCTCCTCCATCCATGGGATTTTCCAGGCAAGAGTACTGGAGTGGGCTGCCATTTCCTTCTCCAGAGGATCTTCCCAACCCAGGGATCAAATCCAGGGCTCCTGCATTGCAGACAGACACTTTACCATCTGAGCCACCAGGGAAGCATAGCAGATAATCTCAAATTCAACATGTCCAAAGCTAAACTGATCTCTCCCCTCTACCTGACCCCAAACCCAAGAAAATCATAGCCTCTCCCATCTCACTTCAGAGCAGCTTCAAGCCAAAAATCTTGACAGTCATCCTTGTCACTTCTTTTATTTCCAACTGAGAAATATTCAGTCCACCAGGAGATCTTGCTGCTTCTGCTTCAGAATATATCTAAACTACCTCTCACCACTTCCCACTCTGGTTTCAGCCACCATCAGCTCTCACCTGGCTCAAGGCAGCCACCTTTGACTGGTTTCACTGCTTCTACCCTTTTTCCCTACAGTCAATCCCCACCACAGGTTCTAGAGGTATCGGCTTAAAATATGAGTCCTGAGATTTCATCATGGGTCCAGTGGTTAAGACTCCACGCTTCCACTGCAGAGGGCACAGGTTTGATTCCAGGTCAGGGAACTAAGCTCCCACAGGCCATGAGACACAGCAAAAAAAATTAAAAATACAATAAATAAAATAAAGAGTCCTACCAGGTCTCTTCTTTGTTCAACACTGTGAGGGTTTCCTCTTCGCTAGAAGTAAAGGTGAAAATCCTTACGATGATCTGGCCCGTCACCTCTCCCCTCATTTCCTATTGCTTTTAACCCTTCTCATTCCACAAGCCTCCAGGCCTCACTGCTATCCTTGGACACACAGGGCTGTTCCCTTTGCCTCGAGCGCTCTCCTCTCAAATACATGCATTTATATATAAGATACATAAGTCCCTCACTCCTTCAAGCCTTTGCTAGCATTTCACCTTCTCAGCTGGGCTTATCCTTACCACCCTATTTCATTATCATCATTATTATTATTTTTGGCCAAGCCTCAAGGCTTGCGGGATCTTAGTCCCCTGACCAAGGACTGAGCCCTCGGCCTTGGCAGCGAACGCACACAGTCCCAATCACTGGGCGGCCAGAGAATCCCCTTACCACCCGACTTTAAGTGGCAATTTGACTCCCACCTCCGCTCTGACCTGTTTCCTTTGCTCTATTGCAACTTTTCTGTCACCATCTTCTAAAATTCTGCATGATTAACCTGTTTATTATCTCTGCTGTTTGTTGTCAGGCCCTAAAACATAAGTTCCAGGAGGGTGGATTTTTGTTCTGTTCACTGATGGGTATCAAGTACCTAGAACATGGTGGTTTCTCAATTCATATTTGTTGGATGACCGAATGACTGTTGAAAATCCAACCAGACCCATTTGCAGCTGCCCACATTTGTTTAATAGTGACTTTATGACTTAAGGGCATAAAGTTTTGTTACACATAATTTTAAACAAAACAGTAGTGGGGAAAATCAAGCTAAAGAGTTACTGCTGCTGTTTATTAATTAGAGCCCTAAAACATGCTAGATAACACAGAGGAGATTCTCTCAACTCCATGAGTCTTCAATGAAATTGTGGATGATCAGATATTCATCTCATCATCTAACTAGATATCGTCTAGTTAGAACCCTGTATGGAACAACTGATTGGTTCAAGACCAAGAAAGGAGTACGACAGGGCTGTCTGCTGTCATCCTGTTTAACCTATATGCTGAGCACATCATGAGAAATGCCAGGCTGGAGGAGTTACAAGCCAGAATCAAGACAGGCAGGAGAAACATCAACAACATGCAGATGATACCCGCTAATGGCAGAAAGCGAAGAGGAACTGAAGAGCCTCTTGATGAGGGTGAAGGAGGACAGTGAAAGAGCTGGCTTAACACTAAATGTTAAACTAAGAACATGGCATCCGGCTCCATTACTGCAGGGCAAGTAGAAGGGGAAAAGGTGGAAGTAGTGAGTTTTCCTCTTCTTGAGCTCCAAAATCACTGTGGACGGTGACTGTAGCCATGAAATCAGAGGATGATTGCTTCTTGGCAGGAAAGGGATGACAGACCTAAACAGTGTGTTGAAAAGCAAAGGTGTTACTCTGACGACAAACGTCCATATAATCAAGGCTGTGGTCTTCCCAGTGGTCACATACGGTTGTGAAAGCTGAACCATAAAGAAGGCAGAATGCCAAAGAATTGATGCCTCTGAACTGTGGTGTTGGAGAAGACTCCTGACAGTCCCTTGGACTGCAAGCAGATCAAATCAGTCAATCTTAAGGGAGATCAACCCTGAATATTCACTGGAAGAACTGATGCTGAAGCTCCAGTATTTTGGTCATCTGATAGGAACAGACAACTTGTTGAAAAAGTCCCTGATGCTGGGAAGGATCGAGGGCAGAAGGAGAAGAGGGCGTCAGAGGATGAGACGGCTGGATGGCATCACCGATGCAATGAATGTGAACATGGGCAAACTCCAGGAGTTGGTGAGGGACAGGGAGGCCTGGCAATCTGCAGTCCATGGGGTCTCAAAGAGTCGGACATGACTGGGCAACTGACCAACAATAAGCAAATGGAAATTCACAGGTGATGGAGAATAATGTAGTATAGGTCTCCTAAGAGCTTAAGTGTTAGCCCTTGGAGCAGAGAGGAGGAAAGATTATGGAGAAGTCCACTGATCTTTGAGGTGTTCAGAAGTGGTATTTTGGCCATGCCGCTCAGCTTGCAGGATCTCTGTTCCCTGACCAGAGATGGAACCAGAGCCCCTAGCAGAGGGAGCACTGAGTCCTAACCATTGGGCTGCCAGGGAACTTCCTGTTCAGAGTTCTATGGTGGTTCTTCTCCCTGCAATGATATATGAGATGGCCTTGAAATAGACAGAGGGTCTGAAAATTGCCAGGCTATAAAAGGAGAAAAGTTAGTGACCTATCCTGTTTATAACACTGGTCTTCTTGTAAGCAAAATATGTTGTTGAGTCTAGAAAAAAAGAACACACTGATCTTACAACTTGCAATTTTAGAAATGCTATATTAAATTTTCCAATGAGACTGTGGAAGCACTGGCGTGTCCTCAGTCAACATTTTATATATTAAAAAACTTATCATTCTGGCATTTTCTAATTGACAAAAAACTCCCAAAGCAAAAGATGCAAAGTAGTTCCTTACAGTGTGTTTGCTTTCTCTTGAGAAGGGCTCATACAGGGGCTAATAATAAGATAGTTATTACCACAAATAATATTCCTAACAATAATAGCTAATGATAATACAGCTCTGTATTAAACAGCTATATCATCTTCTAAAGGACATGAGACAGAGTCAATGCTCACGCATCGCCCAGGAGGCCGGCAGCACCTGCTCTGAGGTGACAGCTCCACGCACAGTTCACCTTCCCTGTGCTCACAGCTGCAATTTGCAACGGTGGCGCTTGGAGTTAAATTAAAAAATAAAAACACTAGTGACTGACGAGGATTTGTACTTCTGCACCTTCAGCATGGCCTACAGCTTCTTTCCAAGCATCTTTTTTTTTCCATTTTTTAAATCTTTTCTTTTTTAATACAGAGTCCATCAGTTTAGTTCAGTTGCTCAGTCGTGTCCGACTCTTGTGACCCCATGAATCGCAACACGCCAGGCCTCCCTGTCCATCACCAACTCCCGGAGTTCACTCAAACTCATGTCCACAGAGTCGGTGATGCCATCCAGCCATTTCATCCCGTCGTCCCCTTCTCCTTCTGCCCCAATCCCTCCCAGCATCAGGATCTTTTCCAATGAGTCAACCCTTCGCATGAGGTGGCCAAAGTATTGGAGTTTCAGCTTTAGCATCAGGCCTTCCAGTGAACACCCAGGACTGATCTCCTTTAGGACAGACTCATTGGATATCCTTGCAGTCCAAGGGACTCTCAAGAGTCTTCTCCAACACCATAGTTTAAAAGCATCAATTCTTCAGCACTCAGCTTTCTTCACAGTCCACCTCTCACATCCATACATGACCACTGGAAAAACCATAGCCTTGACTAGACGGACCTTTGTTGGCAAAGTAACGTCTCTGCTTTTCAATATGCTATCTAGGTTGGACATAACTTTCCTTCCAAGGAGTAAGCGTCTTTTAATTTCATGGCTGCAGTCACCATCTGCAGTGATTTTGAAGCCCAGAAAAATAAAGTCTGACACTGTTTCCACTGTTTCCCCATCTATTTCCCATAAAGTGATGGAACCGGATGCCATGATCTTAGTTTTCTGAATGTTGAGCTTTAAGCCAACTTTTTCACTCTCCTCTTTCACTTTCATCAAGAGGCTTTTTAGTTCCTCTTCACTTTCTGCCATAAGGGTGGTATCTGCATATCTGAGGTTACTGAGATTTCTCCTGGCAATCTTGACTCCAGCTTGTGCTTCTTCCAGCCCAGCGTTTCTCATGATGTACTCTGCATAGAAGTTAAATAAACAGGGTGACAATATACAGCCTTGATGTACTCCTTTTCCTATTTGGAACCAGTCTGTTGTTCTATGTCCAGTTCTAACTGTTGCTTCCTGACCTGCATGTAGGTTTCTCAAGAGGCAGGTCAGGTGATCTGGTATTCCCATCTCTTAAATAATTTTCCACAGTTTACTGTGATCCACACAGTCAAAGGCTTTGGCATAGTCAATAAAGTAGAAATAGATGTTTTTCTGGAACTCTCTTGCTTTTTCCATGATCCAGCAGATGTTGGCAATTTGATCTCTGATTCCTCTGCCTTTTCTAAAACCAGCTTGAACATCTGGAAGTTCATGGTTCACATATTGCTGAAGCCTGGCTTGGAGAATTTTGAGCATTACTTTACTAGCGTGTGAGATGAGTGCAATTGTGCGGTAGTTTGAGCATTCTTTGGCATTGCCTTTCTCTGGGATTGGAATGAAAACTGACCTTTTCCAGTCTTGTGGCCACTGCTGAGTTTTCCAAATTTGCTGGCATATTGAATGCAGCAGTTTCACAGCATCATCTTTCAGGATTTGAAATAGCTCAACTGGAATTCCATCACCTCCACTAGCTTTGTTTGTAATGATGCTTTCTAAGGCCCACTTGACTTCACATTCCAGGATGTCTGGCTCTAGGTGAGTGATCACACCATCGTGATTATCTGGGTCGTGAACCTCCATATCCTATCCCAAATACTAGGTCAAGAGGAGAGCAGGAATTCACCCAGGCTTCTCAGGAACCACTGTAGTCTATGCTGGGTAAAACTGGCCCACACGTGAACATCTTAGAGTTTTACACTAGCTCTTTATAAATTTCTCAGTATATCCCATATGACTGTATAATATACCTTTGGGCAAACTGTAATATTGCCCAGAAGCTTAATTTTTATACACAAATATTAAAAAAGATGAGTAGCCCCCATAGAATATGAAGGATTGAATAAAACAATGCTTATCAATGTAAGTCCCAACGTATCTGTTATGATGAGTAAACTTTGTATCCCAAATCTATGTGTGCTGGATGTGGGACCTTAGTGGGACCACCAGGGATCGAACCTGGGCCCCTGCACTGGGAGTGTGGAGTCTTTAACCACTGGACCACCACATACATCCCTCAAATCTAAATGTATTAAAGTGCTTTCATTTTGACTACTCCCAATACTAGTTACAATTATGATAAGCTATAATTAATAGTTACGTGGCTGAGTGCTAACCATGTTCCAGGCAATGATCTTAGAAGTTTAGATACACAAGTCTCATCTGATCACAATAAAGGTATCCTCATTTTTCAAAGGAGAGAACTAAGACTCAGAAATATCAAATGGCTTCCTTAGGGTCACAGAACAAGTACAGTGACAGGATACTAACCTCTGGGGCCCATGCTCTTAAACATTAAGCTCTCCTGCCTTCAAATTTAAACCAGGAAGTGAAGGAATGTGCATTAACCACTTTGTTGCTGCTGTTGTTCAGTTGCTAAGTTGTTTCAGACTCTTTGTTACCCCATAGACTGCAGCACCCCCAAGCTTCCCTGTCCTTCACTATCTCCCAGAGTTTGCTCAAACTCAAGTCCTTTGAGTCGGTGCTGCCATCCAACCATCTCATGCTCTTTCACCTCCTTCTCCTCCCGCTCCCAATCTTTCCCAGCACTAGGGTCTTTTCCATTGAGTCAGCTTTTTGCATCAGGTAGCCAAAGTCCTGGAGCTTCAGCTTCAGCATCAGTCCTTCCACTGAATGTTCAGGGTTGATTTCCTTTAGGATTGACTGGTTTGATCTCCTTGCTGTCCAAGGTACTCTAAAGAGTCTTCTCCAGCACCACAGTTCAAAAGCATCATTTCTTTGGTGTATTAATCACTCCAAGATCACAGTATAAATTACTGAAAGTTTGCATAGTAAGTTGCTCAGGTTTATGTGTTCAGAAGTATTTGTTGAACACTTATTATGTGCCGGCTAGTCTACTAGACACTTGGAAGAACACGGGAAGATGGGATCCTTGGCCTGGAGGCTGCTGGCCTGTATGGGAATCACCCAAAGGTCAGCAGGAGCCTGAGAGTCACAGCTGAGGACTGAAAGTGAAGGAGAGAAGGTGAGGTGGGGAGTGTGTGCTTGCCAATGGGTGGGCAGCATGATTCAGGGAGTGACTCCAGGCAGAAGAGGAGTCTCTCAGCGTGGCTTCCACCTACAAGCCTGGGTCTTCTCACCTACAGATAGAGAGAGCACCTAAGTTAGGAAGTGATTGGAAAAGCCCTATCTCTAGTCTTTCCCTTGCCTCCACCAAGCCCTTGAATCTACCTTGCTGACTGCCATGGATAAATCTTCCTAACATGCAATTGTACACATTCTTAAGTTTGAAAATTCTTAGAGGCTCCCCCAGATCAGACCTAACTCCTCCAACGTGATAGTCCAAAGTCCTTCATTAAATCTTCCATTCTTCATTGAGCATGGGGCTGATGGATGTCTGTTTTCAGAGCACATGTCTAGAAACTGTGAACAAGTTATAGTTCAGGAAATAATAAAATGCCATGGGAAATTCCACATAAAATTATTTGCATAGTGAGAACTTTTAAAACATCATTTATACGCAGGGAAATTTCTAACAGATCTTTCACTAAAATTAAATAATAGAATGAGAAAACAACCCTATAAGGAAACCGAACAGATTGTCTAAGACCAAACTTGTCCTGCAGTTCCAGGAAGTCTCTCTAATCCTGAGATGTGTACTGTGTGGGGTGCAGAATATTGTTTATATCTCAGTTGTAACAGCTCTTAAAAGCTAAAAATAGGGGCCTCTATGTGGAATGAAAAAGAAAGTTTATAATATCCACGCAACTGAAGGCTGGCTCTCAGTGAACTAGGAAATCTTTCAGAGGTGAAGAAAACAAAACAATAATTTTTAAACATCATCCAACTTTACATTTCCTATGTGCAAACTAGGGTTCCTGGGGATACCCAACTTTGTCAAGGCTTATGACTCCCCCACCTCGCTGCTGATTCTTAAAGAATACTGTAAAAAGAGTCTGGATTTTTTGCACATGGTTAGAGAAGGCTCCAGAGAAGGCAATGGCACCCAAGTCCAGTCCTCTTGCCTGGAAAATCCCATGGACAGAGGAGCCTGGTAGGCTGCAGTCCATGGGGTCGCTAAGAGTCGGACACAACTGAGTGACTTCACTTTCACTTTTCACTTTCCTGCATTGGAGAAGGAAATGGCAACCCACTCCAGGGTTCTTGCCTGGAGAACCCCAGGGGTGGGGGAGCCTGGTGGGCTGACATCTATGGGGTCGCACAGAGTCAGACACGACTGAAGCGACTTAGCAGCAGCAGCAGAGAAGACTCTGGAAGGAAGTTAGGAAGGACAACTCCCAGTTCTTCACAGTATCTTGAGCCCTTAATACCTCACTCCCCATTCAAAGCTGAGGCCCTGGGACTTCCCTGGTGGTCCAGTGGCTAAGACTCCGAGCTCCCAATGCAGGGGGCCTCGGTTCAGACAGACCCTGATCAGAGAACTAGATTCCACATGTCACAACTCAAGAGTTCACATGCCTCAACTAAAACAGCCTGTGGACCACAACTAATAGTCAAATTAATAAGTAAATATTAGCTGAGGCCCATAAAGGCACCAGTGGTTCTTCCTGGCAGTTGGAGACACGGCTGGGGGCTCCATTTCCTGACTTCCACCTTGACCCAGCTTGTCCAGCTCCCTGGTGCTCTGAACCTACCTTCTTTCCCTCCAGTTCTTCACCTAGAGTACCATCTTGACTTGACGGACCATGGCCTCTGAGTTTGGTTTTATCCCTTAATCCTATTTCATGGTTTGGCTCTAGCACCTCAGCCCTGGCTGGGCCACCCTCAGCTCACCTCTCCCGAAGGAAGCCTGGGCTGGGGATGCTGTGCCAGCTGCATGTCCAGGCCATGAGGAGGTTTCATCACAGGCAATGGAGAGTGGCAGGTGTCCTCATTTTATTTGCAAACACATCTGTCTACTCCAAATGGCCAAAGGCGCATTAACGGTGAAGTTTTACTTTTGTTGCTCATTGTTTCCATATGTATTTAGCTAGCATTATTGAAAAATGGGCTTCCCTGGTGGCTCAGAGAGTAAAAAATCTGCCTGCAATGTGGGAAACTCTGGTTCGATCGCTGAATCGGGAAGATCTCCTGGAGAAGGGAATGGCTACCCACTCCAGTATTCTTGCCTGGAGAATTCCATGGACAGAGGAGCCTGGAGGGCTACAGTCCATGGGGTCGCAAAGAGTTAGACATAACTGAGTGACTAACGCTTTCACTTTTCACTTTCACTGAAAAACCATGGGCAAGAGCTTTGTTTCTCAGATGGCCACAGAATTCTTCAAATTATATACACACACACACATTACATTCATATCCTTCTGTTCTGAAACAGACCAACTGCCAACTGGAATATTAGGGAGAGTTTAATCTTTAGAGGAAATCAGGTGAATGTGGAAAGAGTTAACTGGTAAAACTTAAGAGAAAATGTGTGACTATTAGGAATATCTACTGTAGTCAAAAAGCTGAAAAAAAAAAAAAAGCTTTTTAGATAATACCAAATACATTATGTGACTTCACGAAAACAATTTGAATGTGGGCATTAATTGGTTTCACTAAAATGTTCAATTTTATTCTGTAAACACCCAAAGACCATCTAGGAATTGAGGCCAACACACATACACACAAAACTGTGTCTTCCTGATCACTGTCGAATCCTAAACCTATTGTAGAATGAGACACAGGGCGGCCTCTCCAGACTTCCAGCGGCAGTGTACCATCTATAAAAAGCAATATCCTTTAAGCAGGACTATACTTCAATCCTTTCTATAATCTGACTGTGGGTGTGAGAGAGACAGAAGAGGAGGGGGGAGAAACAGTGACAGGGGCAAGATTACAGTTGATTTAAGATGAAAACAATGGATTATGTACTCAACGTTCCTCCTTCCACTCTGTTCAAAACTTACCTAGCTTCACACTCACAGACTGATTGTGTGTGGGGGGTTAGTTGCAAGTGTTAGCACTATTATATTCTGGCAGGACAATGATTTCTGACAAACCCTGAATCCAAAAGCTTCCAATAAAACCTCCCAACGCAACTTGCTTCTCTGCTTGTTTTGGGGTCTACATGAAGGTCGTTTAGCTTAGGTTGGAAACCCTCCAAGCAGAATTCTGACACGTCTTCTGCATGCAGACCCTCAGTTGGGGCCCAGGACATTGAGATGCCACTCCCACGCGCTCTGCCACTCTCAAGGGTGAGATGCACGGCCTTCCAACAAGACCTTCCAAGTATAGGCAGCATGGTGTGACAAACAGGAAAACCACCGCAGAATAGCCCTGAAGATCACCAAGAACATCCTTAAAGTCAGCGGCTCATTTTAAATTTTGTTAATCTAGGTGACTTTGGGGTCTGGTGGCTTTGGGGGACAGTGGAAATTTTCACATTAATGGTGTGAATTCTGTACTGTATTTTGACACCTGCTACATCTGATTCAAATGCAAAAAAAAAAAAAAAAAGAGTCTGCATAATGAAAATCCATTCATTTTTCTGTTTCCTGTCTCAGCAGGAATAGAAAGCAATTCCAAGCCACTCTGCAAACATATCCAAGGTTAAAGATTTTGGAGGGAGGAGCCTGCCAGCATCTCATGCCCTGAATCACTGAAGCATTTCAGTAGACTAACTGATTCAAAATAATAACTGAAGAAAGAAGGAAGAAAAACCCTGTGAGATTTGCAAAAGTTCTGGTGCAGAACATGTTCTTTCTAGAACCATCTCAAGAGTGGCTGGTCACTTTGGACTCCATCTCTGGGGTTTGCTCCTAGATGCACCACGTTGCCCCTTGGATTCGTTGAGGGTCAGACAGCTCAGAGCCACTCTGGAGTGGTCACAGTCAACACTCGGCCCAGGCTGGGGTCTCAGCTTGACGGTGCAAGAGTTCTCTGGGTGACAATCTATTTATCTCCACCCCCTAGACCGTTCTCAAATGTCCATCCCTTCTTCCCTTAATCCCCACTGCTATCACTCTACATGTGGCTTTGTCAACCGCTGCCTAGAGAACGCCCCGGAGCCCATCATCACCCGGGCCTCCGGTCCCGAGTTCCTTGGAGCAGAAGCCCTGGATACGGAGGTCTCTTCTCTCTTCTCATCCTCAGTTCCTCCAAATGAAGCCCGCAGTAAATCCCTCCCCAGACATATCTTGGAAATGATTAATCTCTCAGATTAACTGAATGGGCTCAAATATAAAAATATTTTTAAAAAACAGTAGGGTCGTTAAAGAGTGACAGATTTAAGCACCATCTGGGCTCGCTGGTCAGGGTGGCGCGAATTCCATCAAACGGCTGAATGGTGCATGATCTGGGAATCCCATCTGTTTTATCTAACATGAATCAGTCCAACGGTTTGGCCATTTTGATGTTAGAGTTGTTTAAAGAAAACCCCAGACATATAATATCAATAGTTTTTTCCCCCTCTAAACTTCTAGAAGCAAATTACATGCTTGGTTATCACAATTAATATAAGAGATAAAGCTTAATTTGATTCTAAGAACAGCCCTGGTTTTTTTTTTTCCCATAAAATGATTATTTTCCCAATCTTTTTTTTTAAACTTTGGGACAATATGTGGAGACTTTTCTTAGGGTTAACATATGAAGTTTTTAAAAAGTTTAATTTTTTTCACAGAAAACTATATTAATAAGATTTAGGATCTTACCGAATAGCAAATTTTGAGGTCTTCTTTCTCATTTTAATTCTTCCTTCTCTGCTCCCCTCAAAGAAAATATTTTTAATGAAAATAATCTGAAAGTACTATAACGAAAAAGTAGTCAAGAATATCACTTAGACAATTTTAATTTTTCCTAAGAAATATGTATTTCTTTTTTTAACAAGTAACGTCTTTGCCTAGTTTTAATAAATTGCTTTTAACCTTGCACTTCGGATTGCTTGCCTGTCTTGCTGTGCTATAATAGTTCTTAGAAACACTAATCAGATTTTCCTGACCAATAACATAGTTCTGTTTCTGAACAGTAGCAATAAACGTCTCAAAACAAATACTCTGAATACCTAGTCTTTAACAAGCAGGGGAAAATATTAAGAGTATATATATTTTGTCTGTTTTGAGACCTTATAAGAAAGAAATTACAGTCAACTACAAATCAGACTATCCTTTAATGGGAAAACACTATTCTGCTATGATATTGTGATTATAATTTTTATCTTTAAAAATATGAGGGATACTTTTACTATTTTTTATATTTTAGTATTGTGCTATAACATAGCATGCTATGATATAGATGCAAAACACATGAAAACAAAGCAATCACCCAACAAAAATTCAGATAGCTGTGCATTCAAAGGGGCACTGCACATTATCACATGATTTTAGTCCTGTTTTTGTCATCTTTTGTAGCTACTATGTGAAACCAAAATAAATTCTTCAGTCCTAGATTTGTAGTTTTTAGCCATTTTACATACCAAATGTATTTCCTAAAGCACAGAATCCTCTGGAAATATAATGCTGGAACTACACGGTATGTTACATGTATGTGCATTTATTGATTCCTCGTCTATAAAACAGGATAATAATATCTTCCTGTCAAACTCTTTCAAGAATTATGTGCAATCATATTTGTAAAAATTCTAAAGTGCTGTGCAAATGTAAGGTATCATTAGTAATCATAATAACAGTAATTCCATATTCTTATCGAACAAAACTACAGAAAAATAAAACATCCTTTCTCTAAATCTCCCTTATGATTAAATAAAGAAGAACATTTATATGAACTCTTTCTAAAGCAGCATTTCACAACTGGCTTCAAAGTATTCAGGGAATTCCAAAGATTCAGAGAAAAAAATTTTTACAATTGACATATTTTAAAATGCAGAAGTGAACAGTCAAATTATTATAAACTTTATTTGTATCCTTTACTTTCCTAAAAGCTGCTGTGGCCAGTTCAGAATTCTAAAAAGCATATGAAAACTTCTGGCTGAGAGTACTAGTCCAGAACTCAAACAGGATTTATGTTGCTAATCATCAGTGGTCGAGAGTTATTCATTTAGATGAAGGCAAGTGCTAGGACCACAGACCTTTTCTCCTTTTCCTTTAAGTTTATAAAATCACAAAAAGAGGAGAGACTTTTTGGAGGATAAATGCTATGTACAAAGTCTTTATGGAGAAAAGCCCTGATTATTAAAATGTCATCATATTTGCAGTTCTATTCCTCTCTGCCTCATCGGAAACAAAAGAAATGGGTCCCAGTATCAGCCCCAGGGTATTCTTCCCCCTCCCTCCGTTGGGGCCAAGCCTGCCGCGCTCCTGGAATAGCAGGAGCCAGCCAGATCCAGCCAAACCCAGCTTTCCTGATGCTGGAACAGCTCAGGTTGTCCCCGTGAGATGCCAGCTGGCTTCTGCACAAAGGTGTCAAGCTTTGTATGTCGATAATCCCTTTGGCTTTCTCAGCATCCCCAAGTCATGCAGATACACACTGGATACTTGAATCAGGTGGTCACAGAGTACTGACGTCTGGTCCCCATGACTGTGAGGTGCCCACATCCCTCGGCATATCCCCAACTCCAGGGCCTGGGGCACTCACTCAGCGGGCATGCCCCAAAAGAGCTCAGCTATACTTGGCCATGAGCTGGTCCTGCTACCCAGCTGCAGGGTATTAGGACACACGAGGCCATAGGCTGGAGGGTTGGACAACAGTAAGTGCTTCGGGTAAAAATTACAGCAGTTACAGCTGTGGGAGAACTACCACAGTGACATTCTTCCTTGGCCAGGTGAAAGGACCTTAGTGAGGCAGTGTGCATTCAAAGATGCCAACCAGAAGATGTTATTATTGATATTTATACCAGCACATGTGGCTGGTATCAAACAAAGCCCTGCCTGCTCCAGTTTCACAGACATACAACTTGTTTGCTCCAGTTCAATTGAAGGATGCCATTTCTAGGGTTTATAAAGTATAAGAAAATATTCCCCTTGGGGATCGCCTATGTAGCACAATGTGAGCTAAGAGAAGTGATAAGCTAGTACTGCCCTGTTTTCTTCTAGCATATTCCTTGACAAAATAATCATTTTGAAACCACAGGTCATTTAAATGTATCTCACTCTCCATATCTAGGTGTATCAGTGATTTTATTTAACTGTGGTTTAAAGAAAATGCTCAGTGTCCTGAATCCAGCCTGAGATGCTTTTTTTTTTGTACCCACATGGACCGTCTCAGATCTCAGCACTGTATTTTGAGCGACTGAACAGTGGCCTGTTTAAAAGTAATGTAAACAGAAAAATCCCACATTACAAGAAAGAACAACACCAGTAAACGAATAAGTGGTTGAGTGACCTAAAAAATACTTCTCAATAAGATCTCATCCCTTACCAAAACCAGTGAAGTGTGCCATGAGATTAGGAAATATTTTATAAATGTGCTGCACTTCATAGGTTATCAAGTCAGATGGTGGCAAAAGATAAATGGTATGACCCATTTGTCAGGTTATCCCATAAATCTGTACTTTTAAATGTGACAATGTGTCAAATTAGCAATATGAATGAAAAATCAGCCTTCTCCTAAAAATAAAAAAATCTTTATTTTCTATTCATTATGATCATTGCCTAACATTTTAAACACTTAGAAAGTATAAATCTATTTTTCAAAGAATAATTTCAACAAAATAGGATGAATGGCCTAACATTAGTAGCTAATGATTCTCGATGAAAGCAGCTATGGGATAGAGACCCTGGAAGAGATTTAGAATGTACTTTGGCTCAAGATAATTGATGAAACTCTATTCCCCTATAAGAAAAACTGTTAGTAGTTGGATCAGACTTTTAAAAATGATGTTGAATGCTAACATCTAGTCCAATTATTAAACACACACACACACACACAACACAATTAAACCTGTGCAGAGAAGTATTTTAAATAATCCCAAACATCCAAAACTTCTGTGGCTTTGGTAAAAGGATTGTAAAGTACGCGACAACCAGAGCAAACCTCTTTAAAGCGACAAAATAGCAAGGAAAGGTCAGGGAGCCAAGCAGGTCAACAAAGTCCTTCTTCCCCGTTTGGGGTCATTCTTCCCTCCAGCACTGATTGGTCTCCCCGTAAATTCCACATTAGCTCCTCCCTTCAACGGTAGCAGGAACACTTGAACTGCCTTCTCTCTCCACAAAAGTTTAGTTTGCTGATTGGGCGTGAAACAAAGGGAAGACAGCAGGGGTACAGTTTATAAGGGGGCAGGCGAGGTTGACAGGCTATTGTGCTCTGGAGGCATCCACAAGCTGTTAATTCTATTTTAACATCGTTAATAAGACTGTTAACACATCAGACTTTGTTTAGAGACCTTGAAAACATCAACAAACTATTAAATGAACCACCTGAAATAAAATAGTATCTACTTTGGAAGTATCAAAATCATATTTTCTTAAAAAGGAAAAACCAAAAACCCTTGAGATGAAAAGACTAAAGAAAGAAAACAGGAAATTTATTTCTATAAAATGTGTGTAAAGAACCCGCATTCTTAGGTTTAATACTCTTAAAACATTCTTTTTTATTTTGATATCATCTTCCATCTAGGGATTTTGCAAATAAGGAAGTTAGATCAAAACACAACCATTTCCTTGTCCTTAGGCAAAAAGGGATTTAAAATACAGGTTTAACTAAATATTTTAAATGAATAATTAGTCTTTCAGATTAACAGCAGTTAACTTTGCAATAGAAAAGTGTTTTGATCTCACTCTTTAAAAAATTAGGAAAACACCTCATTGTATTTATAAGAGCAATTTTTGTGTAATTTCATGTTCAACTAAAAAACTGTTGAGTCATTTCAGTAAGAGTGAAAAGCTCCAATTCATGACTTAAGGAAAATAACATTCTCTAAAAACTAATTTTTTCTCTTTTTCTTCACTTATCTTAATTTTAGGAATTAAGACTATTCAAAGTGAAAAGTACTATGCTTAAAATCAAGGAGACTAAATAAGCAGTAATCTATATTCAAAAATAAATGTGAAGAAAATATTTTCATTAGAATTTGTTGGTGTAAATTTATTTTTAGGGTCAAGCTTTTTTCAATTAAAATAGCATATTTCTTATAGAATAGTCTAACCACTAAAATTATTATAACTGACATTTAACTATCTTTTCATTCAAAGCAAAACAGCACCAAATATACAGGAAATAATGTGATTCTTAAAACAATTTTTAGGCACTGTATATATCTGAAATCTAGTGACAGAAAAAAATTCATATATGGCAAAACCAATATTGTAAAGTTAAAAAAAAAATTAAAGCATTCTGGATGTGACAAAGTATTGATTTTTCCAATACTCTGTAGTACAAATATGTAGAATTTTAAATATCCGTGCCTGTGATTTAAAATAACCATTATTTCATACTCTTGCCAGCATGGGAGAGAAAAATCAAAAAGCATGAGAAATTATGGCAGTGTCACATTATGGAGAAGCGATAGACAGTTTTTGGAAGAGAGCAGAGAACCCTCGGGAATATTTAAGTATTTTGATTCCTTTAAGCACTGCTGTTTGTGGGCTTGGGTAGGGGAAGCCACTGGAGGAAAACGGAGAGAAAATTCACAAAACAAGGACATCAATACGAGAACACAGACGTGCAAACTTCTGGGCAAATGCTGAGGCAACTCCAAATGCACTTTCGTACGTAGGAGAGAGTGCTCTCAACAGGTCAAGGGACCCGTGTGCAGAGGCTGCTGTGTGCAAGGCGTGGCGACTTCGGGTGGCACACTCTGGGAAAGCATCGGTCACCACACGTTCTGAAAAGTGGAAATCAAGGCCGCAGTCCCGAATGATGACCGGCGGAGGGATCACATTTGGCTGCCACTGTTCAACCGCCTTGCCCACATAAAACGCCCGCTTCTTCCTCCAGCTTCCTGCAATCTTTCATGTTTCAGACACACATATTTCCACCCAAGTCTTTCAGTTGCCATAACAACTTCATAAATTTGTTCTCAGATGTCCCTTTTAATCACATCATTTACAAAAAGCTGGATGGGTCAGGACACTGCCTCAATTTATTCCGTTCACACCTGGCTCCTGAGAAGTCTTGTTACTTGTTCCTTTTCTCTAAGAAGCTCAAACACCTGAAAATAATGTCACTATTCCGCTCCCAGGCAGAATTTTTTGTTTTTTGTTTTTTTTAATCAGTTTGTGTGTGGCCTTATCAAGCTTTTAAAACCCAGGCAACATAACTCCCAGGAACCTTCCTCTGCCTCGTGGAAGTACTGGACGGCGCTGCCTGCCCAGTGGTATACGCACAGAAAAGCTGCTTGACTTCCAGATATCAATTATTTATGCCACTAATAGGTTTTTGATAGAATCCTAGCCATTTTAATCGGCTTGTGGTGACTATTACTACCTGGTACCTTTAAAATATTATCTACCTTAGGATGGGAAAATACAACTATGCTAATTTATAACAGTTCCAATGGCAGGCATTCATTTTTAAAATACTTGGGGATATTTTCGGGTTTTGTTCCAATAAAGAATAAGGCATAATATCTCTGGCACCATTAAATGAATGACTTTTGCCAACACCAACAACCAAACAATGGACGACAAGATGCCACCAACAAACAGAGAGTTGGGGCCGGGGTGGGCGGGTGTGTGCGTGTGGTGTCAAAAAATTCGGCTGGGCTTTTTGCATATGCAGAGAAACCGAAGGCACTTCTGAAATGCAGCGAAGAGCACAAAAGGCCCTGAAGTGGTGTTGAGGGCCACAGTTTGCTATTAGACACCGCAGATGGAAACGTGAAAGTCCACTCACGTGAACTTTAGAATGTGCAAGCGTAAAGTAAAATCGAGAGTAAGAGAGCAGTTAGGGCTATTTGTCGGTTCTAGAGTTTTAGTTTTAATTGCACTCTTGGTTGGTTAGAACAGAAATACAGAAATTTAAACTTAGAGGAATGAGCTGGAGGGGGAAAATACTGTTTATAACTCCATCTGTCGAAAATTAAAACGCAGGGTGTACGGTATGCAACTCAGGACCAACAAAAACAAGTAAATATTGGTTACATTTAGGAAAGAGCGTAAGAACAGATGTTATATAAAAAGTTAGACCTTTTACTTCAAAAAATACTACACATGACAAGTTCTTTGCCACTAGGAAAAAAAAAAAACCCTCTTTTAATTATGTAACGAGTGAGAAGGTAGGATTCTTTACCTTTGAATACTAAATGAGGAAACAGCAGCATCAAAGGCAGGCTTGATCTGTTCTGCCTGAAAATTTAATAGGCTTGGCAAGTCCTGTAGGAGAGCCTCTCCAGTCGCAAAAAAAGAGGCTCTAGTGACACCCACAGTCCCGGGAGTAAAATGCAGCTGTGAAGGAGGGTCTGGGGCTGGGGGAGGGCTTTTTTTGTTCGTTTGGGGGCTTTGGGTTTGTTTGTTTTTTCTTTGCTCAGAACGGCAAAGCCTCCCGCCATAAGCCTAAGCAGGCTCTGCCGGGTGCTCCCACCCCTTCGGCCGGCTTCTTCCCGCTCTGCCCGCTTCTCTGCGCGGCCACCGCCCCGCTGCCAGTCGGAGGGGGAAGCCTGCAGCTACAAGAGGGCCTGGGTGGGAGACCCGGCCACCCCGGGCCCGCGGTTTCAAAGGGCAGGGAGTTGAAAGGAGGGGAGGACCGCGAGAGGGGCCGGGATGCCGAGGGAAGACATCAATTCAGCATTCCTCAGTGGCTTCAGATCTTCACCCTTGTTTTCTTTTCCCCTCTTCCCTCCTGGAAGGGTGAGGCGGGAACCAGCACTTCAAAGGGAAAACTTTCCCGGGGCTTGCGTGGAAGGATGTTCGCTCTTACTCTTGCCACCGGTGTGATTAACACCAGAGGTTGTTATTATTTTTGACAAAAAAATGATCTCGCTTAAAGAAGACCACCTTTCATCTCCTGAGCCGCTTGTTGATGAAGCTGTTGGTGTTAAGACAGGGTGGGGAGGGTGACAGCCCAAGAAGCCGGGCCCCTTTCAGAAAAATGGAAGGGACACTTCTGCAGGGCAGGGGCAGGCAGCGGCCTTCTGCTGGCGCAGCCAACTCTCATCCTCCTCTTTTGTCCTCCACCCCTCTGCACCCCACTCCTGTGGCAGGGCCGACGGGGGGCCAGAGCTTCAACGGAAAGGGGAGGGACGGAAAAAGATTGCCAATTCAATAGTAGGAAACCAACCGTATGGGGCAGGATAAGGCGGGCGCACAGGCTTGGGCTCCGCGTCTGGGGCTGAGAGGAAACATGGAGGCTCAAGGCAAGTGCCTCCTAATGAAACAAATTTGGCTTAGTTACTGGGAAACGCTGATAAAGAAACTAGCTGAAGACTACTATTTAAAGATGAAGGAAAGCAGAGCTGCTTAAAGCACTCCATAACAAATCTTAATTGCTCAAAACAAAGCAGTTGAGTTTCAAGAGCGCTTAAGAGGCCTTTCAGCTGTAACTTGCAGCACAAAGCTCATGCAATATTATCTTAAAAAAAAAAAAAAAGATTTTCAGGATCAAGGATGGAGTTAGAACTTTACCTTTTTTGAAGGGTTTAATTTTTTTCTATCCCACCACCCTCCCGCAATTAAGTCAAGATTTAGATAACAGTTCCTACAATTTAACTACAAGTCTTTTACTGGCTTTTTAAAAGCAAATCTAAGGGAATGAGACCCACGTGCCTTCATTTCAAAAAGGCTCAAAATGTGAATTTAAAAGAATAAAACATTCCTGAACAATTATAAAGTCAAGACGGATTTTGGAAAGAACTATCAAAAAACAATATTTGTATAGAATCTGAGCATTAGCGGCTAGCCTGACACAGCAAAACCATTGTATTTTCCACTAGTTTTGTTTTGCTATATACAGCTGTGTTTTCACAGATGCAAAGCCATGTGTCTCCACCAAAAGGCCTAGCCTTCCCTTCAGATGTGAATGCAGATCAAAGGTTCAAACGCAGAAATACAAGATCCTTTCCCCTTTGGAGCATGCTTTTATTTTTCTGCAGTGGCTGCAGACCAGAATGCCCCCCTGTCGCCCTTCTGCAGTGCAGAGGTGAACCGTAACAGTGGGGCCCAGAGCCCTGTTATCTCAGCCAAGAAGCGCGCGGAGGTAGCACGTCTGCATGGACGCTCCGAACGCTCCCCAAGACGTCCACGCAGCTGAAACAGAACTGAGCCAGGCAGGGGCAGAATCCGTTTTAGTTGATAGGTTAAACATTAATTTTCTTATTTCTTTAAATATCAGAACAGATTACAGAATTTTTTAAGATTGGGTTTTGCAACATGCACTTTGATAAAGATAACAATATCAACTGTGATATTGTTGATATTCTGTCAACCCCACTATCCCCAGATAGTTTACATTTGAATCTCGGCTTATGGAAAATTCTCCAGCAATAAAAAATAATTTCATAAAATTAAGTAACTTTTAAAATTTCATTATAAGTCACATGTAATTTTTAATGGAAATATTTTAAACATTTCTTGTTCCTATTATCTTTTTTAAAATAACTCTTTCCCCCTCAATTTCCATTCTTTTTATTGAACAGACCCTCAGGATGACTGAGGAGAAACGAGTTTCCCTCTGTTAACTGCTCTAAAAATGGATTTACTGCCATGTAAATATGTGCTTAAGAGAACAGTAAAAATACAGCACTGTGGCTAAAAATGCGGGAGGCTTTCAACATATTTTTGGCAGGTTTTTAGAAAGACCGACAGGCGCATCTACCTATCTGTAGAAGACCAAGAGAGGCTAGAGGGGTGAATGGGTGGATGGTTGGGTGGAGATGGCAGATACAAAGCTTGGGCTAGTCCCTAGAGAGATTTTACAAAAGCCCAAAGTGGAAACATGGCATGGACCAGTCCTAATGCCAATGTGTGAGTGCCATCTAGTGGTCAGCCCAGAACTGCACCCTGGTCTACCTACACCTACAAACGCTCCATCCTATGGCTCCCTACCCCTTATTTCCTTGCTCCACTGTGGCTCATTCCAGCACTCCCAACCCCACTGACCAACAACTGTAGCTTTTCTGCCCTAATATAAACAACAACAACAAAACCCCAAAAGTTTCTGAACAAAACAAGTTTAAAAAGGACGATCCCAAAGGTTGGGTTGGGTCTGCCAGAAGCAAACTATGTAGTCACAGGTGTCCCCACTCCAAGGAGGAGGGGGAGCCACGTGAGAAACCTTAAAGAGGCTGTTTCGACACTAAGCAATTGTTGCGGCTGCACCTGACGCGCTAAGTTGCTTCAGTCATGTTCGCCTCTTTGTGACTCAATGGACTAGAGCCCACCAGGTTCTTCTGTCCGTGGAATTATCCAGGCAACAATTTCCAGAATTGTTGAGTGTGTTGCCATGCCCTTCTCTAGGGAAATCTTCCCCACCCAGGGATCGAATCCATGTCTCTTATGTCCCCAGCATCAGCAGGCAGGTTCTTTACCCCGAGTGCCACCTGAGAAGCTCTGAAGGGCCAGACTAAGTAAACAGCCCCGCTGTCTACACACGCACACTCTCTGGTTTCAGTCCATCAGTCTCTCTTGGAGGGGGGTGTGGGGAACAGCTTTATGACTGGACAACAATACTCCTCCATTGCTTCCTGAGAGGTAGAGAAAGTGAGGTAGTCAGTTACAGCTTAAAAGTCCCTATTTCAGCTCTCACTTCCCAGCTCAAGTGACTCAGAATGGTGAAGATGCTCCACCAGCCCACCACCAGCTGACCCAGGAGATAAGAACTACCTTCATCATCCCCTCCTGCTCTGAGAACCACTGGGCAAATCTGAAATGAGGAAGCTTGTCTTACGAATAATGAGAAACAACAGTGCTGATATTAACCCTCCAGCAGGACCGACACGAGTGAGGAGAGGCCCAGAGCCCACTCTCCTGGCCCAGTTGCTGGAGGGCGCTGTTCTGGCTTCATTCTGTGAGTCACGCCCCTAAAGAGCACAGCTGTCCTGACAGCGTGTGTGTGTGTTTGCTCAGTTGTGTCCAGCTCTTTGTGACCCCCCACCCCCGGACTGTAGCCCACCAGATTCCTCTGTCCATGGGATTATCCCGGCAAGAATACTAGAGGGGTTGCCATTTCCTACTCCAGGGGATCTTCCTGATTTAAGGATTGAACACTCATCTGTTGTGTCTCCTGCAATGGCAGGCAGATTCTTGACCACTGTGCCACCTGGGAAACCCAGAAACAAGATGCAATACTGCACACTTGCCATACCCTCTTCCCACCTTTACTGAGATATAATTGACATATAATACTGTGTATGTTTAAAGTGTACAGTGCAATGATTTGATTTACATATATATGGCAGAATGATCACCATGATAAGGTTAGTTAACCTATCACTTCACGTAATTACTATTTGTGTATGTGTGGTAAGAACATTTAAGATCTACTTAGGCCCGGCAAGGAGGAGGGTTCTCGAGACAGATCAGCCAATACACAGAAAGAATGGGCTTTGGAGTGAGTCTGTGAAGGTGTCTGGTTCTGCCAAGCATTGGTGTGTGATCCCAGCAAGACACAACTCTCTGGGTCTCGTGTCCATCCAGTATGAAAGAGGGATCACGACACCTGTCTTGCATCAGACTTAAATGAGATGATGAGTTCATGAAGCTCAGAGCCGCCCTAGGAGTGGGACTCAGGGCACATTCAGGACTGACAGAAAGGAGGGAGGGGATCACCAAGGGATGACAGTGGTGTGCATCACCATGAGTGTGTGCCTGTGTGTGTGCACGTGTGCGCGTGTGTGTGTTCAGTCATGTCCGCCTCTTTGTTACCCTATGGACCGTTTAGCCCACCAGACTCCTCTGTCCATGTCCATGGGATTCTCCAGGCAACAATACTTGAGTGGGTTGCCATTGCCTCCTCCAGGGGATCTTCTCAACCCAGGGACTGAATCCGTGACTCTTGCATCTCCTGCGTTGGCAGGCGGGTTCTTGTCCTGGGAAAGTCCCCTTGGGTGCTATACTGAAAGGACCCAAAGCACTGTCCATGTTCCCCCTGCCCATGCGTAGCAGGCCAGCTGAGCACAGCTGAATGCTTAAGAACACATTAAGGTTCTGAAGTTTCTTAACCTCAATGAACATGTTCCCCAATCTATAAATCGGGGCTGGTGACAGCATCAAGCTTACAGGACTGTTCCAAGGCATAAAAGTGTAATAGGTAAAGCACCGAGTACAAGTCTGGCACATATGTGGCAGTGTGAGGCTGGAGATATTAGCCATGGGGTTTAATCCTGTAGGATTCATGTCAGCACTTTTATTTCTCATTGTTGTTAATAAGACCAGCTTCCTGCATTTCAGTTTTGCCTGTTGAACATTGACAGTGAGGACCCGAGACATTTTCCTTTTGTTAAAACACTACTTAATTTCTGGGCATTCCCTGGTGGTTCAAAGCTAGGATGCCGCACTTCCACTGCGCAGGTTCAACCCCTTAGTTCTTATGGGAACAAAGATCCCATAAGCTGTGTGGGACGGACCAAAAAAAAAAAAAACTGTTTAAATCAATCCCTGGTCAGAGAACTAAAATCCCATAAGCCGTGTGGCACAGACCAAAAAAAAAAGGCGGGGGGGCAAACTATTTAGTTTAAAAGCTGTGACTTGGGACTTCCCTAGAGGTCCAGAGGTTAAACATCCTCCTTGCAGTGGAGCGGGTTGCAGGTTCGATCCCTGGTGGGGGAACTAACATCCCACCTGCCGTCAAACAACTAAGCCCACGCACCACAACTGCTGACTGAGCCCTCACACCCTGGAGCCCCAGAGCCACAACCAGAGTCCGTGTGCCGTAACAAAAGATCCCACATGATGCAATGGAGATCCTGTATGCCACAACCAAGACTCGACACAGCCAAATAAACAGATAAGTAGTTTTTGAGAAAAAAAAAAAAGCTGTAACTCGTCTCAGAACCTACTGTATAGCACGTGGAACTCTACTGAATATTATGTGGCAGCCTAGATGAGAGGGGAGTTTGGGGGAGAGTGGACACATGTATATGTACTGCTGAGTCCCTTTGATGTTCACTTGAAACTACCACATTGTTAATCGGCTCTACCCCAATCCAAAATAAAAGTTTCTTTTTAAAAAAAAAAAGCTATGACTTGTCTCAGTGTGGTTCACCCCCGGCTTTGAGGCTGGAGTCTCTGTGCTCCACGCACTTGTACCCACTGCTCTGTGACTGCTTTGAAGGCCTTGCTAATAAGCAAGACTGCGGTGACGCGGAAGCAGCATAATGTAAACGGGTGGAGAAGACTCTGGGCCAGAAGACGTGGGTTGGCCCGGCCCACCCTGCCACACGCAGGGTTGAGAGTGAGGGTGCACAGCCCAGCCAGCCCTTCCTCTTCACGCCCCTGGCTCAGTCCTGCATGTGTGTGGACACGCCGGTGTGCGTGCCCAAGTTCCACGCCTCACTCCCCAGGCCTGCCCCACCCTTCAGTTACCCCTCTGGTCTGGGGTGCCAACGCTACTGCTGACACTGTCAGCACACTAAGATGGACCATCTATCGATGCCCAGCTGACGATGACATTTCCCACTCCCTCCTGTGTCTGGATATATTCTGGGACGATGTTCTGGTTGATGGGGTCTGGCCAGAGTGAGCAGAAACATGGAGCCCCCTAAAAGGAAGGAGTGTGTCCTCCCATTTCCAGTGTGATGAGCCGGGTCTGAGCAGCCGTCTTGGGTAAGACGTGTGCCATGTGCTGAGGATACAAGAGCCACGGGATAAAAGGAACCTGGGTCCTCACTGAGCCTCTGTGTGAGTCCTCCTCCACCTACTTTAAGTGACAGAGAAAATATCTTTGATAGTTTAAGTGACAGAGAAAATATCTTTGATAAAGGCACCCTTTTTTGTGGCCTTTTTTAATCACAACACCCAAGCCTATATCCTGACTAAAACTCTATAGTTACTGGATGCATCTGAATGAAATGGGCACTGAGCCCATTGTGTCTGGCATGTAATCACTTGACTCAATCTAATTATGAGCAGAAGGGACAAGTAAACCAAAGCTATTCTGTTGATCCCCTTGGACACTAGATCATTGTGGGATTCCAAAGTAAACGAGGTTAACAAAAACTAGCCAGGAGGGATTTCCCTGGTGGTTCAATGGTGAAGACTGCACCTCTACTTCAGTAGGGTGCTGGTTCAATCCCTGGTCAGGGAACTAAGATCACCAGTGTGCAGCATGCCCAAAACCAACACAAAACTAGAAAACAAATGGAAAGCCAAGGAAAGGAGAAAATAATCCTAGCAGCTTCATGTGTGGTATTTTTGAATTTTCAAATAGATGTAGGTGATTGAGAAGATACTTCAAAATGAAACATTATCATTTCAGTTCAGTTCAGTCAGTCAGTCGTGTCCGACTCTTTGCGACCCCATGAACCGCAGCACGCCAGGCCTCCCTGTCCATCACCAACTCCCGGAGTTCACTCAGACTCATGTCCATCGAGGCGGTGATGCCATCCAGTCATCTCATCCTCTGTCATCCCCCTCTCCTCCTACCCCCAATCCCTCCCAGCATCAGAGTCTTTTCCAATGAGTCAGCTCTTCGCATAAGGTGGCCAAAGTACTGGAGTTTCATCTTCAGCATCAGTCCTTCCAAAGAACACCCAGGACTGATCTCCTTTAGGATGGACTGGTTGGATCTCCTTGCAGTCCAAGGGACTCTCCAAGAGTCTTCTCCAATACCACAGTTCAAAAGCATCAATTCTTCAGCACTCAGCTTTCTTCACAGTCCAACTCTCACATCCATACATGACCACTGGAAAAACCATAGCCTTGACTAGACGGACCTTTGTTGGCAAAGTAACGTCTCTGCTTTTCAATATGCTATCTAGGTTGGACATAACTTTCCTTCCAAGGAGTAAGCGTCTCTTAATTTCATGGCTGCAGTCACCATCTGCAGTGATCTTGGAGCCCAAAAAAATAAAGTCTGACACTGTTTCCACTGTTTCCCCATCTATTTCCCATGAAGTGATGGGACAGGATGCTATGATCTTCGTTTTCTGAATGTTGAGCTTTAAGCCAACTTTTTCACTCTCCTCTTTCACTTTCATCAAGTGGCTTTTGAGTTCCTCTTCACTTTCTGCCATAAGGGTGGTGTCATCTGCATATCTGAGGTTATTGATATTTCTCCTAGCAATCTTGATTCCAGCTTGTGTTTCTTCCAGTCCAGTGTTTCTCATGATGTACTCTGCATATAAGTTAAATAAGCAGGGTGACAATATACAGCCTTGACGTACTCTTTTTCCTATTTGGAACCAGTCTGTTGTTCCATGTACAGTTCTAGCTGTTGCTTCCTGACCTGCATACAGGTTTCTCAAGAGGCAGGTCATTTTAATTGGTTATAATATTGGCAAATGAACACCATTACCCTTGGATGAGTAAATGAGACACAGACATGTGCAAAGGAGTGCAAAGGAGTTACCAGTGAGTGACCTAAAGTCAAGATTCCAAGCTTTCTAGGTGCTCCCCCTCATAGATGATTTTACTTTTCATCTATTTTTGTCCCTAGATTATCAGCCTCAAGAGAGGGACTCCTCAGTGTCCTGATACCGAATCCCGCTCTTTTAAGAACAGCACGTATCATGACGCTTGCATTCGGAAACACCTGCAGGTGCTCCTAGTTGCCTACAAAGCAACGTCTGAAATCCTTAGCCTAGGGACTTCCCTGGGTGTCCAACGGTTAAGACTCTGTGCTTCCACTGAACGAGGCACAGGTTCAATCCCTGATTGGGGAACTAAGATCCCGTGTGCTCTGACCATAGATAGATAGATGATAGATTGTTGTTGCTGCTAAGTCGTGTCCAACTCTCTGCAACCCATAGACTGCAGCCTGCCAGACTCCCCTGTCCTTCACCATCTCCCGGAGTTTGCTCAAATTCACGTCCATTGAATCGGTGATGCTGTCTAACCATCTCACCCTCTGTCACCCTCTTGCCTTCAATCTTTTAAGATCGATAGATAAAATCGTTAGCCTAGCGGTCTAAGCTCCCCAAACTTGACCCAAACATGACTTTCTGATCTCATCTCCTAATCTTCTCCCAGCACAAGGCACACCCTCACGCCTCCGTGACTGTGCTCACAGAATTCCACCTCCCAGGGTTATCCGCCTTCTTCCATGTGCGTTCAAAGCCCACTTATCCTGGAAATGTTACTCTGCACCACCCGCTCGTCATCTTTTAGGTTGTGTCTCCCTCAGCTCGTGACTGCAGCTACTCCCACCTTTCCCTCAGCCATGCCAGGTGGCCGCCTCAGTCCTTCCCACTTGGTTGAGAGGTAGCCATTGTTTCAACTGATAGCTTTACAAGGAGAAATAAACTTCACGGGCATCTTCGCCTGCAGGGCCCAACCAAGAACCCCATTGTCTCCACACAGAGGGAGAGAGGACGTGACCCCGTTGAGCAATCTCCCATGCACCTTGCCCACCCTGCTTCCTCCACCCTGCACCCCCAGTTTCTATTTTTGCCAAAGTGATGCTGGCTGGCAGGGGCTGCGTTAGCAACCCCTCCCAGGGTATGATGCATTTCAAAAGAACTTCCCTCTGGGGAGAAGAAAGGCTTGCTCAGACTCCCTAGAAAGTCACACAGAATGGCCAGTCTGGGTGCTCAAATGCTAGAAGTGGAAGTGAGTTCCATGTGAACACTTAGTGGTTACTGACTGCCCCAGATCCACTCCACCTCTTGAGAATCTGCCTCATCCTGCTCACAGCTTAAGTGTTAGTCGCTCAGTCGTGTCTGACTCTCTGTGGCCCCATGGACTGTAGCCTGCCAGGCTCCTCTGTCCATGGGATCCTCCAGGCAAGAATACTGGAGTGGGTTGCCATTCCCTTCTCCTTCAGATTTTCCCAACCCAGGGATCAAACCCAGGTCTCCTGCGTTGCAGGCAGATTCTTTACCATCTGAGCTACTACCAGGGAAGCCCCATAACTTCGTCTGCTAGAATCATCATCAAGGTGCCTGGCTCTCTCAGAGCCAAGTGGTGGACACGGTTAGACCGGTCAGACACTCCCATCCTGGACCCTGCCTCTTGTGCTGGCAGCGCATCCACCCTGGTGGCTGAGCTGGGAAAGATGGGAGGCATGGTGCTGACGCCAAGATGACTAAGCCGCCTTCCCCGATTTTTTGAGTGTCCCCATACTCTTCCGATAAGTCCCCGTTTCTCCTGAGAGCCAGATTCAATCTGTTGCTTAACCAATAACTCTTTTTTTTCTTTTCCGGCCACACCTTCCTCAAGGCATGCAGGATCTCAGTTCCCCGATCAGGGGTTGTACTCATGCCCTCTACAGTGGAAGCACGGGGTCTTAACCACGGGGCCACCAGGGAGGTCCAAGAATCTTTTTTTTTTTTCAACTAAATTTTACTGGAGTATAGTTGGTTTACAGGGCTGGGTCATTTCTGCTGTACCACAAAGTGAACCATTACACATATACATAGATCCACTTTTTTGGATTCTTTTCTCATATAGGTCAATACAGAGTATTGAGTCGAGTTCCCTGGGCCACACAGTAGGCTCTTATTATCTATTTTATATATAGTAGTGTGTACATGTCAATCCCAATCTTCCACTTTATTCCTCCCTCATTTCCGCCTTGGTAACCGTAAGTTTTTAACCAAGAATCTTACCTGATAGAAAGTCAAAACCCAGAATTTCATTTCATTCAAAAAGTATTTTTTCAGGTCTTGCCATGTACTCAGCACCAAGACCACTGCCTTTTGAAAGCAGGTAAAGGACTCTCTCTCCCTCCGGAGGTTTAATTTGATATGGGGGACAGGAGAGGGTGCTCAGAACACAGTCACAAGCGAGCAAAGCCACAGGGGTGCAGGGGAAGGGCGTGAGCCAGCCAGGGTGGGCATGGGGGATCAGTAAGACTTCGCAGGAGCAAGGTGATATTTGCTCTGCAGGATTTCACCAGGTGGAAAATGGGGAGAAGGGCCCTGCAGGCAGAAGAAACAGTCTGAGCACGGCAGAAATGGGGCTGCCTCGTTGCAGTAAGAATTTTAACGTGACTAGAGGATCTGGTACAGGGGTGGGAAGGAGGTAATTCTGGAAAGGAGATTTGGAGTCAGGGTGTAAAGGACACAGTGTGGCCACGTAAGGTCTTCAGGCTTCAGTGTTGGGAGCTACTGGAACTTGTGGAGAGTAGAGCAATGAGCTCTGAACTCAGAAAGCTCCTTTTGGAAGATGGACAGGAGGGAGGAGGGGCCAGCCAGAGGCAACAGCAAGGGGCCACGACAGCGGCGAGGAAGAGACGGCAGAAGCCCTGGCCGAGATATGGAAAATCAGAGGGGCTGGCTGCAGTCAAGGGTCATTCCAAAGGCATCAGCCACAAAGCAAGGAAACGTGGCTTCAGAGCCAAGGCCTTGAGGGGTGGAATGGCCAGGACAGCGCCTCCCCACTTACCTTACTCCTCAGAAGGGCACCTTTACCTGTGGCCAAACCAAGATTCAAGCTCACCCCTAAGTAGGAACTTAGGGGTACAGGTTCTGACTCCCAGGCAGACAGAAATGGTAAAAGTGCACCAACACTCTGTTCTCTGTTACCTCCCCTCTTCAAACATTTTTCATGAAGATTTGAGAACATTTAACACATAAATCCTTCATCACGGTTTCAAAATCTCCCCCACCCCTTATCTCCTTTAATAACACATAAGATTTGCCAAAGAAAGGATGACATCGTAAAGGTACATCTCATTGAAATCTACTTAATTGTTACATTTGTTTAGCTTTTTTGACACAATTTTTAAGAGTGTTTACATTCTCCACAGAACTGCATTTGGACTATCATGAAAAATGGGTGCCAATTAGAAGTATTTTGGCTAAAACCAGTTCCTGCACATCATTGTCTTATGCTAGAAGTGAGCTGGCATGAACAACAAAGGGTTGCTATTAATAGCACAACACAGAACGCAAGCGGAAACTTGAGTGAAATTATGTTTTTTAAAACCCACTGTTTAGTGCCCAGAAAAGGGACAGACTGTGCAGCATCTGTGCTGGGGGGATATGGAACTAATAAATCATTGCCATTTTTACTACACACAGGCAGAATATGATAGTCTGTTCAAAGCCAAACATGTGCTGTCCGAGAAAAATGATTTACGTTCCAGGCCTTTTTTTTTCCACTTGATTTGAAAGTTTACGCATTTAGGCATCTGAAATGATTTTATTAATTTAACTCTCCTGTAATCATTAACAGGTTTTTTCTTTAATTTGAGAAGGGTTACATTTATGAATGAATATTACTATAAACATATATACATCCTTATGTTCAAACATAAAACATTCATTGCAAAGTCTGATGTAAAGCCACATCATACTTATGACTGAGCTGGAAAAAAATTGGACTTTGATGCATGACTAGTTTTTAGAAAAAAAATGACTAGTTTTTAGAAAACTCCTTGTGAAGCAAGATGGCTAACTTTCTACTATCAATCCAAGAAAGCCGTAAGAAAAGCCTATCTTTTTGCGGAATTAATTTTGTCAGAATATCAAAGCAAGTTTATAAAAGCCTTGAAACACTGACGACAGTACAATATCCTTCCTCAATAAGTAACTACCCAAGGCTAATTTCTTAAGCCTTAGGCACACTTGGCCATCCTATCTGCTCTGGAATACATTAATGTAATAAAAAGGCGCTTCTAAACAGTCACACAGGCAGCCCCACTAATCAGATTATCACCATAATGCACTGACAGTGAGAGGAGTCACAGAGAACTACACTGACAGAACGCTGTCCCAGGGCTCACAGAGCAGTGGGCCCCTCATTTTGGCGTTCCACAATCATCTCACCGACACACTCTGGTCAAATTCAGGAAGCAGAGCCTAGAGGGGCTAACATGTATTTGGAGTCTTCTGAACAGTCAACGGCATTCAGGTTTTTGTCCTAGGACTTGAAAAGTTAAAGGCACGGTCCTGCCAATTGTGAGATGCCCTCTCCAACATGGACCACCCACAACTGCGGATTTTCCATCTGGTGAACAAAACAGACAGCTTCCTAATTATTTTTAAAAAGGATTTTTTCCCCCTAACATACTTTCTTTATTTGTCTGTGACCTGGAACTTAATGGAAAACCTGGTGCATGCCAACTTCATTTCTTATAATGAAACATCCCATTTTTATTGTTTTAACTAGGGTTTTTCAAAGGATGTAAGATAGAAATTATTACCCCCAGAGCTAACACACCAAGTCACCAAGACAATTCCCATGAACAACTATTTTCTCTGAACAGAGAATATCTTGTTTTAAATATTAACCACTGAAGTTTTCACTTACAATCAACATGATGAAAATAGGAGGGAAATTATTTTCAATCGTTTTCAACAGGGCACCCATACTGCTAGTGTCAAAATCGATGGCTTTTCCAACAAGATGGCCACCTCTGCCAAAAGCATGCTCAGAAATGCCAACTGTAATTAAAATCTGGCACCTGTCTTGGGCACCAAATTTGCTTCTAATATCTCCATGTTGAAATGTGTCTCAGCTTTGAGAGGACGTAAGATGCTTCTTGCCCTCTGCCCTTTGGAAAAACACTCAAGTGGAAAAACTGACGGCTGTTTTCCCGAAAATTACATTTTTTAATCTGAGCTATCCTAAATTTTCTCTGCTTTCTTTCTTTGAATCTGTTTGTTTAATTAGTCCCAAGAGACTCAGCATACATTCCCTTCACACATTTTGTTTTTATAAACCTCAGGAAAAATGGGCAGTGAAATAAGTTCTCCCTCGTATGGAGTTGTGCTTGACGAGGCGGGGGGCGGGGGGGTTGGTGGTGGTGGTGATGGTGGTGGTGGTGGTGTAGCGTGGATAGATTTCACAAACATTTACATTCTATGGAAGTGGGAGGCATAGAAGCGGTGGGGAGGAAGGCTTTCCTAAGAGGAGAGAGCAATAAAGAGACCAGAGACGAGAGCAATAAATCTTGATGTGATGCACAATGTCCTCTCTGACCATGGTCAATGGACAAGCCTGTGCTCCAACTACTGTTTTGTTGAGCTGGGGCCCCCAGAATCTAAGGCTTTAGCCCTTTAAAGTATCCACAGCATTTCCCCAAAAGGAAATCCCTTCTCTCTTATAAGCCTGTCACACACTGGACACCTGGGTCCACCTAGGTGAGGCCAGAGTAGTCTTCAGGCCCCCACAAGCCCAGGGGACAAGAGGCCAGAGTGTGCGATGGCCCAAAAGCAGGCTTGTGCCTGCCTCGCTAACCACTGGAGTGCAAGGCCTAGCAGAGGGCCTCCCACGGAGAGGGTGCTCAACAAATGCTACGGAAAGAAGAGCGGGCAGATCCCCTGTGAACGCACCTTTGTAAACAGCGCCTTATACTGAGACTTCATAAAGCCACCTTGGCTTCAGTAGTAAAAAGAACCTGATGAAGTGGATTGTAAATCCTTCATGTGCCAGAAGATGCCCTTCTACCAAGACTTCTTGAGGGCGCAGACACACAGATATTCTGACCTTGGGACTTGCCAGCCTCCCTCCTCAGCTGACCATCAGCAACGCTATTCACCCCAGACCCCTCCTAGGCTCCTGTAACACTTCACTCTTCATCAGAAGTAAGACTTAAAGAGGTAAGGGAAGTGTGACAGACCACATAAGGTACAAACAGATTTTACTATTAAATAAAGCAGAAAGTGTATACAAGCAGAGCTTAATGTATGATATGTCTATGCTCAAAAAGATTCATCGAAGCCTTTTTAAAAAGAAATTCACCAAGAGGTTGCTTGTTTGAAACTGAAAATGACTTTTTCCCAATGGTAAAGATATTACAAAGGATGGCCAGGCACTCAGGAGGGCTCACAAAAGCCCACTTGACCCCACAGTGTTCCAGAATGCTGAACGACACCCGCCACTCTCTGCAACAGCTTGCTCATGGGAAGGGCATGCTGAGTGTAAACTCGGGAACTCCACAGCTGCAGGAACAAAGACACCCAGGACATGCCTCGTAGCCTATGGATGCCTCACACTCCCCTAAACAAAGCCATCTCCCTGGATCAGAAATTCCCCTAAGGCAGCATTTAAAAAAAAAAAATTTTTTTTACTGCAGCCCACAAGAAAAAGCATTTCCAGTGGAGAGCCCATAAACACACACATCCCCCATGTATTAGAAGAAATAAACGTTTTTATAAAATAAAGCTTAACCTGTGATGTACTTTGACTAGAACAGTTTCTACATTATTCTGGTTCATCTTTTCAAATGCTCATCATGACCCAATCAATATATTTACAGCTCACTATGGGCTTCCCAGGTGGCACAGTGGTAAAGAATCCGCCTGCCAATGCAGGAGACCCAGGTTCAAAACCTAGGTCAGGAAGATCCTCTGAAGAGGAAACGGCAACTCACTCCAGTATTCCTGCCTGGGAAATCACATGGACAGAGGAGCCTGGTGAGCTATAGTCCATGGGTCGCCAAGAGTCAGACATGACTGAGCGACTGAGCACTCAGATGGGTTGGGACCCCGACAGTCTAAATCACCACTGCCCCGAATGGCCCAAATGGAGGAGCAAAGGTTCAAAGAGTGGTGGGTGCTGAGGTGTATTTCTGCAACTTGTTATATCGTATGGTTAACTTTTAATGTGACTATGAATAACAGGATTAAAATGAGACAATTTCCTGCAAATGTGTCAGAAATTCATGCATCCCTTGGTTCAGGCTCCCACCTGTTCAATTCTCTCCTCCTCTTTGTCTACCTTGTTGAAGATATTAGGTGTTAGCAGAAAAGCTGAGGATATAGATAATTATAGATACTAAGTAACAAGGACAGAGACTGCCAGTCACACTGATGAAAAGATGGAAGATCTGTAAACTTTAAAAGAAACCTGGTTACGCAGAACACTGAGCTACCACTTAATCAAGGATTGGGCTGTTGTTAGCACAGCACCACACACAGCGGCTCACAGCGGAACCAGTCGGCGCCACCCACGAGGAGCTGCCTCAGAAGGCAGAGAGACGAGTGGGATCCCGAGCCTTCTAGCCCTTTTGGTACAGACCTACCACTTTCCTCTCTAGAAAAAAGCCCAAAAATTCTGGATGAAGGAATGACCCTGGTGACTCCAGGGTCACATAAGTACCCAAGAGGAGCCCCAAGAGTCCCGGGTCAAAGTCCTCACGAAGGCCCAGTGAGCACTTGAGCTCAGTGGAAAAGAAAGGAGGCAGTACTTTGCCTCTTAGCCTAGTGATGGATTCAAGCAACGACCCCCTACCCACCCCAGCCCCAACCAATGCCATGACCACTGCCAGCCCTCGCACACCTGGCTGAGGCTGAAAATAACGGGGTATTCCCAGTGATCAGGGCCACATTTACAAGACGCACACAGTCGCCAAAGCTTCGGTACCGAAGGGTTAGAGTGAGAGGTTCCTGTGTGTGTGCTCAGTCGCTCAGTCGTGTCCAGCTCTTTACGACCCTGTGGACTGCAACCCGCCAGGCTCCTCTGTCCAGGGGATTCTCCAGGCAAGAACACTGGAGTGGGCAGCCACTCCCTCCTGCAGGGGGTCTTCCCGACCCAGGGATGAACTGAGTCGCTGTGTCTCCTGCATTTGGCAGGTGGGTTCCTCACCACTAGCGCCACCTGGGAAGCTCATGGTGTCAGTAACACAATCTAACTAGCTTTGGTTCATTTGGGTTCCTAACCATCCACTAACAACTCATTGTAACCTACAGCTTATAAATGACTAACTACCCACATTAAAAATTTTTTTAGTTGGAGGATGACTGCTTCACAATGTTGCGGTGGTTTTTGCTGTACAACAACATGAATCAGCTATGAAAGTCAAAGCACTCAGTCATGTCGGACTCTTTGCGACCCCATTGACTATACAGTCCATGGAATTCTCCGAGCCAGAATACTGGAGTGGGTAGCCTTTCCCTTCTCCAGGGGATCTTCCCAACCCAGGAATCGAACACAGGTCTCCAGCATAACAGGTGGATTCTTCACCAGCTGAGCCACAAGGGAAGCCCAAAAATACTGGAGTGGGTAGCCTATCCCTTCTCCAGAGGATCTTCCTGACCCAGGAATGGAACCGAGGTCTCCTGCATTGCAGCTGGCTTCTTTACCAACTGAGCTATCGGGGAAGCCATATATCTCCTCCCTCTACCCTTATTTTAAAATCAGCACAAAGCATACTATGGCAACTGGGGTTATACCAACTGCAAACAGTGTATGACTGCAGGCTTACATTGGTGATCTAAGAAAAGACTCTCAGCAGGATTGAAGGCAAGAATTTTCAGAGAAAACTCCACACAAAAAAACGATGCATTTGTTGTTTGGCAACATGGTTTATAAAGCCAACCAATGAAAATCCTATGTTAGAAAGGTGATAAACGTGAAACAAAGTAAAGCTAGGCACTTGTTCTTTTTGTTAAGTCCTCTCAGAAGGGACACGTCTTTAGGAGACACATCAGCATGACTAGTTTGAATCTGCACCTCCCACCATACATTCCTATACATACATGTGTGTATGTCTACGTCTGGGTACGTGTGTGCCTATTTCCAGAGCAGTAACGATCCCACAGTCCCAAAGACAAAATAGCAGGGGGCACTGCCCATTAAGTTATCGGTTCCAGGCCTTCACTCCCTAATTGACAACTTCAGGGCTACTTTCATCACTTGTCAACTTCAAACCCACACTCAATTTTTCCTTTTAGATGATGTTGCATCTGTAATACAGCAGTGTTTCTGACACACTGCAGCATGTCTCCTACGAATATTTCTTCGGAAGCACAGCTTAATCAAGGGTGGAAATGGAGGAAACCTACTAAATGTTTTTCACCTCTATCAACAACTGAAAAGAACATGGTGGGGAAAAACACATTTTTATGCTTAAAATATTTTTCACTAGTCAGCTGTAATTCAAGCTATTTAAAGCAAGTAGATATGGATTTAAATAAAATATATAAGGATATTTGATACAACCAAAAATACCTTGAGCCTAACACGGTGAAACTAGTGAAACATTAAAGATGACAATTTACATAAAAAACAACACTGAAATGTATTCAGCTCTAAGCTAAGCGATTTTTAAAACCCATAATGAGACAAACAAAATACTAAATAAGTTTACCACACAATTGTTCAGTTTACTAAATTGCCTTTGAAAAAATAATTGGCTTAATAGGTGCTTTAAGCATTATTTTCATGATTAAAAGAACACCAAAAATAAATGAACCAATTCGAACTTTACTTTTATAGTATCAAAAGCTAGATTAAAATCACACTGTTCTAATTAAACACTATAGTACACAGAAAAAATAAATTTTCAACTAAGCATACACCAATCACACACCTGGAATTTTCCCAGATAATTTCATTTTCAAGTATTTTGTCCAATTAGCCATTTCTATAAACGTACTCAAGTCACATGTGGTTTGTGAGAACCAATTTGTGATTCTAAAAATATAGTCACCTTGAATAAGCTAAAAGGATAGGTGTTATGCTTTCTTCTTCCCTTTTGGGCTTTCATTTGTTATTTTTGACATAAATGCATTTAAACAACTGCGAAAGCACTGGGGCACTTCTTTAAGAATGATTCTAAATACTTATGTTCTAGAACTGGATTTGGCCAAGTATTTATTGATATAGTTATCAATATTTATGAAACAATGGACGATTAAAGCATAATGATTTCTGCATATCTAGAGGTTTAACACTCCATATTGCCACTGTGACATAATGAAGTGGGTGAGGACATGGAGAGAATCCAGAACCATGCATTTTTCCTAGTTGCCAGCAGAACTACCATTTTACCTATGCACTAGCCAAGAAAACCAGATCCAAGGCATGCTATACATGTTAAGAAACTTAACCACAAATGTTCTCCTTTAAACCTTGTCGGGAAGATCCCCTGGAGAAGGGAATGGCAACCCACTCCAGTATTCTTGCCTGGAGAATCCCATGGACAGAGGAGCCTGGTGGGCTACAGTCCATAGGTCACAAACAGTCGGACATGACTGAGCGACTGAACTGAACTGAAGCAGGCTGCAGAAAGAGGCATGTGGCTCCTACTCTATTCTTTAGTAGGTCCATAAATCTGGATAACTCACCTTACTTCTCTGCATCTCACGTTCTTCACCTGTAAAACAGCAAAAAGAATACTTTCCTCATGCTAATGTTAATGTATAAAAGCACAGTCTTTGCAATGCAGAAAGAACTCAAAACAGTGTAGTCCTCGCCAAGAATAAGAACTGGTCCAGGACCTCCCTGGTGGCGCAGTGGATGTAAGAACCCATCTGCCAATGCAGGTGACACGGGTTTGATCCCTGGTCGGGGAAGATTCCAGACGCCATATGGACAACTAAGCCTGTGAGCCACAACTGCTGAAGCCCAGGCACCTAGAGCCTGTGCTCCTCAACAAGAAGCCACCGCAATGAGAAGCCCATGCCCAACAACAAACACCCAGGGCAGCCAAAAATTAATAAATAAAATTACATTTAAAAAAAAAAAAAAAAAAAAACACCTGGATCCAAAAGAGGGCAGAGATGGAGTCAAGATAAACAGAAAAGTATGCTGGGAATGAGAGGTCCAGTGGGACGGGAGGCCACAGAGGAAGCGAAAGGAAAGAGGAGACAAGGGAGAAATAGAGGCCAAAAGTAACAGGTCTCTGTTCAAGGGAAGAGTCCATCAATGTATCTCGTTCAGAACACTTCAGTCAACACGTGTGGAAGCCCTGCCCACAGCTCTTCCACTTTTAAGAATTTCTCTGAAACTTCTGGGTTCCTACCAGCCTAGTAATCCTACCAGATTACTAGGAATTCTTTTCAGAGACTATACTAACCATCAGCCGTTCTATTTCCAACCCCAAGACCACCCTTACAGATACGTTAAGGTGTGTACTACAAGTGGCTCCAAGAGTAAGGAAAGGGGAGGAGGCCTAAGAGAGGGGACGGCTTTGAAAGAGGCAGATTCAGCGGGACAACAACCCCCACCCGCCCTCTAGGAAAGGCGGTGCTTGAGTAGCCCACATGATACTTACACTAGGAACGCCCCAAGCTGCTTTGGCAGGACAGGACAGGCTTGTGTAGCCAGCATCTGAGCCTGTTTCAGCTCGATGGCAACAATCCACTTCCAGGGTGGGCCCCAACTCACAGTGATGTGGAGCACAGGGGCAGCAAGCGCAGCTACCTAGGAAGAGAAGCCACGTCCAACCACCTCCGCACCTCTCAGGGTCAGTGGGGGGAGGAAATGCTTTCTGCCACATCATGAAGAAGACCGCCTGGTGACGCCTAACAGGTGCACTGGCCGAGAGTCCTTCAGATGAATAAACATAAGCGCCAAGCAGAAAGGCATGTACCAGGACATTCTGAGAGCCTCAAAGGAGGGTCAGCATGAAATCTCCTTGGGAAAGGAAGAAGTCCTCAGAAAAAACCGGACTCAAAACAGGAACCTGGAGCCACAGAAACTAGAGGGACCAGTGGCTTCTCCCAGATAACTCTGGTCTCTTGGCGTGGGGCCACCTCACTGCAGCCCAGACCCATCTGTGTCTCTGGAAAGACCTGGGCTTGATATGAAGGATGGAAATACTACCGAATGCCTACAATTTCCACTGTCAGAGTCCCTCTGGGTCACCCGTGGGAATCAGAAAGAATGTTTCCTACTGGCCAGAGAAAGAGACGAGCTGCAGAGGACCCGAGGCTCTCACTGTAACAGGACCTGAGAACAGGAGGGCGTCGCTGAGCACCAGGGACAGCTCTGAGCAGACTGAGGCAATTAACTAAGTATGTTACTCCTGGAGGAGGGGAGGTGGCGGGGACTGGGCACACTGAGATTTAAAGTCACGTGTACGTTGGGGGCCAAAGCCTAGAGCACCTTGGTCACACACATCATTACGTCCAGGTGGATCCTGCAGACTTTTCTCAATCGACAGGTTGTTGAACTCTCACCAAATCTTCTGCTTTTCCTCGTGGTTTCAGTTAAAGAACTACTCTCACGGTCATTAGCAGGGATTCTGAAGCTGGGCCGGCCCACCCTGAGAGCCGTTTGTCATTCCCACAAGCAGCCAAGAACCTGAATCCCATCCCCATGTGGTGACTCTCCACCTCATGAGCCAATATAAGCTGGAAATGGTTCCCCATTCTCCATTCACTTAAGGCCTCTATCCGTCACACACACCTGCCCCAGCCTGGGAATTCAGAGTTAGCCACACAAAGGTGCCAGAACTGTACAGGAATAGCCGATGCAAGGTAAAACCCCCATACTGGCCGTGACGCAACTGTCATCAGAGCCCACATTTAATTTAACGAAAAGTATTCAGTTATACTTGTTCCACTTGTAGTAGGGCCCATTTCCTTTCCACCCTCATTCATGAAGGCAGAGTAAGAAAATGCAACTTCACAAGTAGGAAAGAACTGGCCATTGTCTCCGCCTTTGCAGTCAGATGTTTCACGGGATTTGCCCGCAATGCTTAAAGGCACGTTTGTGATTCTGATAACCCAAGACTAGAAGCTGTATTATGGACTGACCGCTGTCCAGAGCCTAAAGCGAAGGTTTACAAGCCTGTTCTGCCTTCCTTCAGCCCCTCTGTGCTTATAAATGACACCTTCCAGTGTCTTAAACTATGAGAGGAAGCTTGCCCCAAATTCTCAGGCTGCTAATGGTTTCACATAAAATGAGCTCCTACAATTTTATTACCACCCTGGTGTGAACTCGCAGGTGAGGGGCCACCAGGGAAAGGATGAAGACTTGTCTCTCACTCCTGGCCTCCTGACTTTTCCAACTTTTCCACTCAGGGTTTCAAATGATGGCTTTAACTCCCAAGGCTGCTGATGAAGCCAAACAGGCTCTACTATATTACTTAGAGAAAGCGGGAGTAAGCCACCAAGTCCCTCAGGACAGAGAGGGAATTCGAATTCATTTCCTAACTTTACACTTAGGAAGCTGATAAAACCATTGACCCCATACATTTTGACACGGCAAGGAGATCCAACCAGTCCATCCCAAAGGAGATCAGTCCTGGGTGTTCTTTGAAAGGACTGATGCTGAAGCTGAAACTCCAATACTTTGGCCACCTCATGCGAAGAGTTGACTCACTGGAAAAGACCCTGATGTTGGGAGGGATTGGGGGCAGGAGAAGAAGGAGACGACAGAGGATGAGATGGCTGGATGGCATCACTGACTCAATGGACGTGAGTTTGGGTGGACTCTGGGAGTTGGTGACAGACAGGGAGGCCTGGTGTGCTGCGATTCATGGGGTCTCAGAGTCGGACATGACTGAGCGACTGAACTGAACTGAACTGATACATTTAGTGGGTATCAGTCAATCTGCATGTTGGGAAGTAACTACCAGAAAATGTTCCATTTCACATTTCAATCAGGTAAGCCAGACAAACATCCATTTTGTACATATTATATTGGGTTGTTCAAAAACTTCCTTCAGGTTTTTCCATCTGCTGATACAGAAAAACCCAAACGAACTTTTTCACCAACCCAATATATGATGCCTGTGTCTCACACCACCAAGATCACTCTACTTAGAAAAGAAGTCGTGTCAGCATACAAGGAAAATGTCCTGATGGGTACTCTGTGCACTGCACAGTTCAGAACCTCTGCATTCATCTGAAGTTTCAGCCATACACCACATGCCAAATGCAGCACTGATGAGCTGATTCTGGAAGAAACCTTTAAAACAGGGCTGATTATCCGAAAATACATGAAATTCACATGTTCAGATATATCTAACTTTGTATGACTATTTTTTATCTCTGGAAGTGATTTATGACAGGCTAAATAGATAAATGGGTAGATGGTATTAATAAATCTAAAGATATTTACAACATTATTTCTCCTAGGGGAATTAAAAAGCCTAAAACTATACAATTAAGAGTAATTTCACAGTTTCCAAAAGCAGCTGACTAATAAATAATGAATGCTTTGTGGCGGGAGCTGAGGACGTTTTTCTCAGTGCCTTTTAAAGAATAGAAAAGGCAAACTAACTTAAACGTCTAAATGTGAAAACACTTCAATATGGCACGCTCTAACTACTTTCAAAAGTTTAAAAAATTTTCACATTCAAATAAAACAAAATTCCACATAAATGGCTTATATGTTAAAAAGCCTTCAAACTCAAAATTCACACACAATAAGCTTCCCTTTTTAAGACTAAAGTTCTAAGATCGTTTGTCATAGGCTTAGAAGTGGTGAAAACCAAACCAGCTGCCAAAAATTATTTACTTTGTAGCACAAACGACAAAGGATGTAACACCCACTAAGTGACCTGCAGAGAAAATACAAGGTTAATTTATTCTGCATGCCTTCCGTTTTACTTTCTGTTAAAATAATGCTCATCACCACATCCAACTCTTTCTTCGGGCATTTTATCCTAATCAAAAATAGAGGCAAAGGAAGGAACACAGAGGGGAAAATTGCGAGTGGCAAGAAACAAACAGATCAGGATTTCTCAGTCAGAAATTTAAGATTAACCCTTTCATTAAGGATAAATCTACAATAAAGAACAACACAAATACTCTTTTCCTCTCAAATGTGTAGGATTAAAAATTGGATTTATCGCAACATCTACTGTATTCTCAACACGTTTTTATTACATAGTAGCTTTTGGATCTTTTCAGATTCAAAAACACCAGCCAAAACAGAGCCAGAGTGACTGCACTGAACTGAGCTCCTGCCAGATAAGCCAGAACTGTAGACAGTCCTCTAAGTGTAGTGACAACAGACCGGTTTGTTAGTCCTGAAAATATATAAGTTCTTTGTAACTGAAGCTCTGGAATGGCATCTGTCTTAAATTACATCCACCTGGGATTGTGTTCCAACAACCAATATAGGCAGATTACTGGAACTTGAAAACCTCACTTTTTTGGTAATTGACATTTAAACTGTTTGAAGTTTCTCATTAAGGTCTCTTAAGAAATTAACTACAGATGTTGGAAACGAAGTGTAGAGTGCTCAGAGAAATGAAGTCACCTGAAGGCTCCCAGTAACTAGGAGTATTTAAATATAGTAAGTGCCTTGGAAGGAGAGGATGGGCTGGCCTGCCTCACAGGCTGCAGAGCCTCGACCCTTTTTCTCTATTCCTGTTAGGTGTCCCAGCACACTTTGGATGTAATTAAAGGAAACTAGAGAGGCAAGAAGTTGAAATGACATGGGACTACCACTAGACCAGAGCACAGAGTGAAGAACTCACTTGATGGAGGCCGAGAGACTTGAAACATCTCCACTGCCTCAGGGTTACCGACAGGATGTAAATCTGAAATCCTGGTCTGGTCTTAGAAGCCCTTCACAGCCTGACCCCAACTGGCCAGCGAGCTTCCCGTCGCTGCCACAAGGCACCCACACTCCACAGGGACCCGTCTGATGTCTCCTGCTGGGCTCTGCACACACAGTTCTTCAGCCAGGAAGGCTTTTCCCTCTCTAGTCATCCTTCCAGAGCTGCTCAGAGGTCCACTTCCCTGTGAATGGACCCCAAGTCCTCTGAAGGCACTCCCCCTCTCTTCCCATTTAGATGATACACTTCTTAGAATGAAGTCCCTATCTGACATGAAATGTACCCAAATAAAGGACCTCCAGGTGCGTGCCACCGAAAAGACCTTTGGGAAATTTTCTCCCATTCCCCCTTCTTAGTCGCGGCCTAGGACTTAGCAGGGATGTAGTCCTCATTCTTTTCAGGAGAAAGTATAAATGCATGACTGAATAACTAAAAGAGATGTGTTAAAGGGACTTTTACTTAAAAAGAATACCATTGATATGTTACAGAATTTCCTGTTGGAATAACTGTTCTATGAAGGAAAATACTTTTCCCATTTACCTGCATAATAAAATCAATGAGCCCTGCTAAAAAATGCTTTTGCCCTAACTAAAATAAAAATCAAATTTAAAAACACTGAGAGCGAGCGAGAGAACCACATCAAGCAGTAAACCATATGGTTGTGGAAATAAAAAGATAAGTTTCCTCATCCCTCATTAACAGCAATCCTGGAAATGCTAACATTGTTACTAATTCCTCAAAAACAGTACACTAATTAGTAAAAGGCACCTGTGTCAACAGTCCTATTTCCATTTTTAAAAGTCCTTTCTTCAGCGGATGCCTGGGGTCCTCACTTAGCACATTAGACATTTGTGGAGCCTAAAAACTGCTCATCACGGCTGGTCACTGGCTAGTTGCTAACGCTCAGCGGTTCCCATACACAACAGAACGTGTGGAGCCATCCAGCTGGTTTCAGAAACTCGTGAGCTAGCTGCCCCACTCCTCCGAGGCGCTGCGCTGGGACAGGAGTCCCGCAAGGCAGCACCTTGTCCTCAAGGAGCGCACAGCGCAGTGGGCCTCCCAAATGGGGGATTCTGCCCCGGATCAACCCATGACTTCCTTAATTCTGGATGGAGAAGATGAGAGACTCTTCCAACAGCAACTCAGTAATTCCAGTGCTGGCCAGAAGGAGTCCACAATCAAAGTGGGAGGTGCATGCTTCCTATGACACCTTACTCCAGCTGACACCCCAGGGTATCTGGGCAGGGAGAGGGGAATGATGAGGGGTAGGGGGAAAAAACAGAAGCAGAAAAGATTTCCAAATGAAAGCTGCTAAAGTTCCTCCATTGAGCTGAAAGACCGTGGACTTTTCTTTAATACACCTTCCAGAGGCTGAGTTGAAGAAGTGTGTTCCACAGGTGAGAAATTCTGAAATAAACGGAATGTACCTGGGACAGAAACACTGGCTGAGGAGGTGGTTTCAACCCCACGGACTTGGACTGAGGGGGTTCTCCCAGTGAGCCCCCGTGCTGGGTCACAGCCATGTACTACCAGCAAGATCTCATCTCCCCCTCCCCACAGCTTGCTCTGGTAAATGAATCCTGTAGACAAGCACGCACAGAAGACACCCCCTTTATGCTTTCGAAAACTCTTTCCCAAAAAGGAGAATACTGAGGAGGCTGAAAACAGCCCTGGACTGTGTTCAAAAACTCAAGCCAAGAAAGAACCTTCAGATTTGACATCTTAAATTAGCAGGAATGTTTAGACAAATCTATAATCGAGGAAAACATACATACACCCACACTCACACCAAAAAAGCTTGCCTTTCCACCCTCTCATGTCAAGTGGATAATTAGTAATGAATTCTGTTTACTGTGACCATCTGATGATTTTTTTTTTTATGCAGGAATTTTAAATTAAGCACCTACTATGCGTCAAACGCTGTGCTGGGCACAAGCACAGAGGGGTGAACGCAGAGATTCCAGCTTCGAGGAAGAGACCAAACGTAAGAAGGAAGTGCGCCCATCCACAACCCAAGACTAAACTGAAAACGTGACAAGGGACTAGAGGCCCGGCGGGTGGAAAGGGGGTGAGGGCGGACATGCCTCAGCCAGTGGGGCCGAGGGGAGTGCAGGCTTTATGCATCTATCGTCTTTCTTTTTCTTACATCCACTGTTTACTGGTGTTCTTATGAGCCAGGCGCTATGCCCAACGCCCGTTTCATTTCATTCTAACCACTGTCTGTGGTATCATGGGCCCCTCTTACAGACGAGGGGACTGGAAGGAGCTGGCTCTGTCTCAGGTCTGGGGTCTTGGGAAACTGTCTGAACCCCACTGGTCCTCAAAGCCTTCCTCACTTAAGGAAGCAAGAGACAGCGATGATGCTGGGATGAGTGTGGGAGAAGGGTGGGAGGGGGTGAGAAGTGAGACAGAGAAGGGGTGGGACCAGACACGCCCTGGACGGCCACAGGAGGGCGCTGGAAGGCTGCTAGGCAGTGAAGTGAGATGAACCAACTTGTGTATTTAAAACTAGTTTGGAGGAACCACACGGAGACACCGCTCCACACCACTAGGATGGCGACAACGAAAGCAATGGAAAATAACAAACGCTGAAAGGACAGAGAAACGGGAACACCTGTGCACCGCCAGTGGAGCCGCCCAGTGGCCAGGGCACCGCTGTGGAAAAGGGTTTGGTGGTTGCTCTAAAGGCTAAACACAGATTTACCCCGTGACCCAGCAATTACATTCCCAGGTATACATCCAAAAGAATTGAAAACCAGTGCTCAAATAGTTGTGTGTGGATGTTTACAACAGCACCATTCACAACTGTCAAAGGTAAAAACAGCTCAAATGTCCATCAACTGATGAATGGGTAAATAGAATATGGCCTATGCCTACAATACTACAATTAGCATCTACCCACAGTGCAATGCTCGCCAGCCATAAAGGGGAGCAAAATACTGATACGTGATATAGATACGGATGAATCTCAAAACTGTTATTCTAGATGAAAACATCCAGGCACACAAGGCCACATGCTGCATGACCCCTATCATATGAGCTATGCAAAAGAGAAAACAGACTCGTGGTTGCCTGGAGCTGGAGGAGGAGGGATAGGGAGTGGCTGCTGACAGGCACAGGGTTTTTGGGGTGATGAAAATGTTTGGGAATAGAGATTATAGTTGTACAACACTAAGTGTATTGCACTGTATACTTTAAAATGGTTAATTTTATATATTATGCAAATGTTACCTCAATTTAAAAAAATGGGTTGGAGGGGTATAAGTGGATGTACAAGAGCCCCTTCATAGAGGTCCAGATGAGAGATGCCCACTTGAAAGGTGACACTGGAGACAAAGAGACAGAACCACGAGACATTTTTGGAGGCAGACCCAACGAGTCTTGACAACAGAATATACACGCTAGTACCTCTGCAGGCAGCAGGTAACACGGCAGGTGATGAGGGTGGGGAGGCAGGCAGTCGATCACAAAGCTACTCCACGAGCTCAAACCTGAAGCTAGGAGAGTGGACGTGGCAAGCAGAATAATGGCCCCCAAAGACATCCCTGGCCTAACCCCCGGAGCCCAGGAATGTGGCAGGTTACATGGCAAAGTGGAATTAAGGTTGCTAATCACATGACCCTGAGATGGGGAGATTAGCCTGATCATCCAGCAGGCTCAGTATAAACACAAACATCCGTGTAAGTGGAAGGATGAGGCAGAGGCAAGAGAACCAGGGAAATGGCAGCCTGAGAAGAATTTGACCCAAGGCTGCTGGCTCTTGATGGAGGAAGGGGCCACGAGCCAAAGTATCTGGGCAACTCTAGAAGCCGGAGGAGCAAACAGACCCTCCCCTCAGGCCTCTAAAAGGGGTGCAGCTCCCCTGACACCATGGTCTCAGCCCACTGGAGCCCACTTCAGACTTCTGACTTCCAGAAATGTAAAGTAAAAACTCTGCCCTGTTTTAAGCCACTCAGTTTGTGACAATGTAACAGCAATAGGAAACTAACAGTATGGGGAAGAGTTGGCAGCTGAAGAGGACAATCAACAGACCTGGCAACAGACAGGGCACGGGTGGGAGGAGGGATGAGGGCACCCCAGACGATGGGGGGTTGGGCCCGAGATGCCCATAACGAAGGGACAGAGGGGCGAGCACCGTCAGAGGCGCTGAGTCTCAGAGGGAAGGGGTAGAGGCCTGCTGCCTTACAGTCTGGGGAAGGGCAACTTCGGGGAGGAAGTGGCATCTGTGACTTTCCTAAAGTGAGAGGCGGGAGGAAGAGTGTGAGCAAATCAGAGAGGGGACAGGGCTGGGCGGGTGTGAAGAAGGTGAGGGTTCTGGCCGAATGACCCAGAGCAGTGCTGGAAGGAACCCTGGCAAGGCGCCATACCGAGGGGTCCAGGCAGCAGACCGCTGGACGGCATCAGAAAATTGATGCCATCTGGGGGAGTGGGTAAGAGGACTGGAGGCCAGCTGTAGGAAGCTAGGCAAGAAGCGGGTATGCGAGTGTGAGTGTGGGGCTGCTGAGGGTAAGGCTTCTCCCCACTCTCAGGCATGTCTGCAGGCCCCTGGTGAATCCAGACTGTCCTACAGCACAGGAGAGACTGTGACCCAGACTCACAGGCTGGACCTTTGTCCAGAGGACGACGGAGGTGGGAGGGACACCACAAGCCTCTCTGATGTCCACACTTGCTTCCCTGGCAGAGGAAGATTCTCTTTACTGGCCGACTCTTGCAGGTAGGACGTTTGTTAAAATGTACAACACTCGGGTGGGGCGACACACGCAGCATCTGCACACTCTGGTTTTGTCAGTCTCTGAGCATCACTGGACTTCCCTGGTGGCTCAGATGGTAAAGTATCCGCCTGCAGTGCAGGAGACCTGGGTTGGAAAGATCCCCTAGAGAAGGAAATGGCAACCCATCCCAGTATTCTTGCCTGGAGAATTCCATGGACAGAAGAGGCTTGTGGGCTACAGTCCATGGGGTCACCAAGAGGTGAACACCACTGAAGGACCAGCACTTTCACTTTCTGGGCATCACTAGGTAAACAGTTGACCACGGGACCTAAGAACACTGTGCTCCGAGCACTGAGGCATTTGTGGGGCAGGAGGAAACTCGAGGGGGATGGGATGAAAGCAGAAATCACATCTTTACTTTTCCGAGTCATTCTTGCAGATAACACTAATTTAGGACGCATGCCTCTTCTTACTCCTGAGTTTTTCTAGGCTCTGTATTCCCACTACACCCCAATTACTTCAGAATCACATTCCCTCTGTACTGCAGCAGCAGCAGTCACTTGATTGAGGGCTTGGACAGAGCACCTGCCAGAGGCCCCTACTGCAGAGAGAGAAGGAAACAGTGAAGACACCTCCTGACCTGAGGACCTAAAGCATGAGGGTGAATAACGCATGAACAAACATCTCCCAAGATGGCAGGAGGGAAGGGTACAAATCAACCGATGCAGGCTGTGCCCCTAAATTTAGGGGAAGCAGAGCTTTTATTATCCTCAATCTCTGGTCAAATTGAACTCAAATGGACCAAAATAACCCATAGCTCAAAAAAAGCCATGTATTTCACACTTCTGAATTCTCCAAAGTCCTCTTGCTTGAGGTCAATAATTCCTTCCTAGATTACGGAATGTTAGTAGGCAGGGGGCGTCTAGTCCACCCTCTTCGTTTTAACTGTGAGAAAATAAGGATCAGTTTAGACAAGGGCCTTGAGCGAGGTCCAGGGTATCAGCAGGGTCAGCGCTGGACTGGAGCCCTAGAGGGTCTATCCAGGGTCTTCCTGCTCATAACAGAGTTAGAAATCTGATCTTGTAAACTGCTTTTTCTTTTTTGACATTTGTAAGAAAACCCTCAATAGCACCAAAAAGAGATATTAAACCAACTCCAATTTTTAGGAGCTTGAATACTTTCTCCTTTAATCTGAACTGTTTTGTGAAGGCAGAAATCACCCAAGGGTGAATTGTGGCTCACTGGTATAATTTAAAGATGCTACCATTGTTTCACAGAAACTCACTTTAGACTCAAACCCTTAACACCGGGCTTCTGTGCTCCGTCTAAAACAGGCATTAACAATTGCCAAAGGGTGGCAGGCAGTAGTCCAAAGGTCTACTGATGGATTCCTAGATAAACAAAATGTGGTATAGACACATAATGAGATATTATCCAGCCTTAAAAAGGAAGGAAATTCTGATTCCCCATAATATGGATGAACCTTCAGGACATTATGCTAAGTGAAATAATCCAGATGCAAAAGACAAACATGGCCTGCTTCCACTCACAGGAGAATACAGAATAGCCATTCGTAAGACAGAGAGACTAGCGTTTACGGGACTGGGGGTAGGGGGATGGGGAGTCACTGTTCAGTGGGTACAGGGTTTCAGTCTCGGATGAGGAAAAGGTTCTAGAGATGGATGGTGGTGAGGGCTGTAAAAAAAAGGTGACTGTACTTAATGCCACTGAACTGTACACTTTAAAGTACTTAAAATGGCAAATTTATGTTATGTGTATTTTTACCACATGAAAAAGGCACTAATCTCCAGATGCAGTATCTTTCATCCAGCAAATCTCTATCAGCCATTTACTGTGGGTCAGGTACTGCTTCAGGGTCAAGGTTCAGAGCAGTGGGATAAACAGACCAAGCCCACGTTCTCAGGAACACGGGGCTGGGGGTGGAGGCAGACAACCTACAAACAGATAAGCGTACAGTACGGCAGGTGGGAGCGAGTGCAATGGAGAAAGACGCTACCGGGGTGAGACGGGGGGAGTGTAACAGTGTAGCAGGTGAGGCTGTGCTTCATTGGGAAAGACTCCTCCGACGGGTGACGTCTGAGCAGACTTACAGGGACAGAGTGCTGCGGGCTGACCCACGACCCTGAGTAGCTGGAAGGGGCAAGAGGAGGGAGGGGGCAATAAAGAAGCCCAGAGCTACTTCTTAAATGTCTCATAAACTCTCATATCCATTGGGTCGCAAAGAGTCGGACACGACTGAGCGACTGAACTGAATTCAAATTGTCAAAGGGACCGTTTATAGGTCAGTATAGAAAGAAATATGCCTTCTACATCTATGTGTCTTTCATTCACCTTAAAATGAACAGGAAAACCTATTCCCCTACCTTTTACTAAGATGCACGCCTCTCAGGAGACAACTTACATCGTTCATTGTTAGAGCGCCCTCCAGTGTCTCTGTATGACAACAGCATCTGGCACGGATTTTTTTTTCCCCCCTCCTGAATTTTGGTATTTGGCCAAAGAGTAAAATGGGCATATCATCCTGCTCACAAAGAATCCTGTGAGATTAAGTAAAACAACAAGTCAAGTGGAAGTGCTTTAAAATAAGCCTGCGCTACTTGTAAGTTTGTGCAACATATACATATGTGTGCGATGATGTAAAATGACTATATAAACTTTTAGAAGGTTCATGTTTTAAAATACACTTTTTTTTTAGCAATATACAACTTTCAGCTAAAAGGCAAACACAATCTACCACTAAATTTTAACGCTAATTTTACTAGGGGTGGCAAGTGCTGTCTTTACAATTTTTCAGTATTTTGGGGTTCTAAATATCAATATTTGAAGAGACCTGCATATACTCACAGGGAATTTTGGTCACTCTGCTTTCTTGGTCAGAAACACGGCATGGGGTAAATGATGGTTACATTTTACATTTAGGAGTATAAACTTTAGGAACTTTTACTTTGCATGTATGTGTATAGCTTGTATATTATATACAATCCCATACAGAGTTTGTCAAAAAGATTGAAATCATACTATGTGTATAGTTTTATAATCTCTTTCTGGCACTTATCAATTTACTGTGAGAATTTTTTATGTTAAAAAAAAGAATACAGAAAAAAAAAAGAATACAGCATGGGGAAACAGTTCAGACAGACTTGTTCACACCAAGCAGCCTATTAAAATGGAATCCTTACTTTCTCATGGAAATTGGTTTTGGTTCCTTTATTATGGAATCAAGCACTTCTGTCAGTCTCAAAGCCTTAGAGGAAGACGTTACATGCAGTGTAGTTCTGAAAAGAACTAGAAGTTTAACTACGTGGCCATTTGCAGAAACACTTGTAGGCTGGGTCAGTGTGACGTTGAGGCCACAGAGGGAAAAGCCACCAGTGGTTGTAGTCAGGAGACGGGGCTCTCTCTAGGCCTGGCACCACTAGCTGTCTGACCAGCAGGAAAGAGTCTCTGCTTATTCTACTGTGCACGAGTCTACTGCTGCCAAGGAAAACGTGCAAGTAGGCCTCCAAAAGACATACTGCAATCCAGGTACATCCAGCACCATTTCTGGAGGGCAATCTGACAACAAGCATCAAAAAGCTTAAGATGTCCATACTCTTTCACCCAGCAAGTTCACACACAGAAAATCACCTCCAAGAACTTAAGTAAGGGTAGCCACAGAGACCTGAATATAGGGACATTTATCTGTGCATTTCTTAAGGAAAAAAAAAAAAAATTGGAAATACACACAATGAACATCTGCGGCTATATACAGAGAAATATATATGTGATGGCTGTGGAACAACAGTAAACACCAACGCTCAAAGATTAGTGTGTGTGTGCTCAGTCATGTCTGACTCTTTGCCATCCCATGGACTGTAGTCTGCTGGGCTGTTCTGTCCATGAAATCTTCCAGGCAAGAATACTGGGGTAGGTTGCCATTTCCTACTCCAGGAGATCCTAAACTTTAACCAAAACATAAAATGAAAGCAACTAAATAAAAAGTCATCTTAAATCTGGCTTATAATTGAAAAAGGAAGGAAAGGAGGGAGGAAGGAACGGAAAATAAAACAAAGAAGGGAAAGAAACAAAAAAGGAAGGAAGCAGGACTTCCCTAGTGGTCCAGTGGTTAAGAATGCACTTTGCAATGCAGGGGACACGGGTTCGATTCCTGGTCGGGGAACTACGATCCTACATGCTGCGGAGCAACTAAGCACACATACGACGACTAGAGAATCCTTGCACCGCAAAGAAAGATCCTGTGCACAGCAACTAATGCAGCCAAATAAAGAAAGAAGAAAGGAATGTCAATTCTGGGACCCACTTATTGTCTATATCATTCAAATGAGTTATTTAATTGATAAGGTATCTTCAAGTAACAACATGAAATAAATTAAAACTTTTATGAATTATAATGGATTTAAATGTACACCCAAAGTGACCTATATGAAAACACAAATACTATTTCTTTGGAATTTTCTTTATTGATTAGTAAAGTTTTAAACTTAAACTGTCAAGATCATCAGCAATGCACAGAGGAATAAATAAGAAACATGTAACAACAGAACACAGCCCAGCTGCATTCAGAGGCAAGAAAGCATTTTGTTTTTACAACTAACAACTCTTCCATTCTTAAGAATGTCATCAAGCCCACCAACAGCCACTCCCCAAGGAGCCCAGCTTTCTTCTCCCTGTCTTCCTAACATCTCAGCCACATGTGCCTGTGGGCTTCCCCACAGGGAATCAGTCATGTAGAAAACAGCAGCTCCTACAGAATGGCCACTGCAACATTTAGTTAAGGAAACTGTGACCAGAGGCTGTTTTCAGAAATTACATCCATCAGACCTTGGCTGTTACAAAGCCATCGCTGGAGAAAATAACCACTTGAGGAAAAGTGCCGATGCTCAGCAGTGTCAGCCATCCCAGATGCTACCTCACTGACCGTGTGAGGCTCGACTACAACCAAGCATACGCGCTCACCTCTCAGACTCCGATGTGACTTCAGAGAATACCCATCCTCAATGCCCCATTATGGAGTATTTCTAGAAGAATACTTATGCCATAAGAAGTGCTAATGCCACTCAAACATTCCGCGAAGCAGGGGTGCTCAGAAGAGTGCCCTGAGAGGACAGAGACTTCGGTGGCTACAGTTATTCAGAGTAGAATAAAGAAAAGTACATGTTATGAAACTGTCCTCCAAGCCTTTCTGGATCCGTGGGGCCCAGAGGTGAGCAGGTGAAGGTTTTTCAGTTCAGGTTTCTGCTCCAGCCTTTCCTCCCTACCCTCAGTCTCTCCCTTGGCCAACCCAGTGACGTTCCTCTCAGCTTGCACCCACACAGATGGTTCTAACCCACAGCAAAACTCTATAGCAAATGTACAAACGGTACAATGGGAGTGGAAGCCCTACACAGCTGGAATGGGTCCACCAGCGAAGCTTATGCTAATCTGCAGACTTGGCACAGCCTTGCTGGTGCACAGCCCGTGGCTGGGAATTTCCCTCCAGCAACATCTGCTCCAGGAGGCACCACCCACGTGCATGTGCATCTTCCAGTACAGGCCGAGCTACCGCTTTCAGTTCTTGCTCACCAGGTTGGTTCAGTTCAGTTCAGTTCAGTCGCTCAGTCGTGTCCGACTCTTCGCGACCCCATGAATCGCAGCACACCAGGCCTCCCTGTCCATCACCAACTCCCAGAGTTCACTCAGACTCACGTCCATCGAGTCAGTGATGCCATCCAGCCATCTCATCCTCTGGTGTCCCCTTCTCCTCCTGCACCCAATCCCTCCCAGCATCAGAGTCTTTTCCAATGAGTCAACTCTTCGCATGAGGTGGCCAAAGTTTTGGAGTTTCAGCTTTAGCATCATTCCCTCCAAAGAAATCCCAGAGCTGATCTCCTTCAGAATGGACTGGTTGGATCTCCTTGCAGTCCAAGGGACTCTCAAGAGTCTTCTCCAACACCACAGTTCAAAAGCATCAATTCTTTGGCGCTCAGCCTTCTTCACAGTCCAACTCTCACATCCATACATGACCACAGGAAAAACCATAGCCTTGACTAGACGGACCTTTGTTGGCAAAGTAATATCCCTGCTTTTTAATATGCTATCTAGGTTGGTCATAACTTTTCTTCCAAGGAGTAAGCGTCTTTTAATTTCACAGCTGCAGTCACCATCTGCAGTGATTTTGGAGCCCAAAAAAATAAAGTCTGACACTGTTTCTACTGTTTCCCCATCTATTTCCCATGAAGTGATGGGACCAGATGTCATGATCTTCGTTTTCTGAAAGTTGAGCTTTAAGCCAAATTTTTCACTCTCTGCTTTCACTTTCATCAAGAGGCTTTTAGTTCCTCTTCACTTTCTGCCATAAGGGTGGTGTCATCTGCGTATCTGAGGTTATTGATATTTCTCCCGGCAATCTTGATTCCAGCTTGTGTTTCTTCCAGCCCAGCGTGTCTCATGATGTACTCTGCATAGAAGTTAAATAAGCAGGGTGACAATATACAGCCTTGACGTACTCCTTTTCCTATTTGGAACCAGTCTGTTGTTCTATGTCCAGTTCTAACTGTTGCTTCCTGACCTGCATATAGGTTTCTCAAGAGGCAGGTCAGGTGGTCTGGTATTCCCATCTCTTTCAGAATTTTCCACAGTTTATTGTGATCCACACAGTCAAAGGCTTTGGCATAGTCAATAAAACAGAAATAGATGTTTTTCTGGAACTCTCTTGCTTTTTCGATGATCCAGCGGATGTTGGCAATTTGATCTCTGGTTCCTCTGCCTTTTCTAAAACCAGCTTGAACATCTGGAAGTTCACAGTTCACGTATTGCTGAAGCCTGGCTTGGAGAATTTTGAGCATCATTTTACTAGCCTGTGAAATGAGTGCAATTGCGCGGTAGTTTGAGCATTCTTTGGCATTGCCTTTCTTTGGGATTGGAATGAAAACTGACCTTTTTGGTTACTGCCCACTAGTTTTACTCTGGTTTTACCTCATTTCCCACCAACTCCTGTGTCCAGGCCACGGGCATGTCCCCTGCCTCCAGGCCGCCTGGTCTATCTACTCCCTTATGGTATTTCCTATTTCCTCAGAGTCTCTCACCTCTTCTCTGCAGCCCTACTCCTAGCAGAGGCTCTTTTTTCCTCAAAAAAAAAAAAAGCATTCCAAATACTCTTTCCCATCCCATTCTTTTAGTTGCTTATTCATGTCTGGCTCTTTCTGACTCTAACGGACTGTAGTCCACCCATCCCATTCTTTTAGGAGGCCATTCTAGAAGGCTCTAGCTCCAATTCTTGGACCTCTGGTCTACTATCTTAGATCATCTTTACTCCATCCTTCAGCCCTTCCTTTCTCTATCTCTAGGGTAAATAATTATCCTTCTTTGCCTGAAACAGGATCTTCCTGGAATGTGGGACCTTCAATGCTAAAACCAGGACAGTAGTCCTAGGCAAGTTGAGACAGTTGTTCCCCCTATCTCCCTGAACTAAAGTTTCTTTCTGCCTCATAACCCAAAACATAATTTTTTGTTTACAGTATCCCATTTAGCTTCTCACTATGCATTTGGGCAACTAAAGTCAATTTCTAATGATGCCAACAAACATTTAAAAATACCTAACACTTCGCATTGAGCTTTTAATACCAAGTCAAGTGACAAAGTACACATATTCTTAGAATTCTGAGTTCTTTTCAAAATGCTCACTCAGAAGTTTGTTCTTTTTAACCCTGGCCTCCTCTTTACCATTCTTTCTACAAAGGCTTTTCCCCTTGCTCGCTCACTGCTTGCATTCTTCTATGCCTACAGTTTCTCCCCTCTGCTCCCTTTTCTTCCATCTCCATCCTCCATTCGAGTGGTTATCAAAAGAGCAAACTAAACCCAAGGTAAGTTGAAGACAGAAAATAATAAATATTGGAACAGAAATCAATGAAATTAAAAACAAAAAATAGTTCTTTAAAAAGATCAATAAACTGAAAACTCTAGCCAGACTGATCAAGCAAAAAGCAAAGAAAAAAGGACTACAAATATCAGGCAGAGAGAGCAAGTCACTACTGACAATATGAATATGAAAAGGATGACAGGGCTGGAGGCAGGAGTGAGGGTTAATTGCAAAAGGGCTCAAGAGAACTTGGGGGAGGCAATGGCACCCCACTCCAGTACTTTTGCCTAGAAAATCCCATGGATGGAGGAGCCTAGTGGGCTGCAGTCCATGGGGTCGCTAGAGTCGGACACGACTGAGCGACTTCACTTTCACTTTTCACTTTCATGCCTTGGAGAAGGAAATGGCAACCCACTCCAGTGTTCTTGCCTGGACAATCCCAGGGACGGGGAGCCTGGTGGGCTGCCGTCTATGGGGTTGCACAGAGTCAGACACGACTGTAGCGACTTAGCAGCAGAAATTCGGGGGTGATCTAAAACTGGCCCATGGGGATGGGCTGCACAATTCTGTATTCAAGAATTGTTGCATACAATACTCTTACCAGCTGCTTTAGCTATTATCAAGGTTCTGGGACATTCTAAGCTTGATTTTCTGGAAGCTACAGTGTATCACCTTGCTGATAATAATGCAAGGAATGCTGCCCTTAAAGGGACCAACAGCAGCCAAACTTCTGTCATGATCCATAGGGATATTTCCACAAATGATCATTTAGAAAAACTTGCTCGAGAAGCCCAACAACTGGCTTCAGAAAAACAAATCCAGAAATTACATAACTGATGATTTGATAAAAAGAGAAAGCTCTGGTTTGGACAAAACAAGCACCCAGTCCTACCAGAGACACTAAAATTCCCACTCCTCACCCCCAATCCTGCATTAAACCACTGGTCTACTGACAAATGATGGAGAAGGGAACAGCAACCCACTCCAGTAGTGTTGCCTGGAGAACTGCATGGACAGCGGAGCCTGGTAGGCTGCAGTCTGTGGGGTGGCAAAGAGTTGAACACGACTGAGCGACTACACAACAAAAACGGACAGATGACAGCCCTCATGCATCAATACTGGTGGGGAAATCAACAAGGCCACAAAAGGCGCCTGCCTCACGTGTTACACGGTCCAAAGCACAATCCAGGGAAGCCATTCTTACTGCTCCCAGATATCTCAACCTGTTTAATGAACCATCTGAGGTCTGGCAAATGAATTTTATACATTTACTCCATCTAGTGGATACAAATGTGTTTCACTCATGGCCTGTATGTTTCCCACTGGACCAAAGGCTTCCCCTGCAGAATTCCTCTCAGATTTCATAGTAACTGAGGAATCCATTTTTACTGGCCAGGCACTTCAACAAGTATGTGCTGTCCGTTTGGTTTTACAACACTTTGATTGTACTTGCCACCCTCAATCATCTTGTTTAGTTAAACACATTAACATCATTAAGACTCAACTGGCAAAATCTGTAGAGACTCTCCAACTATTTTGGCCAAAAGCATTCCATTGATATTTCTAAATCTCAGATCCACCCCTTTGAAACTCATAAACTTGCAACCTTTGGAACAGTCACAGAATGTCCAATACACTTGACTCCTGCTTCTTTTGACTCACAGCTGATAAAAGCAGAGATACGCCAATATTGCAAAGGCCTAACTGGTGCTGTTAAAAGTAACCATGTTTTGGTAGAGCAATCTTTTCACAGTGTGCCCTCAGGAAATGAAGACCTTAAGCATCACACACTGATTGTAACCTGGAGATTTCATCTTTCGGAAAAGACACGTCCAGAACTCTCTTCAATCTCATTGGAAAGGCCCCTATCGAATACTGCTAACCAACCACTGTGCCACCAAACTCCAAGGAACAGACTCCTGGATTCATGTGACACCCATGAAGAAAGTGCAAAGTGTGACTGGAACTGCGTGTCATCTGGTGACCTGAAAGCAAAGATTTTCCAGAATTGAAGAATATAACAACCGATGAGACAGCTTTCTATACACATACAATACGTAAAAACAATCATCTCATAAAAAAGAAGAAAAGGGAACTATATAGATTTTTCTATTTTCTGGAGTTAAGTCAGTATAAATCAAAAGTAGATTCTGATAAGTTAAGATATATACAGTAATATACAAACAATTAAATACTATCCAGCCATAGGAAGGAATGGAGTTCTAATACATGCTACACACCATGGAAGACTCTTGAATTATGCTAAGTGAAATAAGCCAGAAACAAAATGACAAATATTGTATGATTCCACTTATATGAAATACCTAAAAGAGGCAAATTTAGAGAGACAGAAAGTAGATTAGAGAATACCAGGTGCTAGGGAATGAAGAGTTACTGTTAATAGGTACAGAGTTTCTGTTTGGAGTGATGAAAAAAATGGGGGGATAATGATGATGTCTGCAAAGCACTGTGAATATGATAATGCCACTAAACTGTACACCCAAAATAGTTAAGATGGCAAAGCTTGTTATACATATTTTACCACAATTTTTTAAAGAGGCATATAGTAAGCCTGAGGGCAACCACTAAAAAAATAGTGAAAAAAATCATTAAAGAAATAAAAAATATCATGTAAGAAAATACTTAATGCAAAAGAAAGAAGAAAGCAACAGTAAAAGAATATAAGAACAAAAAAGAGATGAAACATATAGAAACCAATACCAAATAAATACAAGAAAGGAAAACTACAGACTAACGTCACTCATGAATACAGATGTAAAACCCTCAAAAAATATTCACAAATCAAATCCAACAATGTATACATAAAAAGAACTATAGGCCATGACCAAGTGGGATTTATTCCAGGTATACAAGGCTAGCCCAATATTCAGAAATCACTTAATATAATCTGCCACATCAACAGGCTAAACAAGAAGGAAAAAAAAAGCACCTCAGTAAATGGGGAATAAAAACCATCTATAGAACACCTACAATTAACATCAGACTCAACAGTGGAAAACTGGATGCTTTCCCTAAGATTGGGACCAAGGCAAACAGGAGTCTCATCACTCCTATTTAATGTCTTACTTAGTAAAACCATTAGCTAGTGCAACTAGACAAGAAAAGGGAAAAGAGAATCTTACTGTATTACAAATGTATGAAATCACCTCACTGAAGGGGCTGGGAAGAAAAGGTGCTAACCCAAGTAACTGTGGAAATAAGTGGAGTCTCTACGACTAAAGGGAAAGGAACTGTATCTAAGCACTGGACTTTAAAGTCTTTTCCCGAGAAGTATGGTCTAACAAGTCAGATACTGCTACGTGCACACTGAAATTGAATAACTGAGTGACTGGATAGTGTATAGTGGAAGCCAGGTCTCTCACTGTTGGGATGAAAATTTATAAACAAGGCGGGTGAGGAGGCTAGAATGATCCATGTGGTAATGGATTAGAATACAGTATGAACTCACCTTTAGCTTAATATAGGTACAGATGGTTACATGAGAAATATTTCTAGATGTGTACATATGCATGGATTACTATTTACACAAATTTCTTTGCTCTGCCAGCTGAGAGGATTTAAAAGACATTCCTAGCAGTGGGCAGTTATGTGCCCCCAATGAGGGCAGGGTATTTCTGTAAATTGGTCGGCAGCAGCAGAGAGCTGCTGGGCTGGAGAAAGGAAGGGCAGGGAAGCACCAGGGAAGCACCACTGCAACAGAGGAAAACGCTGGAGGGTCGGGAAGAGGGTTCAATAACTGCCTATCAGCAACACTGCTGATGCTCTAAAAACAAGAGAAAAGCCACCAGAAGCCAGTCTACTGGCTTGAAGAGGAAGTGCTAGACAACTGGGATAGAAAGTAAAGACACCTGCAGGCAGACTTTTTTAAGCTGACCTTGGGCACATTTACTTTTCCCATCCCCATGTGTTCTGAAGGCGCCAGGACCCATAGAATTTAACCTGGGAAGGGCTCTGCATGAAAGCCTGCTGCCATGGCCTTGGTGGGGTGTCTAAGAGTGCTGAGACTAGGCCAGTGTGCTAAGAGGAATGAAGTGCATTATGAGCTTAGCCCCAGGAGCCTTAGAAGTCAGTGACCCGGTGTAGTCACTGGACCCATTGTTGAAGAGGCCACAGAAGCTGGCCCCTTCATAGGCCAGAAAAGGACTTTCTGGAAGGGTACACCCTTTCAGGGGCTCCTCTGGCTTCACTGTTGACCCCAGAACCCAGAGACATTACCAGGCCAGGATCTAGGAAATGGGAAGGTGGGATGCACAAGCCAGGTGGTTCCTGGCATGGAACACCAGTGAGTCAGGAAGCACGGAGCAAGCAGATGTAACCAAGTTCCAGAGCCTCTGATTTTGTTTCTGAACCCAACTCTGCCATTCTCTGCTTTGAGTGTCAGTCAGCCTCTGCGAGCCTTGGTTTCCTCATCTTTATAAATGAGTCACGCAGCTTCTTTCCATGGTGATCAGGGAACAGAATGAGGGAACATATATGTGCATGTGGTTGGCAAACAAGCAAATCTCAACCAGCGGTTCTCAAAGTGTCATCTGAGGATACCTGGGGTAAGGAGGTGGCACCCTGAGACCCTGTGAAAGGGTCTTCGAGGTCTTCCCTTTTCCAACTGGTTTGTGCATGAGCCTGGAAATTTCTAGGTAAGCTTTCTCCAAGACAGGTGATATGTGACTCCAACTGTCCTTAATTAAACTGAAGACATTTTAAAAAATATACCACGCCACTTTTCTCTAATATTTTTCATTAAAGATGCAATCTGCGTTCAATTTATATGGATTTGTGATTTTAAAATGACTAAACTTTTAAATTAAAAAAAAAAGCAACAGATACAAGCAAAAACTCTCCGGGGTCCTCAATAATTTCTCAGCGAGTAAAGGGGTCCTGAGACCAAACAGTTTGGGAACCGCTGCGTGAACAACCAGGTGGAGGCGAGCCGCCTCCCGGCCCTACGTTCCTGGCTTCCCTGTGTGGGGCCGCGAGTTTTTTGGGTTTGAGAGGTCGAACGTTTGTACCCATTTTCCGGACTCAGACAACGGCCCTCCCGGACTGAGGCAAGGACATTGCAGGGGGTGGGGGCGACCCCCGCGGGGCGTTGCCGACCTTGGCAAAGGTCGAGCACGCGCGCTCGGGAGGTTCACGGCGCTCGCGGCCCGCGGGGCTTCCCGCCAGGGGCCGAGGAGGCCGCGCCTGCGCAGCGCTGAGCCGAATGCCGACCCACAGCGAGCGCGGCCGAGCGGCGGGGGACTGGGGACCAGCACTCACAGCCTAGGCAGCGCCGCCGCCGCCGTCGCTCCTCGCGCCGCCCTCCTCAGCAGACGCTGCGCCATCTTCCCGACGCACGCGTCCCGCCCTATCCGTCTCCACTTCGTCCCGCCCCTCTCCACGTCCCGCCCACTCCCCGCAAGCCACGCCCCCGCGCTCTGAGCTCCTGCCCCCTCGGGCTGTCTGAGCTTCCAGGCTGAGTTCAGATCAGTCTAATCGCTCAGTCGTGTCCGACTCTTTGCGACCCCATGAACTGCAGCACGCCAGACCTCCCTGTCCATCACCAACTCCCGGAGCTTACTCAAACTCATGTCCATTGAGTCGGTGATGCCATCCAACCATCCTGTCCTCTGTCGTCCCTTCTGCCTTCAATCTTTCCCAGCATCAGGGTCTTTTCAAATGAGTCAGTTCTTCGCATCAGGTGGCCAAAGTATTGGAGTTTCAGCTTCAGCATCAGTCCTTCCAAAGAAATCCCAGGGCTGATCTCCTTCAGAATGGACTGGTTGGATCTCCTTGCAGTCCAAGGGACTCTCAAGAGTCTTCCCTTGGTCTTCCCTTGTGGCTCAGCTGGTAAAGAATCCGCCTGCAATGTGGGAGACCTGGGTTCGATCCCTGGGTTGTAAAGATCCCCTGGAGGAGGGAAAGGCCAACCACTCCAGTATTCTGGCCTGGAGAATTCCATGAACTATATAGTCCATGGGGTCACAAAGAGTCTGACACGACTCAGCGACTTTCACTTCACTTCACTTCACTTCACTTCAGGTTGGATACTAACAGATTTCAGGCTGAAACGCGAGGCAAAGTCTAAAGGGGGGTGAGGGGTTCTTTCTTGAGTGGGTCTTTGGGTGACTGAATCCAACCCTGCCCACGCTTCTGGGTTTTTAGGGCAGCTTTTGATAGAGCTTGCATATTCCCAGCCCAACATAGCCAGATTTTCAAGGAATTTCTTTGTTGGTTTTGTTTAAATATTACCTAACAAAGTTTGTGAGCCTCATCTTGTGCGTGCCTTGGTTAACAGTTAATCCTTTATGGGGCATTTATGCCTGTAATAGGCATAGAATAGCTACTGCTGGCAGTTTTCTGGGCGAGGGAAATGCTTGTTGAAGACACCGGGCGGCACACACTACCCTTCACTCCGACTCCTTCCTGCCAGATAGCAAATACAACTCTAGCTTCACAGTCAGGAGAACACGAAGGTATTAAACAGCTTACCAGCTGTGTGGCTTTGGGCAAATTACTTAACCTCTCCCTGCTTCAGTTTTCTCCTGTAAAAAGGAAAATACAAATAGTACTCACCTCATAGGGTAATTAAAACGTATTATAAGGATATGTTGCATTAACGTATATAAAGAGCTTAAAACCTCTTCTGGCTCAGAGCACATGCTCAGTAATGTTAACTACTTATTATTATCATCACACCAATTCCTTTCTTAACACTCATTAGTGACATTCGATGAGAAGTGTTAAAAAAACAAATGAAGACCCACCTTAAAAATCCTGAGTAGACAACCCAGCTTCATCATACAATCAAAGCCTAATTTGACTTATTTTGCAAGACAACTTGACCTAGGTTATTTCTTGCTTATGCCTCTGAAAATCACAAGCAAAACTTGAACTACTTCCCAAGGTTGATATGAGGTAACCGCTGCTCAATTCCTTATCATTGAAGAAAAGTCTAATACCATAAATACCATAACTAATCACTGTGAAGAATGAACAGTTACTACTTTCTCACTAAAGGAGCTACTTTGTAACAATATATCCCTGAGTCTCATTCCATGCTTTGGTTTGAGTGCTTCCAGTTTGCAAGATGTCTTTTCCATCTGTCCACAATAAACTTTTACCAATTACTACCTCGAGCATTCGTTGGTTTTACTTCTGTTACTTATCAACTTTTGACAGCGTTTAGAATAAAACCCCATCGGAGAAGGCAATGGCACCCCACTCCAGTACTCTTGTTTGGAAAATCCCACGGACAGAGGAGCCTGGTAGGCTGCAGTCCATGGGGTCGCTAAGAGTCGGATACAACGTCTTCACTTTCACCTTTCACTTTCATGCATTGGAATAGCAAATGGCAACCCACTCCAGTGTTATTGCCTGGAGAATCTCAGGGACGGGGGAGCCTGGTGGGCTGCCATCTGTGGGGTCGCACAGAGTCGGACAGGACTGACGCGACTTAGCAGCAGCAGCAGCAGCAAAATAAAACCGCTGTTCTTCACCATGACTCTGAAGCCCGTACTCTAATTTGGCTCCTGCCTGTCTCTTCACCCTCGTCTCAGCCCCACCTATCTTCTTTCTGTGGGTTTTTTTGGGAGGAGGGATTTGTTTTTTTGCAGGGGTCAAGCCCCACAGCATGTAGGGACCTAGTTCCCTGACCAGGGATGGAACCGAACCCCCTGCTTTGGAAGCTTGCAGTCTTAACCATGGGACCTCCAGGGAAGTTTTTTCGGTTTTTAGCATGATAAACTCTCTCCCACTTCAGGGCACATGCTGTTCCTTTCTTTTTTTTCTTTCTTTTGTTCACATGGTGTTTCTTATCCCCAGAACTCTTATGGCCAGACTGTCGCATCCTCTCGGACATTTACCCTACCTGCCACCTGCTCAAAGCGCCTGAGCCGACAACCCGCACTAGAGCATCCTCCTGGTCTGTTTCACTGGCACAGCCGCCTGATCGTCTCCATCACCACCCGCATCACAGTGTTTGTTTACCAGCTTGTGAATTTACTTTCTTACTGTTGCCTTTCCTCCTGTGGTTCTCAGGGTGGGAGGGAGTATGGCCATAGACAGATGGGTTTGGGAGTGTGTGGTTGTCATTTAGAAAGTAGGGCTAGGGGATGTTTGGACTTTCCCACTCACAGAAAGGCTGCTAGTGCTCTGCTCTAGAAACTCTATAGAAATAGATGTGACCTCTTTGAGAGCAGGGACCCAGTGCATCTTGTCATTGCTGTGTGCCCCCAGCACGAGGCCCAGTGACTTGCCACCTGTGGGTGTTTAATAAATATAAGATGAAAATGTTCCTCTAGCCTCATTATAATTCCGAGAACTGCCATGTGAGTTGTTATCCTTACTAAAAATGCCCCGGAAGTTATGAATTTTTTAGGTAAAATACAACCTCCAATGACTCTTTTGCTAACTGATTCCAATTTCTTTAAAATTCTGCTTGAAGAAATTATAGCTATGCCCATTCTAACCAGGACTACTGTGGTTTTATTCAACCTCTTGTGAGATTACTAACTTGTGGGTTTTAAGGATTGTTTCCTAATGTTGGTAGACTTTATTAATTTCATCTACCTAGTATACGGATTCCTGGAAGAAACTATTTTTCCAGATATAATAGAGAAAGGGATCTAGTTCTTTTCCAGGAGCTAGTCACATCTGTCTTTACTCAAGCCTCCAAAACTGAAAGAAAAAGAAAATTGTGTTTGCTCCAAGGGCACTAAAAATATGAAATTTAGCAAGTTGAATAATTCTGTGAGACCTTGCTGAGTTAAGCAATCTGGTGAGATAAGAAGGAAGGCTAACAGAAGCATCACAACTCCAGAGCACACTGGGCTTATGGGTGACGAGGGTGGGTACCAGAATAACCAATCAACGATGATCACTGTTGAAGCTGAAACATGGGTACATGGGTGGGAGTGGGATTTATTATATATTCCTCAATTTATATATGTTTAAAAATATTTTTAACAAAAAATTAAAATAAAAATCAATTCAAATAATGCCTTGCATAGAAACAGCCAGATGCAAATTTATCCAAAGGCAGTTAACCTCAGGGCCGCTGACTTGCACTGGTCCCCTCCAAGTGCCCACCAGGGCACAAGGGCATTTGTTTTTGTAAACTGTACCAAAGTAAGATATTTTAACTACCATTGGTTAAGACACTTTCTTCGTCTACTCCAACTGTTCCTCTCTCAGATTTCCTTAATGTTGGATGGCGTAGGAATGGCTGCATGTATTTTGGGAGTCCAGCTAAGGAAAAGCTGAGCTGGGATATATTTGGCTTAGATTTCATAGAATACGTTTGTGTGGTTTGCAGTCACTTCCATGTCTAATTATGAGCAGTTCTGGTTTAAGAATGACTTTCAGGAATTCTGCTGCCCACTGTACTGACTCGTGTGCATAAAGATGCAAAGGTCAGAGGTCATATCCCAATAAGAACATGCCCCTTGGGTACCTGGCCCCAGCAGTGCATGCGTAGTAAAAGAGAAACAGATTTGGAGGGCACGGAGCCAGAGACCATCGGTGGAAAATTCTTCCAGTCATCAGAAATGTAAAATTGTCGAGAGAGGGTTCGGTCCTTATCTCTAACTGGCCAATATGGAAGCTCTCTCCTGTGTGGAATACACTCTGATAGCATCGTGATGGCTTTCACAGTGTTGGCTCAGCTTGGCTGGGACCACTTCTCCCAGAATTTCCTTGCCTGCGGGAAACCAGGTTGGGGTTGTTCATAAGAGACATTCGCATGAGCTCTGGAAGGTGGAGGTGAAGCCCCAGGTCCTGCGGGCTCACCCTGTTGACATGGGGCAGTCAGTGTTTACTTCCTCTCTTTTGAGATTATCTACGGATTCCTGAGTGTTCACTGGAAGGACTGATGTTGAAGCTGAAGCTCCAATACTCTGGCCACCTGATGCAAAGGGCTGATTCGTTTGAAAAGACCTGATGCTGGGAAAGATTGAAGGCGGGAGGAGAAGGGGACGACAGAGGATGAGATGGTTGGATGGCATCACCGACTCAACAGACATGAGTTTGAGTAAGCTCCGGGAGTTGGTGACGGATAGGGAGGCCTGGTGTGCTGCAGTCCATGGGGTTGCAAAGAGTAGGACACCACTGAGCAACTGAACTGAACCGAACAGAACAAACCTCATGACTTACCTTCATATCCAACTCATTCTTTTCCAACTCAGACAAACATTTATTGACACAATTCCTGATCTCAAAATTCAGGCACGAGCTACAGTATGGATGGGCCTTGAGGACATTATGAGGAATGAAATAAGCCAATCACAAAAGGAGAGGTACTATACACAATTTCACTTATATGAAGTTTCCCAGAGTAGTCAAATTCATAGAGACAGACAGAGAATGGGGGTTGCCAGGGGCTGGAGGGAAGGGAAATAGGGAGCTAGTGTCTGATGGGTACAGAGTTTAGAAAGATGAACTCTTTCTGAAAGATGAACAGAGGTCTAGGGGTGGATGGTGATGGGTGCACAACAGTGTGACTGTACTTAATGCCAGGGAGCTGTACATGTACATGGTTAAAATGGTGAATTTTATGAAGCTCATATTTTTCCAAATAAGAAAAAAGATTTCATTTACCTATTTTTAAAGTATAGTTGATTTACAGTGTTATATAGTTTCAGATGTATAACATAGTAATTCAATATTTTTATATATTACCTGCCATTTAAAGTTAGTCATATCCATGAGTCTGTTTTCTTATACTCATCCATGTTTTATAATGTTTTAGATTCCATATATAAGCGAAAACATCCAGTGTTTACTTGTCTTTCTCTATCCAGCTTACTTCACAAAGCATAATACCCTCCAGTCCATCTATGTTGTTGCAAATAACAGTTTTTAAACTCTGTTTTTTGTAGCTGAGTAATATTCCATTGTGGAGAAGGCAATGGCACCCCACTCCAGTACTCTAGCCTGGAAAATCCCATGGATGGAGGAGCCTGGTGGGCTGCAGTCCATGGGGTTGCTAGGAGTCGGACACAACTGAACAACTTCACTTTCCCTTTTCACTTTCATGCACTGGAGAAGGAAATGGCAACCCACTCCAGTGTTCTTGCCTGGAGAATCCCAGGGACGGGGGAGCCTGGTGGGCTGCCCTCTCTGGGGTCGCACAGAGTCGGACACGACTGAAGCGACTTAGCAGCAGCAGCAACAGCAATATTCCATTGTATGTGTACACTACATCTTCTTTATCCAGTCATCTGTTAATGGACCCTGAGGTTGGATCCACGTCTTGGCTATTGTGAATAACCCTGCTATGAACATCGGTGTGCATATATCTTTTCTAATTAGTGTTTCATTTTCTTTGGATAAATGCCCAGGAGTGGAATAGTTGGATCATATGGTAGTTCTGTTTTTAATTCTTTAGAAAAACAAAACATTTTAAAAAGCAGCAAGAAAGGGGCAGCCAGGTAAGTGGGAAAAACAGGTGAGCTCTGAGTCTGCTGGTGCATGTGGGAAGGGGAATACAGAAATAGAAAGGATGCTGCGATTCCTTCTGTGTGAGAGGGGCAGGGAAACCAGGAGGCTCTGCAAGAAGGGATAAAACTGGACGTGGGGAGTGAGCCTGAGACGTTAGAGGAAGACCAGAGCAAGCAGAGAGGACTGCTCCAGACTCTAAACCACAGGAACGCCCAAGTCTCAAGCAAGGCTGCCCTCCAACATAAGGGTCTCCTGAATGGAAACAGGGTACATTGTTACCACTTGGTCTTTTTGTTTTTGTTCTGACAGCAGAGAATGCAGGATCCTAGGTCCCCTGACAAGGGATCGAACCCTCGTTCTCTGCATTGGAAGGGCAGAGTCTTAACCACTGGACTGCCGGGGAAGTCCCACCACTTGGTCTTAATAATTGTCATGAAACTCAAATAACTCTCACTGTTAATCTTCGAGGTACTTAATTTTTGTATTGGCTCAGCTACACTTTTGGAAAACAGTCACACCCCGGGAGATATTGAATAACAATAATAATCAACCCATGGTTTACAGTAATCATTTCAAGCTTAAATAACTTAAATAACCACTTACAGCAGTACCGATTAGGAAAATGAAGCTGCATTATTCCTTTGTTACAAACACCAAAGGCTCTTTATCATCATCCATTTTCCCCTTCCTTTGGGTGTCTGGCCCACGTAGGTTATTTTCACCAAAGTTGCGTCTCAAAGGCTGGAGGGCCAGTGTCACTGATTCAAGACTTCAGAATGTTGCACTTAGAAAGAAGCATATTAGAAGTTCTGTGGAATAATTTTTCAACAGTCGCATGGATAGAACTACACTCTGAAACCATCCAGGCCTCCTGCTGCTCTAATACAAAACCCTCCCAGCCTTACCTCCTGGCAGGCGCTGCCTTTGATAACGTGATGACTGTGTCTGGCTTTCTTGGGGAGAGAGGAGACTGTCTGTCAAATTTAGGCCAAATGCAAAATAACTAGAGACCACATTGTGGACTTTCTGAGCCTCAGCTTTCTCTTTATAAGGTGGGGGAAGTTAGACTTCGCTGACCTCTAAAATTCCTTCTGGCTCCCAAATACTGATTGTATAACCAAGATTCTTTTCCAATCTCAGCCTCTGAAACTGTGCTGCAGCGCCCCCTAGTGTCTCGGGCAGATGGTTTCCCGACCCCCCCACCCGCACCCCCACCTCTCCAACCTCCCACACACTCCCTCTGGGACTCTCCGGGGCCCTTCCCCTGATCCACTTCCTTTTTTCCAAAGCACTTTGTTGTTGTTCAATCTCTCATCCTAGGGGAAAAAGTGAAAGTGAAAGTCGCTCAGTCGTGTCCGACTCTTTGTCCATGGAATTCTCCAGGCCAGAACACTGGAGTGGTCTCTTCCCTTCTCCAGGGGATCTTCCGAACCCAGGGATCAAACCCAGGTCTCCCGCATTGCAGGCGGATTCTTCACCGACTGAACTATCAGAGAAGCCCTCATCCTCGGGGACTGGAATGCAAAAGTAGGAGGTCAAGGATACGCATTAACAGGCAAGTTTGGCCTTGGAGTACAAAATGAAGCAGGGCAAAGGCTAACAGACTTTTACCAAAGCATTCTAAATAACTAGATATTATTTACCATGCTTATGTTGAATGTAAGCCCTGTGAGAACAGAGATTTTTGCCTGTTTTGTTCACTGATGTATCCCAAGCCCCCAGAACACAGCCTGGCACCTGACAGACATTTAGAATTAATTTGTCAAACTGGAAGTTTCAATCTTGAGGCATCCTCTGCCAGGATTTTTATCCTTTGCTTAATTTTCCCTGTTGCTTTTTTTTTTTCAGTTGGAGGATGCTTTACAATATTGTGTTGGCTTCTGCCATACATCAACATGAATCTGCCACAGGTACACACATATCTCCTCCTTCCTGAACCGCCCACTGCCTCACCCCATCCCACCCCTCCAGGGGTTCCCAGAGCACTGGGTTGAACTCCCCTTGACACACAGCAAATTCCCACTGGCTGTCTATTTCACACATGTATATGTTTCTATACTATTGCCTCCATTCGTCCCACCCTCTCCTTCCCCCACTGTATCCACAAGTCTCCTCTCTGTGGCTGCTTCTCCATTAATGCCCTGCAAATAGCTTCATCAGAACCATCTCTCTAGATTCCATACTCATGCATCAATATACATGTCTTTCTCTTTCCGACTCGCTTCACTCTGTATAACAGGCTCTGGATTCACCCACCTCACAATGAATGCTGGAGAGGATGTGCAGATAAGGGAACCCCTGTTACTTTAATTCACTTTTTATATTAAGGATTATCTTAATATATATTATATATAATAATATATAATTATCTTAGTATATACTTATCTTAATATATAATTATCATAGTATATAATTATCTTAATATATATGCTGTTTCGTCTTTTTTAATTTTGAAAAAAGTGTTATATTTTGGACTCACCTCACGGCACACAAGTTCTTAGTTCCTTGACCAGAGATCAAACTCTTGCCTCCTGTATTGGAAGCATGGAGTCTTAACCATCGGACCGCCAGGGAAGTTCCCAGTTTCTTTTTCTTCTTAATTGCCTGTGCTGTGGGCTGCATAATAGCCCCCACGATGTCTGCATGCTAATTTCCAGAACCTGTGAATGTGTTACTTTGCAAATGTGATGCAATTAAGGATCTTGAGATGGGGCGATGATTCCGGATTGTGTGGCTATGCCCAATGTAATTACATGGTCCTTGGGACAGAGAAGCAAGAGGGTCAGGGTCAGAACAACAAGATATGACATAGACTCAACTTCAGAGTGATGAGGGGCCCAAGGCGAGGAACGCAGGCATCTTCCAGAGACTGGAGAAGGCAAGGAAACGGCTTCTCCCCTCCAGCTGCCAGGAAGAACACAGCTTTGCTGATGCCTCAGTTTTATCCCCATGAGAGCTGTTTTGGACTTGTTACCTCCAGAACTGTAAGATAATAAAGCTGTGTTGTTTTAAGGCACCAAGGTTGTGGCCATTTAGTACAGCAGCAGGAAGAAGCGAATACATCCAGTAAAAATAAAACCTGCCCAAGCACACTGCTTCGTACAAACCAGCCAATTTCAAGTCCAAAGTGGCACAGTTGGTTCAGATGACCACACACATCTTTGTCAGTGTCAGACAGAATCATCAAACTCTCGCTCTGGCCAGAACCTCCTTGACTGAAAGTTTCTAAAGAGAGCAGCTTCAGTAATTTTTCAAGCCAGAATTTTGGGATCTTTTCTCTGTGTGTCATTTGAAAAGGACTCTCCACTCCTGAACTGTTTAAATTGAGACCCAGGGCACTTACCACTGCCTGAAGTCACATTATACACTTACTGGCTTATCGCCTGTCATTACTGTCATTCATTTGCTGCCTTCCATTAGAGTGTAAGCCCCAGGGGGGTGGATCTGAGTTCACTTTGTTTGCCACTGTGTGTTCCATGCCTAAAATGATGCTGAGACCCAGTAGATGCTAAATCAACATTGAGCGGATAGCTGGGAAGTTGACTTGCTAAGGAGAGGTGAGAAATCCTTCAGCACCACTTTGTCCTGCTCTGAGAGAAGACAAATGAGCAGTTCAAATGCAGCTGAGAGTGATGAGATTCAAGGGGGAGGGCAAGTGCGGTGCGTGCGCAGTCATGAGCAACTCTTTGTACCCCATGGACTGCAGCCTACCAGGCTCCTCTGTCTGTGAAATTTTCCAGGCAAGAATAGTGGAGTGGGTTGCCATCCCCTCCCTCCAGGACATCCTCCCGGCCCAGGGACCAAACCTGCGTCTCTTGCATCTCCTGCATTAGCAGGTGGATTCTTTACCACTGAGCCACCTGGCCAGGTTGTTAGTTTTGAGTGATGGGAGGAAATGAAGGAGTCACATAAGGATAAGAGTGAGAATGGAGGAGGCGCAGAAGTTATAGCCAGGCTTTGAAATGACTCCTTGCCCGACTCTTCACAAATCCCACGTTTAGGAAATAAAAGAGGTCGTTTGTTACCTGTAAGAATTTACTACATCCAGCAATCCCACTCCTAGAGTGGAATAGCTGGTTGTTGTTGTTCGGTCACTCAGTCATGTTCGACTTTTTGTGACCCCATGGACTGCAATATGCCAGGCTTCCCTGTCCTTCACTATCTCCCGGAGTTTGCTCAAATTCATGTGCGTTGAGTTGGTGATGCCATCCAACCATCTCATCCTCTGTCATCCCCTTCTCCTCCTGCCTTCAATCTCTGCCAGCATCAGGATCTTTTCCAATGAGTCGGCTCTTCACATAAGATAACCAAAGTATTGGAGCTTCAACTTCAGCTGAAAACTAATTCAAAAAAATACATGCACCACAGTGTTCACTGCAGCACTGTATACGATAGCCAAGACGTGGAAGCAACCTCAATTTCCCTCAACAGAGGAATGGATAAAAATGTGGGGCATGTGTATAATGGACTATTACTCAGTCGTGAAAAGAATGAAATAATACCATTTGCCACAATGGGGATGGACCTAGAGATTATCAAACTAAGTGAAGTAAGTCAGACAGAGAAAAACCAAAATCATATATTGCTTATATGTGAAATCTAAAAAAATGATAGAAATGAACTTGCTTACAAAACAGAAATTGACCCACAGATGTAGAAAACAAACCTATGGTTACCAAAAAGGACTTGTGGTTACCAAAGGGTTTCCCTGATAGCTCTGTTGGTAGAGAATCCGCCTGCAATGCAGGAGACTCCAGTTCGATTCCTGGATCGGGAAGATCCCCTGGAGTAGGGAAAGGTTACCCACTCCAGTATTCTGGTCTGGAGAATCCATGGACTGTATAGTCCTTGGGGTCGCAAAGAGTCTGAGGGGACTGAGTGACTTTCACTTTCACAAAAGGGGAATGGTGGGGGGATAAATTAGGAGTTTGAGATTAACATATACACATTATTACATATATACAGAAAACCAAAAGGGACCTACCATATAGCAGGGAACTATACTCAATATTTTGTAATAACCAATAAGGGAAGAGTATCTGAAAAAGAATGTATGTGTGTATAACTGAATCACTTTGCTGTATACCTGAAACTAACACCACATTGTAAACCAACTATACTTCAATTTTTAAAAATCTATTAGAAATTTTGTTTATTAACTTATGGAGCCAAGGAGAGAGGCCCCTGTCTTGGCCACTACTACATAGCCCTATGAAAGGTAAATAGTAATAACTCGTGAAAGAACTAATGTGCATGATTATTCACTGTATCATGATATGTTATTGCAGAATATTAGGGAAAAATCTAAATGTTCATCATCGTGGGGCCAGCTTTTTAAAGTACATACATGAAACAACAGAAAAGTATGCAACCATAAAAAGAATTTCCTTAATCGTGTATGTCCTTATTCTTTTTACTAATATATAAATGTACTAATACAGAAGCAGTTTCATTACATATAGTGGAATACATTGCAAGGGAAAAAAAGACATGCCACAGAACAATTGTGTTATATTCTGTCTTTTGTGTAAAAAGAAGACTAAAATAAAAATATGGTTCACATTCTATTAATTTTTAAATTTTTTTTTTGTTTTCGGCTGTGCTGTCTTCGTTGCTATGTGAGGCCTTTCTCTTGCTGCAGCAGGTTGGGGCAACTCTGCAGCGTGCAGGCTTCTCATCGTGAGGGCTTCTCCTGGTGCAGAGCTTGAGCTGTATTTTTGTAAATGAAAAGCACTTGTAGACATTTAATCAATACTATATGTCTGTTTTGCAGAAATAAAATGTTGCTTAGAGATTCCCTTTAAATATTTCTTATTTTTGTGCTTAAACATATTTTCTGTTGATCTATGGAATGTTCTGTACAGAGATGCATTATTGTACTGTTGGGCTAGGCTGTTTTTTCAAAATCTGGAGTTATCCAAGTATCTTTGACCATGTTTAAAAAAAACAGTATTTTTTGTTATTAAAATTTTGACTACATAATTAAGGAAAAAAACTCTGAAAGGAAAAATGTGTGTGTGTGTTAGTTGCTCAGTCGTGTTTGACTCTTTGCAGCCCGTGGACCGCAGCCCACCAGGCTCCTCTGTCCATGGGATTCTCCAGGCAAGAATACTGGGGTGGGTTGCCATGCCCTCCTCTAGGGGATCTTCCCAACCCAGGGATGGAACCTGGGTCTCCTGCATTGCAGACAGATTTTTTACCATCTGAGCCACCAGGGAAGCCTGAAAGGAAAAATAATGCTTCTAAATGATAGGGGTTACCTGTTGGAGGAAGCAGGGACAAGGCACATGGAGATGGGGATGGGAAAGGTTTCCATCGTATCCCTTCGGCAATTTTAAAACTTTTGAACCGTTTACATGTATTATTTATTCAAAACGTTAAATTTAAATCATATAAACAATAAGTCAAAAAGAAGAAGAGAAACCACAGTCTCACCCAACTAGACCCAGGTCCCTAACTCAGCCTGACACAGAGACCCTGCACCATGGTTGCCTGTGGGCAGTGGGGTACCATACGCATGCTGGCATCTCCGTGGCCACAGAGCTCTGGGTCCATTCCGTATACCATACTGGGTTGAAAACTCCCGAAGTCCCAGCCTCTGATTCCCAGACTCAGGGCCCAGCAACTTGCACAGTTGACAGAGTCTTCCCAGCCTCTGTGGACAGGAGACTTGATAAAATGTGTACCATTGAACCCTATGATGAAAGCTGGTTGGTTAAGACCCTCTGGCTTTTGTGGAATAATCTTTAATGCACCAGACAAGAAGACTGCTAACCAGCCTTATTACTGACAATTTCCTCACGTCCCTGGTAGGGCAGGCAGACGATTTGAGGATTATCCAGGCTCTGACAAATCCCCTGGGCCCTGACAATCTCATTTATAAAAGAATCAAATCTGTTTATTGCTGATAATAAATGGTATGCCCTAAGGTTTGCTTGTAAGTAACATGTGAGTCGCTTTTTTTTTTTCTTTTAGCAACAGGAACCAAACTTAGATTCATCCTGATAAACTGGGCATTTGGGACTTTATGTGATGTAATTTCTCTGAATGATTTCTTAATCCCCCTTTTCTAAACCTTTGCTCCCCAGCTCATGATGACATAAACAGCCTTGATCCAGAGCAAAAATGGTCCATCTAACAAAAGAGCCTGTTCTTGTGGCTAACATTCACTGGTCACGGTGCTTCGTTTTTATTTGTTGCTGTAAAAATTATTTGAAACAAAAGGACAAAGCACATCTTGAACTTAAATGTCTGATAAGCTGAGCCCTCTGAATGCAAAGACCATATCCTCATTCGTCTCTGTATTCCTTGCAATAGGTATAGTAGCTCACGCACTGTAGATTCTCAAAACCAGTTGTGAGATTGACTTGTTCATAAACTACCATCATTTCTCCAGTGAAATGTTCTCTGATATCTAAATACTAGCGAACGACATTTAGAAACCCAAATAATGAATAATTTACATTACCTCTGTCCTTCCTCTTGATTTATGAGAAGTAAAATGCCCTGCTGAATTCTAACCTATGCATATTATGAGTATTTAATCTTATTCATAATGTCTCATTGAACATGGCTATTTTTTCAAGTATTGCTACATAAGGAAAATCTCCAAGCATAAGTTAATATCTCCCTTGGACGTTAATTAATATCTAAGGGATATTAATATTAATATCCCTTAATACTGATCTGTGTGACTCTGGTCTTCTGACTATTTTCCTCTAGGTTGTACCTGAAACCGATGCAAAAGCCTAGACTTGGAGGGAACTCTGAGCTCCCGTATTTCTTTTGTTGAGGGTGGGGGAAGGTGGCACTTACTCTTCTGTATTTGTACACTAGTCTAGGAATCAATGGTGAAGAAACCATCACTGGTACCCAAATTCATCCTCTTCCATGTATAATATTCCTCATTCTAATTTTCTGCCTGATGAAGCAATACAGCTAGCCAGATGATTTCCAGCGTTCAAAACCAAGGCTTCTTCTGAAGGTTTTGTCATTAGTTTTCTCCAATTTAGAAGAGTTTTAGGATTCCAGAGGTTGAAAAGGCCCAGTCGTTACATGTCTCTCTCTCTCTCTTAAAAATAATTTTATTTACCTATATTCGCCTGTGCTGGGTCTTCACTGCTGCGTGGGCTTTTCTCTAGTTGTGATGAGCCGGGGCTGCTCTTCGTAGCAGTGCACAGGCTTCTCATTGCAGGGACTTCTCTTGTGGAGCAGGGCTCTGGGGCATGCAGACTTCAGTGGTTCTAGCTCCCCAGGCTCCAGGGCACAGGCTCAACACTTGTGGCGCACGGCCTTAGCTGATCCCTGGCACATGGGATCGTTCCAGACCAGGGATCAAACCTGTGTATCCTGCATTGGCAGGCAGATTCTTTACCACTGAGCCACCAGAGAAGCCCATCTCTCTCTTTTAAAATCCCATTTAGTATTCAATATATATTCATTATAGATTGATTGAAACATATGGAAATAAATCAACAGGGGTATGGGGAGAAAGTTAACATTCAAAGGTAATTATTAATATTCTGATGGTTTCCTTATAGATAAATTCTTAAGCATTTTTCTATTGTGTGTGTGTATTTCTCTCTCTCTCTCTCCATAGATGGATAGATGATTCTCACATACACACACACACACACACACATATATATATCCATGGGGTTGCCAAGGGTTGGACACGACTGAGCAACTGAACAGCAACACTCTTAACAAATACATCACATACACATACTGCTTTAAAACTTATTTTCTTTGCTCTCAATAAATTACTAAAACATATATTTAAGGTTATTTTGTAACACTCCAACACACATGGAAATATTCATATATTTTCTTCTGTGGAAGTGAAAAGAAATAAAATACATATATAAAAATACTGAAAACAAATCTAGTGAAGGGTCCTATGTAAGCCGTGAAAATGAATTCAGAATATTAGGAAATTAGTTTCTTCTAATTCAAATTTTTTTCTTTACTTTGATTACCTTTGAAAAATATTTTTCGCAGCATAAACTTTTGTAGGAACACAGCTAGGAGATTCTCAGTTGTCATGTAATCCTAAGCTTAAAGTTTGCAAAGTCTAGTTTTTCTTCTTCTTTTTCTTCTTCTTTTTTTATTTTAAGCCTTTTAATTTAACTTATTGACCCCAGTATTTTTGCTACATCCATTGCTAGGATCAAATCGTTATACTTTTCAAAAGCATTCCTTTAACCTGAGGTCAAACAAATGTGAAATATGAGGAAGTTATAAATAGACTGAAATCTAGAACAACCATAACCCTGATATCTAAATTTTTATATCTTTGAAGTACACTGAATACAGAAAGAATGCAGACTTTTTCTTTTCCAGCCAGAGAAACCACACACACAAAAAAAAGAATAAAAAAATGGTCTCTTTCTCATTTCGGTAGTCAATCTCTCAATCCAAAAAAAGAAAGTGGGGGAGGATTTAAATCAAGCCAACAAAAATAAACTGTTGCCACTGTTTATTGAGAAAATAATTCCTTGAGATTTTGTTTTTCCCCAAAGAACTACCCCCCAAAAAAATCATAAAGAAGATCTCTGGCTTAGTTTATTTCCTAGAGGAAAAAATTGTTAACATTTGTTTATTTTGTAAAGCCTACCAATAATGAGTGGACCCATAAAATTCCCCTCTTTTCTGTGTGTGGTGGGAAAGAAGCAGGGGGCAGGCTAGGTTTGGCCTGCAGTATGAATATAGTTTGCTGTCTGGAATTGCCCAATCTTGTCTGGCTTCTATAAGATTCCCAAGGTCCATGAATCATGTCCCAGATGAAGAGCCCAGAGGGTATTGGATGGATGATTGGAGGGAGACCAGACGATGGAAGACTCTGAAATCCAGATGGTAGCGTCTAGAATGGGCTCTGCGGTAGATTGGGTTAATGACTCCAGGTCTCCCCTTTTCTCTGTGTCTACACCCTTCCATAGGCTCAGCGGAGGTCAAGTATCTCTCCTCGTCCCTTGACTTTGAACTTGGCCAATGATGGTGTGTCAGTTTCCAGCTCTAGACCTTGGGAAGCCTCCCACGTTTCTGCATCACGGTGAGAAGAGCACCCTCTGGCAAAGCCCACCCTCTGGACAGGAGGCGGCGCTGGGAGGGAGGTCCTGTGGGTCAGAGCTGCCCCCTCAGACCTGCAGGAGACACAAAGCTGCCCCAACGGGAAGCAGAGCCCCCAGCTCAGTCCAGACTGGCTGAGCCTCAGCAGACGGATAAACACTCTCCAGTAATAAATACCCATGTGGTAAGCCCCTGAGTTTTCGAGGGCTCTGCTGTGCCGCGTATGTATTACTGTATTTGTATCACTGCTGTCATTGCAGTAATACAAACTGAGACACACTTTTAACCACCCTCCCTCCCCAAAAAAAAAATCATTAAAAATTTTTTTAAGAACCTAGGGACTTCCGTGGTGATCCAGAGTTAAGGCTCCACGCTCCCAATGCAGGGGAACATACGGGTTTGCTCCCTGGTCAGGAACCTAGGTACCACATGCTGAAACTAAGAACCTGCATGCCTCAACTAAGATCTGGTGCATCCAACTAAATATTTTAAAAGCATTTTTTTTTAAAAAGAAACTATACTTTAGGGAGTTTAACATGTGGCTGTATGCAGGACAGACTGGGATGGGAAAGAGACAGGATCGTCATCTGGATGTCAGACGATGAGCCCGGAGCAAGCGTGGAGGTGGCAGGCACAGGGTGAGGGAAGAGACTGACGACTGGCCATGAGGATGAAAGAAGACTCTGACTCAAGGAAGGAGCCAGCAGAATCTCACACCTGCAGACAGGAAATGGCAGTATCTATGGGGTACTTGGGATGTGATTTGGGGAAAAACGACGAGCTCACTTGGTGCCACAGTGGGTTTGAAGCAACAGCAGTGTAATCACAAGGCCATGTGGGGTAAAGGAGAGACTAACAGGGACAGACAGACCGGCTCGCTAGTCCTGGCTTGATTTCTTGCTGATCGTGGGGCTCTTCCAAGTGACACAAACTCTTTGAGCCTGAGTGTCCGGCCCCGCAGCAGTCTTGAGTCTTCAGAGGTGCCCCGATTGTGAAGACAGGGCAGGCTGAGAGGAAATGGGCATCCTGGTCTGCTCAGCTTCTCTGCTTTTGGGGACGCCCCTCCCTTGAAATCCAAGGGGTTGTCATGTACGTGACCACCTTCTCTGCCCCCATGATTCATCCAATCAGACAATGAGAGTCCACTTTGGTGGGGTGGATATGAATGTTTGATGAGAAAAGTGTCTCTTCTAATATTAGGAATAATAAAGACACTACAAGTCTCGAATATATTGAAGGTGGCTCAGATGGTAAAGAATCTGCCTGCAGTGAGGGACACCTGGGTTGGGAAGATCCCCTGGAGAAGGGAATGGCAATCCATTCCAGTATTCTTGCTTGGAGAATCCCATGGACAGGAGGGCATGATGGGCCCCAGTCCATGGTGTCCTGAACAGCTGGGCACAATTGAGTGAATGTTTCAGTTCATTTAGGCTGCTTTGGGGAAAGAAATTGCCTGAGAATGCAGGCAATGTAGCCGAGATAAGAGGTGCAGATAGAAGGAGAGAGAGAGCCCCAGTGATACTGCTTGAACCCCTAGATCTAACAGAGCCATCTACTGGACTTTCCAGTTACATGAGCCGGTATTTGCATGTGTGTGTGTGTGTATAATACATTTATGTGTATACATATATATATATTTTTTTTTTTTTTCTTTTGCTTGCACAGCTTACAGGATCTGTTTCCTGACCAGGAATTGAATGTGGGCCACAGCAGTGAAAGTGCCAAATTCTAACCACTAGACCAGGGAGGAGCAGGGGACGACAGAAAATGAGATGGTTGGATGGCATCACCAACGCAATGGACATGAGTTTGAGCAAGCTCCGGGAGTTGGTGATGGAGAAGCCTGGTGTGCTGCAGTCCATGGGGTCACAAGGAGTCGGACACGACTGAGTGACTGAACTGAACTGAACTGAACTGAGACCAGGGAACTCCCTATATATATATATATATATATGTATATATACTTTTTTCCTGGTTAATGTATTTATTATGTAACTGTTAGTTCTGAGACAAAGTCAATTCCAAACATACTATTGAGGATTCTGTAATAGTTGACTTTAGCAATGGCTTATGCTTGTGCTCAGTCGCTTCAGTTGTGTCCGACTTTGCGACCCTATGAACTGTAGCCCACCAGGCTCCTCAGTCCATGGGATTCTGGCATAATCCAAACCTATTTTTCCAATGAATTTTAGTTCCCCAACCAGAGATCAAACCTGTCCCGTTAGCAGTGAAAGCATGGAATCCCAACCAATGGACCTCCAGGGAATCTCCTCCAATAAATTTTCTCATGTAACTTCCAAAGAATTTTTCACTGCCATCATTTGGCTCTGGAAGACCTTTACAGGCAATAGTATTTTTACATTAGAAAAAAAATTAAGTACTGGTGTTAGGCACAGGTTAAAAGGGTGATATGCGCAAAATATAATAATTACAGATCAATACTAATTTGAACACACATTTGTATTTAAACTGTTCAAATAATCATTGTTTTAGATAAATTTAAAGCATGCTTCAAGAATCGGTTTTAACATCTCCGTTCTAGTGCACTACAGAAAAAATTTCTTTCTTATTTCTTCAGCAGTAAGAGCCTCAAAAGTGGTGTTAGAAATCCAGATTCTAACCTTGTCCTCTCAAGAAAGAAGTTGAAGAGGTTTTGGATCTGATTAAAAACATTATTCTAAGGGAAATATCTGCAGAGAGAGAAACCCTGGGTCTACATTTTTAATTAATGTAGTTTGAGCTGGGTTTGGGGCTCTTGAAACTGAGAGTCCTAAATCAGCAGGTATTCAAGAAATAGTAGCTGAACAGCATTCAATAGGGAATTGACTCTTAGAGCTTGCCTGACTTCATATCTCGTGCTTCTTCCTATAAAGGCCTTGAAGCCAAATGGCAGCAGAAAAGGCATAAAGTGTGCATTGTTGAAATAGACGTGGATTCACGGGCTTTTGAAAGGAAACATGACAAGAATCACACTGTGAGATATGAAGATCTACTACAAAGCCACAGTGAAAAAACAAAACAAGACAAAGCCCGAAGAGCAGTGTGGTGTTGGCAGAGGAACAGATAAATAAGCTGGTGGGACAGAATGAAAGCAGATTCATTTACATATAGGAACTGAGGCATGATTCTCAACACCACAAATCCATGGTGTTGGGAAACCAGTTTACTATATAGAGAAAAACAGACGCCACACATAAGGGCCAATTTTGGATAGTCTACAGTGTGAAAGATAAAAATATAAAGGGCTCCCATAGTGGCTCAGTGGTAAAGAACCCACATGCCAATGCGGGAGACGTGGGTTTGATCCCTGAGCTGGGAAGATCCCCTGGAGAATGAAACGGCAACCCACTCCAGTATTCTTGCCTGGGGAATCTCACGGACAGAGGAGCCTGGCGGGCTACAGTCCGTGGGATTGCAAAGAGTCAGACATGATTTAGTGACTGAACGAATGAAAGAAAAACAGAAAACCAAGAGAAAAAAAAAAAATCAGATACATTTGTTATCTTGAGGTTGAGAAGAACTTCATAAATTCTAAACTGTGAGACAAAAACAGATGGGTTTGAACCCATCAAAGTGAAATAATCAACCAAGGACACCACAGACAGCAGGAGAAGAGAACTGTGATGTCAAAATCCAACAAGGAAGTCATATCTAGAACAGAGGTTGACAAAACGGTGGTTCAGAGGCCAAATTCAGCTTTGCCACCTGTTTTGTAGGTAAATCTTTACTGGAACACAGCCCCACTCATTCACTACGCACCATCTCTGGCTGCTGCGTGCTACAGCAGCACAGCTGAACTGGTGCAGCAGAGAACAGACGGCCGGCAAAGCCTAAAATACTGTCTGGGCCTTTACAGTAAAGTGTATTGACGTCTTATCTAGAATATACAAGGAAATGAACCAAAAAAGTCAGAAATCCGGTAGAACAATAGGCCAAGGATATAAAAGGGGAAATATGAGACAAGCTCAATCTCACTATTGTTTAGTCACCAAGTCATGTCCAACTCTTGCAACCCATGGGCTGTGGCCCAACAGGCTCCTATGCCCATGGGATTTCCCAGGCAAGAACATTGGAATGGGTTGCCATTTCCTACTCTAAGGGATCTTCCTGACCCAGGGATCGAACCTGCATCTCCTGCATTAGCAGGCAGGTTCTTTGCCACTGAGCCACCAGGGAAACCCAAGAAACGCAAATTATGTAAAAGGAGATTCCTCCTGAACACCCACACCATAGGAAAAATTAAAAAGTCAGATGAAAGTAATTGTTGAGAAAGATCTAAAGAGGTGGAAATTAGCACGCAACGCAGATGGGCAGGGAGACTCCGCCATCTTCTGGAGAGCAGCTCAGCAGAGCTCAGCAGACCTCCTATGTGTATACCCCATGAGCCTGCAATCTCATGCCTGCACGCAACTCAGGAAGTTTACCCCGGTCTGTAAGAGAAGGTATACAAGGATGCATCCTAGCAGTTTGTGGGAGCAGGCTATTGGAGTCAGACCAGTCATATCCAAGGGAAGGACAGAGCAACTGTGCTGGGTGCATGCCATGGGGGCTGCAAGAACGAGAGGTTGATACAGCTGCATGAGTAGGTCATGCTGTGGAGGAGAGAAAAACCAAAACAGAAGGAGACCCAGAGCCCAAGACTGTATGTATGTACATATGTATGAATATGTATATATATGTATTGTTGTTTGTTGTTCAGTTGCTAAGATGACTCTTTGCCACCCTATGGCTGGTAGTATGCCAGGCTTCCCTGTCCTTCACTATCTCCTGGAGTTTGCTCAAACTCGTGTCTGTTGTTTTGATGATGCCATCCAACCATCTCATCCTCTGTCGCTCCCTTCTCCTCCTGCCCTCCATCTTTCCCATCATCAGGTTTTTTTCCCAATGAGTCAATATGTACTGGGTTGGCAAAAAAATTCATTGTGGCCTCTCTGTAAGATGTTACGGAAGTGAAGAAGCAGCTAGAAAGACTGGTAAGTCCCTTAAGACAAGGCTATAAGCAGATGGCAACAGATTCAACTCTGGTTTTCAGACAATCAGGGAGCTTCAGAGCCACCTCGATGGCTCATTTAACCTCAGCTTCCCAGGTGGCCCCCCACACCCTGCAGAGTTTCCAGTCCAGTGGGTCTGGGCCTAGGCCTGAAAGTGTGGGCTTCTAACAAGTTTTCAGATGCTGCTGCTGCTGGTGGTCTGAGGAACCACACAGAGCCATCAGAGCTTCAAGAAGAAGTGAGTGGCTAAGAAAATCAGCCACCACAGAGGCTTGGCAGGAAGTACTGGACAAACTGAGAAAACATCTCTGCTGTCAGTCCAGATAGTAATTTCCAGAGAATAGTAGATTGGTGGCTTCCTGTCCCCTGAAAAAATACCCCCCAAAAAGCTCTTCCTGTCCCCTGGGAATACCCCATGGTCAAAAGCTGCAGGCAGCACAGACAGCTCTTCTTCACTAGAGCTGCCATCAATCACACTGGCCCAGCGCCCAGCCCTGACTAGGATGGTCGCAGTGGGTTAGCGGGTCAGTCAGTGTCTGTCGCCCTCAGAGTCCTGCCCTTTTAACCAAACACCTCGGGTCAAAAGCCTTCCATGAGATAAAGGCACTCGTGGTCTGAATCCATATTTGAATAGCACAGAAACCGAAAATAAGCAAAATCATTTTGAAAGGTGATTAAGAAAGTCACCCCCAGAAAACAGCTATTATTCATCCCTCATCTGGGCTAAAGTCAAAATAGGAACCAGGGAGCGAAGGCTCTAGAGCTCCCTCAGGTGGACTATTAATTTCAATTCTGTCCCCACTTCATTTTTTGGTTTAATTTTTTAATAACTGAAAAAAAATCTTTCAGTGGATCTGCCTGGCCTGTGGAGGCTGAGTTCCCCAACCAGGGATTGAACCCACGCCTTCTGCCTTGGAAGCACAGAGTTGCATCCGCTGGAACACCAGAAAGCATGTTTCATTACCTGCTGAATATGGGAGATTACTGGTTGCCTGATGTTTGAGTTTCCTAGAGCTGCAGGAGCAAATCGCCACAGAATGGGCAGGGGGGGTTGAAGGGAGGCTTAAAACAACAGAAACATGTTCTCTCACAGTTTTGGAGGCTAGAAATCCAAACTCAGGGCGCCTCTGAAACCTGTGGAGATGCGTCCTTCCTCGCCTCTCCCAGCTTCTTGACATTTACTGGCCGTCCTTGGCCAGCAGGGGCCTCACTCCAGGCGCTCTTAGTCGTGACGTGGCATCTCCCGTTTTGTCTCTGTCCTCACGTGGCTCTCTCCTCTTCTAATGAGGACACCAGTCATGTTGGAACAGGGTCCACCTAACGCCAGTATGCCCTTAACTTAGCTAACTCCATCTGCAAGGACCATATTTCCAAATAAGGTCACGTTGTGAGGTGGGGCCAGGGAAGGGTGGGGGGCGGGGGTAGGATTTCAACACATCCTTTCTGGGAGGACACGATTAACCCATAATGTCTCCCCAGGACCCTGTGCTCTTTTTCTCTCCTAATCAAACCCAGGTTCCCCCCAAAGCACATTAACTGACACAACTATGACACCCAGAATTCCAGGCTGAGACTAGGGAGACCCCGCCCACACGGCAATGGTCTGTCCCAGCAAGTCATTACTGGGCACAGCAACAGGCACTTGGGTAACTCAGAGACTGTGCTCTTGAAGAGCTTCTAGCTAGGGGGCATCTGGACCAAGGGACAAGCCTTTAAAAGATGGGGATATCAGAAGGCCATGTATGGCAGTTCAGTTCAGTTCAGTTCAGTTGCTCAGTTGTTTTGTGACCCTATGAATCGCAGCATGCCAGGCCTCCCTGTCCCTCACCAACACCCAGAGTCCACCCAAACCCATGTCCATTGAGTCCGTGGTGCCATCCAACTATCTCATCCTCTGTCATCCCCTTCTCCTCCTGCTTTCAATCTTTCCCAGCATCAGGGTCTTTTCAAGTGAGTCAGCGCTTCACATCAGGTGGCCAAAGTATTGGAGTTTCAGCTTCAGCATCAGTCCTTCCAATGAATATTCAGGACTGATTTCCTTTAGGATGGACTGGTTGGATCTTCTTGCAGTCCAAGGGACTCACAAGAGTCTTCTCCAACACCACAGTTCAAAAGCATCAATTCTTTGGTGCTCAGCTTTCTTTATAGTCCAACTCTCACATCCATACATGACCACTGGAAAAACTATAGCCTTACTAGATGTACCTTTGTGGACAAAGTAATGTCTCTGCTTTTGAATATGCTATCTAGGTTGGTCATAACTTTCCTTCCAAGGAGTAAGCGTCTTTTAATTTCATGGCTGCAATCACCATCTGCAGTGATTTTGGAACCCAGAAAAGTAAAGTCAGCCACTGTTTCCACTGTTTCCCATCTATTTGCCGTGAAGTGATGGGACTGGATGCCACGATCTTTGTTTTCTGAATGTTGAGCTTTAAAGCCAACTTTTTCACTTGCCTCTTTCACTTTCATCAAGAGGCTCTTTAGTTTTTCTTCACTTTCTGCCATAAGGGTGGTGTCATCTGCATATCTGAGGTTATTGATATTTCTCCTGGCAATCTTGATTCCAGGTTGTGTTTCTTCCAGTCCAGCGTTTCTCATGATGTACTCTGCATAGAAGTTAAATAAGCATGGTGATAATATACAGGCTTGACATACTCCTTTTCCTATTTGGAACCAGTCTGTTGTTCCATGTCCAGTTCTAACTGTTGCTTCCTGACCTATATATAGGTTTCTCAAGAGGCAGGTCAGGTGGTCTGGTATTCCCATCTCTTTCAGAATTTTCCAGAGTTTATTGTGATCCAGACAATCAAAGGCTTTAAATAAAGCGAGTCAAAGGCATAGTCAATAAAGCAGAAATAGATGTTTTTCTGGAACTCTCTTGCTTTTTCCATGATCCAGCAGATGTTGGCAATTTGATCTCTGGTTCCTCTGCCTTTTCTAAAACCAGCTTGAACATCTGGAAGTTCATGGTTCACGTATTGCTGAAGCCTTGCTTTGAGAATTTTAAGCATTACTTTACTAGCATGTGCTTCTGCTGCTGCTAAGTCGCTTCAGTCGTGTCCAACTCTGTGCAACCCTATGGACTGCAGCCCACCAGGCTCCTCTGTCCATGGGATTTTCCAGGCAAGAGTACTGGAGTGGGGTGCCATTGTCTTCTCCATACTAGCATATGAGATGAGTGCCATTGTGTGGTAGTTTGAGCATTCTTTGGCATTGCCTTTCTTTGGGAATGTATGGCAGTGGCCCTTCTCAGATCATTAGTTTGCTAGTTATCTGCTTTCCTGGCTATTATCCCCATTAGAATGGGAAGGTTGACCTTTTAAAAAAATTTATTTATTTGGCTGCGCCGGGTCTTAGTTGCAGCATGAGGACTCTTAGTCATGGCATGTGGGACCTAGTTCCCTGGCCAGGGATTGAACCTGGGCCCCCTGCATTGGGAGTGCAGAGTCTTAGCCACTAGACCACCTGGGAAGTCCCAGGTTGACTCTTAAAAAATACATATATCTTGCTGCTGCTGCTGCTGCTAAGTCGCTTCAGTCGTGTCCGACTCTGTTCGACCCCAGAGACGGCAGCCCACCAGGCTCCCCCGTACCTGGGATTCTCCAGGCAAGAACGCTGGAGTGGGTTGCCATTTCCTTCTCCAATGCATGAAAGTGAAAAGTGAAAGTGAAGTCGCTCAGTCGTATCAAACTCTAGCGACCCCATGGACTGCAGCCTACCAGGCTCCTCCGTCCATGGGATATATATCTTAGCTCTTATTATAAAGGCAAACATATAAAAGGCACTCAAGTTGAATAAATGTTTCAAATATTGTTAAATGTTTATTCTGCTAAATCCTCTTTCTGCCCTGTTGTGAGCTGTTATCTGCCTATGTCATAGAATGAGCGAGGAAGTATATTACTAAAGGAGCAGATATTAGTTTTCCCAGCTTGGAACCAAAGAAGCGGATGTAGATAGAGCTTGAGGGCCGGCTCTGGGTGATCAGTTACCACATTCAGCACTTTCACAAGTGCATTAAATAAGACAAAGTAGCGAACACTGAGAAGGAGAATGCTGGAACAATGGCAGAGGGTCTGTTCTTCCTCTCAGGCACCAAGTAACTGTGGGTCTCCAGAGATGTAGATGGCAGGCTTCCCAGGTAGAGGTAGTGGTAAAGATCCTTCCTGCCAGTGAAGGTAGACGTGAGAGGCGTGGGCTCGATCCTGGGTTGGGAAGATCCCCTGGAGGAGGGCAACCCACTCCAGTATTCTTGCCTGCAGAATCCCATGGACAGAGGGGCCTGGCGGGCTGCAGTCCGTGTGGTCGCACAGGGTTGGACACGACAGAAGCAACTTAGCGTGCACTTGGGATGCATGGAGGGAGGTAGATGTGGCCCAAGTGGGGCTCAAGTGGCCTTGGAAGGAGGTCAGCTGGTAGGATGACTTTAGCTTGGCCCATGAGAGACAGGCTGGACCAGACCCCAGGTGAGGTCAGGACTGAGTGAGTTTCCTCCCCACCCACCCCTGACCCACCAAGTTGAGTGTGAATCACTCTCAGGGACCCCCTTACACATTGCAAAATAGGTATGCTAGGAAAATGGCCAAAGGTTTGGAAATGGGCAAAAGAGATTATTAGTATCCTTCCAATAAAATGCCAGTCTGTTGTCCCCCAGATCGTTCAGGAGTACCAGATCCTATAAGGGTGTGTGCACCTCTGATTGCTTTCGATTGGACTAGTATTTAGTTATGTACCGATAGAAGTAAGCGTGTAGAAAATGGATAGGCACGCAAACATTCTCTGTCTTGAGCCATGCCAATGAATCCTGTTCATAGTAATGCAAAAGAATATTATCCAGTGGAGAATATAAATCCCTGCAAGTCTAAATCTCGTTTGACCTGGTTTTCACCTCTTATTCATTCTCTCATTGATTAATAAGTTAAATAAAATCATTAACAAGCAAGAAGTGTATGTCTATCTGAGAGTCATGTTTTACCTTCCAGGATTTTATACTTTAACAGGTAAAGAAGTAAATAGAAATGAAGTGGGGGACAGCGAGGATGCCTGGAGTCTCAAGGTTCAACACAGAGGTACGTAACTATGGAGAAAATCAAGGCAGGGTTGGGGAAGGATGAGGAAGTAATCTGCTGCTGAAAGATGGCCGCCCTCCAGCACACCTGCCTGAAGGCTATGCCAAGGAATATTGCTACCTCCCCTCTCTCCCCTTCCTATTAGCCGGTATGTTAGTTTTTTTTGTAGGGCTGCTGTAACAGAGTATCATAAACTGGGTGGTTTACAAAACATAGATTAATTCCCTACAGTTTTGAGGCCATAAGCCCATGCTCAAGGTATTGGCAGATTTGATCTCTCCAGAGTCCCCGCTTCTTGGCTTGTAAATGACCATCTTCCTCCTGTGTGTGAAGACCATCTCTTCATACGACACCAGTTATATTGGATTAGGGCCCACCCTAATGACCTCATTGAACTTGATTACCTCTTTAAAACACCTGTATCCAAATACAGTTGCACTCTGAGGCACTGGGCGTTAGGGCTTCAACATATGAATTTGTGGGGCGGGAGAGGGGACAGGCACACAAGCCAGCCCTAAACACATCACTCTCACACGCCCTGTAAGTTTGTAGCTTGCTAATTTGATGAAATTCGGTTTATGGGATAGGTGCTCACTATGCATTGATATAGCCTGGAATCTGCTTAGTGGACACGAAACCCCTCAAGACCAGACCCAAGCTGCAGAAATCCCTGGGAGGAAACCAGTAACTCATTGACTCAAATGCATCCTAGGGCAGGGTTTTCTGGCCGCTTCCTGAGAAGAACGTCATTCTCCCTGAGCAGGTGGGGGCGGTGGGGGGGGGGCGCCACAGGGGATGCTGCCACTGAAGGTGGCAATGGGACTGGGAAGAGAGCTGGTTGTGGACTTTGTGATTTGGGGTAAATTGTTTAACTTGCCTGGGCTTCGGTTTCCTCCTCTGTGAGAGGGAGGGGCTCTTTCGGCCCTTTCTGCTCAAACCTGGGCCAGGAACCAGGAGCACTGCACCTCCTGGAGCTGATGGGAAGGGCAGACTCTCCGGAACCCACCCCAGGCCAGGTGTGTCTGAATCTGTATCTTACGATTTCCAGGTGACTGACAGGCACATGGAAGTTTTGGAGGCACTGATTTAAGACTCGCTGGGCCTGGTGGTCACAGACGGAGATCACGGAGCCCATTATCATGAAACATGAAGCCCATCATTTCTCCCTTCCCTCATTGCCCCTCCTCAGAGAGCATGTTGGAGGAAAGATGCTCATCCCTGCTTCTAAGCTGCTGTGAATACTCGTCCTGTCACCCCACTGAGAGCAGAAAATAGGGATTCAAATGCAAATCCCTCACCCTACCCCCACCTTGCTAATAATCGTTGGCTAAGAGATCCTGGAATGTGAAGTCAAGTGGGCCTTAGAAAGCATCACTACGAACAAAGCTAGTGGAGGTGATGGAATTCCAGTTGAGCTCTTTCAAATCCTGAAAGATGATGCTGTGAAAGTGCTGCACTCAATATGCCAGCACATTTGGAAAACTCAGCAGTGGCCACAGGACTGGAAAAGGTCAGTTTTCATTCCAATCCCAAAGAAAGGCAATGCCAAAGAATGCTCAAACTACCACAAATTGCACTCATCTCACACGGTAGTAAAGTAATGCTCAAAATTCTCCAAGCCAGGCTTCAGCAATATGTGAACCATGAACTTCCTGATGTTCAAGCTGGTTTTAGAAAAGGCAGAGGAACCAGAGATCAAATTGCTAACATCCACTGGATCATGGAAAAAGCAAGAGAGTTCCAGAAAAACATCTATTTCTGCTTTATTGACTATGCCAAAGCCTTTGATTGTCTGGATCACAATAAACTCTGGAAAATTCTGAAAGAGATGGGAATACCAGACCACCTGACCTGCCTCTTGAGAAATCTGTATGCAGGTCAGGAAGCAACAGTTAGAACTGGGCATGGAACAACAGACTGGTTTCAAATAGGAAAAGGAGTTCGTCAAGGCTGTATATTGTCACCCTGCTTATTTAACTTCTATGCAGAGTACATCATGAGAAACGATGGACTGGAAGAAACACAAGCTGGTATCGAGATTGCTGGGAGAAATATTAATAACCTCAGATATGCAGATGACACCACCCTTATGGCAGAAAGTGAAGAGGAACTACAAAGCCTCTTGATGAAAGTGAAAGTGGAGAGTGAAAAAGTTGGCTTAAAGCTCAACATTCAGAAAACTAAGATTGTGGCATCCGGTCCCATCACTTCATGGGAAATAGATGGGGAAACAGTGGAAACAGTGTTGTCAGACTTTATTTTTGGGGGCTCCAAAATCACTGCAGATGGTGACTGCAGCTATGAGTTTAAAAGACGCTTACTCCTTGGAAGGAAAGTTATGACCAACCTATATAGCATATTCAAAAGCAGAGACATTACTTTGCCAACAAAAGTCCGTCTAGTCAAGGCTGTGGTTTTTCCTGTGGTCATGTATGGATGTGAGAGTTGGACTGTGAAGAAGGCTGAGCGCCAAAGAATTGATGCTTTTGAACTGTGGTGTTGGAGAAGACTCTTGAGAGTCCCTTGGACTGCAAGGAGATCCAACCAGTCCATTCTGAAGATCAGCCCTGGGATTTCTTTGGAAGGAATGATGCTAAAGCTGAAACTCCAGTACTTTGGCCACCTCATGTGAAGAGTTGACTCATTGGAAAAGACTCTGATGCTGGGAGGGATTGGGGGCAGAAGGAGAAGGGGACGACAGAGGATGAGATGGCTGGATGGCATCACTGACTCGATGGACGTGAGTCTGAGTGAACTCCGGGAGTTGGTGATGGACAGGGAGGCCTGGCGTGCTGCGATTCATGGGGTTGCAAAGAGTCATACACGACTGAGTGACTGATATGAACTGAACTGAAGAGATCCAGGGGATGAGCAAAGACCCAACAGAATTACTGGGTTAATTTCAGAACTTCCCCCCATCTCCACCCAATCAGACAATCCAATCAGAAAATGGGCAACGGACATGAACAGACATTTTGCCAAAGATGTCAAGTAAGCCCATGAAAAGATACCCAGTATCAGTAGCCATAAGGAAAATACCGATTAAAACCACAATGTCAGTACATACCTATCAGAACACAAAAAACAGTGACGTCACCAAGGGCTGGTGAGAATGTGGAGAAGTGCATCTTTCCCATGTTCCCAGCGGGAATGTAAAATGGTACCCAGACACTCTGTGCGTGTTTGGCAGCTTCTTATAAAACTAATCATGGAACTACCATTTGACCTTGTGATTTCATTCTTGGGCATTTATCCCAGAGAAATGAAAACTCGTGTTCTTGCAGAAAAAATCTGTATAAAAATGTTCAGAGAGGCTTTATTCATATTTGCTCCAAACTGGGAACGATCCCAATGTCCTTCAATGTGGGAGACAAACTCTGAACATCCATACTCTGGAATGTTGTCATCGATAAAAGATAGTGAACTGATGCACAGTACAGCTGGGATGAGTCTCCAAAGACTGATAGTGAGTGGAGAAAGCCAGGCCTAACGATCACATACTGCTTGAGTCCATTTAAATGATATTCTTGAAGTGGTAAAATTCTAGAGACGGAGAGTGAATTAATGGTGGAAGGAGGCTAAGGGAGGTGGGGGTAGCTATGAAAGGGCAACCCGAGGGATCCTCGTAATAGAGATGTTCTGTATCTTCACAAATCAGTGTCAATGTCCTGATTTTGATATTGTGCGATGGCTTTGCAAGATGTCATTACTAGGGGACCTGGGCAAAAGGTAATCTGGGGCCATCTGTGTTGTTTCTTAAAATTGCATATAGATTGACAATTCTCTCAAAAGAAGAGACAGAGAAAAAAAGAAAAAAAAAAAAAAAAAGAACGTATTCTTGTCAATAAAAAGCGAGCGAGCTGTGTCCTGGTCCTCCCTAGAGAAACGTGCTGGATTCTTTGCCAGTTGAGGAATTCTGGTGCTTCTGCTGGATGTGAAGAGGGAAGGGAGGTCAGAGAAGGTAGAAAGGAGATGTTTTATGTATTCCCTGCTGCTGCTGCTGCTACTAAGTCGCTTCAGTCGTGTCCGACTCTGTGCGACCCCATGGACGGCAGGCCATCAGGATCCCCTGTCCCTGGGATTCTCCAGGCAAGAACACTGGAGTGGGTTGCCATTTCCTTCTCCAATGCATGAAAGTGAAAAGTGAAAGTGAAGTTGCTCAGTCGTGTCTGACTCCTAGCGACCCCATGGACTGCAGCCTACCAGGCTCCTCTGCCTGTGGGATTTTCCAGGCAAGAGTACTGGAGTGGGGTGCCATTGCCTTCTCCAATGTATTCCCTAGAAAGGCCTATGTTTCTATGTGAAGTAGACAACTGCTTGGAAGTAACTGGTCGCCAAAGCCCAGCCAAACCTCAGAACCTGCCAGAAATCCTAAGAAACTAGAGAGTAGGTCTCCTGTGCCTTCATGGGCACTGTGTGTCAAAAGCCCTGTCTGCCAGCAGGATGGGCCCTGGGGGACCCCGATCTGCAGCTTCCGGCTGTGGGAAAAGTCTGTTTGGGGTGTCACCCCAGTCACACTCCATCAGGAGGCTCAGCCTGGCTCAGCCATTCTTGAATCAAGGCCCTGCATGCATGTGTGCGTGCTCAATCAAGTCTGACTCTTAACAACTCCACGGACTGTAGCCACCAGGTTCCTCTGTCCATGGGATTTTCCAGACAAGAATACTGGAGCGGGTAGCCACATCCTAGTCCATCAAGGTCCTGAGCAGGTTCTAGGACCTGGCTTTGACTGAAAAGTGAAAATGTTAGTCGCTTAGTCGTGTCTCTTTGTGGACCCATGGGCTGTAGCCAGCCAGGCTCCTCTGTCCATGGGATTCTCCAGGCAAGAATGCTGGAGTGGGGTGCCATTTTCTTCTCCAGGGGAATCTTCCCGACCCGGGGATGGAACCCAGCCAGGTCTTCCACATTGCAGGCAGATTCTTTACCGTCTGAGCCACCAGGGGAGCCTGGCCTTTGACTGAGGAGCTCATTGAATCCCATTTGAAGACGAGGGAGTTTGTGGCATAGCTCCTGTCTCCGAGGGATGCTGGTTGCCTGGTTTCAGGGTTCCAGAACTTCCCTCCCCCTACATCCCTCGGCATCCTGCCCACCTAAGGCTTGCCCCTCCAAGTGCTTACGGGGTGCTCACAGACAGGTGGAACTTTGGCTTCCTGCCCTGCCCGATGTAGACAAGGACACCTTGAGCTGCCCTGCAGCTTACAGAGCAAGTGGCAGGAGGGTGGGAGTCAGACCAGAAACTGAAATCAAGTCACTGTCTTTCCTTTAACTCCCCACCTTTTGACTCAAGAACAGTTGCCGTTCAACTGTCACCTCCTACCCTGTATTTTGTTCATGTTTTCTGTTCACGAGAAAGCCAGTGGATCCGGGCTTCTCAACCAGCAGTCAACACACACTTCTTGGTCAGCCGCCAGTGGTTTCCACCTGCGTCCCATGCCTGGGAGGGGACTGGGGCTTGCTTCCACCACCCAGTCAGCAATGTAAACCCTCTGCCTCCGCCACCAGTCAGCTGCTTCTTGCCAGAAGCCTCTCCCTCTCCCAACAATGCTCACATGCTCCAGCAATTCCTCTCCTTCCTGTATGGTCACACTAGGATTTTAAGAAAATGAATAACGTACTAGTCTTCATAATGCACATATAGAATATCTAAATGCTGCAGAAAATCGGATAAAATTAGGATAAACATTGCAATGCCAAACCACTGGGTTTGTAACTAGAACATTGAGATCAGAGGTAACTGTGGTTTAATATACAATGACATCCGTATCCAACTCCCTTTTAGCCTTTTGTCACCTGCTGGGAGAACTTCACATACGTTGACTCACACTTGTTCAGTCACGAAGTTGTGTCCGACTCTTCGTGACCCCATGGACTGCAGTATGCCAGGTCTCTCTGTCCCTCACCATCTCCCGGAGTTCACCCAAGTTCATGTCCATTGATTCAGTGATGCCATCCAACCATCTCATCCTCTGCCGCTCTCTTGAAGAGTAAATATTTGAATCTAAGTGTCGGTCAGGTGGGATCGAAATAAGAGTTTATGGATTTTTCAGGGTTCTGAAAGTAGGCTACATCTTCCAGTGAGAGGGCAGCTCACAGGCACTCAGGTGCGAGGTCTCTCCTCGCTTTCCTTGGAGCCCATTTCCCCACCAGCTCTTGGGTTTCGGTTGGTAGGGGTCTCGTCCTGGGACTACCCTGGTGGCCAGGGCACACACAGCAGGATGTGCCTGGGGGACCGCCCGAGCCCGGAGCCTGAGCCCCGAGTGCCTGAGGCTCCGGTGCGCCTGGGCTTGCAGCCACAGCCAAGCTGACAGTGAGGGGGAACAAGCGGGGTCCCTTCACACCCGGAGGGGCTGCTCGGGAGCGTGAAGTCGGCCACCTCAGGGGAGCGACGACGAGGGTGCGGGGAAGGAACGGCTCCCCGTTTGTTCACCCTGATCCTTGGACTTCTTGCCCCGAGGAATCAAAGCTCACTTCACTGTTACCCATACGGTTCAAAATGCCACTGCTCTGACAGAGATGTGAAAAAAACAAAGTTCACACCTGAGGCAGAAAGTAAACACATCATGGCTTCTTCTGAAATTAAGCTTTCACAAGACTGGGTTGGGAGGGCACCCAGCTCCTGAGGCAAACAGTGTGTGTGTGTGAGTGTGTGTGTGTCTGTGTGCACGCACGCGTGAGCATCAACACAGACTGCCAAGCGCACATTTTAGCCAGGCACCAGGCTGTTCTTAAGTTGCTTTTCCAAAATCAGTAACAAGGGGCCACATGAGCTGAGGTCTTTTTTTCTGATTCCTTTAAACATTGATAAAATCGTCTTGTTTCAGAAGTCATTTCCTCTTAGGTACAGATTCTGTGTCCAGGATGGGAGTTTTCTCCAAGGTACCCATGTGCTTCGGGGACCCACTCTGGTGCACTCCTGCCTGACACCACCTCAACTCTTTATGGAAACACCCTTTGTGAGCTGGGGTCTTTTTAGATCTCTCGTCGTCTTGTAGTCTCTGGGCAGTGAAGCTGCGGCAACTACCTCGCTATGGAGTGAGAGAATTTTCTCAAGTTTCTCTCAAATTTCTTTTCCCAAACAGGTCCTAAGAGGTGGTTTATACCACCTTACAAATCTATTAAATATCAGTGAGGTGACTTTGTAACATTAATGCTTTGTACTATCAAACATACTCTGGCCAATAAAAATACAATCTCCACAGCTGCTTTCTTAAAACTCTCACAACCAATTCTGAAACAGAATACTCAATACTGTCAGTTAAATAGGAAATCAAAAATGAGGTTTCAAGTCGGTACATTAAGAACAAAGTTTCAAGTAAGTAGACTTACTTCTCTCTATATTCTCTTATACATTTTGAATTGTTAACCAGGGCTGTGGATTACCTACTCCAAAGAAAAATTTGAATAAGTCAAAATTAAATATTCAGAATCTAAATTGAAACTGTGAACACAGACTATCCCTGTTGAAGTGCTTTTTTCTTAAATCTTCAAAATAAAAGCCCTCCCTCCGGCATCCCCCACCACACTTCCTTCCGTAGCTGCATGTAATGCCTTCAAGGAGCAGAGTAAGCTTGTGTGGGAGTTAAACACACACTCATCACCCCCACCCCACCAGATTTGACTGAAGTGTGGCAAGGAGGGCCATCTGTTTTATTTGAATGAGAAATAACCCAGCATTCTGATTTCAATTAGCCTCTTTGTAGCTTTATGTTTGAGCTGGTTCCATGGGTAACAGTTCAAACTAAGTGTAGAGAGAAGCTGGCCAAGTTCTGCCAGTGCTGATTTGTTTTTAACAACTGTCAATGAACAGAGAGCAAGTGTACAAGACAATGTGGCTGGATGCACATTAAAATGCAAAATTTCACAAGATCAGAACAGCACATTCTGGCATCTGAGAGCTAAACAAAACACTGAAATGGTGTCTATCATTGTGTCAATTTAAATATTTAAAATCAATATCACTTATTTAAATTCCTAGTTTTGATTAACAAATATGTGCCTTATTCTTCAGTTGCTCAGTGTATCGACTCTGCAATCCCACGGACTGCAGCACACCAGGCTTCCCTGTCCTTCACTATCTCCCAGAGTTTGCTCAAACTCATGTCCATTGAGTTGACGATGCCATCCAACCATCTCATCCTGTCGCTTCCAAATACACATCTACTACATGCAAAGTCCTGTTACACTTGAGGCCTGAACCAAAGAAGGAGCAGCGGTTCTTGCCCTTGAAAGGCCTGTGATCTACTTGAAAGGATAAGCCTGCAAAGTTATACAATAATCTTGAGTAATATTAAGACAGTAAGAGAACTGTCAGACAGCAGTATTGAACAAAGTAGCGGGAGTTCTGAGGATGGAAAAGGAATACTTCCGTCAAAGGCTTTACGTTGGAAGGGATCTGCTCATTAGTGGCAGGATAGGGCTGAAACAATGCCATCTCACACCTGGGTCCCTTCCGCATCACCTCTGCTCCCCTTTTCACCTAAGCATGCACACACACACACACACTCAAAAGCCCAATGAGGCATCACTGCATTGGTGACAGTTCAAAGCCTCGCCTGTGGCTGCACGGAAGCCACTGCCTCCCAAGGGTGTGTTTGTCAAAAGACACCAGATTCCTGAGGCCCCATCCCACACAGGTTGACGGCCCAGTTCTTTGACAGCTTCATGTAATGGATCTCAAGGAAGTCATATGAACCAGTGGGGGCAGGGGAAGAGTCGTTTCTGATGGCAGCTGGTTTGCACAATCACACTTATTGAGTCGCATTTTCCCATGGCACTCAGGGGTCCAATCCTTACTATCTGTTTCCTTGAAGTCCTGAAAGAAGAGTCTATGACCTTGGTTCTGCAGCTTCATCAGTTTCTCAACATGTCCCTCCTCAAGGGGTTGGCCAGTTCTCCAAAGCCACATCGTCCAGAGCAGAGGGGTCACGGTGGAGACAGCCAGCAAGAGGGGACCCTGTGGCTGGGTCCCGGCTCAGCGGCAGTTCGTGGGACAGATGCTGAGCGCCCAGCTCCTTCCACCCCAGCTCTGCTGACAGGTCACTGTCCACAAGGCAGCTGACCCAGCCCCACCCGCTCAGCTTCCTGCTGTCCAGGAGACAGTCCCAGGCAACACACTGCAACACAGTGATTTCCTAATTCCAGGAAATTCAAATTAAGACAAATGTAATCATAATGAAGAAGAGCTGCTAGTCATTGTTAATGCATAATCATAAAAACTGATTAAAAAAATAAGAAATACTGTATTTTGAAAAACAGGTTAAAAAAATATGAAATCTTTAACAGCAATGCAGTAGGCTCATATTAACTACTATACTTACATAATTCATCTGGCTAGATATGCATGACTAAAATTTCTGCTAACTGCCTAATAGTGAAAAGTTTAGTTTTGTTACAAAGCCTGGGAAATTGGAATTTCATTTAGCTCAAAGCTCAGAAAGTACATTAGCAAAAATCAGTAGAATCTGATAAAACAGTATAAATCACTTAAAAACACCATTGGCAAATACAGAATCCCCATGAATATACAACAGGTAATGATGCAATGAAGATGTTTTTACAATATTTATTAAGATAACAAATTTATAAATTGAAAGACTCAGAGGCACATAGTTTTTAAAAGGCCAATACCATGGAATAATGAAGTCAACACAGAAAAGAAGATATGAACAGTTACAACCAATACAAGATTTTTTTAAAAGCAGCATCCCTACCCCCCTGCCCCAATACACATCATAGGAATCATCCTTCAAAATTACCATGATAAAAAGTTACTTCCTTCAAAGAAAAATAATTCTTTCCACCTACCGAGCCTAGAAAATCCTATTTACAATGAACTGTCCTGTATTTCATCAGTATTGTTTAATATGGCCTCTTCTATTCTGCCATTAGAAGTACTGAAAATTTTATAGCTATTATATTTACAAATGCACATAATATTTAAATTTGCTCTTCATTGAGAACAACTGAATATATACTTAATCAAATCACGATACAAATGTTTTAGTGCTGATAACACATTCTGCGGGGACGGGTATATGGGGAGAGGTGTATTTAGAATCATGTTGTTTCTTAAGGATTACTAGGCCAATAAGTCTGGTAAAACTCAAGGTAGTCACAAAAACAGGTGTTTGTTGATGAAGAATTTAATTTATTTCTGTTTTAACTGGACACACTGGGCTTCTTCAGTCAACCTTCACCACACTGTATATTTTGGTAACAAACCAAAAGCATGCAAAGAAGCCAATTGTTCCTATAAAAGAAAAAACAAAAGTCAACCTCCTTTCAAAGGCAGCTTCATGATTTACATAAAAGTACAGACTTAAAATGACTGGTTCCTTAAAAAAGCCATAAAACTATAAACCAAAACTATAAGCCATTACCAGGAATACACCAAAGACCCATAAACTTTTCTGAAAAATACTGCACTAATGCAAATCAAATTTCTTACAGAAATTGATTAAAAAAACTTTTTATGCTATAGGATTATCTAAAGTTTTCTATAATATATTCTTTTCCTTATTACACAGAAAAGGCTAAAATTGGAAGAGGAAAAGGATGCCAATCTTACTTTTCTATTTAAAAATACTTTCTTATCACAAAATGGAAAATGCTATTAATTCAACATATGATATGAACAGCTTAAAAATCAGAATATCAGATTCACAGAATTAAAAGGGAATATTTTCTAAGTACAGTTATTGGGAATGATCAGCTTTCAAAGATTATTATAACAAAATAACTCAAAAAGACTTTACAAAGTGTTAAAGTGATATGATAAAGAATAATAATAAAGACACACTCCGTCTGAGATGAGAGGTGGCACAGAACTGGAGGACAGAGCAGCTCTGTCCTGAGATGCGTGAATCATCTTTAGATGAGTCACCTGGAATCTCCACCCCATTTCTTTATCTCATTAAAGAGAGATAATTTTATCTGCCCTACCAGCCTCCACAGACTGTTAACAGAGTAAATGAGGAGATTCATGAAAAAATACAGGCCTTGATTTTTAGGTATTTTTATCACTTTAGAGTCTAAAAATTTTGAAGTATTTTTATCACTTTAGATTCTAAAAAATTTGAATGCCAGACAGTTGACAAAAATGAGGCTTTAAGGATTATGTAACTGTTTAGGGCCTGTGGATGATAACAAAGGCCAGGATTCAGATTTACTTCTGATTTCAAGTGTAGTATCCTTTTAAACTGTACCATACTTACAGGTACTAAACGTAAATTCAGAGACTGTTTTGCAAGAGAATATGGATGGCATCACCGACTCGATGGACGTGCGTTTGAGTGAACTCCGGGAGTTGGTGATGGACAGGGAGGCCTGGTGTGCTGCAATTCATGGGGTCGCAAGGAGTCGGACACGACTGAGCGACTGAACTGAACTGATGTACTAAATTATGAAACTGCCTACCACATTAGAATTGATGCATAGCATTTTTTCCAAGATTATCCCCTAAGAAATATTCAATAGGTAGGGCTATAGAAGAATATAGAAGGGGATACACATGCCCCTTGTGGAAGTTTTATATTTAAAGTTCCAATTGTTTTCACCATTGTTTTAAGATTTTATAAGTCAAGAGACTATAGTTGGACATTACCACGGAAGTTATGAATGTTATTATACCCATTCTTACATATATGTAACCAAGTACCTGCTCTGCACATGCCATGCACTCTGTGTTTTTTCGAGGACACACATATATACCTTCTGGATATTCAAAGGGTCATTATTAAGGCTTGAGAAGAGGTTGGGGTTAATTCCAGAAAAGTAAAGGTGAAAACATAAATATACTGAAACAATCTTATGTGAAACAAGAACTTCAAGGTAATAGAAGGCATTTTAAGATGAGAAAATACATTTTATCATCATACTAGCAACTCTAAGAAAGTTAAGTTTACTTTGTTCTTCAAGTACTTGTAGTATTTTATTTTGTTCTTAATACTAAATGGGTATAGTGTACATACTAAAAGTGGCATCTTTCCTAATGTGGCAGAATAATAATGTTTTGTAAAATAGATTGACTTAAAAAAATGGTGTCAGTGCAGAGTCCTAAAATAAATGTGGATGTTTCCTTCCCACAAACTGATATACACTAAAAGTCACCGGCTTCACTGGTTGATTTAAATTTGATGTGGCTCCAGAATTTAGACTAGAAAAGTTGTTTTATTCAAAATAAGTAAAAAATATGACGCTTTAAAAATCAAGAACAATAAAGTTGAGGTGATAGTTGAATTATCATGATAACATGTGCCTGGAAAAACAAGACATTCACCCAGACCATGATTTTTTGTGTATAACAAGGAATAAATTGTATATGTATTTACAGACATGGATACAGATGCCCCCAAACAGTAATCCTCGTTTCATAGGCTATGACTGTTTTACAGATCATTTATGGAGACTTATGGCTGTGGATCTAAATCTATTACACAGAGACCAAGATATGCATCCCCACAACACACACACTCCTACCCGACTGTGTCTGACCAATGAATGACCTGATGTACAGAATTGATCTGGTGCCTGAATCTTGTTATATATACTGATATAGCAACAGGGGCACTTCAAAACTCTACCTAATTCTCTTAAATGCTAACAGATGAGTAGAAAGTAGAAAAGCTAATTTTTTAACAAGTTTTTTTCTTTTTTGGCTCCTGTACTTCCTCACATAGCATGCAACACAATCTTAAGATAAAATTTCAGATGTACACTTTTTGTGACAAAGAAATGGTCCCTCAATTTGTTGTTGTTTAATCATTCTACAATTGCTAAGCACCCAAGCATTGAGATACAGAGAACTTTCCTAGGTGGACAGAGAAAATGTACATATATAAATACCAATGTAAAGCACACTTTATCCCATTAGGTAAATGGATTTTGAAGTGGAGATATAAACCTGCAGTTTAAAACTTCTGGAATAAGGGATGTCCTATGCTCATCTTTTCTTGGTGTCATTTATTCTCAATCTCAAATTTTTAACCCCCAATTTCTACTTACTTCTAAATTAGGTAGCTAGCGCTTTTTACTCTATTTCTGAAATGAGCGAAAGCAAGACCGCCCCACTACGAGATGGAGGGGCAAGCCCTGAGGTGTTCTGGCCAAGGCACCCCTGACTCCCAGCACAACAATGCTCCTGGTTAGTCTTCTTCCGCTGGGCCCTGTCTTCTCGCCTCTGCTTCGCTGGTACTCACCTCACCCTCACAGGGGGCGGACCAAACCATGCTTAGCTGCACTGAGAACTAAATATAGGAGCACTAAGTAGTAGAAGTCTTCATGGGTTTTATAAAAGCAAAATAATTATAAATAATTTGCCTTAAAACGTATTAACTAAAAAGAAACCATTCTAATTCTTACCTGTAAAAAGAAAGAAGATCAAAACCATTATCATGGTATACCCGAAGTACAGGATGGTACTTGCGGTCCCCGTGATTTGCAGTTTTGAGAAGAAGTAGTGTATTGCATAGATTAAGAAATACACCGCAGTAAAGCCGCTGGTGAGGAATGAGCGCCACTGCCAATGATAATCCTGGGCAGAAGAGGAAAATCCAAGATCAAGAATTAGTTTCCAATTAATAGGTAACGCAGCTGAAGAAAGTTAATAAAGAGAACATAGCTAAATGGAATAGCCCCCCAAACCTAACTTTTACTATTGACTGCAGTCTCTTCATACTGAAATTTGCCAATTTCACTAAAGGTGTTCAGAAACACCTTCTATCTTTGATGCTGCTGCTGCCAACTCACTTCAGTCGTGTCCAACTCTGTGCGACCCCATAGACGGCAGCCCAATAGGCTCCCCCGTCCCTGGGATTCTCCAGGCAAGAACACTGGAGTGGGTTGCCATTTCCTTCTCCAGTGAAAAGTGAAACTGAAGTCACTCAGTCATGTCCGACTTGTAGCGACCCCATGGACTGCAGCACACCAGGCTCCTCTGTCCATGGGATTTTCCAGGCAAGAGTACTGGAGTGGGGTGCCATTGCCTTCTCCGCATTATATGTGAACTTAACCTCAATTTTCTAAAAAAGCATATCAAATTTAATAGTTAAGATTTTATCTCCTGTATAGAAAACAACTATAAAACAATGATTTAACACAATCTAAATCTTTTAATTAAGTCACCCAAGGACGTCATCATTTTGTCTTGCTGCCAACTATATAACTCACTGCAACGAAATCTCCTAAATGTTTTAATAAATTTTTCCACGTAAAATGTTTGCTTTCACTAAATTTTCAGTCTATAAGTATCTGTATCACAATAAGAATAGTAATTTTAAAGTCTAACAGTTTTTTAAAAATTCAGCATAATGTGCTATTCTTAGGAAATTAACATTTTAAAAGTTAAGTTCTAAATAAATTGTAAATATACTGCACTGGAAACTATCTTAACTCAGGCTTAAAGATGGCTGCATTTGATTTAGGAATATAGGTCAATTTCTACCTACAACTGCAAATGTGCAGTTATACTTGCTCACTGAAGAAAAAAATACTGACACACACAAAAAGACTGCAATCTTTTGATAATTCAGGTTTGGGAGGCTATTTTGTGACATTAGAAATTGACATGGGAAAAAAAAGTCGATAAAGAAAATTACTTCACAACTTGCCCCACAATAACACATATTTACTTCAATTAATAGTATTCAAGGTTACCTTATGCCAAAATTATAAATGCTGTTAGCAAATTAACATAAGCGAATATTGCTAATACATACCTCTGCACACAGGTGGAAATAGCAAAGAAGTATAGTTGCTTCAGAACAGGTAATAACCAAAATGATAAACACCAGGAACAGGAAGCCAAACATGTAATACATCTGGTGTGACCTACAATCAAACAAGTCAAGATGAACCAGTCAACAGTTTCTTTTTGACACGGTAAATGACACACTCCTTTCATTTTTTTTTTAACTGGAAACGTTTGCTTTTTCTCCCATCTAATCGACGACAAATTCTCACTGGTTTAGACGTGATGTATGTAGCAGAGGCAGGGCAGGGCAGGAAGGATACAACAATGCACTAAACTGTCTTCCTGTTCAGGTAGGACTTGCAACTCTTATTTATTCAAATATGCTTAGTCTGTCTACTGGTAAGTCAAAAATGTGACACTTCCTCCCTTCCCCCCCAAAATTAATGTAAAGACAGAGCCAAAGTAAGAAAAGGTTATACTGGGTACAGATTGTTTCTTATCATATATGATAGCATCGGCTGAATTTGGAAAACACTTTCATTCCAATCCCAAAGAAAGGCAATGCCAAAGAATGCTCAAACTACCGCACAATTGCACTCATCTCACACACTAGTAAAGTAATGCTCAAAATTCTCCAAGCCAGGCTTCAGCAATACGTGAACTGTGAACTTCCTGATGTTCAAGCTGGTTTTAGAAAAGGCAGAGGAACCAGAGATCAAATTGCCAACATCCGCCGGATCATGGAAAAAGCAAGAGAGTTCCAGAAAAACATCTATTTCTACTTTATTGACTATGCCAAAGCCTTTGACTGTGTGGATCACAATAAACTGTGGAAAATTCTGAAAGAGATGGGAATACCAGACCACCTGACCTGCCTCTTGAGAAACCTGTATGCAGGTCAGAAAGCAACAGTTAGAACTGGGCATGGAACAACAGACTGGTTCCAAATAGGAAAAGGAGTACGTCAAGGCTGTATATTGTCACCCTGCTTATTTAACTTCTATGCAGAGTACATCATGAGACACGCTGGGCTGGAAGAAACACAAGCTGGAATCAAGATTGCCAGGAGAAATATCAATAACCTTAGATATGCAGATGACACCACCCTTATGACAGAAAGTGAAGAGGAACTAAAAAGCCTCTTGATGAAAGTGAAAGCGGAGAGTGAAAAAGTTGGCTTAAAGCTCAACATTCAGAAAACGAAGATCATGGCAGCCGGTCCCATCACTTCATGGGAAATAGATGGGGAAACAATGGAAACAGTGTCAGACTTTATTTTTGGGGGCTCCAAAATCACTGCAGATGGTGACTGCAGCCACGAAATTAAAAGACACACACTCCTTGGAAGGAAAGTTATGACCAACCTAGATAGCATATTCAAAGGCAGAGACATTACTTTGCCAACAAAGGTCCGTCTAGTCAAGGCTATGGTTTTTCCTGTGGTCATGTATGGATGTGAGAGTTGGACTGTGAAGAAGGCTGAGCACCGAAGAATGGATGCTTTTGAACTGTGGTGTTGGAGAAGACTCTTGAGAGTCCCTTGGACTGCAAGGAGATCCAACCGGTCCATTCTGAAGGAGATCAGCCCTGGGATTTCTTTGGAGGGAATGATGCTAAAGCTGAAACTCCAGTACTTTGGCCACCTCATGCGAAGAGCTGACTCATTGGAAAAGACTCTGATGCTGGGAGGGACTGAGGGCAGGAGGAGAAGGGGACGCCAGAGGATGAGATGGCTGGATGGCATCACTGACTCGATGGACATGAGTCTGAGTGAACTCCGGGAGTTTGTGATGGACAGGGAGGCCTGGCGTGCTGCGATTCATGGGGTCGCAAAGAGTCGGACACGACTGAGCGACTGAACTAACTGAACTAACTATAACAAACAGGAAGGAAAGACAGGCTCTAATAACTAAAAAAGTTCAAATTTAGTTCTGACAATGCTACCTGGAACCCTGATACTTTCTGTAGCATGTCAATGTGATCAAATAAAGATCACAACATACTGTAGTGTATGAGTGGCTCAAAATTACCACGGTGCATTTTCCTACTCAAACAAGTAACCAGAAAATGAAGTGATCTTGAGATAAGAAACGACTTTGAAGGTTGTCTAGCTCAACAATGCTTGCTTGAATCCCCTCCCATCAAGAGCTCAAAGACACTCCTCTGAAGCAGTACAGATTACTTATTAAAACACAGGACTGGAGAGACAAGTGAATTTTCTGTCACACAGTGGCCGGGTGACACAGGCAAATTACTTAACCTCCAAAATCTCATTTTCACCTCTGTAAAATGGGACAGTATCCACCTTATAGAGGTGTAATAATTAAGTAATAAATAATAATTAATAAATAAATAATAAATATTTATAATAATAATAATAAATATCACAATTCTTCTAACACTGAAAAGATAAAAGATAAAATCTTATCTCTTAAGATTTCTGATTATTGGATAACAGTTTACATTTAAAGGTATAAACAGTAAGCCCTATAAACAAAAAGAGAAAGCTAGTAGTACATACAATGGGAACGAGAATAAGAGGACTTAGTGCTCAGCTTACCAAATACTATTCAGGATGAAGAAAAGCTGTATAAAGATGCACCCAAAGGGCAAAATCCCTCCCATGATAATACCAGGTAATGGCTTTGTGTAGAAAGACTGTTCAGGAATCTGACGTGGAATCTGATTGGTTCGAACTGGGTGTTCAATGGCCTTCAGTAAAAAAAAAAAAAAGAGAGAGAAAGGGTTAATAATTATATATCTATTTAAGAAATTCTTCTCTGCACTAGATTATTTGTCAGCTTTTTCTCAGCTTCCATGCTGACACTAATGGCAATACAAGTCGACCTAGGTCATCAGAGCGAAACTTGTATTCAGAAGCCCCACACCAGACACCATCAGGTACAACAGTCTGTCTGTCTACTGGAACAAGCCACCACGGTTTCCAGCAGGGATCCAATGACTAACGGCTTTAAACAAAATAAGAAATACACAGGAGGAAACAATATAGGACTCAGAAAATAACAGTTAATACAAGGGTAGAGTTAAGCTTCTCCTTTTAGTTATATATTTACTGTAAGAAATGGTTCTGAAACTGTTGTCAATGTGTTTTTTGGAGATGGACAATGTAATTTCTATTAAAATTGCTCAATTTTTGCTAAGACTTAAGAACACAAGGAAGATAATGAATGGTTATATGAAGCTTTATGATCATAAATTACTGGTGATGTTCTCAATTATTCTCTAACACACTACATGGCAGTATAAAAACAACTGGAGCCTCAAGCACCTAGACACAGTAACATGAGGGGAGGGAGGGGAGTACACATGTAGAAATTCACTTCCTTGCAAAAAACTTCAAAACCTACTTCTATAGTTTTTGTGATGATACAGCTAAAGTTAAAACCTGATATTCTCACTGAGATTATACTTCTGTGAACTTGATTATTTCATATGTCAGCGTATGTGTAATAGAGGGAGAGAATCACTATACCATTCTTCAAATTTTATATTTTTAGAATTTTAAGTACTTATTTCATCTATGTAATTTAAAAATTTCAAATCATGTCAGTTTACTATTTATACTATACAGATTTCAAGTCATAAACAAAATGTCAAAGAACTGAGAAATCTTTTAGTAGCCTGGCATGGTAGGTACAGTGGAAACTCTGAAGTCTCTTAAAAGTAGCTAAGTTTCTTCCAGGGTATTCCAGATCCCCTCACAAAGTGTACTGAACTACGTTAACTTCTTTTAACCTTGTGGAGACATTTTCAGAGAAAAGCCAAGATAGTGGAGTTAGAGAAGGACCCAAGAATGAATTCTCAGCTTCCTCTGAGCCTGTGGGTAGAAAGCGGGCAGCAGAGGTGGAGGCAGACAGGCTGGAGCGGGGGACTGAGCCGTGACTGCAACCCTTCCTAAAACCAAATGCCAGCAGGTAAGCACATAAAGTTTATTCCAAAACTACATATGAAAAACACTGCTATCCTTACAGTATGGTCACTTTTTTTTTACAGCTTTGCTTCCTAACCCATACTCAGTTTTACCTAGTTAAGTTATATAAGATTAGAAACATTTATTGCTAAGAGAAAAAGATACATGTACTTTTTAAGTTAAAAAAAGGGAACAATTTATTTTTAATGTAATAAATTTGTATTTTTCATTAGTTTAAATTAGCATTCATTTCCTGTAATCTATTTTAGTTTCCATTTACATTTACTTATCAAACTTTGAAATCTTAACTTTACATCCATAACCTCTAACCACATTCTTCTGAGTACTATTTTAAGAATGACTGCAGTCAAACTCGGAGAAGGCAATGGCACGCAACTCCATTACTCTTGCCTGGAAAATTCCATGGACGGAGGAGCCTGGTAGCTGCAGTCCATGGGGTTGCTGAGGGTCGGACACGACTGAGCGACTTCCCTTTCACTTTTCACTTTCATGCACTGGAGAAGGAAATGGCAACCCACTCCAGTGTTCTTGCCTGGAGAATCCCAGGGACGGGGAAGCCTGTTGGGCTGCCGTCTATGGGGTCGCACAGAGTCGGACACGACTGAAGTGACTTAGCAGCAGCAGCAGTAGTCAAACTAAGAAGTCATCAATTTTCTATGAAATTCAAATCCCACAGGACTAGTTTCTATCTTCTAAACACTTGCATCTTTATGGTGGCATATGCTAATTTCCACGGCTGAGATTCATTCAAATAAGTTAACATCTATAAACTTACATTCTTCTTAAAACCAAAGTATGCACCAATAAATGTCAGAGGCACAGATATACAGAACCAAAGAGCCAATATGGCAACCAAGGTCCCGAAAGGAATAGCTGCTGAAGATCCTTCTCCCCACAGAATCAGGTTCATTATGAAGAAGTCAGCAAACACAATCCTGAAAGACACAACAGGCGTCTGGGTAACATTTGAGGTAGAAGCAAAATGATACAGTGGCAATCATATGCAGCGAGTATCACAATTTCTGTGCTATACACAGTAAAGTGGAATTGCTGGGTCATTAGGGTATGTGAATTTAAAACTTCAGCAGATGCTGATGTTTGGTAGAAACCAACGTTATCCTTCAATTAAAAATAAATTAAAAAATAAAAAAACTTTAGTAGAAAACTGAATTGCTCTTCAAATTGGTTTTGCTTGACTTAAACTCCTATCAGCACCTTATGAAATTTACCCCTTAAAACATATTTTCATCATGCTTGGGACTGCCAGACTAAGAAACAGACTTTTAAGAAAAGGAATATAAAAAACTCTCCTGTCTAAAGGCAATTTTTTCCAGGTAAGACAGGTAGTAGTCATTCTGCAAATGTTCACTGAATGTTCACTTTTTAAAAATTAAATTCATTTTCTTGGATACACCCAGAAAAGATTAGACATACAGGACAGAAATTCTGGGAACTAAAATATGATTATGTTAAGCAAGTTATTATTGAAAACTCCACTTACCCAGGACAAAGAAATGATGTTAATAAAACATTTGTTTTCCACTTCTCACCTCCAAAGGCTGCAGGAGAAAACAGAAGTGGCATTAACACAAAGACGTACTTTCAAAGCAAACCAAATGTCCATACCTCAGTTCTGGCACTGGACAAATGAACACACGGCACTGGTGCCCATTCCTAGAAAAATGCCATGAGCAAAGGTCCTAATACCCCCCCATCAAATGATCCAAACCCAGAGACACACATCCCAGGACTGCCTGGATTAAGTCCCACTCTAAAGACTTTTGTTTCAGCATAAAATAAATTTAGTATCAAAAAAAAGTCATCCAAACAAGTTTTATTCTCTTCTACTTTTTTTAACTTCAAAACAAAACAAACCCTTAAGTTCTAACCCAGTTTCAATCACTGGGACTGGATGAAGAAAGAGTACCCTGGAAACACTCATTTAGCTTGAGGTCAATTTCAGAATCTGTTATAAAACTAGGAACCCTCAGGCCTGACAGGCAGCACTCCTGAATGCCCACAGGAGGTCTGAATCTCCAGGGTGCCTTTAGCAGGGCAGCTTCTCCAGGCCGTGGGGGTGGGAGGTGGGGGGGTCAGCGTGTAGGATCAGGTGACTAAGAACAGAAGGGGTGCCGCCACCTGATAGAATAATTTACTTACCAACTGTTTACTCTTCTTTACTTCTAATTCCCCCCCACTTTAAAAACGTAAAGTATCTGGAGTAAAATAAATGAAAGTACTCCTCCACTCCTAATTTAAAAGTTGGAGATAAAACTGGCTGAGATCACAATTTATAAGTTTAAGTACTTCTTGGTCTAAAAGAAAAAATAATATATATATATGATTTGAATTCACAGCATTACTGACAAGACTACTGTGAAATTATGAATTTGGGGGGTTTAATACAATTCCAATCAAAATTCAAATATTATTATTTGAAACATTAAAAATGAATCTATACAATGAAGCATTGTGTGACAGTGTGTCTCCGAATGTTCTGCCTGATGAATACGCTACTTAATCAGCAGCAAGGAGGTCTGAAGGACAGACAGGAGATGAAGGGGAGGTGTGTCCATCGGGCAGGGAGTACGGACGGGAAGTCAAGTGGAGGGAACAGCAGGTGAGAAGGCCCCAGACAGGTGTGCGGGCGCAGAGCCTGACTGAGGAACAAAGGAAAGCGAGAGCACAGAAACTGAGAAAGGGGGAGCAGGCAGGGCCCCAACCATATCCTTTGTCTTAAAATACGTATGACCAGCCTAATCCTATGTCTGTGAGCAAAGAATGAAAGAAAAAAAGAAGTCTGACAAAACTCACAGCACGTAAACACACTCACTCACTCACTCACTCACACATGCACACAGGCCTTCACATACTCTACACATCCAGCAAAATCTAATACTTCTATTTGGGGTTGAGTCTAGCCAACCACACCTTAAGGCTACCTAAGTAACCCTATGTGTTTTAGCTGAAACCTCAGTCCTATCAGAAGACCTTGGGGAACCCTAGCCCTGTGTCATCATCTCCCTGGCATTTTCAATCACAGATTACCAATAGGATCGTCTCAACTGGACCAGAGGCTTCCTAAGCAGGGCAAACTTTGGCATTTGCTGACCCAGAAAAGCTACTTTGTAAGTCGTCTAATCCTATCTCACTCTTATTCTGTGGCTCTGAATTCTTTTTTTCACTGAACTTTATTTTACTTCTGGAAAGCAAGAACACAAGAGAATGCAACTAAACCTTGCTGCAAGAGTAACTTACTTGGGGGCTCTTTAAACAGTGAGATCTGAATTTACTTTAGGTACAGTGTACCTTCATAAATATAAATCAATGCAAGGATGACCTCTCTCACATAAAGTATTCCTATATATATATATGCTATTTGTTTTAATAAATGACTCAGTGATACTTTTTTCCCTTTACTAAATATATTTCTATGAATGTAGCCAATCTAAGTTGTGCAGCCAAAACTATTATGTCAAAACTTAAGAAGGAGACAGGGGACAATGGATAGGCAGCACCTAAATTTACTGAAGCCACTGTTTAACAAGCGTGTTTGAACAAGCAAATCTAGGGAGAGCCATCCATTTCACAAGCTTGTTTAAACACCTCTTAACACACTGCTTGAACAGCCTCAACTACCAGACACACTGGCTCAGACCCCGACGTGGCAGGTTAGACTCCTGGTCTGACACCTGGCAGGACAGCTTCTACTTACACTTGTAGAACCTGGCGGCGACGTAGCCTGCAGGAGTGCCCAGCAGCACCCATAAGACCACAGCACACGTCATCAGAGCTCCGCGGTTGGCAGGTGACAAAAATCCCAGGCAAGCAAAAACTAAAAAAATAAGTAATTTAAAGTTATGAATTTTATTATTGTTTCCTTTGAAGTGATAGAAGACCCCGCTCATTTTTTAAACAATAAACTAAATACAACTTCATGAAAATATGCCCCCTTACCACGCAGCCACAATGAATCTTAGTAATATCTAAGGCACTGCATCAACAGGATCACAGGTGAGGCAAGCTCCAATCTGGATATTTCCTGTCAGGGTCCACCTTTCTTGTTATCAGTGGAGGCTGACTACAAGCTCAAGAGTGCTTTCAGCTCTTCTGAGATTCAAGTACAGCTTTTAAATTAACATCAATAAAAATACTCCAACTGTAAAATATTCTCACTTTCTGTTCCTTTTAAAAACAATACTGAGTCCTCTGGGGTGAAAAAAAAAAACAACCTGTAACATCCAAACATAAGATGAGGCAGAATCTAGTCAAAGGACAAAAGAGAGGAAAAAAGATTTCACAGCACCACTAGCTTTGTGAACACTAGCTACTGAAGGGCTTGGTCAGTAACTTGGGAAATTGTTTCCTCTCTTATTTAGCTAGTTAGCTTGTTTGTTCTTCACTATATAACCCTCCCAACTAATTAAGGAAAAAAACACCATCTTATATTTATAGCACACGTTCCCAGCAGCACCGACTGGAGAGGAGAAACTCACCATCACAGGAAACCAAACAGGGTAACTAGAGGACCTACTGGAATTTTAGCTAAGACGTACCCTCCCCCAGTTCTCTCAGGCCTGAGATATGGATTGTTCTGAAGCAAAAAGTCCATGTTCAAACACTAAAGAGAAACAATCGCTATCATTTTCTAACCGAGGCTCTCTGAAACTGTCCTTCATGACAAGGTCATTTTCTAGCTGACCCCAACAAAGATCAGAGAGGGGCAGAAGGCCACTCTCGATCTAATTTGAAAGCAGAATTTCACCCTCAAGCACCCACTCCACTGGAAATCCACCTTGGCTCCCTGGGGCTCTGCAATCAATCGTCTGGCTGCGTCCAAACCTCTTTCATGACTCGTTTTACCATCCTCCCCTCTCAGTGTAATATACTTACAACTGCTAGCTAGCCTCACCCATCACACCGACATCACCTTATCTAAGTTGTTAGTAGATAAATATGTTCTAGTTAGTCTTCAACGGAGCTGGGAGGTGCAAATCAGTCATCACCTTATCTAAGTTGTTAGTAGATAAATATGTTCTAGTTAGTCTTCAACGGAGCTGGGAGGTGCAAATCAGTCAACTCCAAACTTTGCAGGTGCCAGACATCTGGAATCAGTCATTCTCTTTCCAAACACTTACGTGTTTAATTGCATCATAAAAACTTGGGACAATTTTACTTGCAGAAAATGATGATAGTATTACGCATTTAATATGCAAACAAACATAAGCACAAGTGTTTGCTAAGAAAATTACTGAAAAGTCAGTGGTTTCTGAATTTTTCTAGTAACATTCATGTGTTACTTGTTCACCAGTAGCAGGCAACGAGAACATGAGAAAATAAATGCAAAATTCAGAAAACTTTTTTCATAAATATATTTTTCTCTGATAACTTGGAAAACTGAAAGACCAGGGCAATAAAACATCTCCAGACAGGAGTCTCAGGGCCACTCCTGCAGCTGATGACTACCTCTAAGTCAGTTCTGTTTTTTAAAAAAGAAAAATTAAAAATTTGTCCTAATTGACAAAACCTTAAATAATAAAATTTCTGAAGGCTTTCAAGAGTAACAAGGAAGAGATTTTTTTGTGTGTGTGTAGGAAGATCTTTCCTCAATGTTGCTGGGGAAAGAAAGAGGTCTTGCTTCCTAAATCTTGCCAAGGTGGTGAGGTCTCCAAAAGCTTCCTGTCTCGCCCCCTCTGGGTTCTGTCCCGTCTCCTCTCTGTTCTGTCCCTCTCAGTGGAAGCCAAGGATGTCCTGGGATTTTCATCATATGCTCCAGTGAGGCAGGACAGCCAAACTGCGTGGCCCTGTTTCCAGGCTGCCCAGATGAGGATCCGGTCATCTGCAGCGCCCATGCTCCCATGACAAGTGCTTGGTCTCTATGAAGCTGTGAGGGCGATCTGAAGAGTCAGCTTTTGGCATGGCTAACCCCGCCCCCAGTCACTTATGGTCAAAGAACACAGATTCTGAGAACCAAAGGACTCTCAGAAACAACAATCTAGCCTAGCTACAACCTAGGAAAACTGGATTTCAAATAATTATTTTTAAAAAGCATTTTCTACTTTTTAGTTTTCACTTAACACTTACATAAAGTCACGAAAGTCATAATCAAAATCTGTGTCCCCGATCCCAGAAAGACGGATAGCAGCATCCCTTTCCTTGGAGGACGGAATATATCACCATGAACCAGCTTCCAGCCAAATTCTTCCTGGGCATCCTCCTGAAAAGGGAAGGAAATCATTTCATTCACGGGATCATCAAGAAAACTAGGCAGTTTGTTCATTGTTGAATATGCAGATACAGAAATGTAAAGAAAAACTTAAAGATATTAATATTTATTTCAGTTTTGAAGTATGAAAGCTTGACTCATGGAGCTTTATTTAACTTTCTTGAATTGTTTCTAAAGAAATGTTGTATGTGTTAAGATCTACAAATAATTACTGAGATACTTTAAAAAGAAATACAAAGATAACAGGATACCATGTCCTAGTCAGTCAAGCTTTATGATCCAACTTGATGACAATTTTAAATCACACTCTATATCCTTTTTACCCCACACTAACTAATCTCCAAAACAAGCAAATGGCCTCAGTTCTCAAAGCTGCTCTGCGTGCACAGTAGGCTGTGAAAATTTCAATAAGCTTGTGTCACCAGCCCACACTGCTCCCCTGATCTCCAGACACACATATATACCTGCCTAATTAATGGCTCCACCGGGCTGTTCAGTGGACACCTGAACAGAATCATCCACAAGGGAACTGATTTTCTCCCCACCTCTACCTGCAGTTCCCTCAGCAGATAAAACTCTAGCCTACCTACCAGCTGCTCAGTCCCCAAAACCTTGGAGTCATCTTTTTTCTTCCCCACACTTCATACAATCCTTTAACAATTCCTACAGTTTAGCTTTAAAATCTACCCATAGGACAGATTAGTCCCTGGTTCAAGTTATCCCCTCTCACCTGGCTATTACAGTGTGCACTAAAGTGGTCTCAGTTTCTACACTTCAGTTGAATCTCAATACAGAATCAAAAAGATCCTTTTAAATAATTGGGTGGTTCGGGGTCATTCACTGGCTCCTCTCCTCTTCTACCCTCTCAACTGGCCAATCAGCATTCCATCCCACCTCCTGGACACCTTCTGTTTATCTGCCCACTGCCCTACTTCTTCCCTGCTACCATCCCCTGACTCTGGAAATTCCATACAGTCTTCTGACCGGTCGCGGTGATTCCAATCTTGCCCGGCTCCAGACAATTGTCCACACAATGTTAAAAGTGATTTTCCTAAAACATGAATCTGGCCACGTCAACACTGTTTTGTATACTTCAACAGCTTCTCGGTGATCTTTAGACTGCACAGCTTAGAAAGTCCTTCAAAACGTGGCCCCTGCTATTTCTTCAGCCTCCTCTCTTAACATTTTGTCCAGGGTACTTCTGTAGCCCTCCCCCAAATTCCCACTCAGATTTCTATCTTTGCAGCAGTAGACAAGATTTAAAAATAACTTCCCATGTGGTCTAGTATTTTACAGTTCCACATTTTCATTTAATCATTTGGATTAAATGAAGTTGGAATTTACTTTTTTTCCAGATGGCCACCTACCTCATCCACAATTATTCCTCAAAGCTACTTTTTCTTTGTTGATACACTTTTGTTAACCTCCATATTTAGACTCATTATTATTATAGATAGAAAATATCATTTGGAATTTCTTTGTTCACTAATCCTTCTAAACTTCTCTTAGGATTATTATTTATTTTTTACTAAAGTATTTCTATAGAAATTCCTTTAGAGAAGGTCTGTTTGTGGTCAACTGTCTTTGTTAGTCTGAAACAGGTATTTCACCTTCATTTTTGAAAGATCTCTGAGTACACAATTCTATGTAAATAGTTAATTTCTCTCACCATCGATTTAAAGATATTATTTTTTGAGTTTCCATCGCCAATTTCATTGTTTTTCCTTTGCAGAAAGCTCAGTCTTTTTCCCCTCTAGCTGATTCTAAGAAAAGATCTTCTGTTTTCTCTGGTGTTCTATGGTTAACTGATTGAGGTATGGATTTCATTTTATTTATTCCACTTTGGATACACCGCATACTCTTTATCTATAGATTCTCATCTGTCATCTGTGCCGGAAAATCCTAGCGGTTACTTTTTCATGTATCTTTGCTCTGTAATTAATAATCCTAATATCTGAAATATTTGGGACCCGGTACAAATTTGTTGTTTAGTGTAAATTTTTGTGAATTTCTAGATCATATGTTATGGACCTCAGATGTGGAGAATCCAGCAAACCCAAATTTGGAAGACTTTCCTTCAATTTCTACTCAATTCTGCTGAGAACAGAAGGCATTGACTAACCTAGAATCATTCTGCCCGCTTCAACAATCCAGGCTTAATAAACAGGAAGAGACTGAGGTTCACCACTGACTCAATTTAATTGCCCAATTGGTTAAAAACTTGATATAAGCATATTCCTAAAGGAAAATGTTAACCTCTCATGCTGGCACTGCTTCCTGCTCTGGCCTCACTCAATCTGGGGGAGTCCTTGGATTCCTTTTTTTTTTTTTTTTTACAACCAGTCATAAGTCCAGCAATGCATCAAGTCTGGTACATCAAGGGCTAATTCATTCATTCCAACAAATATTTGCTGATCACCAGCTACATGCTTGGTACTGTTTAAAATACCAGAGATCCTACAGCGAGTATAACAGACAACTTCCTGTGAGCAAATCTTCTCAAATAACCAAAATACACAGTACATGAGATGGTGATAGGAATTATGGGTGTAGGGTGTGGGTGGAGGGGACGTAATCTTAATGAGACGGTGAGGAAGGGCTCCTTGGGAAGAGCACATCTCAGTAAAGACCAGGAGAATGTGAGGGACTCTCTGAGGGAGGACACTAGAGGAAGGCAGAAAAGTAACTGTAAGGAGGAGCCTGGAACAGGAACACGACCGACGTGTCTGAGGAACAGCAAGGCGGCCAGCAAGGCTGAAGCAGAGTGCCAGGGGCCACAACAGAGCCTCGCGGGCCACTGTGAGGGCCTCTCTGAGTGCAGTGGATGGAAGTCACTGGAGGGCTGTGATCCAGAGTGAAATGACCTGACACTCTGGAACAGACTCGCTCTGAAAGCTACCCTGAGAGACTGGCAGGAGGCAGAGAATGGGAGCAAGACTGGAAATGGGGTTTTCTGTCCTGTACCCCAAAGCACCTCTAAACAATTAAGAAAAAAATTCCATTAACTCAGCAATTATTTGGAATTACCAATTATGAACAGAGTATTGTGAACTTATTTTAATAAAATACTTAATAAGGCATATAATCAATAATATGGGAAAGAAACTGTAGCATGTTAAGTGCTAAAAAGCTTCTAAATGTTAACATGTTCTTTTTTCTAATTAGAACAGGACAGAAAGATGGGTGAGGAGGCTAAGAAGCTAGGGAAGAGAAAACAATGAAAACCTGAGTTTTATGTATTCATTACAAATCATTGCTGGGAAATGAAAAAGTATAAAATGCAAAATGTTACACAACTTAAAATGAAGCTGAGACATTAAATTACTTTGAATAAACCAAAAGGTTGAAATGATATAAATTCAGTTAAAATTAATTTAAAAAATCAAACATATACACATATAAAAATTGCTTGGGAGTTACTCTACTTAACTTTGCTGCTTCCCAAACTGAACATCTGCTGGAAACAGAGCTGACAGCACGTAAGTGAAAGAAGGGCAGAGCTGGACTCCTGCACCCGCACTGCTCCTCAGCCTCTACTGGTGCAGACGAGACTGTCAACAGTTCAGCTCTGAGACCTGTAGTCACTAAGTCTCTACCAACAAAACCAATTCTTAAGGACCATTTTCTTATCCAAAAATGTCAATTCAGGATCACTTCTGAGAAGAAATGTTTTAAAAGTAGATTCTGACTAAAGATATTATTTAAAAATTTTCCAAAGAAAAAAATAAAGACTATGCACGGCAGACCAAGGAATAGTTCAGATGTTTCACTCACTGTAGAATCCATCTGATTATATCTGGCAATATCTTTATGCAGTGTCCGTAGCATAATCATAGCCACCATTCCAGACAAGAAGAGGACAATGACCAGGGAATTCATGATGCTGCAGAAATAAGCATGTCAGGATTAACCCAGAGCTTAATCACTGGATCAGCAGAACTCTTTTTAAAAACAATTTTTTGAGTAACATTAAAACAGCATTAATCAATTAAAAAACTGACCTAAAATCAAACAAATTCAATGAACTGTGCTCTGGCTTCATGGCCTATTGAGAACGAGTTTTTTGTCCATGGTCAACATTAATAACTACTGTGCCCAAATTAACACACCATAAGCTGCAAGGATCAATAATGGACTGGTCTCTACCCTCAAGAAGTCTACTGAAAAACAAGTTATTCAGTAAATTAATGAGCATCAAAAAGATTAGTCAGTGAAGTAGGAAAAGGAGAGTAATGGCACCTTGAACAGTTCCCTAGATAAAAGTTTTGGGTCATGTTCTGAAGAAAGAAATTCAGTAACAATAACTCTAACCCTAATTATTATTTATAAAAAACAGTCCTAATAGCTGTAGCAGCTTGTATACTGAGCCCTCTTCCATGCCAGGTAAAGTGCTCAAATGCTCTGTTTTATTACCTCCCGTCAACCCTCAGAACAGCACAGTGAGACAGGTTAATTCTAGATGAAGAAATGGACTCTGAGCACTTGGGTGATCTGGCCTGACTCACAACCAGTGACCAAAATCCAGGACTGAATCTAAGTCTACCTAATTCAAAAGTCCAGCCTTCTGAGTAACTGGTGAGAGTTAGAGTGAATGAGATGCTCAAAGCGACAGAGAACAGAATAAGGACAGAGCATGAAGGAGATTATGCTGTAGTCTTACCTAAACCACTGAATGTGGGTATGAGGCATGGACTCTAGAATGTAGTCCCATCGAGATGCCCATCTGATATTCTTCTCTTCCTAGACAGATTATAAAAAACAAACACCTCTTTGAATAAGAATTTGCCAACAAAGTATACCAGAAATACAAAGATTTCCATTCAGAGCTTAACCTTCCAATCAACAAATACAGTTTCTCATTACCATAACTCAAGTCAGTCATAAGATTCACTGAGCAAGATTTACTCGAGACTCGGGAAAATCAAGATGAAATTAAGCAGTAAATAAAAAATAACAAAAGAGATATTACTTTGCCAACAAAGGTCCTTCTGTCAAGGCTATGGGTTTTCCTGTGGTCACGTATGGATGTGGGAGTTGGACTGCGAAGAAAGCTGAGCGCCGAAGAATTGATGCTTTTGAACTGTGATGTTGGAGAGGACTCTTGAGAGTCCCTTGGACTGCAAGGAGATCCAACCAGTCCATTCTAAAGGAGATCAGTCCTGGGTGTTCTTTGGAGGGAATGATGCTAAAGCTGAAACTCCAGTACTTTGGCCACCTCATGTGAAGAGCTCTCATGTGAAGAGCTGACTCATTGGAAAAGACTCTAATGCTGGGAGGGATTGGGGGCAAGAGGAGAAGGGGACGACAGAGGATGGGATGGCTGGATGGCATCACTGACTCGATGCACATGAGTTTGGGTGAACTCCAGGAGTTGGTGGACAGGGAAGCCTGGCGTGCTGCGATTCATGGGGTCGCAAAGAGTCGGACACGACTGAGCAACTGAACTGAACAGTATCTAGTTACTTGTATTTTTTAAAGTCTTGTTTTAAATCTTAATTGGCAAAGGCTTATTTTAAATGTTATGATTTAGGAGCTCTATTTAATTATTTCAGAAAATTGAGTGGAATAGCTTACTCTTGATTCTCTTTGATGCTATCTATCTACATCTGGGACATTTAACCAGATCAAAGTCATAACCTAGGCACCCTTAGCCTCTAGCAGGTGTCACCCACAAGGAGCTCTTAATATCCAGAAGGAAAGGCATATTATTTACTGCACCAGGCTTGCAAAATTACACATTATATGGGGACAGTAAACGTCACAACTATATTGGATTGCCAAAAGAGTTTATTAAAAATAGAGGTGGAATACTGCCCAAGATTCTCATGCAATAAACTTTACTTTCCTCCTAATAAAACCCTCCAGTGAATGTATAATAAATCATCTATTATCAGGAAATTCTTCATTTACAATCACACTCAAATCCTGGTTTCAAAAATGGTGTCATTTCCCCAAATGTTTGTTGCAGTGCTCACTTTGGCAGCACACACACCAATGCTTGTTGGGTATCTTGGATATCTTCATACCATCCTTTATGCCTCTTTTCTACCTTTTGCCTTGTTTGTATCTCTTATGGCTTAACATTTTTAATGAGGTTCAGTTCTCCAATTCCCTATACTTTTTATTTAAATGAAGACTTAGTTTTGAGCATGATTATGTTGCCTGGTGCACTGACAAACTATTCCAAAAATCAGCTCATTAAAAGCTTATCTACTTGACAAGCCTGATCATTAATATTTTTAATTAGTTTAAGTAATATGAATGTAAAATCAATTTCTGAGTTACACTAAAGATAAAATCACACTCACCTCAAAGTTAATAGAGTAAGTATAGGCAACTTTGATCTCCCCAGAAGCCTTGTTACTTATATCCATGGGGGGTCCAGAGCAGTCTGGTTTATCTATATGGGTGTGCTTGAAGCTGTGAGAAGAAACATTTTGGCAAGATGCTGATGAAGTAGTTTTTTAAAATGGAGTAAAGCTTAGAGATCCTGTACATATTTCACAACGCTGCTGACAGTCAAAAGTGATTCAAATCACACTGAACTGTACAAATCTTTACTTCATATAAAGGGCTTAGTTATACATAACCGTTACTCAAACTATTACTCAAATAAGAACCAAACTTTTGAAAACAATACTTGAAGAGCACTTAAAGAATCTTCAAAGAAATCAAAACAAACACTGAGGAAGTGTAAATTAACTGCCATCTTATGGTATGCATTTCTTTACCATTAGTAGCATGGGAAAATGGCTATATCAGTTGGTGTTGGGGGCAGGGGGTGTCATGGGGGGAAAAAAAAAGAATACTCAATTAAAAAAGCACCTCCCAAATAAATGATAGGTACGTTCACACTAAAAAAGCTGGTAATTTGAAGAGATGCCCTTGCAATGACTTGTCACATACTGGCATCTAACACTTCATGAAGACTTGCATATGACACACTAAGCAGCTCATTTGGGCCTCTGCTTTTCCACTGTAAAAGGGAACACGGTCCTGAGCACTCATGTTCTCCATGCCAGGCTGACACAGAAAAGGTGTCAAAAAGTGACTGGAAAACAAAACAAGAAGGCATCTTGGTTTGCCTACCACCTACTATGTCAGGAAAACAAATATTTATATGGTTTCTCTGGACAACCCATTACTCAACAAATCATGCTAAAGGGAGTTTTAGTAAAAACAATTAAAATACCAAATTATATGTCAGAACATTGATTAAAGAAAGCTAACTAGGCCCAAAATATTTATTCTTTGGGTCTAAATTTCGCTTACAGTTAATTATTTTTTTAATCTATTTCACAGTTACCTTTTTGGTTCAAGTTTAGCAGCCACTAATCTTGCTCCCATGGATCCAGTCTCAACTACATGGTAATATATTTTGATGTCAACATGGTTGAAGATGTAAAACGTATCTCTTTCATGGAATTCTGACTGTGGAACACAACTTAAAGTTAGTGTTAGAACACTGGCTATCAAAGAATCAAAACATAAAACTTTAAAATGAGCCACACCATGCAGGAAAATTAGAACCTAGACAGAGTTTTCATCTTTTCCATAAAAATGAGTAAGTTTTAAGCTTAAACTCCCCTCCCTTTTTTTAAAAAAATTGAAGTATAGTTTAACTAAAGTACAATGTTGTGCTAACTTCTGGTATACAGCAGTGATTCAGTTACATATGTATCTCCTTTCCCATTATAGTTTACTACAAAATACTGAATACAGCTCCCTGTGCTGTATAGGAAGACCTTGTTGCTTACCTAGTAGTTTGTATCAAATAATCCAAAATTTCTAATTTATCCTCCTCTTCCCTTCCCCTTTGGTAACCATAAGTTTCTTTTGTTTTCTGTCTGTGAATTTGCTTTGTAAATAAGTTCGTTTGTATCATTTTTTAAGATTCCACATATAAGTGATATTATATATTTGTCTTTCCCGTCTTACACTACTTACTATGATAATCTCTAGGTCCATCCACGATGCTGTAAATGGCACTATTTCATTCCTTTTCATGGCTGAGTATTATAATATCCCACTATATGTGTGTGTATGTCTGAATATCATTAAGAGGTTGATATTCAGGTTATATTCATTAAGAGATTAAACCAGGTTGACCTCATTATACAAACTTTGATATATATTCCCCAATAATTTTGACTACTTTCTCAATTAATGCCTTTACTTATTTTGTTTTTTTTTTAATCATAAAAGAATGGCCTCAAAGATTGATACCTTTTTAAAAAGGTGTATGTAATACCCAAACTTTTGCAATACAATATTCTATGGACTCAACTTTGCAATACAAATTTCATGGACTTACAATGAGGTATTTCTGGTAGTCCACTAAGAACATTTTTTTAATAGAGTCAGAACATACAAAGTCTAAGCCTGTAGCATAGTATTTAGCATATAAGAGACAATGCCAGTAAATGTTGAACCACATCTGAATTATTTAGTCCCAGAGTTATAAACTGCAACTCAAGTATGGGAGTTCCTTGGCAGCCCAGTGGTTAGGACCTGGTGCTTTCACTGTGGTGACCCAGGTTCAATCCTTGGATGGGAAGCCACAAGCCTTGTGTCGCAGCCACCCCCCACCCCCCAAAAAGACTGAGCAGTTGTCCTTCAGAACATGAGAATAGTACTCATTTGATGACTATAACAATTTGTGTTCAGATAAGGACTGAAGCCTTCTACCAAAAAGCTTATTTTAAAAGTAGCAGAGTTAGTTTATCAGAAACTTACGTTAATAACACAGGCATCTTTTGCATGCCCTTTATCTGTAATGTAACAGCCAATAGGAAATCCAGGATTACAGAATCTCTGACTATCTTCAACTTCATAACACCACGTTACAGGCATATTATCCACAATCCTGTGCACGGAAATGAAAGTCAAGTTACAAACCACCAAACATGACTAGGAATTACTCACCAAATCTGTCATCACTCTGTAAAATTTAGATGTGTAGAAATGCCTTAAGGTGTCAAAACAACACACAAAAAATTACATAGAATGTGGTATTTCATAAGTGATAGTATTATGCCAATATATGACACACTATAGTGAGAAAAAAATCTTTATAGCTTTCTTGAAAGGGAGTTTTATAAGTTAATTTACTGCAATCACTAACTTAACAATGTCATTATCTAGGTACCTAAGTATAATTTATCTTCAGTAGAACACTCAAAAGCTCTAAATAGGTATGAAACAGTATGTTTAGTTTCTTGGGAACAGCTTATGGAACAGTATAGAAAGAAATCTTTTATTAGTCAGATAGTTCAATAAAAAAGGAGAAGAATATAATTGCAAGATGTGGGGAAATATTTAACTTAAGGGCCAGGTGAAAAAGTGAAAATTACAGTATCTATTAAAACTGTGTAAATCCAACTTATGTCTAAATGAAAGGCTGCTATAAAGCTAAAGAAATAAATCTTTCAAGTTCTATAGTGAAAAGAAACTTTTTTAAGAATAAAATTCTGTAGTACTGTATAACCACATTAAAGTCTGAGCATGGGGCTCCCAATGCCCAGAACACACCACAGGATACAAATAAAAATAATTACTAAAAATATACTAGCTCTATTACAGTCATAAGACAACACTCCAGGGCATGTTTTATTTGTTAATTAATGTATGCCTTAGGAAGTAAAATTATGATTCTATATTCACTCAAGGTATACATTCATGACTTAATAAAACACATCTCGTCACATTTAAATGCTATTTAATAGTACCCAATGTACTAAATTTAAGAATCACCTACACTATTAAGTTGCTTATTATTATAACCAGCAGGCTAGCAGTTCCCATGAAAAGACTATAAACTATTAGAAGCATGAAAACTATGTTATATGATATAAATAATTCAGATTTTCAGGAGGCCTCAAGAATCAGTTAATTGCTTCAATTTTTTAGACAATGAAGTTCAATCAATGAATGTATACTGCTGCTTCTGCTGCTAAGTCGCTTCAGTCGTGTCCGACTCTGTGCGACCCCATGGACGGCAGCTCACCAGGTTCCCCAGGCCCTGGGATTCTCCAGGCAAGAACACTGGAGTGGGTTGCCATTTCCTTCTCCAATGCATGAAAGTGAACAATGAAAGTGAAGTCGCTCAGTCGTGTCTGACTCTTCGCAACCCCATGGACTGCAGCCTACCAGGCTCCTCCGTCCATGGGATTTTCCAGGCAAGAGTACTGGAGTGGGGTGCCATCACCTTCTCTGGAATATATACTAGCAATATATTAATTGTAATATCTTTATGCTATCATATCAGAGAAAGTACTGTATAACATTATAGTGCTAGTTAGAAAATGAGAAACTAAGGTGAATATCCTAAATTTACCATTTATATAATGCCTTGATATACTGGTTGGAAACAAACAAAAAAAACAAACCCCAAAATCCTTGGATATAAATGTATAAGTTCAAATAATATAATTTTCAATTACTGCCTTGCTAAGTTAGAAAGTTGTAGCTACTGAAATTTGTAACACCAAAAATATTAAAAATACTATTTTCAACTAGTGAAAAAGAATATGTAAGACAACTCAGAAAATTAAAGCTTGAATAACTGGCCCCAATTTTTCATCATTAAGGGATGCCTTCTATGATTCTCTACCTTTACAGGCTCCATCTGAAACACTTCTATCAAACTTCATTTATTAGTAACTGCTATTCCCAATAAATTAATGTCTAGAGTTTCCTTTTTTAAAAACTTCTAGAGCTTCTGATCAAAATGAAATAACCCATGTTGCCACAATACACCCAAAAAATTGCAGCAAAAAGCAAAGAAACCTGGCATTTATGTTACTTTTGGGGCTTCCCTGGTGACTTAGATGGTAAAGAATCTGCCTGCAATGCAGGAGACCCAGGTTCAATCCCTGGGTCAGGAAGATCCCCTGGAGAAAGCAATGGCTACCCACTCTAATATTCCTCTTTGCCAGCCAACTGAGATCCAGGATTGGTACTCACTAAAGTATCTTCAAAGACCCCTTTCTGTCCAATAAGCCAGAGTCTAGCGATTCTATGATATTAATAAAAAATGTAAGTACTTTGATAACTAGTTAAATAAATTATGCTTTTATAAATAAAATATCACAAAGACCCAAGTATTTGGCAAAACTTAGGGAAAAAGTATAATCACAGGCCATGAAAAGAACAAGGATTTAAGTGTCTATTGCTGGCATCAAAATATTTACTGTTCAGTCTCAAGAATCAAGAAGTAGCTTAGGTTACTGACAGAGCAAGCCAAGAAATCCTCAGATTATGTTCTAAAATCCCAAATAAGAATTAAAAGTATCCATCAATTTAGATATGAATATTAACTACTGTTAATTAACTGTTCTCTATAACAAGAATAATGAGTTGGTGCACTAACAAATAATCAGGCATTTTAATCATTCAAAAGGTAGTATGGCTAAAATATTATAGAGGAAGAACTACAGATCAGTCATATGATGGAATGCTATACAATTACAAAAAGAATGAGGTAGACATAGATCTACAGATGTGCTTTACATGGAAAAATGCCTGTATTTTCTTAAAATGACCAATTTGCAAAATTGTGTGCAATACTGTGTACAATATTTCAGCTGTTATTTTAAAAGGCACACATTTTTTTTTATATACCTACATATGCACAGAAATCTGGAGACATACATGAGGAATAAACAGTGCTGCTCCTAGGGAGCAGGATAAACGAAGCTGAGAGTAGTAGAGAACACTTTATCATCCATCTTTCATATTTCTAAAGGCTCATGATATTTTATCTCTGTCAACTCTGTTACCTGTGCTTAAAATCAAATTACACAGTAAAAAAACTCTGGAAGTCAAGGACAGAAATATACTCAACTAATGGTTCACATGAATTCATCAATATGAATCAATATTTTCCAAATGTGTAATGAACTGATTTAAGGACTAAACCCCATTGCCTAGATTTAGCAGACTGTATATCTGTGATATGGCTTAGATTTTTTTGTTAATGGATTCAAACTTGAAATCATAAACTTCTCTGACTCAACAACAAAAATCACTGTTCACCAGTACTTTTCCAGTTTTTTTTTAAGAAGAATAGCTTAAGTTTGCAACTATTTTACATTATTTATTCTTGTTATTAAGCATACTGGGATCAAAACAATACCTACGTTAATTGCATCATAAATAAGTTGAAAGTATTTCTAAGTACTTTATTATAGGGAAGCGACAAAGGAAGAACTGCTTCTGTTATCTTTAGGAGCAAGACTCTAACAGTATTTTAAGAACTGAAGATAAAGGAGACAGCTAAAAAATCATCCATATGCCATTAAGAGTCATTCTTTCATTCATTCAACAAATGATCAACTGTCAGAGAATATGGAGATGATAGGGGCAAATCTGAGCCTTAAATATGATTCTGTAGGCTGGAAAGAACAATTTGAAGCAAAAACACCAAGGGAAACTTTTCAATTACTTATGAGTCAGAAATGTATCCTAAGTTACATTAACTCAGCAATTAAGCAGTAATCTAACAGTAGCCTGGAGAAGGCAATGGCACCCCACTCAAGTACTCTTGCCTGGAAAGTCCCATGGATGGAGGAGTCTGGTGGGCTGCAGTTCATGGGGTCAAGAAGAGTCGGACACGACTGAGCGACTTCACTTTCATTTTTCACTTTCATGCATTGGAGAAGGAAATGGCAACCCACTCCAGTGTTCTTGCCTGGAGCATACCAGGGACTGGGGAGCCTGGTGGGCTGCCGTCTATGGGGTCGCACAGAGTCGGACACGACTGAAGAAACTTAGCAGCAGCAGCAGCAACAGTAGCTTAGAGGAAAAATGCTCTTGGCTTACCAGAAACCAAAGAAATGAGGAAGAGATGGAGGGGACGTTCAAGTTGCCGTTTGTACTGAGGGTCAGATAAGAAAGAAGCTGACATGGTGTAATGGGCAAGTTTCCTTCCTTCTAACGGAGCTCTGCTATGGGAAACTCATTTCTACGTGGTTCAGGTGTATTCTACCCAGGTCTGGCCAATCAGAGTGAATCCCTAATCACAGACTAGTTGGTGAATAGCATGGAGCCCGGGGTTGCTCCTCTCCAGGACTTCTTTGCTGTATGTGTATGGAAGGGAGGATGGGGAGGAACCCAGGAGGCAGGAGGGAATCAGAGGTCCCAACCATCCTACTGAGTCATGGGATTGGGTCATGTCCTAACTGAGATCAACGAGCGAGGGCAAAGGGGTCAATCTGAGATAGCGACAGGACCAACGTTCAAGACAGTATCCTGTTCACCACCTCCAGCACCGCATACTTTTTGGAAAAGGTAAAACGTATGTAAACCATGTAGACCATAGAATACGGCATTTGCTGAAAATTTATCTGGAAGAATAACAATTGGTTATCCTTGAAAAGCTGCACTTTTGAAACTCTTTTTTAATACTGTTTGAATATTGTATGGTAGGTAAATAGTACGTGGGAAGGAAAAAAGTTTTAAATGCTTTTTTATTATGATGCAAACTGCTAAAACACCTTGTTAATGTTACATCATGCTTATAAAATAAAAAACATTACACAGAATACAAGGATTTTTATTTGAAATAGATGCTATTTCTCAAAAATCAAATTAAAGTTAATTTTTTTCCCCTTACGGTCTTTTTCATGGTCCACAAGTATAAAATAAAGGTATTTTTCTAAAAGTTTGATTCAGGTCCTTTCCCCAGGCATAAATACACTCCTTTAAACTACACATCATTAACAGAAGTGCTCTAGGTACCAGGTCTATGTGCCAAAACAAGCAGCAGACAGCACAATAATCTAAGCAGAGTTCAACGACGACACTTTAAGCTGTCAACCTTAGTAATCCTCCGGCAAATAAATGTGCTACATTTTATTTAGTCCATGAAGTAATTTACACACTCAATGAAACAGAAGCTTCTTCTGTGAAAGGAAAAAGCCCCAAATCCCAAATTTCCATGACTTACCAGTGATGCTGATAATTCAGTAACATGCTTTTTTTCAAGAATTCTAACTTTTGTTTGTCTTCAGCTTTCTCTGTATGGTATGTTTTTGTACAAACAAGCTTACACGTCTCCTCCTTCTTAAATGTAAACTGTATTAAAAATAAAGTGGAAAGCAAATTAAAATAACCAGGTCCTTCACACCTATAACATAGAGTAAAAGCAAACCATTCTCATTAAGAGCATTAATATTGATAATAAACATAAAAGCTCCTCATAGCTCAATCACATTTAAATTTCATTCTTACTGTTTCTCTAAAAACCTGTCATCAATATTTCTTTTGAAAATAAGTTTTTATCTTTGATAATTCCAACTTACCGATTTTTAAATGTAAATGAGCCCTCAGAGAGGAAAAAACCCACATGGAGAACAAAACAACACCTGTCTCTCCATAGTAACGTCTCCTACGGCTTTCAAGTAATAAACAGACAAGTTTTTATGTCTGTATATTCATTCAGTGGGTATTTGTTAAGTGCCTCCTATGCACCAGGTGATGGGCGGTTCAGCAGTGAACAACAGACTGTGATGACATGAGAAAAAGCCAAATCTGGCTATCCAGAATCAGTATAAACGTGATTCTTTTTACTCACAACTGAAAAGACTGTCCATTTTCAAGATGTCATGAATAATGAAGTTCAAACAAAAATTGACAATTTTTTAAAACAAAGTTTAAAAACTAAGTAAGGAGTCCTCCAACTCTGGGGTTGAGGACTTATTTGAGAGCATGAACACATACACACGTATTATTCACAACATATTATATCATATAGGCTTACTTTACCAGGGGCTACTTAGGTCTTAATTTAACAAATCTATTTCCAAGTTTTTAGGACTCTGCTTTTGCTGCTTTTTTCACCCCACCCCCGGGTAGTCACAGAGTTCACTCCCTTAACTTGCTTCAAGTCTTTTGCTCAAATGTCACATTCTCAGGTGAGACTTTCTCTGGCCTATTTAAAATTGCAAATTCTAAAAAAAATAAATAAATAAAATTGCAAATTCTCCATCCACCTTCTTCCTTGATTCATCTTCAACAGTTCTTTCATCAGCAACAGACACGCTATGTATTTCAGCAATTCGTTTCTTTCTCCCCATCAGAACACAAGATCTACAAGGACCGAGATTTCTCTCTCGTTCACACCTAACTCAGTGCCCAGCATGTGAAAGGCATCAGCGGCTGTGTTAACTGAGTGAATGCGAGTGGTCAGATGTGAGACTTTCTGATCCTATGATAGGTAGCTCCAGCTTCACCTAATGCATAAGATGTCCTGCACTGTTTCTTCCTGACCTCAACAGAAGTCATAGATAAAAGACGGCAAAGCAAGTTTGGGGTTTGTTCTGTTGCTGGCTGTTACCACTGCTCTTACTACAGATCTAAAATAAGGCAAAATTCTTTGAAAATAATGGATAAAGAATCAATACTGAAATCAATACTGAAAAATATGTCAATACATTTATGGTTGGCTTGGGGGGAAAATACCTGATATTTTAGTCTATGTTTCTGTTAACCTATGCCTAGATCTTAAGAAATGCCTGCTCTGTCTCTTTAAGAAAAAATTTGAAAAAAAAAAAAAAAGAAAAAGAAAAAATTTGTTTTAGCACAAATCTTGATCCTAAAAAATTCTAGAAAACTTATAGAAAATGTTAGGTGCATATTCTTTCTCCATTTTAGAATGCTCCTTCTGTTCTTCTATTTTACCTCAACTCCTAGGACAAAATTAAACCTGAAAAGCATTAGGCCTAAAAGAAGGATTTTTTGCATAAGCCAAGGCACAGTCTTTATATACAAAGAACCCTGAGTAGAATCCTACTAAAGAAGTAATCTGCCTTTAAAGTCTGCACCAAAGGGAACAAAACTTCTCTATGGACCTCAATATTCTACTGTTTACTGTCAGAGACTCTGGCTGCCCTTCAAGTTCACTGACGGTGTTACTTACTGATGCTCTTCCCACCTTCCATCATTTCCCAAGGTCAAGGCATATAAACAGAAAGATGGGGCTGAGAGACTAAGGGAGGATTTTCAGGCAGTTATACAATTTATATAAAACCACTCTCTGCTATAAAAAGAATGTGACAATTCCCAAAGTAATCTCAACATACTCACAGCAGGGAAATGTCACACAGTTAGTGTGCTTGCCCCATTCACTATCGCTCATGTCCATATATTCTGAGTTCCTTATTTCCTAGTGACTTCATCTCATCAGGCATTCAAATCTGTCTGAAAAAATTTTTAATTTCTGGCATCTTTGCAGTAGAAAATCTCAAAATATTTTAAGATGACATACTCATGGTCGAAAACTATCAACCTGCAGTGAATTAAACTTGTACAATTATATGTGTTCCTCTCAGTGCTGCATAGTGTTGGGGTAAGAGGTTAGTGGGACTAATCTAGGCATGAGGATTTGCTGGACAGATGCTCAATGTAGTAACTGCCAAGGGAGATGGATGGTGGTGCTCAGTGAGCAAACAAGGAAGGAAGCTAATCATGGAAAGAAGGGACACCAAGAGAGGAAGCTGTGAGGCTGGGGGATTAAAACCCGGGGTCAAGTTACAGCCAGTAACATGCGTGTGCTCAGCACGCACAGACGCCCAAGCAGAAAGTTAAAGAAAAATGCACAGTGCAGAACAGTATTTTAAAACATAAATACACACATTTAATTCTATTTATATGTGCTCGCAAAAATGGAATATTTCAGGAAAGGTTAACAAGAAACTGTGATGTGGAACACGGGCAGAAGAGAGGAGAGAAACTTACTTTTCATTTTATATTCTTTGTACCATTTAGCTTTGTATATGGTGATATATTATTATTATAAATGAGTTTAATTTTTCTAAAAGAGCTCCATTATACCTTGTGCAGCAGGAGAGCAGATACATATATATAAACTGAACAGGGGACTGTGAATTCAGAATGATAATAGGCTTAAAAGATAACAAATTTAAAAGGCAGACTAATTCTGGATGATGATGAAGTACATACACAGAAGAGAATATCTTATATTGTCCTTATAGCTTGGTTTAACTGAAGTCCTAAAAATGCATCAAAGATGTACCTCAAATATACCTTCACTGGTCAAAATAGAATTGTTCACTTCCCCACAAGCCAATGGGAAAGCTGAAGCAGTGCTCTAAGAGCTAACAGGGAAAATCTAGGAATACTGTTCCCAAAGAGGAGGAGGGTAGTATGGAGAATCATGACTGAAGCGGGATTCTGGATCCCTCTGCAAAGTGAGCCAGGGGGTCTGAGCACTCTTATCATTGACAATACTGACTGGAGGAATGTTCCCTAGGACAAACTTACTCATGACATATTGTGAAAGGGGAAGGATCTTTTTAAACTGTGACTTTAGAAGTTATTTCTGGATGCAAAAGAGAAATGAATTCCTTCTTAGTAAATTACCACAGGCTTTTCTGTAAGGGGGGGAGGGGGAAAGATGCATCTAAATGACGTTTATATAACACTGTATACAAACCTTATACGGTGATGGTTCAATTCTTTCCCCAAATAATACCTGACCCAGATTTTCAGATGGCCGTTTTCCTTCTGATGCTTGGCAAAAATCAAACCTGCAGACAAGAATATTTAAGCTTTTAAGTGAAAAAGGAAGCAATGAGATACCAAACCCCTAGCCAGCCTAGAGGACAGATTAGGTACTATCACTCCAGCAGCTCTAGTAGATGAATAAGAAATATATTCCTACTCCAAGTTCCATGTACCACATCTCCTCAAAACAAAACAAAAATCGGAAAATTATGCCTTATAACACTTTGATTTTCAAATAATACTTTTATTAAGATATAAATGATAGAATTTTAAAAATTGACACAGTACAATTTATTATTATTCATTCCAATGATAAAATTATTTACATCCTATTCTTCAGGGGAATTCTGCATAACTTACCTCCCCTTGTTATCTTTCTAATCCAGATATTCACTTAATGACCTTTCAAGATGTGTCAAATTTACATTTACATCTGTCAAATTTACCTGTCTCATCATGGCCAACATGAAAAGCATGGCCAGACAGACCCTCTGAGAAAACAAGAGTCATGCAGAAGCCATGACCAGTCAGCTAAAAGCTTTTCTCTATAATTTCCTGATATTACTAATCATATTTGTTTGAACATTACAGCCAAATTTCAGCCCTGCTATAGAACAGTAAAGGGCAGTACTGTGTTCACTACGGTTGAGACCAGCACAATGACTACAGACTAGTTAGAGCCGTAAGAGGAAGATGAATCTGGAGTGATAAAAACTAGAGCTAGGAAGTCCCCTAATGAAGATTTTCCATCTACTGGATGTAAGAGATCCACTGAGTTTTCCCAAGAATATTCACAAAAATTTAAGGAGAGAGATTTGTTTACTTAACAAAAACTAGGAAAAAAGTCTCCAACAGTTACATAAATTGTGGTCCATTCGCTCATGAACTCTGTATCCTCCTCTTATCCATGTTTAAGATTACAAATTCTCATAGGATTATCTTAAATTTTTGTGTATTTTTCTACAGTAAACATTTTTTTTCAAAACTTAGATAATGCAGAAATTTAGAAGCCAACGAAAATTCAGAAACTGTATTTTACACCCAATATGGTACACAGTGCTCAAATTTAAAAAAAAAAAGTATATTTATGCAGAATTTTTTATAATATCCCAAAAATGGAAATAATGAAATGTTCATAAACAGAGAATTAGTGAAACAAAGCATAAATAGACTTCACACGATCTCTAAAAAGGGATAATAAACAGCTACTAAAAAGACTGAGGCAGCTGGGTATTAACATAGAAAAGTTGTCCACAATAGATTCAGTGAGAAAAACAAGGTGCAAATAAAATATATAAACCTACTTTTATTTAAAACAAAAATGTGTCAGGTACATTAGAATATGCAGAGAAAAAAATGCAGGGGGCAGACAACAAAGCAGTTTTTCCTGGGGACTGATTATGTGGGACACAAGGATTTTGATTAAAACTATGTGGGTTTTTTAATAATCAAAAAAATTAAAGAAAGCAAGATGGCTATTTGTCCATCAGGTAAAAAGGAAGTCCACGGTCCACAGTTTCAGTTGGTGTTGCAAAGCAACATCAAGAGACCACATCCCACGTTGTAAACCTACTTCAGAAATAAAGAATACCCCCTTTAAAAATGTTTTCAGGCCCTGTACATTTTTAAAATGCGTGTGAACTTACCACTAACTGTGGAAAAGTAAAGTTCTAAATGCATAAAATCCTGATGAGACACAAAATTTCGTATGAAAACCAAGCCGAGAAACTTACGCTGTATATTCATAAGGAAGAACAGATTCCACTGAGTCAAGCCTGTTCACGAATAGTTCTATTTCAGCCTGAAAATGAGAAAATACAGAATGAGAATATAAGCAACTGGAGACCAAAACTTAGGTCATGCCTAGAACTGAAAAGGAATTTGACTTTTGAAATGTGAAATTTTATGATATCCAACTCACTTTAAAGAGTTCTCTTATAAATCCATGCACTGAGTAGATTTATATGCATTTAAATTACAACGAAATAATTCTGAGCGCCAAAGAATTGATGCTTTTCAACTGTGGTGTTGGAGAAGACTCTTGAGAGTTCCTTGGACTGCAAAGGGATCAAACCAGTCAATCCTAAAGAAAATCAGTCCTGAATATTCATTGGACAGACTGATGCTGAAGCTCCAATACTTTGGCCACCTAATGCGAAGGACTGCCTCATTGAAAAAGACCCTGATGCTGGGAAAGATTGAAGGCAGGAGGAGGAGGAGACGACAGAGGATGAGATGGTTGGAGGGCATCACCAACTCGACGGACATGAGTTGAAGCAAGCTCTGGGAGTTGGTGATGGACAGGGAAGCCTGGCGTGCTGTAGCCCATGGGGTCGCAAAGAGTTGGACATGACTGAGTGACTGAGTGACTGAACTGTCTGGCTAGTTTTCAGCTGCAAATGTCTCCAATATTTTCTAAATGTTTTCAATATGTTCTAAAATTTTCTAACAAATGTAATAAGACATTTAAAATAAATCATTCACCACATCTATATAGATTGTTTTTTTTTAAATCTGGTTTTCATGTCCAGTTTCATTCTGTAGCAAAGATAATTTTTAAACAATTAAAAAAAAAAAAACATTCTCACAGCATTCAAGCATTGAAAAAATGTTGTCAGCAAGAAGAAAAAGAGAAATGGACGCAGCCAAGAAATATTTTGAAAATAAATTTGACAGGACTTTGATTGCTGTGTGTGTGAGAGAGAGAAAGAGAGAGTAAAGATAAGAGTTTAAAAATGTCTTAAGTTTAAAGACCAGAGACAAATTACTTGTCCAAGTTTCTGATTTGGACAAGTTAAAAAAAAAGGACACCGGAAGAGGATTAGGTCTGGGGGAAGAGATCATGAGTTTGCCTTTAGATATGTTTTGTTTGAAGTGCCTTTGAGATATCTAAGTGTAGGAGGATAAACAGTCATGGCATTTATTTTTAAAAATCTGAAGATATGAATTTGAGACACATTTTTAACTAAGCTGAGATACTACTAAACTTGGGCCAAAAAATTGCAAAAGCTATATATAACATCTGTGGATCTTTGAAATGTGAAGTGGTTATAGCCTTTTAAAAAGCAAAATATTAATACATAAAATCTTCCACCCACCACTCCTACTTATGAGAACTTACCCCCTAGAAATAAAATCAACCATGCACAAGAGACCATATATAAGAATGTATATTGCAGACTTGTCCACTAAAAAACTAGACACATATCACAGTATGCCTATTGATAGAAAATTAGCTATTAAACATCATCGGACTATTAAAGAAATAAAAAGAAATGCCAGGTAGGTTAACAAATTTTCAGATCAACTGTCCTAGAAATACAATCTCATGCTCTTAAGCAGACAGCAGATGGACAACGACAGCATGGTTTAGCTTTGGAGGACAGCTTTAAAGGATCAACTTGAGAATGCTAACTACAAAGGCAGTAACAGAGAAGAAATTCATGAAGACCAAATAAAGTTTAACAACAGGGCAGAAACAGCAAAGCTGAATGAACTTCCTAGGAAACCTGGGCTAACTTAAAGCCACGCCTGCCTACTGAAGCTCCCTGAATTTCTCCAAGGCATATCTTAAGTTCCATAGAACCCCACATACCCCTCTCCCAATAGTGTGGCTCACTGTTACTCAGGACAGAATTCTTCAGTTGAAAATGTCAGTAAGTAAATTGTGCTCTGAAGTACTTTTGGTGCTAATCAAAAACAAACAAACAGGAGCTGTTTACCTGTATTTTATAGGCTCAGATCACTATGGCTGCCTCTCTGACCATGAGGCTACCTGCAAGTGCATAAAGCCACATCTCCCATTTTGATCTCATTTACTAGCGCTGTCAGCAGTCCTCTATACCTGTCAAAACCCCAAAAGTGAGACAAGATGTTCAATGTACAAAAACTAATACACTATCATTGAAAAAATACCAAAACAGTGGGCAAGAGTAGACCTCTGGGGCCTCTTTGCCTGGGTTCAAATTCCAGGCTCCACTATTTATCCTTGATTAAATTATTTAACATCTCAGTTTCCTCATGGGTGCTTCAGTTTCTTTATCTGCAAAATGGGGATAATAGTTATTTCTCTCACAGAGGTATAAGGATTTAACATTTATAAAGTACGTCAAACAGTGCCTAATACATGAAGTGCCATGAATCTGTTATATTAAAAAAACCAAATAAATGTAATGATACTCAGAATATGGAAGCCCAAACTACACTGCACACCCACTAAAATGCTCTTCCAGTATTCATGATCAACAATGGAAGACATCAGCCTCTGAACACAGTACTGGAACAGTAGCACATAAACCCCCTAAAACTGTACTCAAATAAAATGACAACTCAATGGCAACACTGTCTCAAACACAAAAAAAGGTTAACTGTCTCCTTGTGTAAAATATTCAAGAATGTATCACTGGTCATTTTGGCTAAGAAGACAATTAGGGCATGATATTTTAACCTTACAGATTCAGTAATTATCACAAATATTTGTAACTGTTTTGAAGGCAAAATTTCCAGATGACAGCTTACTCTGCCAAAATAATTTTCACTAATTGTAAGGGGGTCAACACTGCTTCATAGCAGATATACCAGAATACTTCATAGGTACACCAGAATCCAAGCACTCACTTAATATTATCTTATGAGAAATAAAAGCTCCTAAAAAGTTAATCCAGTTCACATCTTTACATTTCTTTCCAGGAAGGAATGTAGCTACTGTATTCTATACAACTTTTTATGTTTTGAGTCTCAAAATCCCCAGAGCCACATTTTCATCACAGAAGCTAACTTCCTTGTGCTACGATTAAGTACACTCCTTACTCTCGACCTTGTTCAGTACAAAGTGATTAAAAACACAGACTCTGAAGCCAGGCTGCCTGGGTTTAAATCCTGACTCTGACATTTACTAGCTGTGGATCCTGGACAAGTTGTTTCACTTCCCAGGGCCCTGGTTTTTTCATTTGTAGAATGAAGGTAATACTCTCTGCTACAAGTGGTTTCTGAGAAGATTCAAGAACAGAGCCTGTCACAGAGTACTATGTAAGTATTATCAAGCAGCAATGTCCAAGAGACTTTAAGCAATGATGAAAACAGCCTTATTCGCACTGTCAAATTCAGTAGGTACCAGTCACACAAGACCATCGGTCAGTCACTTGAAATGTGGTCAGTGCAGCTGAAGATCTGAATTTAAATTTTTATTTAAAATTTTACATTTAAGAGGTCACAGGAGACTAATGGCTTATATATAGGACAGCATGGTAATGGAAAAAAAAATAAAATGTTGCTTAGTACCCTTTATATAGCCTTTAGTCATGACAAACTTTTCTTTACCTGGAAAAATAACTCAAATGTTAGTCTATCCCAGACGCTGGCAAATTTTTTCCCCCAAAGAGCCAGAGAGTAAATATTTTAGGCTTTTCTGGACAGTCTCTGCGATCGTAGTGCAAAAGCAGGCACAAACATTACAGAAGTGAATTAGCCTGGCTGCAGTCCAGTAAAACCATTTATGGGCACTGAAATGTGATTTTCATGTAATTTTCACTCATCTCTAAATATTATTCTTTTAAAATTTTTTTTCTAATCACTTAAAAATGTAAACACAATTCTTAGATCAGGACCCTACAAAACAGAAAGCAAGCTGACTGGACTCCTAGAGTTCAGCCCCGAGCTCTGTTTTCCAGGCAGTTTTCAATGTTCTTTCAATGCCCATCTTTGGAAACCCAAAACAGGGCAAAAGGTTCAGAGATCTGATGCCATTAAAAAAAAAAAATTAGGACACTGTTGAAGAGCATATAAATTTAGAGTAAAAGTTTTTTCCATTTCCACTTAATGGATGAGGCAAGATATCTTCCTAGTCTATGATGTTCTCTCTGAAGTTTCATGGTACATCTCTTGGCTGTAGGATTATAAGACCGAAGGAAAACCCTATTCTCATTTTCTGACTTCTCTCATCTTTCCTTTGAGTCTTAATCTTTAAAAACGGAAAGGTCTTAATCTTCTGAATTGTCATATCTCCTTGATCATGCCAACTGCTTTTCACAGGACCTTGCCCTACTCTCATATCTTTCTTAAAAGGTGTACCATTGAGAATTATAGGCAGAATTCAAGATACAGACATCAAAGTTTCATATACGTATAGGATGACATTGTTACTTTTCATTAGCCTTTCTGGCCAAAAGCATAAATTCTTCAATGGCACTCTTCATCTCTTTTTTAAGTTTTATAACTGATAGTTTAGAGCTCATCACCTCAAAGATATACTTTTTAACTCTTTTCCTTCAAATATACTTTCTTAACTTACCCATGACCAAATTTACTACTCTTTGTTTCATATAACTTTAAGAGAGCTTCTGGAAGTATATTCCCAGTGGCTTTTTATTACTACAAGAGCTTAAACATTTCACATCTTTCTTTTTGCAAATTTAAGATCCAAATTAGCCTCAGATACTTCTGGAAGTCTGTCTCCCCTTTTACCATTCCCCATGGTTTATTCTCCAAGCCAGGCTTCAACAACACATGAACCGTGAACTTCCAGATGTTCAAGCTGGATTTAGAAAAGGCAGAGGAACCAGAGATCAAATTGCCAACACCTGTTGGATCATCGAAAAAGCAAGAGTTCCAGAAAAACATCTATTTCTGCTTTACTTACTATGCCAAAGCCTTTGACTGTGTGGATCACATCAAACTGTAGAAAATTCTTAAAGAGATGGGAATACCAGACCACCTGACCTGCCTCTTGAGAAATCTGTATGTAGGTCAGGAAGCAACAGTTAGAACTGGACATGGAACAACAGACTGCTTTCCAAATAGGAAAAGGTGTATGTCAAGGCTGTATGTTGTCATCCTGCTTATTTAACTTATATGCAGAGTACATAAAGAGAAACACTGAGCTGGATGAAGCACAAGCTGGAATCAAGACTGCTGGGAGAAATATCAATAACCTCAGATATGCAGATGACACCACCCTTATGGCAGAAAGCGAAGAACTAGAGTCTCTTGATGAAAGTGAAAGTGGAGAGTGAAAAAGTTGGCTTAAAGCTCAACATTCAGAAAATGAAGATCATGGCATCTGGTCCCATCACTTCATGGCAAACAGATGGGTAAACAGTGGAAACAGTGACAGACTTTCTTTTCTTAGGCTCCAAAATCACTGCAGATGGTGACTGCAGCCATGAAATTAAAAGATGCTTACTCCTTGAAAGGAAAGTTATGACCAACCTAGACAGCATATTCAAAAGCAGAGACATTACTTTGCCAACAAAGGTCCATCTAGTCAAGGCTATGGTTTTTTCCAGTAGTCATGTACGGATGTGAGAGTTGGACTATAAAGAAAGCTGAGCACCAAAGAATTGATGCTTTTGAACTGTGGTGTTGGAGAAGACTCTTGTGAGTCCCTTGGACTGCAAGGAGATCCAACCAGTCTATCCTAAAGGCAATCAGTCCTGAATTTTCATTGGAAGGACTGATGCTGAAGCTGAAACTCCAATACTTTGGCTACCTGATCCAAAGAACTGACTCATTTGAAAAGACTGATACTGGGAAAGATCGAAGGTGGGAGGAGAAGGGGACAACAGAGGATGAGATGGTTGGATGGTATCACCGACTCAATGGACATGAGTTTGAGTAAGCTCTGGGAGTTGGTGATGGACAGGGAGGCCTGGCGTGCTGCAGTCCATGGGGTTGCAAAGAATCGGACACAACTGAGTGAATGAACTGAACTGAACTGATGGTTTACTCCCTACTTCACTCCCCTTTAGGAAACCCACAACACTTTAAATTCCAGTTTAACCTTTTAAAAAAACTATCTTGTCACAACTTTAGAAATCAAATTCACTGGCTTCCTCTAAGTCTACTTTAAATCTCTGAATCAAGCTCTAGAAGCCAGGAAAATTTCTCTTCTAGACATCCTGCTAGTCTTCTGTTTATAAAATTTAGCATCATTTAAACTGATTATAACCACACTTACTCCATCTCAGGCTAGAGCCCAAAGACTCACACACTCTCCCTCGTTATTTTCTTAGTTGTACATTACTAGTTTTTATCCATCTCACACTTGGCATTTTGTCTAGTAACAACATCCCATTAAATTTACCTATCAACTTTTCCTTACCTGGTAAAGTAGCTTCGAATTCTACTCCTAATAACAAAAATGTTAACATCACCTAAGAAACATATTTCATTCTTGGTTTATGATTTATAAGGATGTCTACAATTTGTGGAGGGCTGTCCACAAAATTTTCCAAAACAGCAAAAAAAAAAAAAAAATCCTTCCCACAAATCTTTCATCTAAACAAAAACTAACACACAACATACAAATAGAGAACAAAACTTCAGTATGGAGGGAGAATAGAGTTAGACTTCTGGATTCATTTCAAATCCTAGGTCTATTGTTAATAAACATGTGCTTATGGGCAAGTAATTTTGAATGTGAAGAATGAATGATGTAATAATAAAAAAGAAAACAATACAGGTTCATAGTTGTCACACAGTAACTAATAAATTAAATGTCTAATTGGGAGCTCTGGTGGCTCAGCAGCAAAGAACTTGCCTGCCAATTCAGGAGATAGGGGTTCAATCCCTGGGTGACGAAGATCCCCTGGAGAAGGGAATGGCAACCCATTCCAGTATTCTTGCCTGGGAAATCCCATGGACAGTAGGCTAGAGTCCGTGGGGTCACAAAAGAGTTGGACACGACTTAGTGACTAAACTATAACAATAAATGCTTAACTGTAAGCTAAAGATCGCTATTACTGTCTATTATTTAAGAGGAACTGGACCTTCTTCAATCTATATACCTATCAGTGTAGGGATAACCTTGAGGGTTTCTGGGAGAGGCTGTCCCATCTCCCGCTCATTAAAGATACTAAGGACAGTGGCTTCTCATTTACTGTTTATGCCTATTCATTACTCCCTTCTTGGCTATTAGTCTAGGGAAGGGGAAGGTAATAATTATCAAGCACAACTCTCATAATAACCTTACGACCTAGGGATTACTTGCTCTGCTTTAAGACAAAGAAAAAAGTTCAAAAACTGGACTGCTGGTTCAGAAAAGCAAGTAATGAACTGCTGCTACCACTTTTAATTTCTGCTGCTCTCAGTCCTCCATTTTTCTCCTTCTGACACTTTTCCAATTACTTTTACAGGAAAGTTGGTCCATCATTGATATCACCACTAAATTATGGACCTTTCCCTGTCATTTGATGAACTAATCAAACACATCTTGGCTATTCAGTTCCTCTTGGCTATTTTTGTAGCACTTTCATTCATCCTACCTTTTTTACATTGTGAGATTTTGAAAATTTAAGACATCTCATTTAAAACATTCTAAGGGAACTTCCCTTATAGTCCAGTGGTGAAGACCATGGCAGGAGGTGAGAGTTCGATGCCTGGTGGAGGAATTAAGATCCCACGTGCTCTGGGCATGACAAAAGAATGTTTTTTAATTAAAAAAATTAAAAAATAAAGCACAATAAGAACTGTAAATTAAAATGAATGATACCTTTTCACACAGAATATAGCAACTTACAATATATTTGTAAATATGCTACATTTATAACACTCTATTTTAAACACTGACTGTTACAATCAAACAAGGAATCTCAAAAGTATTATAAGTATCATAAAAATAGTATTACTAGATCTTCATAATACGACAGTAGGATAAATGTTAAAAATCACAAGAAAGGAGAAAGGAATTAAGACTGCCAGTGAGTGTATGTGGTTTCATGAAGGGCAAAAGTACGCTACAAACATGACATTTGTCTCTAAAAAATGTTAAGTGCACACATAGATAAAACAAACAGAAGAAAATTTAAACAAACGTTGGTTCTAGAGGGCTAAGCGGTGGATATACTGATCATTATTCTTTCAACTCTTCTGAATTTTGAAAATTGCTGCAGTTAAAAGTTGGAAAAAGAAAAGGCTTTAAAGATAAGAGTGGACTTCAGTCATATTATGAAGTGACAGAAGCCAAATGAAAGCGATAAGAAATAAAGATGAAAGAGTAAAATTTAGTGTGGAAACATGTCAGAAGCAGGAAGGATGACTTCAAAAGAAGTAATAAATTGGGGGAAATACTAAAATTTGCAATGCATGTGAAAACCAAAGAACACTTACAACGACAAATCCTGAAAAACCATGAGAAATTCATTCAATCAACACATTTATTCAAAGCCCATAATGTCCTGTATTAGACACTGTGAATGCTATAATAAAATAAAACGCATGAATGCTTTGCCTTTTAAAGAATTTATAATCCAGGTGTGGGAGAGAGGGCATTCATTGAAGGAAGTAAAAGAAAAAAGTGACAAAGCTATTTACGTGTTCTGGGGGTAGCTACTGGGAGTTAGTTTTCTAAATCTATGGGATTTAGTTTGCTTTTTTATTAAAATGGCAATCGCTATAAGAGAGCAGTATTTGATTAACTTTAGGGTCATTTTTCATTCTAAACATCTTTATTTCGCATCCCTACATTAATTAAATACATTTCCATCTGGAAATTTGCCTTAGAGATCGCCAACTCCTGAAGAGTCTTAAGGTTACTTTCAACATCCCCACTTTCAGACTGCCCCAAGATGAGTTATTACAAGCATGAAAAGTTGTGACAACATAAGAAAGGTACAGAGTAATCCTAAAGCAAGACACAGACAAAACAAGACTGATTACAACACCACCCTAAGAAATCTTTTATGAAAATATTTTTATAGAGAGTTCTATCATCTCCCTTCTAAATCCTTCTCCTCCCAAACGTACAATTTTATTTCTAGTCCCCATCTGCCCATTCCACTTCTGACACCAACTTTGGTTACAACTGCTGTTGCTAAGTCGGTTCAGTCGTGTCTGACTCTGGGCGACCCTACGGGATTCTCTAGGCAAGAATACTGGAGTGGGCTGCTATTTCCTTCTCCTTGGTCACAACTACACCCTACTTTATGGCTTCAAGGTACATCTTGCTATAGGACCGAATTTCCCATTTCCTTGTTCCTTTGTTTTGATTCTGCTTTTACAATTGCCATCACATGTGTCCCATCTTACACCTACTATTGTTTTTCAAGGTAGAGGGAAAGCTCAGGGAAGAAATTTGACTTTGGGGACTTCCCTGGTGGTCCAGTGGTTAAGAATCTGCCTGCCAACGCAGGGGACACAGGTTCGATCCCTGGTCCGGGAAGATTCCACATGCCATGGAGCAACGAAGCCTGTGTGCCACAACTACTGAGCCCGCTTCGCCCTAGAGCCTGTGCTCTGCAAGAGAAGCCACAGCAATGAGAAGCCCATGCACCACAATTTATACAGAGTAGGTCCTGCTCACCACACTAGAGAAAGCCTGAACGCAGCAATGAAGGCTCAGCAAGGCCAAGAAAAGAAAAAAAAAAGGCACTCTGTACAATGATCAATGCAAGTGACAAGTTACAAAAAGATCTGAGATACCAAGGTATGTGTGCACACCCACTAAGTCATGTCTGACTGTTGTGACCCCCATGGACTATAGCCTGCCAGGCTCCTCTGTCCATGGGATTTCCCAGGCAAGAATACTGGAGTGGGTTGCCATTTCCTTCGCCAGGGGATCTTCCTGACCTAGGGATCGAACTCCTGTCTCTTGCATCTCCTGCATCAGCAGGTGGGTTCTTTACCAGCTGAGCCAGTGGGGAAAGCCAAGGTATAGCCATAGGAAAGGAAAACTATGGAAGCTTCAACTACTTTAATATTGGAGAAGTCCATAGTAGGAAAATGTCTAAAGAAGGAAAACCTTAACTCGGATGTAATTTACAAATCCCAACAGACGTGCTGGAATTCATAAATTCTGAGTTACCTCACCAACAGGGCCCAGAAACTACTCTCCTAGATCCTAAGGTTCTTTCTCCACTCCCCATCAAAAAATAAAATTTCAACTTTAGACTGTATCAAAGGAAGGAGCAGACATATAAAATGTGACTGGTTAAAAACTGATTACGTAGGTAAAGAGCTTTTTGTTGTAAGTGCAGCAACTGTGCAAGTCCAGGATTACAAGCAGCTGGGCATCTGCAGGTGGGGCAGCAGAAGAGGTACCTGCTCAGCCCGCAGACCCAGGAGGATTCCAACGTGAAGAGCCCAGGCTTCGAACTCACACACTCCTGGAGCCGCAGCTTCAATTCGTCCTGACTAGAGGGCACTGCATCCTACCCAGCCTTCAGGGTCCCCATCTAAAAACCACAGGACTGTTCTGAGGATCAACTAAGGTTAATACACACCTGGCACACACAAAGTATACAAACTGCAGTCTCTATCACTGTTATTAGTAAAGGGCACTAAATAAGAATCAAAGGTCAGAGTAAGAAGAACTCTCTTAGAGAAAAATACATTCACCAATTTCTCACAAAGCTTTTCATAGATACTTAGTTAATTTTCATGGCAACAAAGAATGGCCTCACAGAGCACAGACAGGCAGGAGCTACAATTAACTAGAGAACAACACTGACTAAGAGGGCGTGGTGATAGTACACTGCAAGCCAGAGTCAAAGCAGGGGTTTCCGGAACTGGGCTCTGAGGCTGAAAGAGCACAGACCAGTTTCTAGAACTTATGTGTGTCTGCATGTGCAGCACATGGCTGCGGTCTTGTTCAAGAACACACCTCTTGCAGGGCTTCCTTCTATGGAGAGCCAGAGACAGTAGGACCGTATTTTATCTATATCAATCATGCCTGCTTTCCTAATCCTAGCTTTCACATCCACTATAATGAACAACCACAGATTTAAAACAATTTCATGCAAAAAAAAAAAAAAGGAGTTTCCTTCGTGGCTTAGACAGTAAAGAATCTGCCCGCAATGGAGACGCGTGTTTGATCCCTGGGTTGGAAAGATCCCCTGGAGAAGAGAATGGCTACCCACTCCAGTATTCTTGCCTGGAGGATTCCATGGACAAAATGGCCTGGCAGGCTACGCTCAATAGGGTCGCAAAGAGTTGGACTCGACTGAAGTGACTGAACATGCACACACACGTGTAAATATTTTTTCTTTAAATATTTCAAAATCTCCAAACTGTCTCTATGGTCAAGTTAAAACACGTAAATGAATGTTCATTCTTGTATCTGTTCAGAACATTTAGAACTGTTTTCTTAAATTTGACTAATTCTACAATAAAATGCAACTGCTCCCAAAATAACAGACACAGAATTTATTAAAAGCTTCTAAAAATAACTACCAAGAAAGGATATTTAAAAGTGAGATTCTGATTTTTTTTTAATTAAAAAAGTTGTTAAACTAATTCAAATTTTTTTTCTTAACCACTAGGGGGTACATTTGGTCATTTCCCCTTACTAGACAGGAAAGAAAATGTTAATCTTTCATCTAAGAACATCACAAGCCATTAAATAATTGCTTGAAAGTTAAAAGCAGCAAGGGTGAACTGCTCACTAATCTTCAGCTATTAGTCATTAGAATGCCACTCAGTACACTTAAGTGAAGTCGCTCAGTCGTGTCCAACTCTTTGCGACCCCATGGACTGTAGCCTACCAGGTTCCTCTGTCCATGGGATTTTCCAGGCAATAGTACTGGAGTGGATTGCCATTTCCTTGTCCAGGGGATCTTCCCAACCTAGGGATTGAACCCGGGTCTCCCGAATTGTAGACAAACACTTTACCATCTGAGCCACTAGGGAAGTCTTAAAACTCAGTCTAAAGCTAACTGCACATTTTACCCTGTGAAGATCTATTCACTCTTGACCAGGGCTTATTCTGCTTATTGTTGTCAACACATTATCCCCTGAGTTTAAGAAAGTAAAATGCTAGAGGAAAGGAATCAGATCAGATCAGATCAGTCGCTCAGTCGCGTCCAACTCTTTGCAACCCCATGAATCGCAGCACGCCAGGCCTCCCTGTGCATCACCAACACCCGGAGTTCACTCAGACTCACATCCATAGAGTCAGTGATGCCATCCAGCCATCTCATCCTCTGTCGTCCCCTTCTCCTCCTGCCCCCAATCCCTCCCAGCATTAGAGTCTTTTCCAATGAGTCAACTCTTCGTATGAGGTGGCCAAACTACTGGAGTTTCAGCTTTAGCATCCTTCCTTCCAAAGAAATCCCAGGGCTGATCTCCTTCAGAATGGACTGGTTGGATCTCCTTGCAGTCCAAGGGACTCTCAAGAGTCTTCTCCAACACCACAGTTCAAAAGCATCAATTCTTCGGCGCTCAGCCTTCTTCACAGTCCAACTCTCACATCCATACATGACCACAGGAAAAACCATAGCCTTGACTAGATGAACCTTTACACCATGCTTTAATTCTTTAATACTGTGGCTTCAAAAACTAACAAAATAAGAGAAAAAAATTAAAAGAAAAACCTCAATAGCAGCAAAAGTAATGCAGCACTAAAAAACTGTTTTGGGTACCATGACAAAGCTATTAAATTTATAAATAAAAACTATAAAATACTGAGGAGACGGAGGGAGTCATTTAGCTCGTGACAGTCTTCCCAGGTGGTGCTGGTGGTAAACTACCCGCCTACCAATGCAGGAGACAGAGACGCAGGTCTGAATCCTGGGTCAGGAAGATCCCCTGGAGGAGGGCGTGGCAACTGCTGCAGTATGACTGCCCGTGAGAATCCCAAGGACAGAGCCCATGGGGTCAGAGTAGGACACAGCTGAAGCAACTTAGCATACATACAGGCACTGTAAATCAAATCTTTCTTGGAAAAAACCTGGTGATATTAAATAGGGCTATAAAATTGTTTCTTGCCTTTGAACAAGTAATTTGTGAATATGCAAGTAATTCCTGCTAAATACATCCTAGCAATGTTACTTATAGTAGAGAAAAATCGGGACCAATCTAAATGCCCTGTAAGCAAGAAATAAACCATAGTATACTAACACAATGAAATACTATATATTCAATAAAAACCTCATGAAAACGTGCACTACGTTGATGCTCAAATGTATATGTAATGATACCAAGCTTAAAAAAAAATCATACACACACACAAAAAGCCACAGAACACAGTCACACTATTTATAAAGGTAAATGAAGATCATAAATCAGAAGCTAGAAAAATATGAATAGGATTTGATGTTCACTAGATTCCTGATTCTATGATAGTAAATTGAACATAAAATAATTCTGAGAGGAGAAAATAACTGAATCCTCAGGGTTCTTTTGACTGTCTCTCAGTATACATAGTGAGCCAGATACAGGACATGGACTTCACAGGATATGTAAAGACTATAGCCCATAAATTACTGTTACCCTGAAGATAAACTTGATTCATCTCTATAGCTATGAATATTGCATAATACTGCAACAATGATAAGTACTGTACTTTCTCTCTAGTGAAGGCAAAATATCCTTCAAGGGGAATATATAATAAGCAGTGTGTATTGGCTCAGCCAGTAAAGAATCTGTCTGTAATGCAGGAGACCCAGATTCAATCCCTGGGTCAGTAAGATCCCCTGGAGAAGAAAATGGCAATCCATTCCAGGATTCTTGCCTGGGAAATCCCATGGGCAGAGAGTTGGGACACAACTTAGGTGGGACTAAACCACCACCACCATATAACAAGCATATATGATAATCTCTATTTTACAGATGGAAAAAAAACTGATGGAAATGGTTATCAATGACCTGCCCAGTTCATCCAACTCCTGATTTCCTAACATAAAATCACTGCAGATGGTGATTGCAGCCATCAAATTAAAAGATGCTTACTCCTTGGAAGCAAAGTTATGACCAACCTAGATAGCATATTCAAAAGCAGAGACATTACTTTGTCAACAAAGGTCCATCTAGTCAAGGCTATGGTTTTTCCAGTAGTCGTGTATGGATGTGAGAGTTGGACTATAAAGAAAGCTGAGCGCTGAAGAATTGATGCTTTTGAGCTGTGGTGTTGGAGAATACTCTTGAGAGTCCCTTGGACTGCAAGGAGATCCAACCAGTCCATCCTAAAGGAGATCAGTCCTGGGTGTTCATTGGTAGGACTGATTTTGAAGCTGAAACTCCAATACTTTGGCCACCTGATGTGAAAAGCTGACTCATTTGAAAAGACCCTGATGCTGGGAAAGATTGAGGGCAAGAGGAGAAGGGGACGACAGAGGATGAGGTGGTTGGATGGCATCACCGACTCAGTGGACATGGGTTTGGGTGAACTCCGGGAGTTGGTGACGGACAGAGAGGCCTGGCATGCTGCAGTTCATGGGGTTGCAAAGAGTCAGACACAACTGAGCGACTGAACTGAAAAGCATCTTCTGGAAATAATCATTTATAATAATTATTATAATATTTATCATTTTAATAGATTTCAATATATTTATAATTATTCCCACGTCACAATTCCAGTTCCAATTTTAAAAATGTTTTTCTAACAGTGTACAGAAGACTGTCTTCCTTAACAAACGTGGAATGATGAGAAAAAATTATTAATTCCCTGATTGATGTAATGAAAGTTTAGACTGTTTATTGTTTTTCTCCTTTGAGAGGCAAAGAGAAGAAATGTTAAAGTATACTTTAAATTCCCTAAACCAATTAGTCAAATTCTAGGGGAAAAGTGTTAAAAGTACATCTTTGTACTGGTCTGATATTTGCTACCACTGACCAAGATGTGAATGCAGCTGGCCACACAGAAGAAATCCAAACATCTCAGAAATCAAACATGATCTGTCTTGCCTGTTTTATTCCTACATCTGTGAGAATGAAAAGGCCAAAAGGACTCCCTGAAATTAATCAAGAGTTTACTATTTTAAAAGTTTTAAAAGTAGCTACCTAAAAGGACCTGTCGAGGAAACAAAATTACCTAACTGAGGAAACAAAATTACCTAACCATTACCTAACTGGAAGAACACCTGTAAATTTCACTCATACTCATGTTTGAAGTCCATCTCAAATGTCACTTCCTCTCTGCAGCTTTCCCTGAAGACTCCAATCCACAGATGTTTCCTCATTGTGTTTCAGAGCACTTTGGACATACATCTTTTATAACATCACATTCTGATAATCTGTCATAAGCTTATGACCTTTGAGTTTCCTAGGAGACAGGAATATTTCTGTCTCTATAGGCACTAGTTATACAATACACAATTGCTGTTAAGTTTAAAGACCAAACACTAAGTTTTAAAGGCTGGTTACTACAATATTTACTGGAAAAACCAGTGTGCTTGTGGGACAAGCTCTCTCTTCCATTTGGAAGCACTGTTTGTTTGGGTTTTTTTCAGCCAGAACTCTAAGAGTGAAAGCGCCTTGCACTGCAAGGTACCGGAGTTACAGTACTGAAGCGCCGTTAACCTGCGTGGAATTTAAAGATCTTCAAATATTTTCAAGGATCCAATTTTTTAAACAGAAACTGTAAAATGCCATGAAAAATTTAACAGCTTCTTTAGTGCCCTAAAATAAGCTCAAAATTCACAACTATAGTAAAGCTAGTAGTAATAAAATTAACACCAGCTTAAAAAATTCAAACTTAGTAAATAAACCTATTTATAGATTGTAAACGTCTGCTGAAGGACTATTTGAATTGTTAAAATTATTAACGGTTTCAAAGACTTTTCTCGCGCCCCAAAGGGTAAGTTTTAGCCATCTAAAATAATTGCATAGGTATACTGTCCTGCCCTATGCCGAATAACCCCGAAACAGGTTACTTATGTCTCTTTTACAAAGTAGTTAAACTGAAAGCCTTGGGTTTAAGGTCGTTAAGAGATTACAAAGTTTTCAAGGTCTGCCCTAGGAAGAAGAAAACGTCGCCTTCTCCTGTCGCCTGCTTCTTTAAAGTGTTCAAAATCGTCTTAAAGAAACTGAACAGGGGGATCTTATATATATATATATTTGCATACTAAAAACTTTTTTTTTTTAACACACTTAAAAGGTTAAGACATGAACGGTCTCAGCCATCACAACAACTCTTTATTAAACGCAATTCACACGGTTCTGGGTGTAAAAACTCCACAAATAAGGAAGCGACTCCTAATCTTGAGGTTAAAAATACACCCCCCCCAACCCCAAGTCCTAGAAAGCACAAGACCTCATAACCGACCAGGATTCCAGAAAAGTAGAAAATTTAGGAAGCCAGGAGATCAAAGAGTTCCTGCAAGACCTGGCGAGGGCCCCTTCCTTGGCGCAAACACACCCTCTTATCCGTGGAGCGCTCACCAACCCGCACACAGCTCACTGTCCCCGGTTCACTCACTCACACACACATACACACACACACACACACACACACCTGCTCGCTCGACCTGGCCCCGCCAGACCTGAGGCGCGCCGAGGCCCACCAAGTCCTCCACAACCTACCCCCGCCGCTCACCGAGGCCGTTTCGGAGCCGCCACCGACCCACGGCCCCGCACTTCTGAGGGGCGACACCGACCGCAACCCCCGCCCCACAGCGGCTACGCCCCCTTCCCCTCGGACCCCGGCTCCCCCCAGGGCAGGGTGAGGGGGGTGTTGTCCGCCGGGCCGCGCCCACCTTGCACTCGTCGGTCTTCTTCTCTTCCTCGCAGAAGTTGACGGGCGCCAGGCCGGGCAGGTAGAAAGCGGCGCCCCGACGCGGGCCCGGGGCCGCCCCCAGCAGTAGCAGCGACAGCAGCAACCACCACCGAGGGGGACACGGCGCCGGTAGCCTCGCGCTCATGACGGCTGTCTCGGGGAAAAGGCGGCCGAGCCGCGGGGCGGAAAAGAGGGAAGGAGGGACGGGGGCGAGGCTCGGAGACGACGAGCAGGCCGCCCAAGCTGAAGGAGGCCGTCCCCGCGACGGAGAGTTCCGGTGGCTCTAGGAGACGGCGCGGGTTCCGCAACAGAACCGACCCGGACCTCTACGGCGCATGCGCGAGGCCGCCCGCACATGCTCCGTGCGAGCGGCCGCGAGCGCTCCGGGGAGTTTCTGGGAGGGAGCGGCGAGGAAATCCACTTTCCGTGTTTTCGGCGGGCCAGCTAGGGCTGTTGCTACGAGAGAGGTTCCAGCGCCCGCATTCCGATTCCAAATTCCGATCTGGAGCCCCCTTGGGGCGTCGGGGAGCGTGTCTCTCTTGCCCAGCGCCCCAGGCTTGCTGCCATGCCTCATTTTCCCAGTTTTCCTCGCCTCAGTGCTTGAGGCACACCAACCCCCATTACGGACTTGTAATATTACACAAAGTACTTGCTGATGAAGGATGAGTTGGCGGAGGGAAGAAGTTTGGGAGACGGTTAGGTGCAGGATCGGAGAAGGCAATGGCACCCCACTCCAGCACTCTTGCCTGGAAAATCCCATGGACGGAGGAGCCTGGTGGGCCGCAGTCCATGGGGTCGCTAAGAGTCGGACAAGACTCAGCGACTTCACTTTCACTTTTCACTTTCATGCATTGGAGAAGGAAATGGCAACCCACTGCAGTGTTCTTGCCTGGAGAATCCCAGGGACGGGGGAGCCTGGTGGGCTGCCGTCTATGGGGTCGCACAGTCGGACACGACTGAAGCGACTTAGCAGTAGCAGTAGGTACAGGATAAGGAAAAAAAGAGGGGAGAAACCAGCTGCCCATCTTCAAATAGCTACTCAGAGGTGTTTGCAGGGTCCGGTTCCCAGCACTGGATGCAGTGGCTCCTTGCGTGGGACAGTTTGTTTTTTGCATAGTGTTTGCATAGACTAAATAAGACTCCCCTTAAGGGTGAGTGGAAATGAGGTGGGGAGGAAAATGGACTAGGCAAGTAGGGGAAGATAAGGTTGACATTTCTTTACAAAGGAAGACATGGGCATACTCTAGAGCCCAGTGAGAAATGTAGTTCATGCAAAATAGAAATCTGGTATGATCATACTTGAGCAAATTTCTGTCACTTTTCCTACTGAAGCGATGCGCTGCCTGTGCTAGTGTGTGCACAACGTACTTGTGTGTGTTTGTGTGGTACACTGTTCCAGGAGAAACTTGCTTTTGGTGACAAAAGAAAACACACAACATGGAAGTTTTAAGTTTTATTCAGGGAACTTACTAAGGAACATAGCATAGAAAACCCCCTCTCAGATAGCTCTGAAGAACCGGTCTCAAGAGGTAAGGGAGGAGACAGGATGTATATGAGTTTTTTGGCTGGAACAAAATAGCTAGGCCAATATCCAAAGGTTACTGCTAATCACAAAGAATAGACATCTCAAGTTAAAGATTTTAGTGTTTTTGTACATATGAGCAGATGCAAGCATCTGAGTTCAGTGAAATTATTCCTTAGATACGCATCTTAACTATCCAGGGCCAGGCTCCGAAGCACAGAATATTGATTTTTCTCCATCCTGAGTTCCCCTCAGGGTGCACTGTTGTTGGTTGACTGCAGTAGCAAATGGCTTGATCCTTGCAGACTGGAAGTATGGGCCACAGTTTTTGTTCACGAAGTCCATTCCTCTGATGTTTAACTTTCGATCAAATCTGCAGAAGAAGCCATCTATTTAGACCACATAGCAAGGAATTATAACCCAGATGTACCCCCAGCTCAGAATTCAAGAATGGGCAAGTTTGCTAAGAGGGATAATTCAGAAAAGTGTGGAGCCCCGTGCAACCCTATCTAAATTCTTGTGAGTATCTGCACGTTCCCCGCCCCCCCGCCCCGGAAATTTTATAACATTTATTAAATTTTCAAAGGAATCTATGACCAAGCAAAAGGCTAAGAACTACTGATTTATATTCTGTGGGGATAACCAGAATAATGAAGAATTCTTTCTTGCAGAGGTGCACACTAAGAACTGCAGCTTTGGGACACTACTATCCATTCACGTACGCACCTTGAGCAAATTAATTTATCAAGTTCCAGGTAACAGGGAGAATTGGGAAGTAGAGAAAAGGTTGTCCATCTTCTTTAGATGATTGAGAAGATTAAGGGAGAATGGGAGAGAGGGCGGGAATATACGTTAAGCGCAGGGCAGAGGAAAGAGAAAAGGGAGCCATTTTTATAACCAAAGCTGGGGTTCGGGGAGGAGGTGAGTAGGAGGCTGAGGGGGTCTGAGCGGTGGGATCCTGTCTAGGTCGCTTCTCCCTGGAGCAAATCAGTTAACATATTTGTTGAACTTATTTGGGCTGGTGAAAACACTTCCATACTTGAAGTCATAGAGATTTCCAATATAATAAGAGGAAGCAAATGTTCTCTACATTTAGAAAGGGGCAGAAAAATGAAAATTTCTTGTCTACTATCTTCTGTTTATGCGGTGCCACTAAATACTTGATCTTCACTATCTCACTGGCCCTATCCCAACCTTTTCCTCCTGTTTTGCATATCACCTGCTTCTCAAGCCCCAAACCTAGAAGATAACCTAAATTTCTTCTTTGGGAAGAAGATTTGGGAGAATGGCATTGAAACATGTAAAATATCATGTAAGAAACGAGTTGCCAGTCCAGGTTCGATGCATGATACTGGATGCTTGGGGCTAGTGCACTGGGACGACCCAGAGGGATGGTATGGGGAGGGAGGAGGGAGGAGGGTTCAGGATGGGGAACACATGTATACCTGTGGCAGATTCATTTTGATATTTGGCAAAACTAATACAATTATGTAAAGTTTAAAAATAAAATAAAATGTAAAAAAAATAAAATAAAATGGTGTGAAAAAAAAATCAAAAAAGAAATCAAAATTTGCATAGAAACTAATGAAAATGAAAACACAACAACTCAAAACCTGTGGGACACTTTAAAAGCAGTCCTAAGGGGAAAGTTCATAGCAATACAGGCATACCTCAAGAAACAAGAAAAAAGTCAAATAACCTAACCCTACACCTAAAGCAACTAGAAAAGGAAGAAATGAAGAACCCCAGGGTTAGTAGAAGGAAAGAAATCTTAAAAATTAGGGCAGAAATAAATGCAAAAGAAACAAAAGCCCATAGCAAAAATCAACAAAGCCAAAAGCTGGTTCTTTGAAAGGATAAATAAAATTGACAAACCATTAGCCAGACTCATCAAGAAACAAAGGGAGAAAAATCAAATCAATAAAATTAGAAATGAAAATGGAGAGATCACAACAGACAACACAGAAATACAATGGATCATAAGAGACTACTATCAACAATTATATGCCAATAAAATGGACAACGTGGAAGAAATGGACAAATTCTTAGAAAAGTACAACTTTCCAAAACTGGATCAGGAAGAAATAGAAAATCTTAACAGACCCATCACAAGCACGGAAATTGAAACTGTAATCAAAAATCTTCCAGCAAACAAAAGCCCAGGTCCAGACGGCTTCACAGCTGAATTCTACCAAAAATTTAGAGAAGAGCTAACACCTATCCTGCTCAAACTCTTCCAGAAAATTGCAGAGGAAGGTAAACTTCCAAACTCATTCTATGAGGCCACCATCACCCTAATACCAAAACCTGACAAAGATTCCACAAAAAAAGAAAACTACAGGCCAGTATCACTGATGAACATAGATGCAAAAATCCTTAACAAAATTCTAGCAATCAGAATCCAACAACACATTAAAAAGATCACACACCATGACAAAAATAAATAAATAAATAAATATAGTTCACTGGGCCGCTGAAGTACACTAAATCCTTTCAATACTTTCCAAATCCACAGCTACACTCTAGTCCGAGCCAAAATCTGTTCTCTCGGACTAGTACTTCCTGCAATAGCCTCTCAGCGTCCACTCTTGACAATAGCAAGCTCATAAAATCTTTAAATCACTCGATTCCACTCTTCTGCCTAACCTTGACACTCCAAAACACTTATTGCTACCTGGCATTAACGTGGTTATTTGTGGACTGCCTCACCCCCGCCTCTACAGTACCATCTAGAACACGAAGGAGGAGCTAGTAACGGGAGAACACTACTGGAATTGGTACTGGAATTGGCCAGACCACATCAATTCTAGATCTGAATTGACAGTCACAGACTTTCAACCACCTGATGCGATCAGCCAACTCATTGGAAAAGACCCTGCTGCTGGGAGAGATTGAAGGCAGGAGAAGGGGACGACAGAGGATGAGATGGTTGGATGGCCTCACCGATTCAATGGACATGAGTTTGAGCAAGCTCGGGGAGATGGTGAAGGACAGGGAAAACTGGCGTGCTGCAGGCAATGGGATAGCAAAAAGTCGGACACGACTTGAACGACTGAAAAACAACAGACTTTCAGCGCTGACTTAAACCTGACGTTTTCCACACGCGTTTATCCTCCATTCACAGAGGAAAGAAAGGGGACGGGCTGCCAGCTCGCCGTCAAATGGCTACTGGAGACCCAGCCCGCAGAAGTGTCTAAGGCGTGTCTTCTCGCTTCCCTACACACATCACCACCTCTATCCGCCGAGCTCAGCATTAGCAAAAACCCGGAAAAGGGAAGCCTGTATCTATAACAATGGTCTCCGGTCTCCAGACGCAATCTGGCCCGCCCACTGCGCGGATTGCGCGTGCGCACGCCCAGCAGCCAGCCACACCTCGCCAACTCCTACCCCGGCGACCTCGTTCCCGCTTCCGCCTTCACAGTTCAGACACGTCACCCCGCGAGGCCTGGCCTGGTGGGCGCGGCCTGGCCTGGTGGGCGCGGCCGGGGCGTTGCTCAGCCGAGGGGCGGGGCTTAGCCGCGGGGTGGCGCTCACTCCTCACTTCCGCATCCGGTCTGGGCGGGCTTCTCTCGTTTACCTAGCGCAGGTGCGCCTGCCAGGTGCCTTGGGACTGGAGTGGGGAAATCGCCCCGTTCGTCATCCAGGCCGCAAAGTGGAGTCCCTTCCTTGTAGGCGCTTGCTCTCTGGCCGCTGCCACGCAGAAAGGCTGAGTGGGGAATTCTTGATCAGAAATTCTTGAGAAGAAATGAAGTTTTCCTTCCATCCTTCCCTGGACTGTGACTCTCCCCTTCCTCCCGAGACAACTAATATTTCTGATTCGGCTCTAACACTTAGGATTTTTCTCCTTTACTCTGCTACAGGTAGCTTTTGCCAACTCCGATGCAAGGCTGTTTGACAGCCTGGAGTTTGGTTCTTTCACTCTTTTTTTTGCCGAAGTTATTTGGACAGTATGTTTTTCGGTAATTCCCAGGGCTTCTATGTCTACTCGCAAATGAAATACAGGATCTTAGTTAAATTTTAGTTTCAGATGAACCATGAGTAATTTTTAAGTCTGTGTACATCCCAAATATTCTGTGGGACTTGTGTATGTTTTACCTGGCAGCCTTACCTACGTGTCACGTTGCAGGAGAGGCAGTTGTGCCCTGCTCGTTGTGTGCCTGTAGAAATTTTTTATAAGATAAAAATCTCCTCATTGCCATTCCGTTTCTGATATAAAATTGTGGTAGGGACAAAAAGTCACCCATTGTCCTCTTCCCTCCCAGTCTGAACACTGCAACTTGGAAATAAAATGGACCTGGAGGCTGTAAACACAACTCATGGTAGTTCAGAGCCAAGATATCTGAAGTTTTAAGATGAAAAGTGGTTCCCAGGACAACATAACTTGATCTGTACGCTGAAAGTAGGCATTGTACCAGAAGAAGGATTATTTAGCCAGCAGAACGTGGAAGAATGAAAGCCACAGAGGCAAACCCTAAAGTATAAAGACTCCACATCTGAAGTGGTTGTATGTCTGTGATGTAAATGGAGGTATTCTAATCACATATAGCCAGTTCGACTTGCTCTGAATTTACATCCTAACCAAATTTCTGCTTACAACGTAGCTTGTCATGTAGTTTGCTTACAGAGAGAGAATGTTTGCTGGATTCAGGTAGCTGGTCTTCTCTGGAATTACTGTTGTTAACTTTACTGAAGCATAATTTTTACATGCAATTCACTCACTTTAAGTATACAAATTAATGAGTTTTAGCAAATTTATCGGCCATCATCACCCTAATATAGGTTTAGAACATCATCCCAAACAAGACCTTTAACATTTAATCCCTCTTTCCACATACAGCTTCAGGGACCACTAATCTACTTTTAGTCTATAATTGTGCCTTTTCTGACTCCTCTGGTTCTTTTTTTAAATTATTAATTAATCATTTCATTTAGCCATCAGTTTCAGTGTCTGTGGCTAATGTAATTTCACCCTAGAGATAAGTCTGTTTTTAGTGTCCTGACAAGTAAATAGTCTCAGGCTGTTGGATTATTCCACTTGGGGAATCCAGTGTCAATGCCCTCCAACCAAAGACCACCAGGAGGAACACACCAGGGCTTATGTCTGTCACTATTGAGTTTTAGTTCACTTCAGTCGCTCAGTCGTGTCAGACTCTTCGCGACCCCATGCATCACAGCACGCCAGGCCTCCCTGTCCATCACCAACTCCTGGAGTTCACCCAAACCCACGTCCATCGAGTTGGTGATGCCATCCAGCTATCTCATCCTCTGTCGTCCCCTTCTCCTCCTGCCTCCAATCCCTCCCAGCATCAGAGTCTTTTCCAATGAGTTACTGCTTGATAAAACGAAGGATATACAACATGGGGTTTCTCAGTAAGAGGGTGTTAGAAAGGGACTAATTTTAGGATTCGGGGCTTGTGCTGGGTGGTTTGGGGGAGTGTTTAAAGAAGTGGAGCTTTGCTCTGGATTGGAAGCTGCCAGGAAGCAGGAGAGATTCTTAAGACTGATTATCTTAAGTCTTATCTAGAAGGAGGGCAGACTAGACTGAGGCTAAAGCTATATAGTTGGTAAAGAAACAGCAAGCACTATTCTCAGCCTGAGCGGGGGGATGTCTGGTCCTTTTGTGGTTAATGTTCAGAGTTTTATTGTTGTTTAAACATAATTACAACAGGCCCCTGATCATGATCATGGTCAGAGTGGCCTAGCTGAGGTCCATGTTCTCTGAAATCATTTATACTCAACAGAGCCTAGCTGTGATTACCAGCCCAAACTGTCAGGGGCTGTTTTTCACTTTTTCACCAAGATAATGCCATCTTGTCTGGATAAACTACTGCTCATTCACTCCTTTGTGTCACTAAATATATTTGCCTTTTTCATGAAACTTCTGCAAAAAAAATTGGGGTCACTCGGGTATACTTGAACCCTCAAATTCAGATTGTGGTAATTTTTATGGATTTTTAAATAGTTCACCTTCGTCGTGTAAGTGAGGTAGTGAACAATGTTAGTATTCTATTTGTTTGTTTTATTTCATGACCCTATATCTTTTATTTATTTATTTGGTTTTGCCAAGTCTTAGTTGCAGCATGTGGGATCTTGTTCCCTAACCAGGGATTGAACCCAAGCCCCCTGCAGTGGGAGAGCAGAGCCTTAGCCACCAGACCACCAGGGAAGTCCCATCTGGACTTTTAAATGCAGTTTAGCAATATTTGCTGTGCATATAACCAACAGAATGTTCATATCCAGGATACAAGGACTTTTATTAACTGTTACAAAAGATAACTAAGTAGAAAAAGGGGCAAGAGATAGAACAGACACACCAGAAGAGTAGCCAATGGTTAACAAAAATGAAAGGATGTTTAACTTCATTCATCATGAGGAAATTGCATATTAAAACCTCAATGAGACACAGATACATAAACAGCAGAAGAGCTTAAATTTAAAAACCGACGATACCAAGTATTGACAGGGCCGCGGAACAACTGAGAGGCCCATCCATTGACAGTGGGTATGTAAACTGGTGGAAAATTATTTTGCACACATATTTTTATAACCCAGAAATTTCACTCCTAGATCTAAATGCCTATTTACATTCACCAAAAGATATGTTCACCAAGATAGAATTCTACTGTCCAGCTACAGCAGAATAGAATAACACCTTGTAGTATATCGTTCTACTATACAGCAACGAAGACAAATCACTGTCAAAGACAACAATGTGTATTCATCCCACAAACATACTAAGTGAAAGAAACACAGTGAAAACACTTGTATGATTCCATTTATCTAAAGTTCAAAAACAGACAAAACTAATCTATGATGTTCGAAATCAGGATAGTGAGTACCTTTCAGATCAGATCAGATCAGATCAGTCACTCAGTCATGTCTGACTCTTTGAGACCCCATGAATTGCAGCACGCCAGGCCTCCCTGTCCATCACAAACTCCCGGAGTTCACTCAGACTCACGTCCATCAAGTCAGTGATGCCATCCAGCCATCTCATCCTCTGTCGTCCCCTTCTCCTCTGGTCCCCAATCCCTCCCAGCATCAGAGTCTTCCAATGAGTCAACTCTTCGCATGAGGTGGCCAAAGTACTGGAGTTTCAGCTTTAGCATCATGCCTTCCAAAGAAATCCCAGGGCTGATCTCCTTCAGAATGGACTGGTTGGATCTCCTTGCAGTCCAAGGGACTCTCAAGGGTTTTCTCCAACACCACAGTTCAAAGGCATCCATTCTTCGGCCATCAGCCTTCTTCACAGTCCAACTCTCACATCCATACATGACCACAGGAAAAACCATAGCCTTGACTAGACGGACCTTTGTTGGCAAAATAATGTCTCTGCTTTTGAATATACTATCTAGGTTGGTCATAACTTTCCTTCCAAGGAGTAAGCGTCTTTTAATTTCATGGCTGCAGTCACCATCTGCAGTGATTTTGGAGCCCAGAAAAATAAAGTCTGACACTGTTTCCACTGTTTCCCCATCTATCTGCCATGAAGTGATGGTACAGGAAGCCATGATATTCATTTTCTGAATGTTGAGCTTTAAGCCAACTTTTTCACTCTCCACTTTCACTTTCATCAAGAGGCTTTTTAGTTCCTCTTCACTTTCTGCCATAAGGGTGGTGTCATCTGCATATCTGAGGTTATTGATATTTCTCCCGGCAATCTTGATTCCAGCTTGTGTTTCTTCCAGTCCAGCGTTTCTCACGATGTACTCTGCATAGAAGTTAAATAAACAGGGTGACAATATATAGCCTTGACGAGCTCCTTTTCCTATTTGGAACCAGTCTGTTGTTCCATGTCCAGTTCTAACTGTTGCTTCCTGACCTGCGTACAAATTTCTCAAGAGGCAAGTCAGGTGGTCTGGTATTCCCATCTCTTTCAGAATTTTCCACAGTTTATTGTGATCCACACAGTCAAAGGCTTTGGCATAGTCAATAAAACAGAAATAGATGTTTTTCTGGAACTCTCTTGCTTTTTCCATGATCCAGCGGATGTTGGCAATTTGGTCTCTGGTTCCTCTGCCTTTTCTAAAACCAGCTTGAACATCAGGAAGTTCACAGTTCACATAGTGCTGAAGCCTGGCTTGGAGAATTTTGAGCATTACTTTACTAGCGTGTGAGATGAGTGCAATTGTGCGGTAGTTTGAGCATTCTTTGGCATTGCCTTTCTTTGGGATTGGAATGAAAACTGACCTTTTCCAGTCCTGTGGCCACTGCTGAGTTTTCCAAATGTGCTGGCATATTGAGTGCAGCACTTTCACAGCATCATCTTTCAGGATTTGAAATCGCTCAACTGGAATTCTATTACCTCCACTAGCTTTATTCGTAGTGATGCTTTCTAAGGCCCACTTGACTTCACATTCCAGGATGTCTGGCTCTAGGTCAGTGATCACACCATCGTGATTATCTTGGTCGTGAAGATCTTTTTTGTACAGTTCTTCTGTGTATTCTTGCCATCTCTTCTTAATATATTCTGCCTCTGTTAGGTCCATACCATTTCTGTCCTTTATGGGACACATCTTTGCATGAAATGTTCCTTTGGTATCTCTGATTTTCTTGAAGAGATCTCTAGTCTTTCCCATTCTGTTGTTTTCCTCTATTTCTTTGCACTGATCGCTGAAGAAGGCTTTCTTATCTCTTCTTGCTAGTCTTTGGAACTCTGCATTCAGATGCTTATATCTTTCCTTTTCTCCTTTGCTTTTCGCTTCTCTTCTTTTCACAGCTATTTGTAAGGCCTCCCCAGACAGCCATTTTGCTTTTTTGCATTTCTTTTCCATGGGGATGGTCTTGATCCCTGTCTCCTGTACAATGTCACAAACTTCATTCCATAGCTCATCAGGCACTCTATCTATCAGATCTAGGCCCTTAAATCTATTTCTCACTTCCACTGTATAATCATAAGGGATTTGATTTAGGTCATACCTGAATGGTCTAGTGGTTTTCCCTACTTTCTTCAATTTCAGTCTGAATTTGGCAATAAGGAGTTCATGATCTGAGCCACAGTCCGCTCCTGGTCTTGTTTTTGCTGACTGTATAGAGCTTCTCCATCTTTGGCTGCAAAGAATATAATCAATCTGATTTTGGTGTTGACCATCTGGTGATATCCATGTGTAGAGTCTTCTCTTGTGTTGTTGGAAGCGGGTGTTTGCTATGACCAGTGTGTTCTCTTGGCAAAATTCTATTAGCCTTTGCCCTGCTTCATTCCGTATTCCAAGGCCAAATTTGCCTGTTACTCCAGGTGTTTCTTGACTTCCTACTTTTGCTTTCCAGTCCTCTATAATGAAAAGGACATCTTTTTTGGGTGTTAGTTCTAAAAGGTCTTGTAGGTCTTCATAGAACCGTTCAACTTCAGCTTTTTCAGCGTTACTGGTTGGGGCATAGACTTGGATTACTGTGATATTGAATGGTTTGCCTTGGAAACGAACAAAGACCATTCTGTCGTTTTGAGATTGCATCCAAGTACTGCATTTTGGACTCTTTTGTTGACCATGATGGCTACTCCATTTCTTCTGAGGGATTCCTGCCCGCAGTAGTAGATATAATGGTCATCTGAGTTAAATTCACCCATTCCAGTCCATTTCAGTTCACTGATTCCTAGAATGTTGACATTCACTCTTGCCATCTCTTGTTTGACCACTTCCAATTTGCCTTGATTCATGGACCTACGCAATATTGCTCTTTATAGCATCGGACCTTGCTTCTATCACCAGTCACATCCACAGCTGGGTATTCTTTTTGCTTTGGCTCCATCCCTTCTTTCTTTCTGGAGTTATTTCTCCACTGATCTCCAGTAGCATATTGGGCACCTACTGACCCAGGGAGTTTCTCTTTCAGTATCCTATCATTTTGCCTTTTCATACTGTTCTTGGGGTTCTCAAGGCAAGAATACTGAAGTGGTTTGCCATTCCCTTCTCCAGTGGACCACATTCTGTCAGATCTCTCCACCATCACCCGCCCATCTTGGGTTGCCCCACAGGCATGGCTTCGTTTCATTGAGTTAGACAAGGCTGTGATCCTAGGAAGAAACACAAGCTGGAATCAAGATTGCTGGGAGAAATATCAATAACCTCAGATATGCAGATGACACCACCCTTATGGCAGAAAGTGAAGAGGAACTAAAAAGCCTCTTGATGAAAGTGAAAGTGGAGAGTGAAAAAGTTGGCTTAAAGCTCGACATTTAGAAAACGAAGATCATGGCATCCGGTCCCATCACTTCATGGCAGATAGATGGGGAAACAGTGGAAACAGTGTCAGACTTTATTTTTTTGGGCTCCAAAATCACTGCAGATGGTGACTGCAGCCATGAAATTAAAAGACGCTTACTCCTTGGAAGGAAGGTTATGACCAACCTAGATAGCATATTCAAAAGCAGAGACATTACTTTGCCAACAAAGGTTCGTCTAGTCAAGGCTATGGTTTTTCCTGTGGTCATGTATGGATGTGAGAGTTGGACTGTGAAGAAGGCTGATGGCCGAAGAATGGATGCCTTTGAACTGTGGTGTTGGAGAAAACTCTTGAGAGTCCCTTGGACTGCAAGGAGATCCAACCAGTCCATTCTGAAGGAGATCAGCCCTGGGATTTCTTTGGAAGGCATGATGCTAAAGCTGAAACTCCAGTACTTTGGCCACCTCATGCGAAGAGTTGACTCATTGGAAAAGACTCTGATGCTGGGAGGGATTGGGTGCAGGAGGAGAAGGGGACGACAGAGGATGAGATGGCTGGATGGCATCACTGACTCGATGGACGTGAGTCTGAGTGAACTCCGGGAGTTGGTGATGGACAGGGAGGCCTGGCATGCTGCAATTCATGGGGTTGTAAAGAGTCGGACATGACTGAGCGACTGATCTGATGTGATCTGATCTGTGGTCCTAATGTGATTAGATTGACTAGTTTTCTGTGACTATGGTTTCAGTGCGTCTGCCCTGTGATGCCCTCTTGCAACACCTACCGTCTTACTTGGGTTTCTCTTACCTTGGGTGTGGGGTATCTCTTCACGGCTGCTCCAGCAAAGTGCAGCCATTGCTCCTCACCTTGGACGAGGGGTATATCCTCACCGCCGCCCTTCCTGACCTTCAATGTGGGGTAGCTCCTCTCGGCCGTTTCTGCGCCGTCGCAGTCTGGTACTCTCGGCCGCTGCCCCTGACCTCGGACGTGGGGTGGCTCCTCTCGGCCGCGCTTAGCGTGCCCGTCGCAGCCGCCTGCACTTAGCGCACCTTTCGTACCTTTAGGGAGCTATAAAAAGGTAGTCATTGGGACTTCCCTGGTGGTCCAGTGGTTAAGACTTGGCACGGCTTCCACTGCAGGGGATGAAGGTTCAATCCCTGGTTGGGGAGCTGAGATCCAGCATGCAGGGCAAGTGGTGGGGCTGCTGCAGTGCTGGTAACATTCTATAGCTTAATCCGGGTGTTGGCTACCTGGGTGCAGTCATTTTGTAATAGTTCATCAAGCTGTAACCTTTGATCTGTGCACTTTCCTATATGTACGTATGTTATACAGTACTTGTATTCTTGTGACTAATGTCGCTGCTGTGAATATTTCTGTGAAAAGTTGGTAATCATTGAAGTTGGGTGTCAGACACAGGAGATACCCGAAGGTACCTTTCTCTTGATTTTTATGCATTTTCCATAATAAAGTTATTGGGTTGGCCAAAAAGTTTGTCTGGGTTTTTCTGTAAGATATTACAGAAAATATATATGTATACAAATGTTTGTGTATATGTGTGTACCTATGTATTTAGGTATCTGTATATATGTATGTATATTTATTTGTAAGTATTTGAGTCACTCCTTGATTGCCAATCTCTTCAAAAGTGAACAAGATTTTTTCCAGAAACCATAGCAATATGAAAAGAGCCAGTAATTCTTTTATACCATATTGGATTTAGAAATTTGGCACTAAAGAAGGTCAGCATATCTAGACAGTATTAACCAGTGAAAGTAATACATCTAGTATGTAAAACAATGTGAGTGAACATTTTTATACATGTACTAATGCAATCATGTTGAATGTATATTATGTTTATATTATAGATATACATGTATTGAAGAGAGAAGAAGAGAGTATGACAGTGTCATTCACTACAGGTCAAATTCTGTGAAAATGAACTTTGGCATGGATTACAAATTTTTATTTGATTGAAATGTTTTAAATATGCTAGAAATAAATGAGATTGGAATGTCATTCATGAATTACGTTTGCTGATATGAACATCATTCTTTCTGTTCATTTTGCTTTGGACTCCTGACTAATGATTGAGTTGAAACTTCTGAGTATCACTAAGGTATATTTCCCAATAAAATGTTGGGCAAAGTTGTTAGAAAAATGTCCAGAAAGAGAAATAAAGAGAAAGGGTGCATGAAACAGGATGTGATTGCCCAAAAAGCCATAGGAAGCCTGTCACCATGATTACTCTTAAGTAACTGCTGAATGATCCAAAATATACAAGTTCCCCCAGAAGAAAAATATTTGAGTAACTTGGGGTTAGAATGTTTACTGAAAATAAAACGTGGACCGAGGGAGTTGGAGAGCGTGAATTGAAGGGTAACTGTGTAAAAACAATTCGACGGAGTCACAGTGTGGTCATGTTTTTCTTGAGTACTAACTTTAGAGCTTAATAGCCATGTGGGATGAACTTCACCATTAAATCTTGTTAAACCACCACAACTACCAATAACCACTTGTTTAAACATTTTAGAGCCTGATACAAAACAGAAAAGCCTGTAGGCAGACAGGAATCCTTGAAAATCCTCCTCTTTTTCCTTCCCATACCTACTGACACAAGAGGAAAATGTTTTGAATGACCAGCCATCTGCCTAGGGACTTTTCTCCTATTCCTGAGAAGTTCTCAATGTCATGGTGCTTAAGAATTACCATATAAGGTAGAAGGCAGTACTCATGCATACTAACTTTGAAAGCTACTTAAAAGGACTTTTAAAGATACTTTCAGCCTTATACAATTTTTGCCCATTGTGCTGACTTTAGAACCCAACACCCAATTCAGCCGTGATTTGACTCCTAGTTTTCTGGGCTCCAAAATCACTACAGATGGTGACTGCAGCCATGAAATTAAAAGACACTTACTCCTTGGAAGGAAAGTTATGACCAACCTAGATAACATATTCAAAAGCAGAGACATTACTTTGCCAACAAAGGTCCATCTAGTCAAGGCTATGGTTTTTCCTGTGGTCATGTATGGATGTGAGAGTTGGACTGTGAAGAAGGCTCATGGCCGAAGAATGGATGCCTTTGAACTGTGGTGTTGGAGAAGACTCTTGAGAGTCCCTTGGACTGCAAGGAGATCCAACCAGTCCATTCTGAAGGAGATCAGCCCTGGGATTTCTTTGGAAGGAATGATGCTAAAGCTGAAACTCCAGTACTTTGGCCACCTCATGTGAAGAGCTGACTCATTGGAAAAGACTCTGATGCTGGGAGGGATTGGGGGCAGGAGGAGAAGGGGACGACAGAGGATGAGATGGCTGGATGGCATCACTGACTCGATGGACGTGAGTCTGAGTGAACTCCGGGAGTTGGTGATGGACGGGGAGGCCTGGCGTGCTGCAATTCATGGGGTCTCAAAGAGTCGGACACGACTGAGCAACTGATCTGATCTGATCTGATCTAGGGGTGAAGATCAGATATAGGGTGGCCAGTTACCTTTACACTGCATATAGTTTTTAGTATAAGAATATATGTCCCGTGTCTACCTGGAGCATACTTAAGGAAAAAATATTTGCTGTTTGTTTTTATTTGCTAAATCCTGTGACCCTAACACTGATGGATCTTTGATTTGCAAAGATTTGAATAAGGACTCAAAAAAGGCCTGACAATTAAGGTACACGGAAATAAAGCTGGGGGAAAACATTTGCAATAAAATATAGTTATTATAGGACTTCCCAGGTGGCGCTAGTGGTGAAGATCCCGCGTGGCAATGCAAGAGACAATAAGAGACACAGGTTCAATCCCTGGGTTGGGAAGATTCCCTGAAGGGAGGCATGATAACCAGCTCCAGTATTCTTGCCTGAGAAATCCCATGGACAGAGGTGCCTGGCGGGCTACAGTCTACAGGGTCCCAAAGAGTCAAGACACTACTGAAGTGACTTAACACAGCGCAACACAGCATAGCTATGATAAGGCTTCCTGGTGGCTCCACGGTAAAGAATTCACCTGCAATGCAGGAGATGTGGGTTCAATCCCTGGGTTGGGACTTGATTTCAGTATATAAAGAACTCTCCAAACTCAACAGGAAGAAAACAAATGAGTTAAAACATGATGAAATACTTGAATAGACATTTTGTCAAAGAGGGTGTGTGGCTTGCAAATCAGCACATGTGTTCAGCATCTATTAGCCAATAGGCAAATGAAAATCAAAACCATGATGAGTACCACTACGCACCTATTAGAATGGCTTAAAATGCAAAAGAAGAATGGAAGGACGCACATGAAAATTTTTATACTGGTTTATTTCTATGCAGTCAAATGCAGACGATTTCCTCCCTCTTGATTCTGTAGTTTTTATGCTTCTTTAATGAACATAAGTTTCATTTTTAAAGAGATTTGTGTATAGATAGCTTATCTATATTTAAACATATAAATATATATATCTTATATATATTTACATATATATATCTTATATATTTACATATATATATATATATATATAGATAGATTTTTTTAATAGGAAAACGAATGATACCATTAGCAAGTCCAAGCTCGCTCTGCTTGCCACAGATAAGCCAATGAATCTGCGAGACGAGGTGTTGAGGCAAGGAAGAGACTTTAATCCAGGAGCCGGCAGACCAAGGAGATGGCAGTCTACCACCTCAAAATAAACATCTTACTGGGGTCTGGCTGCCAGGTTCTTTTATAGATCAGAGAGAAAGAAGCAATGAGGAACCAAAGTCAAAAGGCAGAACAGGGAGGGAGAGGCAGTGGGAAAGTAAAGCGAGAGGGTCTTCAGTCTCGCAAAACGTCTCCAGGGAATGGCCAGCCTCTGGAAGAAGGGGAGTGTTAATCTCTTCTATTCACAGGTGGGCAGGGACAAACTGTCTCTTTAGGAGCTAAACAAAAGCACTTTAGTTTACAGTCTAGCAGAGGGTCAGGGTCCTCCAGGCAAGCCATTAAGTACGATAACAAGAGCAACGGAAAGCAAGTCAAGAAGAGTTTCCAACATGGCATCAGAATTGGCTTCCTCCCTGCAACAATATCTGCCATGATTTCATATTGGTTCAGCCTTTTAGGGGCAAAGAAGCTTCACCATGCTATTGGAGAAATAGCTTTTAGATGAAATGTTTCTTTTAGTCACAAAAGATCTGGCAATGATATCATCGTCCCATAAATCTTGCGCTTTGCCCCGGGCGGTGCAGTGTCCTGGCCTCCCCTGCACCATTAGCATCCATTAGCCCACAATTTCCACTTTGTGGAATGCAGCCAGAATTCCTTCTGAAAGGAGAAAATGTTGGCACTATGATGCAATCAGAAACCGAGTATTGTATTTGTTTCCCTTTCTCATCATCCTAGCGTGTCTTGCAAGTGGACCAGAACTCTCATCAAGAATTAAGCATCAGGAAGCTGCCAGGCATTTCAGTAGCACTTGGCTTATTTGATTTTGCTCTACAAAAGTAACCAAAGTTATGCTAGGTGGAGTTTTCAAATGGTTTTATCCAAAAATCTAGAGAGAACTGAAATTGTTGCAGGAAGGGGGACCCCTCCAGGGCCTGAAGCTGGGCTCTTGTCTAACACTTGGAAATGAATTGTCCAAGGAGACACATGTTCTGACAAAGCAAGAGATTTTACTGGGAAAGGACACCCAGGCAGACAGCAGGAGGGTAAGGGAACCCAGGAGGACTGCTCTGCCACATGGCTTGCAGTGTCGGGTTTTATGATGATGGGATTAGTTTCCGGGTTGTCTTCAGCCAATCATTTTGACTCAGAGTCCTTCCTGGTGGTCCACGCCTTGTTCAGCCAAGATGGATGCCAATGAGGATTCTGGGAGGTGGTCGGACAGGTGGTGTCTCCTTTTGACCTTTCCCGAACTCTTCCGGTTGGTGGTGGTTTATTACTTCCATGTTCCTTATCAGGACCTCCTGTCATAAAACAGCTCATGCAGATGGTTACTATGGTGTCTGGCCAGGGTGGGTGGTTTCAGTCAGTGTGCTTCCACCAACAAAACTAACAGGGAAGAACAAAATCTGACTCTGTGTTGGGTCTGTTTCTTTTACTTTAACCTTTGCCTCCCATTGCTTTCATTACTATAATCACTAAAAAGATGCTGTCTGTAGCTTTCGTTAGGGCTTCCCAAGAGACACTAGTGGTAAAGAACTCACCTGCCAATGCATGAGATGCAAGAGACCTGGGTTCAATCCCTGAGTCGGGAAGATCCCCTGGAGAAGGAAATGGCAACCCGCTCCAGGATTCTTGCCTGGAGAGTCCCATGGACAGAGGAGCCTGGTGGACTACAGTCCATAGGTTTGCAAAGAGTTGGACACAACTGAAGCGACTTAGCACGCATGCATAGCTATTGTTGTTCAGTCACTAAGTAGTGTCTGACTCTGAGACCCAATGAACTGTTGCACACCGGGCTATACCTATCGCTATAAGCATTCATAATAATGGCCTGCCTTGGGAAGCCTGCCCCTCTGCCTGAATGTTAAACTAAAGTGTCTTTGCTCATGACCCTTCCCCACTGTGAATGGCTGCAGGAAAGGAGAAATTAACTCATCCCCCGCCCGAGGTTGGCCAAACCAGGGGATATTTTGCAAGACTTACGTACGACCTTTTAACTTTACTTTCTCACCTACTCTCCATCTCTGTTCTATAAAAGAAACTAACATCCAGACCCCATAATCCACGAGCAGATGAGCTTGGACTTGGTGACAATCCAAGTGCACGAGGCCTCCTAGATCATGATTTGCTGCATCCAGGACAGAAGGGAGATTCTGACGCAGACTGAGAAGCAGATCCCTCCTGGGCTGTGAAAATCAACCCTCTAACCACCCCTTGAGGGATCTCAGCCTCCCTCAGCTATTCCTGCCCCGGGCCGCCAGCAGGAAGTGAGGCCCCAGGCACCACACAGGCCAAGCTGTTTCTCAAAAATCCACAGCTGTTATCAGGTATTAGGCCTCCGTTTGACGGTTTGACTGTGAGCTGCCTTGAGAGCTCTACCACACAGGGCAAGGGTATTACAAAAGCCCAAGACAGGCAGGTTATTGTCATGGTCTGTGCGCGAGTTGGAGAAGAATTTCCAGACATGAAGCAGAAAGAGAGGAGAATAGAGTTTATTAGAGTGAGAGATGCTGTTAGAATAGCGGGCCTACTCAAGGGAGAGTCAACTCCTTTCTCGGGCTAGTAGCCAATTTTTATAGCTACAAGACAGAAGGGCTTCCCTGGTGGCTCAGATGGCAAAGAATCTGCCCGAAACGCGGAAGACCCGGGTTTGATCCCTAGGTTGGGAAGATCCCCTGGAGAAGGGAATAATAACCCACCCCAGTATTCGTGCCTGGAGAATTCCATGGACAGAGGAGCCTGGCAGTGCCAATAGTAAAGATTGGGGGGCGGGGGGAGGACTTTAAATTTGTCTATAACTGTCAAAGTTTTTACGGCTCATATAATCTATGTAATTGAAAGTAGCTTTAGTCCTAGAATCCTTCTGGGGGGAGTGGGATGGATAAAGATGGATAAATTCTACCGTTTTATCATTTTATAAGAGCAGTTACTCTGAAGGAGTTAAGGACAGGAGAATTTGAGAGAAGTGAGAGTCTTTCATTTTCTCCTTAACTATGGAAGTCTGGAGGCAGTCAAGACACCTGGAGAAGGCTTTTGGACTGGGGCAGCTCTGAACAGGGAGGTTGTTTCATAGCTGGAGGAAGAACTGTGGAGAAATGATACTGTATTGTCTGATGGTCTAGTGATCCAGTGGTTCTCAGCTGGGTAGTTTCTGTTCTGACCACTGAGAGAATGTGAAGTAGTTAGAAGAAGAAGATCCAGGACCAAGAGTGACCACGTGACCGAAGGAAAGCGATGAGATCTGTAAGGGTGGACACACGGTGGACAGTTTGTGGAGGCAGGAAGAGCAGCTGAGGACAAGGGGTAGGAGACAGGTTTAGAACCCTGCTTGACCATATAGTCTTGCTAGTTGTACTGGCATCAATGTTGTTCATTTTGCAGATTCAAGATCTTGCAGGATGCAAGGAACAGGGGCACGTTCACAGTAGTTCTGGTCATAGGGAATGCACCATCTAGATTCCTGCAAAAACACGAGAGCCAGGTGAGACCTCTGAGAAAGAACCTCACTGAATCTGTGTGTTAGCTTGAGAGGAAGGCGACAACATTTTACAGGTAGAAAAGGAGAAGAATGGGCACCATTGGGCTTTCCCTGACTCCCCACCGAGGGGAGATTTCAGAGGTTCCTGTCGGAAGTCAGTGACAGTAATTCAGTGTGACAGATTCCAGAAAGAAGTGCAAAGTGAGGCAGGAAAGGGGGGAGGTTGCAATCAAATTATCCCGGCAAGTTTTTTAGAGGCCTTGCTAGCTGGGTTGATGTGTATGGAGTAAGTGTGACCGTGGGCCACCAAGGATTCAGCCCGAGCAGGAAAGAATCAGAACCACCAGGATCAGAGATTCAGACCTGGTGACAGAGAGGGTGTTAGAGGTTCCGAATAACAAAGAATAGACTGAGGTCTGCTTAGAGGAACACGGTAAGAGGTATTGTGTGTGACGTTAATTCCTCCCATAGAAAAGAAGAGATTGAATTAGAGAATCAATCTCATGAAAAAGCTGAAGAGTTGAGTCACTGTTTAGCATTTTGAGAAATTCTCTTTTGAACTCGTTTAAAGATACTAACAGAAGAAAAGCAGAAAGAGGCTTCTTTCTTTTCTCCTTCCTTCTCTCCCTTCCTCTACCTATCTCTTCTTTCCTTTCTCTCTCTCTTTTTTGTTTGGCCTGCATGGCGTGTGGGATCTTACTTCCCAGGGATCGAACCTGAGCCCCCTGCCTCAGAAGCGTGGAGTCTTAACCACTAGACCATCAGGGAAGTCCCTCCTTCCCCTTTTCTTTCCCTCCTTCCTTCCATCATTAAGGAAGTCTTTTTCAGGAGACTCAAGAAGGAGACTATTTCAAAGGGACCATGACAGATAACACAATGAACTTTTATTAGGAAATTACAGTCAGTGGTTCACTGCAGGAGAATGAGGTACTATCTTAAGCTAATAGCAACGGAAGTTCACAACGTAACAGGAGCAGAGGTTCTACCAAGAAGAGAACAAGTCACTAAAATAAGATACCATAGCTATTAGATACATCCCACTTATAATTAGTCAGAATTTCCAAGTAAAAAAATGGACTCCTTGATGATTACCTTAAACTCTATTATTTTTATTCTGAGTACAATCTGACATGTTTAACCAGAAAAAAAGTAATAGAATGGTTAGTGTGATCCTATTTTTATACACATTGTATTTTTCCATTTATTAAATTTTAAGATGCTATTGTTAAAGACATTACTAAAATTACATATATATACTCAGTGTCTTTCAGAAAATAGGATTCCAAGAATAGCGGTGGGTCACTCTATAGTTGAAGAAAAACACCTATTTTTAGAGCAAACTTTCTTCTCTAATGCATTAATTCATTTAGCTCATTTGTTTTTTCAAGTTCTTTGCATTCTCTTTAGTAATAAGGTAAGGAAATTTACCCAACGATGAATATTTTCTTGCTAGTTGCACTGCATAAATGTGGTTAATTTTACAGATTCAAGGTTTTTCGTGCTACAAGGAACAGGGGCACATTCCGAGTGGCTCAGATACTGCTGCTGCTACTAAGTCACTTCAGGCATGTCCGACTCTGTGCAACCCCGTAAATGGCAGCCCACCAGTTTCCTCCATCCCTGGGATTCTCCAGGCAAGAAAACTGGAGTGGGTTTCCATTTCCTTCTCCAGTGCATGAAAGTGAAAAGTGAAAATGAAGTCGCTTAGTTGTGTCTGACTCTTTGCGACCCCATGGACTGTAGCCCACCAGGCTCCTGCATCCATGGGATTTCCCAGGCAAGAGTACTGGAGTGGGTTGCCATTGCCTTCTCCAGCTCAGATACTAGGGAATGCATAATTAGGATGAGGAAAATGTCTCAATAGTGAGGCTAATAGGCTTCAAAAGAAGTTAAAACAGTATGAAAATCATCTGATGGGAACTCAGAAGACACGGAAGTTGAGAGTCTGCTGTCCCCGAGGTTAGGGCCCTGACCCTGTGGATACTCAACCATCAGCATGTCCTCCTCACCCAGTGTTTCTGTCACTGTTGATCAGTCAGCTCCTTGAGTGCCTGCTCAGTCGCCACAGTTGTGTCTGACTCTTTGTGACCCCATGGACTGCAGCCCACCAGGCTCCTCTCTCCATGGGATTCTCCAGGAAGAATACTGGAGACGGTTGCCTTGCCCTCCTCCAGGGGATCTTCCTGACCCGGGGATCGAACCTGAATCTCCTGCATTACAGGTGGATTCTTTCCCGCTGAGCCGTAGGGGAAGCCCCATTTAACTCCTTGAGGACAACCTTCTAACTCCGAGAAGACTGAACTGATGTAGCGGTCACTGTCCAGTAGAGGGCGCCTGTGGTAGTCAGAGTTCTTGGTTGTATGTAATAATAAGCCGTCTTTTTCTAGGGCTGCAATTCTAACTAGGACATTGCGGAAAAGGCCAAACCGTGGAAGTGGTAAGATCAGTGATGGGAAAGGTGGGCTTCTCCATTGGCTCAGCGGTAAAGAATCCTCCTTCAACGCAGGAGACTAGGGTTCAGTCCTTGGGTCGAGAAGATCCCGTGAAGGGCATGGCAACCCACTCCAGTATTCTTGCCTGGAGAATCCCATGGACAGAGGAGCCTGACCAGCTACAGTCCAGAGCATTTCAAAGAGTCATCCATGACTGAATGACCGAACATGATGTGAAAGGTAGATGAAACCTGATGCTAGTTCAAGTGATGAGGACAGATTTTGGTCAGTTGCCATCAGGAAAACAATCCGTTGTGGACTGAATTCAATCTTGATCCGTGTAGAGGTGATGACAGATGGGGGTGGGGTGGGGTGGGGAAAACAGCGGCTTGAGGAGAGTATGGGAAGTGAAAAATTATAAAAAGTGGGTTCATGTGAAACCATCTGGGTTTGCTAAGTTGGGCTTCTTCTTTCTCACAGAGGCTGGGAGCAGGCCCCTCATCTTCAGATGTGGCTGGAACAGGCAATTTTGGGGAAGCCTTGAGTTTTCTCAGGCAGGCACTTTATGGGGAGGTACAGTCACCCTAGGGACACGACCTGGGGAGGTTAGATACTATGCTAATATTTATTCAAGTTTTTATGGGCCAAAGTTGAGACCTGGTGAAGCCTGGGCTCTGAGGAGCCTCGGTAGACTTTGGAGAGAATTACTACTGTCTGTGATTACTAGAAGGATGGCGGATCCCAGGGGGCTTTCAGGGCCGTGAAATTCTTCTGTGTAATACTGTCATGGTGGATACATGTCATTATACTCCGTCAAAACCCATGGAATGTACAACAGCAAGAGAGAAGTTGAATGCAGACCATAGGCTTTAGTTAATGTATCTACATTGGCTCATCCATTGTAACAAGTGTACCACATGAATAATGTGGGAAAATATTAATAATGTTTTGTTACTATTATTAGCATTAATAATAATGTGAGTAATAGGGAAAAGTTGCACAGTGAAGAGGGTGGGAATAGGGAGTCTCTTTATTTTCTGCTATTTTTTTTTCTGTGAACCTAACCTAAAATTGCTCTAGAATAGTCTATTTATTTTAAAATCGAATTTTCAGATTCTTCTTTCCATTTTTTCATTCTGTTTGAACAGAATCATTACATTTGAAGTATATACTACTAAAGTTATATTTAATATAATGTGTTACAGACATGAAGATACCTTTAACAGGCTATGTAAGGAAAAGTTACAATTAAAAAGCTAATAGCTTCAAAGGTATTGCGTAATGTTAAAAATCTCTAAAATAAAAGGTGGCTCCCTGCCCCACACAGGTGACTTCTCTTAGGAGTTTGAAATCCTCCCCACCCCCCAGCTACCCTCCTTATTTGGTCCTCACAAAATATTTTGTGTGATATAAGCAAGGAAGCTATTATAGATCCTGCTCAGTGTCAGTGAGACAGTTTTCAGAATACAGTTTCCATGAGAAAACACCAAAAGATACCTACTCAGTGCCTGGCACAGAGGTCCTAAAGAAATTATGTTCTTTTCCTCTGTCCCCTATAAAATACTGGACAATGTACTTCTATTTGAGGTTGGGCTTCCCTGGTGGCTCAAACAGAAAAGAATCTGCCCACAATGCAGGAGACCTGGGTTCAACTCTGGGTAGGGAAGGGAATGGCAACCCACTCCAGCATTCTTGCCTGGAGAATTCCTTGGACAGAGGAGCCTGGTGGGCTACAGTCCATGGGGTGGCAAAGAGTCGGACAGGACTGAACAACTAACACTTTCCCTTTCTTTCTTATTTGATGTAAAGCATTTTAAAATGTGCTTAAACAAAAAGATCGAGACTCTACAAGAAAAAAGTTTTTCCAAAAAACGAGAGGATGCTGCAGAGCTGACCAACTGCTTTCTTTATTTCCAGGGACTGACTTTATTAAGGCGTTAGCACACCCAGTCCCAGGGTTAGTTACTAAAAGGTGGGGTCTGGCTGCTCGCTGCTCAAAAGCCAATAAACAAGCCAGGTTGGTGGAAAGGTAAGTTTGCTTTCTTTCGGATGCTGGCATATAGTGGGGAGGGCTTCCCTGGTGGCTCAGTTGGTCGAGAATCTGCCTGGAGTGCAGAAGACCTGGATTTAATCCCTAGATCAGGAAGATGCCCTGGAGAAGGAAATGACAACCCACTCCAGTATTCTTGCCTGGAGAATCCCATGGACAGAGGAGCCTGGCAGGTTACAGTCCATGGGGTCACAAAGAGCTGGACACGACCTTGTGACTAAACCACAGAGGGGAGGGCGGATGTCTGTCCAAAGGCCAATTCCCCCTTACTGGAGACCAGTAAGGCAAGAGCTTGTATAGACAGAAGGAGGGGGCTCCAAGAAGAAACAGTCAGCTCTGATAGTCATCTTGAAATAGGTCATCAGTTGTCTGACTAGCGTCATCTTGGTTGTTCTAGGTACAGTTAATCTTCAGTTCCAGGGTTATTTTGTTTCTATTTCTTTGAGGCCGGTTCTCAGAACTGTGGCAGCTTATGTCGTAGGTACAGTCCAGTCATCAAGTTCACTTCTTCCACCTGGTGGGGCTTTCAGTTCCTATAAGACAGCCCACAGGATATGGCTCAGAATACTATCTATAGCCCTTGAGAAGGAACTAAAGGCCCTTGACTCTGCTTAATGGCTACATTATTATTATTTGGTCTCCTCTGACTGTTGGCCTTTGTTTTTGCATGTTCGCATTTCTCTGATTAAAGTTACGCTTTGACTTAAGTTTTCCGTAGACAAAAGGCAGCCAGAGGACATGGCGGGAAGTGCCACAGGGTTCTACTGTTTTACCAGGAAGGCATGGCAGTTTTTTTTTTTTTTTAATTTATTTATTTTAATTGGAGGCACATTACTTTACAATAAAATAACAGGTATTTGGTGAATGTTGGAGAAGGCACTCTATTTGGATAATGACTCAGAATAAGATATCCAGTTGTCAGTAATTTTAGCATTTGATTGGTTTTATGAAATCTTTTGGGCTTTGCTGGTGGTTGCTCAGTGGCAAAGAATCCGCTGGCAATGCAGGAGTCACAGGAGAGTCGGGTTTGATCCCTGGGTCAGGAAGATTCCTTTGTGAAGGAAATGGCAACCCGCTGCCATATTCTTGCCTGGAGAATCCCACGGACAGAGGAACCTGGCGGGCTACGGTCCATGGGATTGCAAGTCTCGGACATGACTGAAGCGACTTAGCACGCATGCATGCATGAAATCTTTTATTGACTTGGGCGTTCTGGTTTAGGTTTTGTTTTTTCATTCTCCACCTGTTTATGGGTAGATTTTTATGACTGGTGTGGAATTCCTCATTTTACCCATTTAATTTACATTTCATGCTTGATATTTGATGAAGGAAATTGAGCTGTTCTTTCTAGTGCCTTATGGGCAGGTTATCCCGGGGTAAATATTGCTATGTGGGAAACCAGGGCCAGTAGAAGCACTAGGAAAACAAGCTTTGAAAAGAGAAGTAATTGCCCAAAATTAGATCAAGCGAAAGAACAAGCAAAAACTGTCCTATTAGGTAAATCCCATTGCTAAATTACCTACAGCAAGCAAAGCACAGGATAATACCGTGTTCAACACACAGAAAAAACATTTTTAAGCCTTAGCAACAAGAAAATGTGTCGAATATCTAGTGTTAGCAAGTCTCTCCTATTTTTCTTTATTACTTTTCCAATTTTAAAAAAGACATAGAGAATCATAGAAACAATTGATTCAGGGCATGGGGGAGAATGGCCCCACTTTTTCAAGTGTTCATATAAAGAAGTTAGTCACTTTGTGATCAAGCAATGTTTCTGAGAGATGAGTGACCTTTTTCTAGATCTTACTGGACAGACTGTTTTCAAAAGCAACCATTGGTTCTAGCTGCCCTACATTCATTGTGGTCGTAAATACGTCTATGAAAGGCTTTGAGCCATCAGGGATTGAACTTCCCCAAGAAAAGAGCCATGAAACGAGTAACGTTGAACCGAAGAACTGGGTATCTTGGCCAAGTTGCAATTACGACTGTGAAGTTCTTCAGAAATTCCTTCTCCAGGGCTATGAATTCAGCTCAGTAGGAGCACTCTGAGCCACACACTTTGTCTAACTATCTGACACCTGTTGAGGGAAATCTACAGGATGCAGGAGAGAGGACATTCATTGTTTTTCATTTCTCTCTTCCTCCCACACCCACCGTGCATATTTTTTATAGCCTAGTCATCTGGCTTCAATCCAAGTAAGAGCTGATAAATCATTAAAATAATAATTTTCAAAACGATGTAGAAATTTGAGAAAATGCCAATGATATCATGTCACCCAAGAGAGGCAAGACACAAAAATGAACTTTGCTGTGATTACAACAATGTAAGAGTGATGGATACATATGAACATGATCTGTAAGACAGCAGGGCAAAATGGAAAACATCTGATGTCTGGGGAGATTTTTAAAAGATCTTTGAATCTTTTAATTAACTAATGTAATCTTGCTGCAGTTGGTGCAAAAAAAGAAAAGAAAGGCAGAGTGAGATTAAAAATGCTGAATAGCTGGCTTCCCTGGTGGCTTAGTGGTGAAGAATCCAGCTGTCAATGCAGGAGACACAGGTTCGATCCCCGGTCCAGGAAGATTCCACGTACAACTGAGCCCATGCGCCACAACTACTGAGCCTGTGCTCTAGAGCCGGGGAGCTTCAGCTACAGAGCCCACGGGCCGCAACTACTCAAGCTTGTGAACTCTAGAGCCTGTACTCTGCTACAAGAGAAGCCCGTGCAGTGAGAAGCCTGCTCACCCCAACTGGAGAGTAGTCCCTGCTCTTGACAACTAGAGATAAAGCCCACACAGCCGTGAAGACCCAGCACCACCTAAACATTATTAAAAACAAAAATAAATAAAATTATTCAAAAAATGCTGAATAGCCGGTATTATATACCACAGAGCCTGCTCCAACAGGCAGCTGCTGTAATGACAGCGGGAGTCAGATGGTGGTGGGTAAACACAGCCTTGAAAAGCCAGGTTGCACTGGGCATTCCCCACGGTCTGGGGGTTGGAAGTTGTTGCTGCCCCAGCAGGAAGCTGCTGGCCAGATGTCCCCCATGATGCCTTACCTGCAGCCAGAGTGGTGGGTGGGGTGGGTGGGAAGGACTTAGTGGACTCCAGCGTCACCTAGCAACCGACCATCACTGTAGTGTACCCACACTTTAACAATTGGTATAGCTGTAATAGTGCCCTCGAGCTGATAAAGTGTTCTGATTAAGAACCATCCTGAAAGAGGGTCTCCTGCGTTGCAGGTAGATTCTTTACTGTCAGAGTCATCCGGGAAGCCCTGAGAGAATGCGAGGCTCTTGTGAAGTCCTTGCTGACTACAGTGCCCAGTACCTGGTACATACTCCATGTGCATCGACTGTTGTAAAAGCACTGCCTTCCCGATTTCTGGTTGTATTCTGATTAAGAAGCCAAAAACAGCACACGGCCTAGAAGTTTCTCCAGGAGGCCATGGAAGTAGGGTGTAACCATTACTTGTTTTCTTTTTAGGTACTGAAGTAAAGTGAAGATCATTCAGTCATGTCCGACTCTTTGTGATCCCATGGACTATACTGTCCCTGGAATTCTTCAGGCCAGAATACTGGAGTGGGTAGCTTTTCCCTTCTCCACGGGATCTTCCCAACCCAGGGATTGAGCCCAGGTTTCCCACGTTGCAGGCAGATTCTTTACCAGCTAAGCCACCAGGGAAGCCCAAGAATACTGGAATGGGTAGCCTATCCCTTCTCCAGCGGTTCTTCCTGACCCAGGAATCGAACTGGGGTCTCCTGCATTACAGGCAGATTCTTTACCAACTGAGCTATTAGGGAAGCCTCTTTGGTCCTGAAAGAGGCTTATTATCACTTAGTCTCCCTGTCTCTTTTCCCCAGATCTGCCAGCCAGGTATTGCCTGGCAGCCCTCTGGTTTTTGGTGTGGAGATGAGGACAAGGAAGAAGGAAAAACAAGGCACTTGAACATGGGAGATGGTTCCCAGTCGCCATTCCACGTTAGCATGATCCTTCCAAATGATATTCACGAAAATAGATCTGCTTACACAGACCAGGAGTTACGGAACCCAGGCAAGGATGCCGTGGACACCCCAGAAAAGCAGACAAGAGTGCTACAGCTGATCTTCTAAACTCCTTATTTTATACACGAAACAACTTAAGCTCCAAGAGAATAAGTACCTTCCTCAACTTGATAAGTTACCTTTTTTTGATAAGTGCATTTTTTGTGTGTCTAGTTCATCTAGCAAACTCTGGGAGATGGTGAAGGACAGGGAAGCCTGGCGTGCTGCAATCCATGGGGTTGCAGAGAGTCAGACACGACTGAATGACTGAACAACAAACAACGAGTTCATCTTACTTTATAAAACAGATACCTGCTTCTGGGTCCCAAGAATGTGTTAAGAAACACAGTTAAAAAGCACAAAAAAAGATTAACAAGGCTGTCATACATAGTGCACAAAATGATTAGTGTTCAAACAAGTTCTTAAGGGAAATAGGCAGCCTAGGGACCCTCTCCAGCTACGACAAGCCCAGTCCCTCCTGGTGGAGGAAGCCAACACTTGTTAGCCTTGAGCATCCATCTCACCCATCACGCGGAGAGAGTTTTCCATTACCAACCCACCACGGCCCATCTTACCCTTCTTCCCAGGAAAAGGAGCCTAGTGAAGATGCCTATGGAGTCATAGCACTGTAACCTCAACCTCACTCACATCTGTGTTTTCTCCCTACATGCAAGCGTGTGAAGTCGCTTGAGTCGTGTCTGACTCTTTCAACCCTGTGGACTATAGCCCGCCAGGCTCCTCTGTCCGTGGGATTCTCCAGGCACGAATACTGGAGTGGGTTGCTGTGCCCTCCTCCAGGGATTGAACCCATGTCTCTTGTGTCTCCTGCGTTGGCAGGTGGGTTCTTTACTGGAGTGGGTTCTTACTGGAGTGGGTTGCTGTGCCCTCCTCCAGGGATCAAACCCACGTCTCTTGTGTCTCCTGCATTGGCAGGTGGGTTCTTTACCACTAGTGCCACCTAGGAAGCCAAAGCACCGTCATTTCCCACCGAAGGCTGTGCTGTTTCTAGCGGCTGACATTTAGTGTGTGTTTCCTATGCGCAGACACTGCACTAAGCAGGTTACATGGATTACTTCATCCGATCTGGTTAGGAAGATGTTTTTCCTATGTCCAGTTGCAGGTGGGGAAAGTGAGGCCATGGATGGATGGATGGATGGATGGACAGACGGTGGGTAAACATGAGGTTCAAACCCATTCTTAACCATTAAAATTGCCTTTATAAATGACGGTAAGATAAATTCTAACTTCTCCAAATCTAGGAACCAATAAATGATAAAGTAAAATAATGATACCTCATACCTAACAATCTTATGAGATGGGTGCTATCATTGGCCCTGATTTATAGAAATGCCTAAAGTATTTCTGGCTCTTTTGATAAAACCACATTCAGAAGAAGGAGAAACACATAGATACAAGCGCAAGATGAAAGCAAACACAAATGCATTTAGACTTAGATGAAGACGTATGCTCATAGGCAGAGGCTGTCTTTGTCAGCTCGGGTTGCCGTAAGGAAATATCTGAGACTGTGAGGCTCAAACAACAGCCATTTATGTGACACGATTCTGGAGGCTGAAAAGTCCGAGATCAAGGTGGTGGCAGATGCGGTTCTTTGTGACGTCTCTTTCCTGTCTACAGACAACTGGATTTTCCCTGTGTGCTCACAAGGCCTTTCTTCATTACCTGCATGTGGAGAGAGAGATAACTCCAGCGTCTCTTCCTTTTCTTACAAGGGCGATAACCCCATCACAAGGGTCCTACCTTTTCCAGTAATCAGACAGTTGAGGAGTGCTGGGGGGACGGGGGAAATTCTCATTATAAACAGGTATTTATTTTGCATGCAAAAAAGTAACTTCCTTGGAACCCCTTACTAAGACACAATACCATGAGTGAGGTATTATTAATCCCATATTATAGACAAAGGGCTTCCCAGGTGGCGCTAGTGGTAAAAAATCCACCCATCAATGCAGGAGATGCAGGGGATGTGAGTTCGATCCCTGGGTTGGGAAGATCCCCTGGAGTAGGAAGTGGCGACCCACTCCAGTATTCTTGCCTGGAGAATCCCATGGACAGAGAAGCCTGGTGGGCTACAGTCCATATGGTCGCAAAGAATCAGACAAGACTGAACGGACATTACAGATGAAGAAACTGAAAATCAGAAAGTTAAGGAACTTACTCAACTGTTCTGAACACTTGCTAAGTTCAGATGACTCCCTGCTATGGAATAGGCATACTTTGATTCCCTCTGTCTCTCCTAAACTTTTTCTTATGGAAAAATTCAAATTACACATAAATTGGGAGAAAGTAGAAGAAACCTCCAGGTACCCATCACCCAGGGACAACAGTTAACCACTGATGATATCGCTTGTTTCAACTATGATTCTTTCTAACACTTGTAGGAACTTGAGGAAATTTCTGCATAACAGTAAGTAGCGACCAGACAGATGGGTGTGTATTATGCCTTTTGTTTTCTATCTCAAACAGTTTGCTCAACAAAAATATATAAATATGTAATATTTATATAATTCTCCAGCCCCTTGTCATGAGATGAATTTTTCAAATGTCTGAGCACTGAGAATTCCCTGGCAGTCTGGTGGTTAGGACTCCTTGCTTCCATTGCACAGGGTGTGGTTCCATCCCTGGTCAGGGAATGAAGATCCCATATGCTTTGTAGCGCTGCCAAAAAGAAAAAGGTCTAAGCACTTCAGGGACTCTGCTTGCTTACTTGATCTTAGGGGCAGACACAGAAATGCTGCTTGTGACCCACAGCCAAGTTCTGCGGGGAGGGCGAGGTGCCAACTTCAAAAAGGGGAAGATCTCAGTCCCCGCTGCTGACCTCTCTCATGACCATGCCATCACATGGCAGTAATGATGGGCCCTGTGACAGCCGGTTGTAATTCTCAGTGAGTATTTCAAGCACTTTGGGTGGACCCTTCCTTATTTATTCTTTAACAGAACCACCAAATGGTAAGAAAGTAATTTTAAAACATAACTTGGCGTAGGAATTTGGAGAGTATTATCCAATCTCTTTTCTTACTGCAATATGCATAATTTATCTTCTGAAAAAGATGTATTACTGTGACTTAATACCAACATGCAACAATTTGTTCATCCTATTTGTTCTTCACAAGAAGGAAAAAAAAACATTAGCTATATTTAATTTATAAAGGAGCCTATAAAGGAGCATTTGACCAAAGGTCTTCTAGAACATAAGCGTCACTCAGCAAGTAAGTGGCAGAGACACAATTGGAAATGAAGGCCCATCTCTCTCTGTATCATTCAGCTTTGCTATAGTAACAAATGGCTCTTACAGAGGAAGAAAAGCTCGAATTTTTCTACCCTCTTAAGTTCTGTCTCTGTGGTATGTGAATTAAACTATCAAAAGATAGATTTGTATGAGGGAAAAAATAGTTCACTTACATATATAATGTACATGTACATGGGAGACCATAGTGATGAGCAACACAAAGGACTGGTCAGAATTCGGGGCTTATATACCATCTGAATCAGAGAAGGCAATGGCAACCCACTCCAGTGTTCTTGCCTGGAGAATCCCAGGGATGGGGGAGCCTGGTGGGCTGCCGTCTATGGGGTCGCACAGAGTCGGACACGACTGAAGTGACTTAGCAGCAGCAGCAGCAGCATACCATCTGAATAGGTGAAAGAGAGGGGAAGCAATGTACTTATGGGAAAACTGATGACTTTTTAAAGATAAAGCGTTTTCAGGAGAACACATGAGGGATAAAATATTTGTGATAATGTTCCTCTATATAGGTGTGAGTGATCTTTCCATCTCCTTCAGGGCCATAGAACTCCCTTGGTAAAGGGATTTGGGGAACTTTTTTTTGTTTTATTCACTACTTTTTATTGGAGTATAGTTGCTTTACAATGCTGTATTGGTTTCTGCTGTGCAGCAAAGTGAATCAGCTCTGCGTATACATATTCTTTTTCAGACTTCCTTCCCATTTAGGTCAGCACAGAGCATTGAGGAGAGTTCCCTGTGCTCTTCAGTAGGTTCTCAGTAGTTATTATTTGTTAGTTTTGACACTGAAGTATAATTGACCTCTAACATTATGTTCCAAGGGCACAACACAGTGATCAGAAATTTCTGTACATCACCAAGTGGTCACCATGGTAAGTCTAGTTACCACCATGAGAAGTCCTTTACAATAAGTCCTTTAAAATAATAGCTAAAGATTTTATACGGGGAGAGATACATATATTATAATAACATTATTGAGTATATTTCCCACACTATACATTTCGCCCCTGTGACTCATTTATTGTATTTGGGGAAGGTTTTATTCATGTTCTCGCTTCTAGGAGTAGATCTACCCTAAAGAGGAAATAAAGCAGCCTTATTTCCCAGAAGTTGCTGCGTTTAGTCAGAGAAGAGGCTTTTTCCTTTCTCCCTCATCTGGTGACTTTCAAATATCTTCAGCTTAAAATACCTTTATACCAACCCAGGGGTTCTGAGTTGGTTCCCACAGATCCAAATCTCGGCAGCTTATAACAACCAAGATGCACTGGGTTAGCCAAAAAGTTCGTCCCGGTGTTTCCATAAGATGTAACGGAAAAACCCGAATGAACTTTTGGCCAACCCAGTACTTCTCAGTCACATTAAAAGACAGCTCTCCTCCACATGTTTTCTTCACCCCAGGAAGAAAATGGGAACATGTTGTTCTCTTATGGCAGAAGGAAAACAGAAGTGGCTGAGGCTTGCAATGCCTCTGAGAGCTCCCATTTGGATGTGGCGTTTGTCACTACAGCTCACGCTCCATTGGCTAAAGCGAGCCACGCAGCCAAGATGGCCGACAGGGAGACAGGAAGAGCAGCTCCTCCTAAGGGTGGCCACCTCAAGGCTCAGGGCACCCGGAGAGGGACTCTTACTGGTGAGGGGAGTGAATAAGGGGGAGCAATACCATTCATGCGGTTTATCAGAGTCTCCAATGATACATCTTTTCCACTCCATTCTGCTTTGGAAAGTTTCAAAGAGGAAGTAAGACTTGAGTTGGCTTTTCAAGGATAGTTCTAGGCAGGGATGTAGTAGACATCAGGTCAGGTATATCTGGAAACAATAAATGTATGGAAAAATGCCTAAGGCCAACATCACTGTCTCTCAGGAGAGAAGATACTTTTTGCCTGTCAGATTGGCAAAAAATTTTTAAGTTGATTATATTCAGGAAAGTGCTATTCACTCCTAAACTTCTGGTGGGACTATATACACTTTAACTTGTGTGAGCAGCAATGTCACGGTATCTACTGAAACTACACACGCAAATACCTTTGGACCCATTCACGCCATTCCTAGGAATCTCTCCTACAAAGATGTTTGTTCGTGTGCACAAACGTGACTGTATGAAGGATGCCCCACGAACTGGAAAGCCCAATGGATGTCCATCAAGATGAGAACTGTAAAATAAGTTATAGCTCTGGAATATTATATATATACATGATTGTATACATAAATGTGTGTGTTAGTTGCTTAGTCATGTCTGACTCTGCGACCCCATGGACTGTAGCCCTCCAGACTCCTCTGTCCATGAGATTTCCTAGGCAAGAAAACTAGAATGGGTTGTCATTTCCTTCTCCAGGGGATCTTCCTGACTCAGGGATTGAACCCGGGTCTCCTGCTTGGCAGGCAGATTCTTTTCCACTGAGCCACCTGGGGAGCCTATGTATACATGGATATGCACACATGTATATACATATACACATTTAAAGAGTGTCCAGACCTATTTTAAGCACAAAAGGCAAGTCACAACATATATAATCATAGTGCATAATACCATGAAAAAGTGTAAATAAAGTGTTAGCAGGATGCACATTACTTTGTCACAGCTGTTTTAGTTGTAGCAAAATTAGTTGAGATTAATGATGACAGCAGTATTTAAGTACTTCTGGGTTGTTTGAATCTTTTACAAATAGAATATATTCCTGTATTGTTTAGCATAATTAAAATGTCTAAAATTAAAATAAAATAGTGCCACTTTGTTTTATAATATTCATAAAGTTCAGAAAAAAATTAAAAAGATAATGAAAATCACCCCTAGAGTCATTTGAAAATGACTATAAAAGTAAATGCATTTGAAAGATTGATCACATACAGAATTCTCATTTGGATAGGCCTCATTCTGAAAATCAGACACCCATAAGATAATAGTTCATGAAACCTACCTCCAAATAGCTTTAATCAGTTGACTTACTTTTGTTAGCAGCTAACAAAGTCCCATCTCAAAACACTTCTAGTAACCACAGCTGACTGCAAAAGTATCAGGGGAACATTGTGATAGAAAACTGAGTTAAGAGGTGCCTACTGCAGGAGAAATTTCTTGACTGGTGTTTAAAAGAGAGTTTGACTAAAACTGACGACTGTTTGGCCTGATTCGACCAATGATATGCAGCATTCCAGCCAAGTTTATTACCTGCTCAAGTCAAATCAATAATCTTGGTCAGATAAAGCATGGTTCAATGGTTTCAATTTTCTTCTGTCATCAGAAGGACTGAATAGGAGCTGGAGTAACTAATGGAAATTTCTTTCATTCTTCATCAAGCTGAGTTAGAGGTTTCCTGAAGCCAGATTTTCTACCACCTGTATAAATTGTTAAAAGCCTTGCACCCAGAAGGCTCTTCACTGACATTTTCTTCCGTGATGCGTTTTCCTTAGCCCTACCCTGTGCTGTTCTTTGTTAGCACTGTTACATTATTCATGTTAAAAGTCCCGTTCATTTTGTATGTGTCCTGGAGCTAGGATGTTTCTCCAAATCACTTTTGTTTGGACAGCTATCCCATTACCGCATTTATGCCTTATAATGCCAAGAAGTCATCCCTAATGGCCCCAGGTAACAAATCCAATATTATCAGCTTTTAAGGTGCTAAGTGGAGAAGGCAATGCAACCCACTCCAGTACTCTTGCCTGGAGAAGCCCATGGACAGAGGGGCCTGGTGGGCTGCAGTCCATGGGGTCGCTAGGAGTCGGACACAACTGAGCAACTTCACTTTATTTTTTCACTTTCATGCGTTGGAGAAGGAAATGGCAACCCACTCCAGTGTTCTTGCCTGGAGAATCCCGGGGACAGGGGAGCCTGGTGGGCTGCCGTCTATGGGGTTGCACAGAGTTGGACATTACTGAAGTGACTTAGCAGCAGCGGCGGCAAGGTGCTAAGTATTCCTGTGATTTTTAGAAAGATCTAAAGAAAACACCTCTATAGAAAACACCCAGCACAGTCCACACGATGAAGAAGAAACCCAGGGAGACTGAGTAACTTGCTCAACTCAATATCTGATGGATCTCCAACTTCAAAGTCATTTTGGCCCAGCACTACCTGGATCCTGGCTCACAGCAGCACAATGTCTGCTGTGTACTGACAAAGGATGGAGGCTGGCCCTGAGTCCCAGTGCCTACCGGCAGTTTTAAGTCTCCTTGTACCACTTATTAAAGACAGGTTCTGTTAAGATATAATTTATGCACCAGCTTCAGTTGTGTCTGACTCTTTGCAACCCTATGAACCATAGCCTGCCAGGCTCCTCTGTCCATGGGATTCTTCAGGCAAGAATACTGGTGTGGGTTGCCATTCCCTTCTCTAGGGGAATCTTCGCATCCCAGGGATCAAACCCGTCTCTGAGGTCTCACCTGCACTGGCAGATAGGTTCTTTACCACTAGTGCTACTGGGAAGCCCGGGTCTCCTGCATTGCAGGCGAATTCTTTACAGGCTGAGCCACCAGGGAAGCCCCTGTACACCATAAAGGTCATTAATTTCTAGTGTAGGGATTCAATGATTTTTAAAACTTTTACAGAGCTGTGTAGACGTCACCATAATCCAATCTGAAGATATCGCCATCAAAAAAAAAAAAAAAAGCCCTCTGGCTCATTTATAGTCACTCCCTGCTTTCCCCACCCCAACCCCCTCCTGCCCGCCAATACCAGCTTCATGTAACCACATATTTGCCTTTCCTGGACATCTCATATAAACAGATTCTTAAAAATATGTGGTCATCACTTTTGTCTTTCTGATTGCACAATGTTCAGATAATCATTTTGACATGGCAGTGTATTCTGCTGACTGCTCTCTTTCTGCCATATGGTCATATCTTGCCATCTTGAGACTTAAGCTCCGTGTGGGTAGGTAGGTACAATTTCATACCCCTGCAGTGTACTCTCTCAATGGCCTGCATCTTTCTCCTTGTCCAAACCACCTCACTGCCTCCCGGCCCAACTTCAAAGTGCCACAAAGTTCCTTTTTATCCTTTTTAGGTGGAGGGCTATCTCTGGCTATGTTCATGGCAGGAGCAGGGAATTAATTTCCCTGGAAGCAGCCACAACCAATAGCTGACTGGACACGGTGTATAAATACCCCAACTCTCACCTCTCAGGAGCCCTCGGAGCTGTGGGCACTGCACTGATCCTCAAAGGGTTTCCTAAGAGAGACCAAGCTCTCCTCGTCCACAATAGCTCCCGGCTGGACTGCTGACCCCACACTGGCTGCTCTGCTTCCAAGTCTCACTCTCCTACTCCTCTCGCGGTGGTTTCTTTTCCTTCAAAACAAACTTCTTGCACCAGGGTCTTTGTCTCAGTGTCTGATTCTGAGGGAACCCGAATTCAGACACTCCCTGCCATGTGCTCAATACGCATTGAGCCCAGCGTAGATGCCTGTTCCACTCCGAGCTTCTTCTTTTGCCACTTCCGTCAGTTCGTCGGTGTTACATGATAGCAGCTTCTATGGTGCTAGTGCCTTACCAGGACTTCTTGGTAGCTCAGACCGTAATGAATCTGCCTGCACTGCAGGAGACCTGGGTTCCATCCCTGGGTCAGGAAGATCCCCTGGAGAGGGGAGTGGCAACCCACTCCAGTATTCTTGCATGGAGAATGCCATGGACAGAGGGGCCTGGCGGGTACAGTTCATGGGGTTGCAAAGAGCTGGACACGACTGAGTAACTAACACTTTCACTTTCACGTGCTAGTTCAGGACCTGCCAAGGCGGGAGACGCAAACCCGCCTACCAACGCAGGAGACGCAAACCCGCCTACCAACGCAGGAGACGCAAGAGACAAGAGTTCAATCCCTGGGTCGGGAAGATCTCCTGGAGAAGTGCATGGCAACCCACTCCAGTATTCTTGCCTGGAAAATCCCATGGCCAGAGGAGCCTGGTGGGAGGATGAGATGGTTGGATGGAGGAGGATGAGATGGTTAGACGGCATCACTGACTCAATGGACATGAGTTTGAGTAAACTCCAGGAGTTGGTGATGGACAGGGAGGCCTGGCGTGCTGCAGTTCATGGGGTCGCAAAGAGTCGGACACGACTGAGCGACTGAACTGAACTGAAGTGCATTATATCCATACAATGGAATATCACTAAGCTATTTAAAAAAATGAAGTACTGATTCATGCTACGACATTAATGAACCCTGAAAATAGTATGCTAAGTGAAAGAAGCTAGTCACAAAACATCATATTTTATATGGTTTCATTTATATGAAATATCCAGAACAGGCAAATCTATAGAGACAGGAGATTAATGGGACGTCCCTCCCTTGGGACGATCCCCTCCGCACCCGGCAGCCCACCTGCTCAGGAGCTGGAGATGAGCTCTGGGGGCCCTGCGGGGTTGGGCGCTGTCTGCCAGGGCTTGCTTTGTCTCCGCGACACGCATTGATTCTTAGCAAAGGGCTTTGTTTGCCTGTGGAGCCTGTAGCTTTGTTCCAGGACCGGGGAACCCTGATTCCTCGTGATTTCAAAACCTGGGGTCACTGCCGGGTAGTTTCTGTATGATCTAATTCTAGGAAGTAGGAAATAAAACCGGCGCCTGTTACTGCTGCACACACCTTCAGCAGTAAGGTGGGGAAAAAAAGTGTTCTAATGGTAAACTGTGTGTTATCTATAACAGGCAATCTCTGCCTTATTGGATTCTGGTTTTTTTTCTTTCTGACTCTAAGCTGTAGGAGCTGCAGATAACTGGTAATTATGTACATTCCATCCTGTTTGGGAGAGGCCCAGCTTACCTCCCCCTTCCCCAACTGCTGGGAAAAAAAATAACTTTGTTTCCTTTATGATTCATTTCAACATTTCTTTTATTCCTTGTACATGTGCGCTTTTTGACTTCTTCACTGAAAGTTATAAAATCTGCCTGATTCCCTCCCTGTGCGTGTGTTTGTGTGTGCTTTGGTCGTGTCTGACTCTTTGCAACCCCATGGACTGTAGCCTACCAGGCTCCTCTGTCCATGGAATCCTCCAGGCAAGAATACTGGAGTGGGCAGCCATTCCCTTCTCCAGAGGGAATCTTCCCACCCAGGGATTGAACCCACATCTCCTGCATTGCAGGCAGGCTCTTTACCACTGAGCCACCAGGGAAACCCGCGTTCACTGTATGAGCAGCAAAATAGTATCTTCAACATGTGTCATTTTTCCTGTATTTGAATAAGAGTCATGAGTTTATCCTTTTCTGAAATTTATCTTTTAATAGCCCACTTTCTAAGTCTCCCTAGGATCATAAAGTAACACTCAGAGTTGGTCTGTGCATCTCTTCCAAGGGGAAAGCATGTGTTTTTGGGGGGAGCTGGAAGGGTTGGGGGCTCACGTTGACCGAATACGTTCTGTGCACCTGCTACTTTCCAAACAAAATTGTATTGAATCTGCACAACCCCGAGGAACAGCAACTGCTACTCCATTTTATGGAGGAGACAACACATGTTCAGAGGTAATTCCAGAGATACATATTATTCGATATAAGTATTATTGGAGGTAACTACGATTCGGAGATAATGTTCAAAAATAAGTAACTTGACCCACGTGTGCGTGCTCAGTCGCTGTCGTGTCTGACTCTTTTCGACCCTATGGACTGTCACCCACCAGGCTCCTCTGTCTGTTGGATTCTCCCCCAGGCAAGAATACTGGAGTGGATTGCCATGCCCTCCTCCAAGGACTCTTCCCCAGAGGACTGAACCCGCGTTTGCCTGTGTCTCCTGCATTGCAGGTGGATTCTTTAACCACTGAGCCATTTGGGAAGCCAACTTGACTAATATCACTTAAGAGTTGCAGTTAAGATTTGAAGTCACATCCATCTGAGCCCCAGATCACGCCACATGGTCGCCATACAATGTAAGAAGGTGGCCCTGCCTTACGAAGAGTTTTTAGGTTTGGGGGAAGGAATATTTCTCTGCATGTCCTGGGTCATAGGCATACACAGGATGCAGGGCAGGCATGCTGAGAAAGTGTTGTTAATTTATTCATCAGAGGCCTTACCAGCGTCAGAAGGAGAAATAGGTGGGGCTCATCTGTTATTGCATTTCCCCCCTCTGATCCTGCTCCCCCAGGAAAAACAGGGAGAAGACAGTCTGTGAAGTTTGCTGTTTGTGAAACCCCTGAATCGCTGGTGAGACAATGGCAGAAAGAGGAGGACAAACAGGTCTTGCCTTCAAACTGACCTCCCCGTTCAAAACTGTTGTGTAAAATAGGCATTGAATACTTGACACTCAGTTCATTGGGATAATTTAACAAATATCAGGTGGATAATTTGGGTGATCAGACTCTCTGAGAAAACACAATAGGAAAGGTTTTTTTCCTCAGAAAAAAAGGACTTCATTATGTACACTGGGAAGCCTTTAGATAATGTTCTGGGTGAGCTGGCCAAAGACCTTGAAGGCTCTTCCACAGTCATCGCTATATCTCACATTACTTGGTATTTTGTATACATTTGTGTGTATTTATAATGTGGTCAGGCTAGTCTTTATCTTAACTTCCACTTTATACTGATTGCATACTTTCATATAGGACATAGAAATTACAAGGTAGCTCCAGCTATAAGACACAGTTTAAAAATAATTTCAGTACCAACTGTTCAGTTAAGCATTTTAAAAATGGTATGGAAATTTTAAGAGTCGACAAAGAAATAGGAAAGCAGGTCTGTAAGTATTTTCACATTCTGTTCATTGTGCATACATTATTACTATTCTAAAAGGAATATGAATTTAAAGGACATTTCTGCTTCTGCAATGGTGGGAAATACCAGGAAAACAGGCAGGAGTGTGTATGCAGGTTTGCATAGGAGCTCTAGTGCCCTCTGCCGGACACATTGGAGTATTGCAAGTGAGGCTGACCTCTCCTGGGTCAGGAACTCCTTAGGCATTCTGGTGATGCCTATGACCCTTATGGCAGAAGTGAAGAGGAACTAAAAAGCCTCTTGATGAAAGTGAAAGAGGAGAGTCAAAAAGTTGGCTTAAAGTTCAACATTCAGAAAACTAAGATCATGGCATCTGGTCCCATCACTTCATGGCAGATAGATGGGGAAACAGTGGAAACAGTGTCAGACTTTATTTTTTGGGCTCCAAAATCACTGCAGATCGTGATTGCAGCCATGAAATTAAAAGACGCTTACTCTTTGGAAGGACAGTTATGATCAACCCAGATAGCACATTGAAAAGCAGAGATATTACTTTGCCAACAAAGGTCCGTCTAGTCAAGGCTATGGTTTTTCCTGTGGTCATGTATGGATGTGAGAGTTGGACTGTGAAGAAAGCTGAGCACCAAAGAATAGATGCTTTTGAACTGTGGTGTTGGAGAAGACTCTGGAGAGTCCCTTGGACTGCAAGGAGATCCAATCAGTCCATACTAAAGGAGATCAGTCCTGGATGTTCACTGGAGGGACTGATGCTGAAGCTGAAACTCCAATATTTTGGCCACCTTATGCGAAGAGTTGACTCATTGGAAAAGACTCTGATGCTGGGAGGGATTGGGGGCAGGAGGAGAAGGGGACGACAGAGGATGAGATGGCTGGATGGCATCCCCGACTCAATGGACGTGAGTCTGAGTGAACTCCGGGAGTTGGTGATGGACAGGGAGGCCTGGCGTGCTGCGATTCATGGGGTCACAAGGAGTCAGACATGACTGAGCAACTGAACTAAACTGAACTGATGATCCTTTCTTAGGATAATGTTTTCAAACGCATAAAATAAACTAAGGAGAATACCAAAGGAAAAATTATGTTGAGTAAGTCAACTGCTGCTGCTGCTGCTAAGTCATTTCAGTCATGTCCGCCCTGTGTGACCCCATAGACGGCAGCCCACCAGGCTCCCCCGTCCCTGGGATTCTCCAGGCAAGAACCCTGGAGTGGGTTGCCATTTCCTTCTCCAATGCATGAAAGTGAAAACTGAAAGTGAAGTTGCTCAGTCATGTCCAACTCTTCACGACCCAATGGACTGCAGCCCACCAGGCTCCTCCATCCGTGGGATTTTCCAGGCAAGAGTACTGGAGTGGGGTGCCATTGCCTTACTATACTTCAAGTAAAATTAAGTTAAAAAATGATTAGATTGAAATACTGTTGAGTTGCTCAGTCGTGTTGACTCTTTGCAACCCCATGGACGGCAGCACACAGGCTTCCTGGTCCTTCACCATCTCCTGGTTGTTGTTCAGACCCCTTCCCGTGAGCGGGGGTTAATACAAGCAGAGGATGTGGTGCAACGCGCCATCCCAGCGCCGTTCCACTGCTGTCTCACAGCACCGTGAACCGCTGAAGGGCGCGGCCTGGGTGGGATGTGGGCAGACTTGCCTTTTGGAGATGAAGTTCTCTAGAATGGAGCACGTGAAGGCAGGGAGACCAGGCAGGTACCTACTGCATCTGTTCCAGGAACGTTCCAGGACAGTGAAAAGCGAGCACCTGTAGAAAAAGATGACCGAGGTGTTATCCTAGATTCTCTTCGTGATGCAGCCCTAAGAGGGACTCGGGAAACCACTGTCCTGCAGAAATAAATCAAGCAGATGCCACAACACCTGGGACACATTTGCCAGAAAGGAAGTGTAATCGCAGAATTCCCCAGGAATTCCTGCAGAGGTTTGCTGCCTCCGTCACCCTTGAACGTCCTGGTCTGTGGGTCAGAGGCGTCTTCTTGGTTACCAGACACCTCCTGCCCTGGGCTGTCATCCTCACCTCTGCCTGCAGCCCCGGGGAAGGCCACTAGCTCAGACCAGCCTCCCTCTGCTCGGCCCCAACGGGTTTCACCGGCAGTGAGTGAGGCTTGTGGTCGTGGAGCCTGTGAAGGTTCCCTTTCTTGGGAAAAGAGTCTCGGCAGATATAACTAAAAGGGCTTCTCTGGTGGTTCAGCAGGTAAAGAATCTGCCTGTAATGCAGGAGACCCAGGTTCGATCCCTGGGTGGGGAAGATCCCCTGGAGGAGGGGATGGCAACTCACTCCAGTATTCTGGCCTGGAGAGTCCCATGGACAGAGGAGCCTGGTGGGCTACAGTCCATGGGGTCGCGACTGAGTGACTAAACCACCCAGTGAGACTAAGGATTTTGAGACCAGGAGACTCATCCTGGGTGACCAGGATGGTTCTAAATGCCCTCATGCGTCCTTATAAGAAAGAGGCCGAGGGAGGTTTGATACACAGAGGCGACGGCAACTTGAAGATGGAGCCAGAGGTTGGAGAGAGGAGCTGGGGGCAAGGAGTGGGCTTCTCCCTGGAGCCTCCAGAGGGAGCAAGTCTCCAAGATAACCTTGATTTGGGCCCAGCCAAACTGATGTTGGACTTCTGGCCTCCAGAGGTGGGAGGAGAAAAAAGGTGTCTGCGGTTTCAAGGCAGCCCGTTTGTGGTATTTTTGCTATAGCCACTTCAGGAAATGAATGAACCAACCCCTGGGGGCGCCTCTGGAGCTTGGCGCTCATTAGACAGCCTAAAAGAGCACAGGTTACTGCCCTCAGGGGAGCCCTTGATCAGTGGTGCTGGTTTAGTTGCTAAGTCGTGTCCAACTCTTGCAACCCCACGGACTGTAGCCCTGCCAGGCTCCTCTGTCCGTGAGATTCTCCAGGCAAAAATACTGGAGTGGGTAGCCTATCCCTCCTCCAGGGGATCTTTCTGACCCAGGGATTGAACCCAGGTCTCCGGGATTACAGGCAGACTCTACCAATTGAGCCACCAGGGAAGCCCAGGTTGAGGGGACAGATAATGAGCCAGGCAAGGGCAGCTGCTCTTCCTCTCCTTCCTGGGCAGGTGGGAAGCTCTGAGATAGGTCCACACCCTCTGCAGAGGATTCTGGTGGGCAACTCGCAAGCACATTTTATATGGTTTTCCCTTTTCTTATTTCCCTTCCCCCATCCTACTGAGCATACCTGCACACACACGCATCCTTCACTCCTGCCTCCTGGGACCGTGTGCCATCAACCAAATTAACTGCTGCACACAGCTTGTGTCTCAACTCTGGCATTGGGGGCACTCTGCCTCAGGCAAGACTCACCTCCAAGATTCGGATTCAAATGACATTCAAGAAAAGCCTTATGGGATTGTTACAAGTATGAGATTAAAGGGCCAGCCCATCAGGAACAGTCTTCCGAGCACTATGGAAAGAGCGGTGTGACACCAACCGCTTTCTTCTGTACCCATTTTCTAAACGGGTGTTTCTCAGACTGGGGTTTATTAAAAATAGTTGGCAGGGTTGAGGCAGGAGGGCAGTGCCTTGCCCACATGCTCCCTTAAGAATAAAACTTAGCTTTGATTTCATTTCAGTGATCATTTAAAAAAAAAAATGGATAGGATCAACTGAATGAGGCCACGCAGGGAAGCCCCATGCCGGGGACTCTTTAGGTGCTTGTGACTCTTGGACGGCTGTGATGGTGCCCAGGATCGCCTGTGGTTACAAGGTTTTAACTCAGTTTCTCAGAAGAGTCTGTTTTCTTTCATTCATAAGAAAGTCTTTTCATTTAAAAGGGTCCACATGTAACTCAGGTTTGAGAAACACCACTCTAACTGGCTATGGTGTGACAGTGGGTAAGTGGTTAAGCGCAGGGGTTAGGCCTTGGGTTAAGTTCTAGACCCATTTCCTATAAGTTGTGTGACTCTGAACAAGTTACTCAAACCCTCTGAGCTGTAGCTTCCTGCTCTATAAATGGCAGTGCTAACAATAGTTACAGCATTGATTGTTTAGTCTGACACATTTGTGACTGCACGGACTGGGAGCCCTCCAGGCTCCTCTGTCCACGGGATTCTCCAGGCAAGAAAACTGGAGTGGGTTGCTATTTTCTTCTCCAGGGATCTTCCCGACCCAGGGATCAAATCCGGGTCTCCTGCATTGGCAGGTGGATTCGCTGTGGCTGAGCCACCTGGGAAGGCCCTAGTTACAGCATAGGGTTGTTCTAAATCTGACATGAAATAAAGTACATGAAGTGCTTACTTAGCACAATGCCAGGTTCAATAGCATCCTTATGAATAATAACAATCAACCAGTAGAAGATCTAGTGGTCACAGCAACAATAATAGTGACATAGTAGGAATAACTGACATTCACACAAAGGAAGCATTTTTTGCGCTAAGGACCAATCCCTCGGTCTTACTCCTTTTTCACCACAAGGGGGCGTAGTCAAGAGCTCAAACTCTTCCGTGCGAAAGGCGCCCCTACTTTCCCTCCGGTAGCAATTTTGTTAAAAAGGAACGCACTGATCTCCCAGGCGTCCTTGGTCTGTATTCCTGGGGTATCCATTTTATTCACAGGGTTCTAAAGGTCAGACTACAATCCAAAAAAAAGCCAACAATAATAATAGCTAAGGTATGTAACTTATTGCATACCTACAGGGCCCTGAGTGAAGCCCTGGGGTGTGTGTGTGTGTGTGTGTGTGTGTGTGTGTGTGTGTACACACAGGTACATGCACGCATGTAAATAAATTATAGGAATTTAGTATGATTTCAGGGTGAAGGGTAGGGTTTAAATACTATGAGGAAAAATTGTATGGAGAAGCAGATATTTTCATGATCAAAATATTTTAAAAAGTTAGACAGCTAAGAAGAAACTGTGCAAGGCTGACCTTGGAGTGTTTCCCTTTATGGACTCATGCACACTCACAGAATCACACACATACACACATAAATGTATCTGAAGTGTAGTTGGGTTCATCACCACAGTGGTGGGAGGGTCACAGCTACGAAGGGCGGATTGCAGGACTCAGAAGTCACCAGCAGAATGTAAACTGCTGCAGCCGCCACAGAAAAACAGGATGCAGGGTCCTCAAGAAACTGAAAATAGAGCCCTGAATATTCATTGGAAGGACCGATACTGAAGCTGAAGCTCCAATACTTTGGTCACCTGATGCAGAGAGTCGACTCCCTGAAAAAGACCCTGATGCTGGGAAAGATTGAGGGCAGGAGGAGAAGGGGACAACGACAGAGGATGAGATGGCTGGATGGTATCACCGACTCAATGGACATGAGTTTGAGTAAGCTTCGGGAGTTGGTGACGGACAGGGAGGCCTGGCATGCTGCAGCCCACGGGGTCACAAAGAGTCGGACACGACTGAGCAACTGAACAACAAGAGCTGCAATTCCAGTCCTAGGTGTATATACAGAAAAAAACAAAAACTCTAATATGAAAAGACACATGCGACCCAGTGTTCATAGCAGCACTATTTACAATAGCCAAGACACGGAAGCAACCCCAGTGTGCAAAAACAGGCCATTGCATAAGAGGATGCAGTATGTATATATATACGTATATATATATACACACACACACACGTATATATACAACAGAATATTAGCTATAAAAAGAATGGAATACTGCCATTTGCAGCAACATGGACGGACCTGCTGCTGAGTTGCGTCAGTCGTGTCCGACTCTGTGCGATCGCATAGATGGCAGCCCACCAGGCTCCCCCGTCCCTGGGATTCTCCAGGCAAGAACACTGCAGTGGGTTGCCATTTCCTTCTCCAATGCATGAAAGTGAAAAGTGAAAGTGAAGTCGCTCAGTCGTGTCCGACTCTCAGCGACCCCATGGACTCCAGCCTACCAGGCTCCTCCGTCCATGGGATTTTCCAGGCAAGAGTACTGGAGTGGGGTGCCATTGCCTTCTCCATGGATGGACCTAGAGAATATCATATTTAGCGAGGTAAGTCAGGCTGAGACAAATATTATATCACTTATATGTGGAATCTTAACAAAAATAATACAAATGAATCTGTATACAAAATAGAAATACACTTCCAGACGTAGAAAACAAGCTTCTGGTTACCAAAGAGGAGAGGGAGGGGTTGAGAGGCAAATTAGGAATATGGGTTTAACAGATATAAACCACCATATATAAAACAGATAAGCAACCAGGATTTACTGTATAGCACAGGGAAGAGAAACGCTGGACTGGAAGAAGCACAAGCTGGAATCAAGATTGCCGGGAGAAATCTCAATAACCTCAGATATACAGATGACACCACCCTTATGGCAGAAAGTGAAGAGGAACTAAAAAGCCTCTTGATGAAAGTGAAAGTGGAGAGTGAAAAAGTTGGCTTAAAGCTCAACATTCAGAAAACGAAGATCATGGCATCTGGTCCCATCACTTCATGGGAAATAGATGGGGAAACAGTGGAAACAGTGTCAGACTTTATTTTTTTGGGCTCCAAAATCACTGCAGATGGTGACTGCAGCCATGAAATTAAAAGACGCTTACTCCTTGGAAGGAAAGTTATGACCAACCTAGATAGCATATTCAGAAGCAGAGACATTACTTTGCCAACAAAGGTCCGTCTAGTCAAGGCTATGGTTTTTCCTGTGGTCATGTATAGATGTGAGAGTTGGACTGTGAAGAAGGCTGAGCGCCAAAGAATTGATGCCTTTGAACTGTGGTGTTGGAGAAGACTCTTGAGAGTCCCTAGGACTGCAAGGAGATCCAACCAGTCCATTCTGAAGGAGATCAGCCCTGGGATTTCTTTGGAGGGAATGATGCTGAAGCTGAAACTCCAATACTTTGGCCACCTCATGTGAAGAGCTGACTCATTGGAAAAGACTCTGATGCTGGGAGGGATTGGGGGCAGGAGGAGAAGGGGACGACAGAGGATGAGATGGCTGGATGGCATCACTGACTCGATGGACGTGAGTCTGAGTGAACTCCGGGAGTTGGTGATGGACAGGGAGGCCTGGCGTGCTGTGATTCATGGGGTCGCAAAGAGTCGGACACGACTGAGCGACTGAGCTGAACTGAACTGAATAACGTATAATGGAAAACAACCTGAAATATATGTGTATATATAATGAATCATGTTGCTGTACATCTGAAACTAACACTGTATTGTAAATCACCTATACTTCAACTGAATAAAAAAGTCACCCACCAAGCTCAGCTTTGATTATGCGAGAATCACAGCTGTTTCTACGTCTGGTGTCAAATATGTGGACCCTACAGCAAATCAGAAGAGGTGTATGAGAGGCCTGCTGGACTCCATGAATGGTCTTACACCTGAGCAAAACACTCTTTGCCTTGTAATTTCCTTCTTTAACAAAATTATTTATTTATTTGGCTGCGCCGGGTCTCAGTTGTGGCGTGTGGGATCTGGTTCCCTGACCAGGATTCCCCGGGTCCCCTGCACTGGGGCCGAGGAGTCTCAGCCACTGGACCCCTGGGGAGTCCCCGCTGTTATTTCCTAAAAATGCTTGGATCAGATGAGTTTGCCTAGCCTTGCAGACCCACTTCCCCTCCCGGCTGGTCAACCTGCCCAGTTGAGTGGTGCAGGGCTGCCCAGCATAACAGCCTGCCCTCTGGTTTCCTTAGTGAAACCTTGATCTGGGGAAAGGACCCAAAGTGAGGGCCCCGCAGCTAGTTCCTCCATAACCAGAAATAAAACCGAGATGACTGTATTTCTTCATCTAAAGAACAAACACGGAGCAAGATGTCCAGAAACCTAGAGACATTCTTTTCTCTAAATTATTTGCCTAACTTAAAAAGTTCTCATCACCACAAGCTGCCAGCCTGGAAATATCCCGGCAGCTTTCTCGGTTGTGTTTTTGATACGAGAGTGATCTTACTTCTGCAAGAAGCGTGAGATAAGCCCTGGAGTGTACAGGGACTTCTACTACTCAGAGAGACAGGGCTGTCAGACATAGCTCTGTTGTAAGGAAGGTCTTGTCTTTGAGGCTTTAGATGCTGACAGGTTTCTCTAAGATGTTCAGGGCAAACGTCCAGGCACTGGAGTAAAAGGGACTTGAGTACACATATGCATAGAAAAAAAGACTGGAAGAAAAGACTGCAAAATATTGTTCAGTTGCTAAGTCGCACCCAACTCTTTGGTGACCCTGTGGACTGCAGCATGCCAGGCTCCCCTTGTTCTTCAGTGTCTCCCAGAGTTTGCTCAAATTCTTGTCCATTAGGTCAGTAATACTACCTAACCATCTCATCCTCTGCCTTCCCCTTCTTTTGCCTTTAATCTTTCCCAGCATCAGGGTCTTTCCCAATGAGTTGGCTCTTTGCATCCGGTGGCCAACGTACTGAAACTTCAGTATCGAGGGTTAGCTATAATATTTATTTTCTTCTTTGTGCTCGAGTACATATTCCAAACTGAATACAAGGAGCATCAGTTATTTTTAGCAGAAAGACAGTTTTAAAGTTCACCTTCTTCAAAGATAGTCCCAGCTGAGGCGGACACCGTTGAGTGAAACGTGCAAAGGATTTGAGACCAGGACATCGATTCATCAACACTCCCCGTCCCAATCTCAGCGTGTGCCCAGAGTGGTGCTGGGCAAGATGGGGGGTGCCCCGGAGAAGCCATAGTTCTGCCTCCAAGGGGCAAGACAGGGACGAAAGGGAACAGACACAGTCCATTCACAGGTGACTCCCTTCAGCCTGCGAAGGTCCTCTGGGTGGGCTGTTACTATTTTTCTCATTTTACAATGAGGAAACCGAAGCTCAGAAAGCGAAGGCCCTGGGCTAGGTAGCAGCAAACCCTGCCTCTCCCGTCCTGGGACCTCCAGCCCTGAGAGCTTACTCACCTCGGGGAGAGGGGACAGCGGAAGACGGTTTAACCCATCGTGGCTTTCCTGCACGCACGTGCCCGTCAGTCACTTATCAACCAAAACCAACAAAACCGCCTGGACTTTCTCCAGAGGCAGAGGGAGCGTCCATCTTTTTAAAGCAGAGCACAGCTGGAAGCTACTACCTGCCTGGCAATTGAAGGCACAGCAAGCTGGAAATGGGGGTGGGGCGCCCACGTGTCCCCAAAGCCCTCGGAGGCATCGCCAGGTAATCAGTGAAATGCGTGAAAACTGAGAGACTGGCTGCCAAGTATAATACCTCAGGACACTTCCAAGCTGGACTTAACTCTTGTCTCTGAGGCGGCAAGTCAGGCACATGGCTAATAAACCCTGTAAAAGACTAAGGCACGCATCAGATTTTTTTTTTTTTTAAGACTAAAACCCACTAACCTCCCTGCAGACGTCTGCTGTGTAATGGGATTCAGGGTTCCGTGGTTCTCCTTCTCTGCGTGTAAAAATCTGTGTGAGCCAACATCAGCTTACCGCCAAGCGTGGATACTCTGACATCAGCAAGAAGCAGCTGGTGCTTCTGGGAAATTCAAGCTCTGAAACCCTGTTTTGCTTGCGGAGACGCAATAAGGTCAGCGAATAACCAAATAACCCACCCCTGGGTCCCGAGGTCTTTCTGACCTATGAGTCTTTGAAGGCACTTCTGTTTATTTTTCCCTTGTGGTGACAGAAGCTTGTGGGTGTTATCTCTGGGAGCCCATTGAAAACCTTCACGGAGTGAGGTCAGTTGTAGGAGTCAGCCAGGGTTGTCGTAACACAGTACCACAGTCTGGGGAGTTTAAGCAACAGAGAATTATTTCCTCATGAATCTGGATGCTGGAGGTCTGAGATTAAGGTGTCAGTGGGGTTGGTTTTGAGTCACTTTCTAAGCAGGTTGGTACGAAGGCCGGGGTCCCCAAGGAGGAAAAAGGGGTCTGGGGCTCTCGAAGCAGAGATAGGGGTCTCGAATTCTCAAGGAGGAGGAGAGGACAAACATCCTTTTTTTCTCTGTACGTTCTTTAGTCTTGGTCACATAAAAAGTTTTTTTCTTTGATGATTACACAACAACTCAGTTTACACTCTGTACTAAGGGTTATATAACAACAATGTGTCCTTCTTGAGGACAGATTCTCCTTCCTGAAGACCTTCTGACTAATCCTAATCCTAATATCTTAGAATGTATATTATGGGAGTGGGTCCGGTAGGATCTTTCTATTGTTAAGTTCTGATCCTGTTATCCTAAAATGTAAATTGTGGGAGTGGGTCTAGTAAGATCTTTACAACCTTGAGACATTCTTTTGATGTATTGTAATAACCAGTTTAAAAGTATATAACTCTCTTGCTAACACTAGCAGGGGGGGCACTCTCATCCCCTTCCTGATGTCTATGTCAGAAGCGTTCTCTGTTCTGCTTTATACTTTAATAAAACTCTGCTGTACAAAAGCTCTTGAGTGATCAAGCCTGGTCCCTGGTCCCGAAGTTAAATCTTTGGAAATCACAAAGCTGACACCATTCACCGTAAGCTATTAGTTTCCTCTGAGGTCTCTCTCCTTGGCTTGTAGACAGGACGTCTTCTGTCTGTGTCTTCGCATGGTCATCCCTCTGTATGAGTCTGAGTCCTAATCTCCTCTTCTAATAAAGACACTAGTCAGATTAGATTGGGCTTCCCTGGTGGCTCAGTGGTAAAGAATCCACCTGCCACGCAGGGGAAAGAAAGAAAGAAAGACAGTGAAGTCACTCAGTCGTGTCCAAATCTTTGTGACCCCGTGGACTGTAGCCTACCAGGCTCCTCTGTCCATGGGATTCTCCAGGCAAGAATTCTGGAGTGGGTTGCCATTTCCTTCTCCAGGGATCGAACCTGGGTCTCCCACATTGTAGGCAAATGCTTTACCCTCTGAGCCACCAGGGAAGCCATGCAGGGGACCTGGGTTCGATCCCTGGATCAGGCAGATCCCTAGAGAAGGAAAGGGCACCCCACTCCAGTATTCTTGCCTGGAGAACCCCTTGGACAGAGGAGCCTGGTGGGCTCCAGTCTACAGGATTCCAAAAGAATTGGGCATGATTTAGCAACTCATCAGCAATGTATTAGAACAGGGCCCTCCTGGGTGACTTCATTTTAACTTAGTCACCTCTTTTAAAATCCCATCTCCAGAAACAGTCACATTCTGGGGTGCTGAGGGTTAGCGCTGCAGCGGATGAATTTGGTGGAAGGGACACAGTTCTGCCCATAACATTGTTGGGGGCAACAGAGACGCAGTAGAAACATTCTACTGTATTCTTTGTGGATCAGGGACCAGCTCAAAGGAGGCCGTGCGAGAAGGCGACCTTCTGCACCCACTGTGACCTCAGGATGGAGGCTCCGGTGAAGATGCTTCCAGCCCTCTGCTCCCACCAACTGGGACTCATCCTTCCAGCCCAGACTACACCCTGAGGAAAGGGGTCCCTCGTCTAGGAAGCTCAGACACCCGCTAGGACCCTGCAGATCCCCGTGATGACACCTTGCCCACCTGGACTACAGCAGAGACAATTCACACCTGAGCAGCCCAGGGGATGGCGCTCCACCTGCTCACTGGCCTGAAGCCATTCTGTATCCCTGGGAGTTTGGGGGCAGGGGTCTTCCCAGGTCGTCCAGAGGGGCAGGACAACTTGGTGATCTGGGGACAGGAATGACCCTCAGAGGGATGGAGGCAGGGCCGCTGCGGCTGGATTTATTCGCTCATTCAACAGGGATCTGCAGGGGCCAGGTCCGCGTCGGGCACAGGTGCCTGTGATTCATTAACATGCGCGACAGACGGCAGCCCGTGAGCTCATGGAGGCTCCATGCCAAGGCAGAGGGGTGGCCACAGACGCGCGCTGCGCCCAGAGGTGCTTCCTGTGAAATGTCCATTCGGGCCCAGGGAACCGGGGACTCCCAGCCTCCTCTGGCTGAGGGTTTCTGGGTGGTTTCCTGTTTCAGCCCCACGGCCGGGGAAATTTCTGCTTTTTGCTCTTTTGAACTCTAAGCGGGGACACGCACGCGCTTGATGAGGGAGTTTTCTGGTTAGAGGAAAGTTTTTATGTCCTGTGTGCACTGCTTAACATATCCTGAAAAACTCAGTTCAAATGTCACTTCCCGTGAGAAACCTCATCTGACCCCCACCAACCCCTCTTCTGTGCTCATGCGGCGTGAATCATCGGCGCGGAGGTGCACGTCTGGTTGAGCTGTGTCCCTCCCCCAGCCCCTGGGTTCCTCCAGACTGCCTCCAGGCAGGCTCTCTGCCTTGTATCTGTGTATCTACCCTCGGGCCACCGGTATCCGGCACAGAGAAAGTGCTGGGTGAAATGAAAAACAGAGACCCAGGTGGAGCCCCCTCCAGCCTGCCTTTGGTGTGGTCCTTACCACCACCCCATTACCCTCTTTAGGATCACGTGGTTCATGACCACATGATTTCAAAGCAGCAACGGGCATGGACAATATTTTGAGAGACTCAGTCAGTTCAGTCGCTCCGTCGTGTCCGACTTTGCGACCCCATGAATCGCAGCTCGCCATGTCTCCCTGTCCATCACCAACTCCCGGAGTTCACTCAGACTCACGTCCATCGAGTCGGGGATGCCATCCAGCCATCTCATCCTCTGTCGTCCCCTTCTCCTCCTGCCCTTAATCCCTCCCAGCATTAGAGTCTTTTCCAATGAGTCAGCTCTTCGCATGAGGTGGCCAAAGTACTGGTGTTTCAGCTTTAGCATCATTCCCTCCAAAGAAAATCCAGGACTGATCGTCTTTAGAATGGACTGGTTGGATCTCCTTGCAGTCCAAGGAACTCTCAAGGGTTTTCTCCAACACCACAGTTCAAAAGCATCAATTCTTTGGCGCTCAGCTTTCTTCATAGTCCAACTCTCACATCCATACATGACCACAGGAAAAACCATAGCCTTGACTAGATGGACCTTTGTTGGCAAAGTAATGTCTCTGCTTTTGAATATGCTATCTAGGTTGGTCATAACTTTCCTTCCAAGAAGTAAGTGTCTTTTAATTTCATGGCTGCAGTCACCATCTGCAGTGATTTTGGAGCCAAAAAAATAAAGTCTAACACTGTTTCCACTGTTTCCCCATCTATTTCCCATGAAGTGATGGGACCAGATGCCATGATCTTAGTTTTCTGATCTTGAGCTTTAAGCCAACTTTTTCATTCTCTTCGTTCACTTTTATCAAGAGGCTTTTTAGTTCCTCTTCACATTCTGCCATAAGGGTGGTATCATCTGCATAGCTGAGGTTATTGATATTTCTCCTGGCAATCTTGATTTCAGCTTGTGCTTCTTCCAGCCCAGCATTTCTCATGATGTACTCTGCATAGAAGTTAAATAAGCAGAGTGACAATATGCAGCCTTGATGTACTCCTTTTCCTATTTGGAACCAGGCTGTTGTTCCATGTCCAGTTCTAACTGTTGCTTCCTGATCTGCATATAGGTTTCTCAAGAGTCAGGTCAGGTGGTCTGGTATTTCCATCACTTTCAGAATTTTCCACAGTTTATTGTGGTCCACACAGTCAAAGGCTTTGGCATAGTCAATAAAACAGAAATAGATGCTTTTCTGGAACTCTCTTGCTTTTTCGATGATCCAGCGGATGTTGGCAATTTGGTCTCTGGTTCCTCTGCCTTTTCTAAAACCAGCTGGAACATCTGGAAGTTCATGGTTCACATATTGCTGAAGCCTGGCTTGGAGAATTTTGAGCGTTACTTTACTAGCGTGTGAGATGAGTGCAATTGTGCGGTAGTTTGAGCATTCTTTGGCATTGCCTTTCTTTGGGATTGGAATGAAAACTGACCTTTTCCAGTCCTGTGGCCACTGCTGAGTTTTCCAAATTTGCTGGCATATTGAGTGCAGCACTTTCACAGCATCATCTTTTAGGATTTGAAATAGCTCAACTGGAATTCCATCACCTCCACTAGCTTTATTCGTAGTGATGCTTTCTAAGGCCCACTTGACTTCACATTCCAGGATGTCTGGCTCTAGGTCAGTGATCACACCATCGTGATTCTCTGGGTCGTGAAGATCTTTTTTGTACAGTTCTTCTGTGTATTCTTGCCACCTCTTCTTAATATCTTCTGCTTCTGTTAGGTCCATACCATTTCTGTCCTTTATTGGGCCCATCTTTGCATGAAATGTTCCCATGGTATCTCTAATTTTCTTGAAGAGATCTCTAGTCTTCCCCATTCTGTTGTTTTCCTCTATTTCTTTGCACTGATCACTGAGGAAGGCTTTCTTATCTCTTCTTGCTATTTTTTGAAACTCTGCATTCAGATGCTTATATCTTTCCTTTTCTCCTTTGCTTTTCGCTTCTCTTCTTTTCACAGCTATTTGTAAGGCCTCCCCAGACAGCCATTTTGCTTTTTTGCATTTCTTTTCCATGGGGATGGTCTTGATCCCTGTCTCCTGTACAATGTCACAAACCTCATTCCATAGTTCATCAGGCACTCTATCTATCAGATCTAGGCCCTTAAATCTATTTCTCACTTCCGCTGTATAATCATAAGGGACTTGATTTAGGTCATACCTGAATGGTCTAGTGGTTTTCCCTACTTTCTTCAATTTCAGTCTGAATTTGGCAATAAGGAGCTCATGATCTGAGCCATAGTCAGCTCCCGGCCTTGTTTTTGCTGACTGTATAGAGCTTCTCCATTTTTGGTTGCAAAGAATATAATCAATCTGATTTCGGTGTTGACCATCTGATGATATCCATGTGTAGAGTCTTCTCTTGTGTTGTTGGAAGCGGGTGTTTGCTATGACCAGTGCGTTCTCTTGGCAAAATTCTATTAGCCTTTGCCCTGCTTCATTCCGTATTCCAAGGCCAAATTTGCCTGTTACTCCAGGTGTTTCTTGACTTCTTACTTTTGCATTCCAGTCCCCTATAATGAAAAGGACATCTTTTTTGGGTGTTAGTTCTAAAAGGTCTTGTAGGTCTTCATAGAACCATTCAACTTCAGCTTCTTCAGCGTTACTGGTTGGGGCATAGACTTGGATTACTGTGATATTGAATGATTTGCCTTGGAAATGAACAGAGATCATTCTGTTGCTTTTTAGATTGCATCCAAGTACTGCATTTGAGATACTGGCAACCCCTAAAGTGTGGAATGAGACTCTGTCTTGTTATTTCTCTTGGCACAGCTAAAACTTAGGATTTGTTACCTGTGTTCAAGACAGAAGGGAATGCTCCATTTCAGTTAGAGGTTAGGGAAAATAAACATGTAAATTTTTCCTATTTAAGTTCGTGGACCCTCTGGGTTCTATTCACAGACCCTTTGAGGGATCCACACCATGTGATTAAGATCCTCCAGACTAGAACTTTCATCTCCCAAGTCATACTTTGCCCTTTCCCTTGGTAAACTCCACCCCCAGCCAGCTCAGGTGCAAGGTTTTGCTGCGTCCCAAGCCTCGGGGTGACCTTGAAGTCAGGCGTCCTCAGCTCCTTCGCTCCACCTGCATGGTGTCTCCAGCTGCTGACAGCACTTGGCCCTTTGCTTGCTCCCCCACTGGACCTCAGATGGGTAAAAGCATCAGCCTGCAGTGAGGGAGACCTGGGTTCAATCCCCGGGTTGGGAAGATCCCCTGGAGAAGGGAAAGGCTGCCCACTCCAGTATTCTGGCCTGGAGAATTCCGTGGACTGTATAGCCCATAGGGTTGCAAAAGAGTCGGACACAGTTGAGCAAATTTAACTTTCAGTTTTTTCCACAAGTAATGAGAGCAAACCAGCCTGCAGCCTGGTTGACAATCTCTTCTCCCCAGGGGCCCCCCTCGGCTGCCCCGATGGCAGGGTTTTCTTCCTTTTCTTTTTCTTCTTTCTCCCCAGCACTGCCCAGTCTCTCTAGCTTTCCACTTCCAGGTTTTCTTCCTGTCCTTTTCAACCCACGGGCAAGTCAGCTCTGCCCCAGCTCTGCCTACCCCAGCAGCTCAGATGCTCAGCACAACATGAGGCTCTTCTTGGGTAGACATTTCACCAATCGAAATCTATTTATCACAATGTTTCTTCTAAGGGCACCCAGAACTCTCCTTGATATTAACTTGGATAAATGTGGTTCTCTCCATCTTATTACAACAGGATCAGAAGTTCTTTGAAGACTCTTGCTCCTTTGGGATTTTCCTCCACTGATGTGCCCTTCTGGGAGCAAGGATATGAGCCTTATCCATCCTTATCTCTTGTGTTTCCTTAGCCTTTGGACACCTGTTCATCTGTGGTGATCGAGTGTAGCCTGGACTTTACATTAAACACAAATACTTCATGACAAGTAGGTTCACTCAACAAAGGCAGGGGTGGATTATTATTAGGGAACCTATCAGTGTATTTCATTGCATTGAACCATAATAATTTCAATAGACACCCCAAAAACATTTGAAAAGCTGCATACTATTGATAAACTCTTAGCAATCCAGAAACATGCTGAGTCCTAACCAGGGTTCACCAGAAGCTTACACAAATCATGATGTAAGAGAAGACTCTTGAGAGTCCCTTAGCAAGGAGATCAAACCAGTCAATCCAAAAGGAAATCAACCCTAAATGTTCATTGGAAGGACTGATGCTGAAGCTGAAGCTCCAACACTTTGGCCGCGTGATGCGACAAGCCAACTCAGTGGAAAAGACTCTGATGCTGGGAAAGATTGAGGGCAGGAAGAGAAGGAGGTAACAGAGGATGAGATGGCTGGATGGCATCCCCAACTCAATGGACATGAGTTTGAGTAAGCTCCAGGAGATGGTGGACAGGGAAGTCTGGTGTGCTGCAGTTCAGGGGGTTGCAAGGAGGTGGACACGACTGAGCGACTGAACAATAACAAGGGTGAAACACTGGAAAGAAGGGGTGGCTGCCATCCAACGCTGCTTCTCTTCAACCTTGTAAAGCGGGGCCTTGATAGCATAGAAGGGTAAGACTAAGGGGCCCGAGTCTAAAATGAGAAGGAAAGACACTGTCACTCTTGCAGGTGATGTGATGAACTACCTAGAGAATCCAAGACACCAAATGAAAAACTAATGTGAGAATTTGAGGAGGGGGTTGGACGCAAGATCAACAGACACAAATCAATGGCTTTAATTTCCATTAGTGTGGGTATTTTTAATAGAAGAGTTCATTATTTTACTTTTTTGCGGGGGGACATGCTTGACAGCTTGCAGAATCCTAGTTCCCCAAACAGAGATTGAACCTGTGCCCTCGGCAATGGAAGCTCAGAGTTTTAACCCCTGGACTGCCAAGGAATTCCCTGCTGCTACTGCTGCTAAGTCGCTTCAGTCGTGTCCGACTCTGTGTGACCCCATAGATGGCAGCCCACCAGGCTCCCCCGTCCCTGGGATTCTCCAGACAAGAACACTGAAGTGGGTTGTCATTTCCTTCTCCAATGCATGAAAGTGAAAATCGAAAGTGAAGTCACTCAGTCGTGTCCGACTAGTGTGAGTATTTTTAAAAAGCAATAGAGTATAACAACTGTTGGTGAGAACTGGAGAAACTGGATCTCTGTGCGTTGCTGGTGGGACTGTAAAGTGGTGCAGACACTGTGGAAAATGGTGTGATGATTCCTCAAAAAAATTAAACAAAGAATTACCATATGATCCAGAAATTCCAGTGCTCATATGTATCCAAAGAAGTGGAAGAAGAGACTCAAACAGATGTTTTTACAGTGGGTATTCCTAGTCATCACAGCAGTATTCACGATAGCCAAAAGGGTAAAGCCACCCAAGTGTCCATTGACAGAGGAATGGATAAAAAAATGTGACACATACATGCGATGGATTATCATTCAGCCGTAAAAAGCAGTGAAGAGCTGGTACAGGCTACAGTGTGCATGAATCGTGGACACATTATGTTAAGTGGAAGAATCCAGACACAGAAGGACAAATATTGTATGGGCTTCCCAGAGCAGTCAAGTCCATAATGACAAAAGGAAGAACAGTGGGGGCTGGGGGCTGGAAGTAGGGGGTGCTGGGGGCTTAGTGTCTAATGACTACAGGGTTTCTGTTCAGGAAGATGAGAAAGTTCTGGAACTGGATGGTGAGGGTGGATGCACAACAGTGTGAATGTACTCAGTGCCACAGAACTGTTCACTCAAAACTGATTAAAGTGGGCTTCCCTGGTGGCTCAGTCGGTAAAGAATCTGCTGCAGTGCAGGAGATCGCCTGCCGTGCTGGAGACCTGAGTTTGATCCCTGGGTCGGGAAGATCCCCTGGAGGAGGAAATGGCAACCCACTCCAGTATTCTTGCCTGGAGCATCCCATGAACAGAGGAAGCCTGGCAGGTGAGAGTCCATAGGGTCGCAAAGAGTTGGAAATGATTTAGTGACTAAACCACCACCACCACAACCACAATAAAATATTAATGGTTTTTGTAATCGCTAACTGTAACTAATTAGAAAAGGTAAGGAGAAAGAGGGGCTTCCCTGGTGGCACAGCAGTAAAGAATCCGCTTGCAATGCAGGAGACACAGGAGACCCGGGTTTAATCCCTGGGTCGGGAAGATCCCCTACAGTTCATAGGGTTGCAAAGAGTCAGACTTGACTGAAGTGACTTAGCAGAGACTCACATACACACAAGGGGAAAGGGAACCTACTTGAAAATCAACAGAGTCCATAGTACAACCAAGAATGAAACCACCAACTCTCCTGCTATAGTCATTGTAACACTAAAGGCAAATAAATACACAAAGCTGAATGCAGAGCCCAGAACTCCCAGACATTTCACTGCTTAGAATCTACCCTAATAACAAAAGAAGTGGACGTGTGCGTGGGTGCATATGTACAAGAAGGCTCACCGAAATGACGTTGGTAGAAGTGAGCAAAATTGAGAGCAATGTGCACTTTCAACTATGTGGTTGTGTATTTACCTAGAGAGCTAAAATGCAGGGAAAAGTGTCTAGAAATCTACGTAGCCGACTGCTGTGATCAGTCCTAGGGAAACCTTCCTTCGGCGAGTTTCCAGGAGGATGTATTCAGATAGTATTGGTGAATTTCTTTTTCTTTACTAAAGTAGGAAGAACCAGCTATCTCCCCCTGTGATAATCCGGCCTTGTCCCTGCGCCTGTCAGGGCCTAATGTGGAGTCAGCATTAGGGCATCTGTGGATGTGAGGGCAACAGCTACACCTCCGGGTGGCCTTCCAGAAGAGGGCGGTCTGTGTGAGGGTGTTACAGGAAGATCAGGATTCCACCCGAGATCCTCCCTTCTGATACAGCAGTCGGTTATTCTGGGTGCCCCGTAACCTTCAGCACAGTCATCCTTGACTTTGGCTTTGGCTGTACATTGGAATCATGTGGGAGGGCTTCTGATCCTAATCTTTGCCAGGGGATTCCCATTTCTTGGGTCTGGGGGTGGCCCCGACTTTGGGTCCTGTTGATGCAGAGTGCATCTCTCCAAACTCAGGGCTCCTCTGTTTTTCTCAAGGTGTTAGTTATTCTGGCACTTCCCACTTACGAAAGTGATATGTGAAACCGAAGGAAAGGTTTTTTTTTTTGACATTTGACCTCACTGGTTTCTGCTTGTCACTCTATCCCATTGAGATGTCTTTTAAGTTTTTCCATCGTAGTGATTCTTTCCAGTCTCCATCACCATCATGGGCTGTTCTCTCTGTCTCCCAGGCATAGGAGACTCACCTGGGCCAACCTCCCTTTCAGTGGGGTCCTTGGAAGAAGGCATGGTTTCTCTATGACTGCACCGTAGATATCTTTCTCCTTCACTGATAGGGCTTCCCTGGTGGCTCAGATGGTAAAGAATCCACTTGCAATGCAGGAGACTTGGGTTTGATCCCTGGGTTGGGAAGACCCCCTGGAGGAGGGTATGGCAACCCACTCCTGTATCTTGCTTGGGAAATCCCATGGACAGAGGAACCTGGCGGACTACAGTCTATGGGGTCGCAAAGACTCAGACATGACTGAGCGACTAAGCACAGCACAGCTTCACTAATGAGAAACCAAGGCTCAGGGCTACTGTTCAGCAGCAAAAAGAAACAAACTGCTGATAAACACGCATGCCACAACAGGAACCCCCAAATCACTAAGCTCAGTGAAAGAAACCAGATGCCAAAGGTTATACACTGGATGTTTCCATTTACACAAAACATCCAGAAAAGGCAAATCTATATGCAGAGAGAGAGCGAGCAGATTAGAGGTTGGCTGGGTCTGGGGTGAACTGGGAGGTTGTTGTTGTTGCTCAGCCCCTCAGTCCCATCTGACTCTTTGCAACCCCATGGACTGGGCACGCCTGGGAAGCCGGGTATGCCAGGCTTCCCTGTCCTTCACCATCTCCTGTAGTTTGTTCAGGCTCATGTCCATTGAGTCGATGATGCCATCCAACCATCTCATCCTCTGTTGCCCCCTTCTCCTCCTGCCCTCAGTCTTTCCCAGTGACCTTAAATAGACACAGGGATCTTCTGGGAATGTGATTTGAAACAAATAACCACCAGATATTTCTCCAGCATCTCCAGATGGGTTTATTCGGGATGGGCAGAGAATTAGCATTCAGCACCTGCCACTGTAGTGTGCCACGTGCAAAGCCCCACACGGAAAGGGAAGGAAGACTCTTCTCTAGAGTGGAAAGGAAGTTGGGAGGGCTGTTGTAGTAAACAGAGTCCCTGGCTTCTCACTGGCTGAGTCCTTGCCAGGAAAGGAGTCTGTCATCTTCCTGAGGGGCCCAGCCATGGTCACAAGACCTCTTCTTGTCTCCTGACTATTTAATTGAGACCATGAGTGCATTCCTGCTAAGTCGTTTCAGTCTTGTCCCGCTCTCTAGGACCCCATGGACTGGAGCCTGCCGGGCTCCTCTGTCCATGGGATTTCCCAGGCAAGCGTACTGGAGTGGGTTGCATGCCCTCCTCCAGGGGATCTTCCAGACGCAGGGATCCAACATACATCTGCTATATTTAACCTGGATTGGCAGGTGGATTCTTTACCACTAGCGCCACCTGGGAAGCCCTAGACTGGTTAGAACAGGGGAATCGAAGCGCGTTTTCAGGGGGTGTTGGAGAGAGCCTGCATTGTTCTTGGTGATAACTGGTCCCATCCCCTCCCCTCTCCTGTCCACCACTCTCCCCTGTTCCCTGCAGGACCCCTTCTCTCCTCTTCTTCCTCCTCCCTCCTCCCCTTCCTCCTCTCACCTGTATTGTATCTGGTACCCTTTCCCCTGCAGACCCTGAGTTGGAAGGTGGGCACACAGCAGTCAGCAAAACCAACTCGTGCTTGTCTTCAGAGTTCACAGTTTGTTGGGGGAGAGAAACATCTACCTAATGGCTATGCCAATCAAATTCTGGCTCACACACATTAGGTGTTGGAAGGAAGGGCCCACGGGGCCAAAAAAGAGGTTCTAATTTTAGAGGGTCCTTGAAGATCCCTTGGCCAAGCAAGGCGAGGCTGAGGTGGAGGCTTGATGGCCAAGGGAAGGTCCAGGTGAGGAGCAAAGATAAGGTCCTGGGAGAGGGAGGTGCAGCTGGGAGGAGGGAAAGCTGGTCAGTGAGTAGGGGCAGGGAGGAAAGCGGGGGGAGGGGGGAATCTGGCCCCCTCTCCCAACTCTCTCCATGGCCTTTCGTCTTTTTCCCACCAAAGCCCACCCCTCCCAAGGAAACATACACTCCCAGGAAAAACCGGGGATGCAGTACAAATACAGCCTCGCACCACCTGCCCTCAATTCACTTCTCTCTTGTTACATCTACCTGGTTGAAAATGATGGATCTGCTATCGGTGGGCTGCAGGCGGGGCTTATCCCAAGACCTCAGGAAGGCATTGCTGAGGTTTGACTAGGGCGGGACACATCTAGGTGATGTTAAGATATCCCTGGTGGGTTGGGGGTGAATGCAGTGTGGGGAGGGGGGCTTTTTAAGCCAAATGACCCCCTGGAACTTAGATCCAAGTTGAGATGCCTCCTTTTCCTCCCAGAAGGCCGACTTGGGTGGAAATGGGTTGGGGACGGGCTGGAGCTGGAACCTGGGGGCCCAGGCAGCAGACTTGGTGCCAGCCCTGGTTTTGATGGTGAGGAAGGGCCTCCCGAAAAGCCCCTCCAGGGCCCTAGATTTGGAGACAAGCAGATGTTCCGAGAGCACTTCGTCCTCCCCAGCTGCACCCCCACCCCACCACCACCGTGGGGCCCCTTCTATTTATAGAGCTTCCTCTCCAGCTCTCTGCACTTGAAAAGTGTCCTTGAAACACAGACACAAGAGAAAAAAAAATTCTGAAAAATGTCAAACCACAGGTCCTTTCCCCACTCTTTTTTTTAAGTTTCTAGGTTTGTACTATTCCTGGTTGACCCTAAAGCAGATAGGGTCAAATGGGTGCCCTGAGTTTTAAAGGCTCAGAAGGTGCTGGGCGTTGGGTCCTGGCTTCCACAGGCTACTTGGGGACCGGCTCCAGGGGCAGGGGATACATGGCCCCATCTAGCTTGTAACTCTGGCGGGATCAGCGGCACTGATCTCAGATGGTGAGAGGGGAGTTAGAAAGTATGCTGAATCGGAAGTCAGGATTTCATGGTCTAGTTGAGGCTCTGTTTAGAAACATCCCTTTAGCCTCTGAGTGTACCTGCCACTCTGCAAATTTAAAAAGCTGGACTAGACCTGTGTTTTACAAACTTTTTTGATCCAGAGCACATCCCCACCCTGCAATAAAAAAGAGTCCCACAGAATAGTATTTATGTCTACTGTGATGCATTTTCTTCTGTATTCTGTTCCATTTTATTAAAAAATTCTGATCATGACCTACTAAAATAATTTCAAAACCTACTGTAAGTGGTTAAAATAGGAAATTTTTTAAAAGATCTTTTTTTTTTTTTTGATGTGGACCATTTTTTAAAGTCTTCATTGAATTTCTCACAATATTGCTTCTGTTTTATGTTTTGGTTTTTTGACCATGAGGCATGTGGGATCTTAGCTCACTGACAAGGAATCAAACCCACACCCCCTGCTTTGGAAGGCAAAGTCTTAACCACTGGATGAGGAGGGAACGCCCCTGATAGTGAATTTTATGTTACATATATTTTGGTGGCCCTAGTGATAAAGAACCCGATTGCCAATGAAGGAGACATGAGAGACCCGGGTTTGATGCCTGGGTCAGGAAGATCCTGGAAAAGGGAGGGACAGCCCACTCCAGTATTTTTGCCTGGAGAATCCCATGGACAGAGGAGCTTGGTGGGTTACAGTCCATGGGGTTGCAAACAGTCAGACACTGCTGAAGCGACTTAGCATGCACACATGTTTTATAATAAGAAGAGAAACCCATTTTTTATTTTAACCCATTGTAAATTTTACAATGGCTGAAAAATCCTGAACTGCACAATCCCTGAGTTCTCCTCCAATTATTATTTTTAAAATTTGTGCAATCATGGAGTAAAAGTTCTCTTGATAAAATGTTGACTGAGCTTAAATTTTTTCAGGTAATTGAAAAAGTCTTCTCCCTGGCTCTCTTATTCTCTTTTGTGTGCGAGTGTGCTAAGTCGCTTCAGTCGTGTCCGACTCTTTGTAACCCCATGAACTGTAGCCCGCCAGGCTCCTCTGTTCATAGGATTCTCCAGACAAGAACGGTGGAGTGGGTTGCCATGCTGTGGTATCAGCTAAAACTGCAGCCAAGCATACTCTGTGGCCCAGCAGCTCCACCCTGGGCAAATCCCAAGGGAAGTGAGTGCATAGGTTTGTCCAAAAGTATGCTCGGGATCCACACAGATCCAATGTGTGGATCACAACAAACTGTGGAAAATTCTGAAAGAGATGGGAATACCAGACCAACTGACCTGCCTCCTAAGAAATCTGTATGCAGGTCAAGAAGCAACAGAACTGGACATGGAACAAGAGACTCGTTCCAAATAGGGACAGGAATACATCAAGGCTATATATTGTCACCCTGCTTATTTAACTTATATGCAGAATACATCATGAGAAACGCTGGGCTGGATGAAGCACAAGCTGGAATCAAGATTGCTGGGAGAAATATCAATAATCTCAGATATGCAGCTGACACCACCCTTATGGCAGAAAGTGAAGAGGAACTAAAGAGCCTCTTAATGAAAGTGAAAGAAGAGAGTGAAAAAGTTGGCTTAAAGCTCAAGATTCAGAAAATGAAGATCATGGCATCTGGTCCCATCACTTCATGGCAAATAGGTGGGGAAACAATGGAAACAGTGAGAGACTTTATTTTGGGGGGCTCCAAAATCACCGCAGATGGTGACTGCAGTCATGAAATTAAAAGATGCTTGCTCCTTGGAAGAAAACTGTGACCAACCTAGACAGCATATTGCAAAACAGAGACATTACTTTGCCTCCAAAGGTCTGTTTAATCAAAGCTATGGTTTTTCCAGTAGTCATATATGGATGTGAGAATTGGACTATAAAGAAAGCTGAATGCCAAAGAATTGATGCTTTTGAACTGTAGTGTTGGAGAAGACTCTTGAGAGTCCCCTGGACTGCAAGGAGATCCAACGGGTCTATCCTAGAGGAAATCAGTCCTGAATATTCATTGGAAGTACTGATGCTGAAGCTGAAACTCCAATACTTTGGCCACCTGATGTGAAGAGCTGATTTATCTGAAAAGACCCTGATGCTGGGAAAGATTGATGGCAAGAGGAGAAGGGGATGACAGAGAATGAGATGGTTGGATGGTATCACCGACTTGATGGACATGAGTTTGGGTAAGTTCCGGGAGTTGGTGATGGACAGGGAAGCCTGGCGTGCTGCAGTCCATGGGGTTGCAAAGAGTCAGACATGACTGAGCAACTGAACTGAACTGATGCTCAGGAATGTTAGCAGCAGTGCTGTCTGTACCAGCCTCAGCTGGATAGCACTCAGGTGTTCATCATCAGGGAAAGGAATAAATCAGTACTGATCTATCCCCACAAAGGAATAAAAACAGCAATGGGAGTGAATGAACTATACAACTGTTAACAATACACATGAATTGTACCAAATGATATTGAGTAAAAGAAGCCAGTGCTGGAAGAACACACACCAGGTGACTCCATTTATCTCAAGTTCAAAACTAGGCAAAAACAAAAAAACAAAAAAAACAGAATCTAGAGTTGGGACTGCCCCGGTGGTCCATTGGTTAAGACGTTGCCTTCCAATGCAGGGCATTTGAGTTCGATCCCTGGGCCCTGGGCAGGGAGCCAAGATCCCACATGCATTGCAGTGAAAAGCTAAAACATAAAACAGAAACAGTACTGTGACAAATTCAAGAAGACTTAAAAAAAAATCTAGTAACCTAGGAGGTAGTGATGGGAAGGGGATGCTGGGGTGCACGGACTGGTCTGGATTTTTATCTAGTTGCTAGTACGTAAGTGTGATTTTTAGGGGTTCAGAATGAGGCCCCCCCAGAATGTGCCACTTTTGCATGAGGATTATTTTGAGCTAAAGGCCATCAGCACTCTGTGGGTTCTAGAGAAGCGACTGCCTCTCCCCTCACTACCTACAAGAATTTCGTGTGGGGATTTTCCCCAGAAAAAGAGCTGTTACCGGAGAGGTATTTTACCTAAGTGGCCCCATCTGTATGTCAGGAAAAGACATCTAAGTGGCCAACATCTGCTCCCCTTCCAGGGCTTCCCAGGTGGCACTAGAGTAAAGAACCCGCCTGCCAATGCAAGAGACGTAAGAGATGTGGGTTCAACCCCTGGATCAGGAAGATCCCCTGGAGGAGAGCATGGCAATCCACTCTAGTATTCTTGCCTGGAGACTCCCATGGACAGGGGAGCCTGGCGGGCTAAGAGTCAGACGTAGGGTCGCTAAGAGTCGGACACGACCGAAGTGACTCAGTACACACGCACACTCCTCTTACCATCACGAGTGGCCCTGCAGCCCATGGAAACCCAGGTCCTCACTGCATTCCTCAGCTTGGGTGGCATATAGACCTCGTTTCACTTTGCTGTCTCTGACCTTCTTGTGTATGTGAGATTCCCATACATACAAAGCTAAATTGGATTTTCTCCTGTCAGCCTCATGCCAATTTAATTCTTAGACCAGCCAGAAGGACCTAGAAGGATAGAGGAAAGTTTTCTTCCTCCCCGATAGTTTAATGAAAATTGAGTGAGTGTACGACTTATAGCCTTTTTTGTTAGATGTACACACAACCTAAATGTTCCAAAAGTTTCCTATAAGAACAATGAAAGGTTAAGGAAACACTCTTTTTGAGGTCAACCTCTGCAATGGGAAAACTTTAGGAAGAAGGTGTGCATTCATCCCCCACACAAACACACACCCCAATACACACATTGATTCTGGGTGACTGAGATAGGTGCCACGCACGGCCCGGGGAAGGATAGCACCTTTTATTAACATGTATTTTTAATTGGAGGATAATTGCTTTACAATGTTGTGATGGTTTCTGCCATACACCAACATGAATCAGCCATAAATATGTACACGTCCGCTCCCTCTTGACCCCCGCCCCACCACCGCCTCCCATCCCATCTCACGCCTCTAGGCTGTCACAGAGCACTGGCTGAGCTCCCTGTGCTATGCAGCCACTTCCCATTAGCTCTCTACTCACGCACGGTAATGTCTGTATTTCAATGCCATTCTCTCTATCCATCCCGCCCTCTCCTTCCCCCGCTGTGTCCACAAGTCTGTTGCCTGTGTCTGAGTCTCTATTCCTGCCCTGCAAATAGGTTCATTGGTATCATTTTTCTAGATTCCATATATATGTGTTAACATAGGATATTTGTTTTTCTCTTTCTGATTTCACTCTATATAACAGGCTCTAGGTTCATCCACCTCACGAGAACTGACTCAAATATGTTCTTTTTTATGGCTGAGTGGAATGTGAAATCAAGTGGGCCTTAGAAAGCATCACTACAAACAAAGCTAGTGGAGGTGATGGAATTCCAGTTGAGCTATTTCAAATCCTGAAAGATGATGCTGTGAAAGTGCTGCACTCAATATGCCAGCATACTTGGAAAACTCAGCAGTAGCCACAGGATGGGAAAAGGTCAGTTTTCATTTCAATCCCAAAGAAAGGCAATGCCAAAGAATGCTCAAACTACCGCACAATTGCACTCATCTCACACGCTAGTAAAGTAATGCTCAAAATTCTCCAAGCCAGGCTTCAGCAATACGTGAACCGTGAACTTCCTGATGTTCAAGCTGGTTTTAGAAAAGGCAGAGGAACCAGAGACCAAATTGCCAACATCCGCTGGATCATAGAAAAAGCAAGACAGTTCCAGAAAAACATCTATTTCTGCTTTATTGACTATGCCAAAGCCTTTGACTGTGTGGATCACAATAAACTGTGGAAAATTCTGAAAGAGATGGGAATACCAGAGCACCTGATCTGCCTCTTGAGAAATTTGTATGCAGGTCAGGAAGCAACAGTTAGAAGTGGACATGGAACAACAGACTGGTTCCAAATAGGAAAAGGAGTATGTCAAGGCTGTATATTGTCACCCTGCTTATTTAACTTCTATGCAGAGTACATAATGAGAAATGCTGGGCTGGAAGAAGCACAAGCTGGAATCAAGATTGCCGGGAGAAATATCAATAATTTCAGATATGCAGATGAGACCACCCTTATGGCAGAAAGTGAAGAGGAACTAAAAAGCCTCTTGTTGAAAGTGAAAGTGGAGACTGAAAAAGTTGGCTTAAAGCTCAACATTCAGAAAACGAAGATCATGGCATCTGGTCCCATCACTCCATGGGAAATAGATGGGGAAACAGTGGAAACAGTGTCAGACTTTATTTTTCTGGGCTCCAAAATCACTGCAGATGGTGACTGCAGCCATGAAATTAAAAGACACTTACTCCTTGGAAGGAAAGTTATGACCAACCTAGATAGCATATTCAAAAACAGAGACATTACTTTGCCAACAAAGGTCTGTCTAGTCAAGGCTATGGTTTTTCCTGTGGTCATGTATGGATGTGAGAGTTGGACTGTGAAGAAAGCTGAGCGCCAAAGAATTGATGCTTTTGAACTGTGGTGTTGGAGAAGACTCTTGAGAGTCCCTTGGACTGCAAGGAGATCCAACCAGTCCATTCTGAAGATCAGCCCTGGGATTTCTTTGGAAGGAATGATGCTAAAGCTGAAACACCAGTACTTTGGCCACCTCATGCGAAGAGTTGACTCATTAGAAAAGACTCTGACACTGGGAGGGATTGGGGGCAGGAGGGAAGGGGACGACAGAGATGGCTGGATGGCATCACTGGCTTGATGGACGTGAATCTGAGTGAACTCTGGGAGTTGGTGATGGACAGGGAGGCCTGGCGTGCTGCGATTCATGGGGTCACAAAGAGTCCGACACGACTGAGCGGCTGAACTGAACTGAACTGAACTGAATATTCCATTGTATATGTGTACCACAACTTCTTTATCCATTCATCTGTTGATGGACATCTAGGTTGCTTCCATGAAGGACAGTGTCTTCATCCTGCTGGCAGAGTGTTGGTCTAGGAGACAGCCTCACACAGTGATAACAATGTCATCTAATTTTGTTGCTTCTGTGCTTTCTTGTCCACAGGCTCATCAATGACTTCAGATCACACAGTAGGACTGCAGGTAGAGATTGATCAGGGTTGAGTACACCCCAGGGATCTCCCCAGGAGTTGCTTTTCTGACTAAATCTCTCCTGGGGGCATTTTCTTGTGAAATCTTTGCAAGCTGTCTTCCTTGCCTGACCCACCCTTTTGGCATTTCCCCTGCATTCTTGGTTAACATGCAGCCACAGGGGCCTCATTCCCACAGCCTAAAGCAAGGAGGGTTTTTCTCATGGATGACCGAGTGCACCCAGCCCAGCACCTGGAGTGTGAAATGTGCGTAAATAACAATAGTGATTGAAAGAGAGAAAGGAGAAATAATTCAATTAAATTGAGGTTTCCTTCTGAAGAAAAGCACGGGGAAGAGAAAATATGGTGGGTTCCAGTTAGCTGCGGGTTGGCCTGCATTCCCCATTTGTGTTTTGTGAAGTGAGAGGCACCCTGCCCTCTTCTTCCTGAAGAGCATTTGCCTGAGAGGCTGCAGGCCGAGCTGGGCTTTGACACCCGCTGTAGCTCCCTGTGTGACCGCAAATGGCTCAATCCACCTCTCCCACTCTCGCTCGCTCATCTGCAAAATAGGTGGCCTGGGTGGGAGACGCTGTTGAGTTCCTCTGTCTGTGACTCTGTGATGTCAGGTGGGGGGGATGGGGACAGAAGGCATGGATCCTCACACCCACATCCAGCACCACGGGGTTCTCAGTCACCTGTGGGTCTGAGTCACCACCCCTTCCCACTCCAGCTTCTTGTTAAGTTGCTCACTCATGTCGGACTCTTTGCAACCCCATGGACTGCAGTACGCCAGGCTTCCTTATTCTCCACTATCTTCCTGAGTTCACTCAAACTCATGCCCACTAAGTCAGTGATGCCATCCAACCATGTCATCCTCTGTTGTCCCCTTTTCCTCCCGCCCTCAACCTTTCCCAGCATTAGGGTCTTTTCCAATGAGTTGGCTCTCCGCATCAGGTGGCCAAAGTATTGGAGCTTCAGCTTCAATGTCAGTCCTTCCAATGAATATTCAGGATTGGTTTCCTTTAGAATTGGGTGGTTTGATCTCCTTGCAGTCCAAGGGACTCTCAAGAGTCTTCTCCAACACCACAGTTCATTCAAAGCATCAATTCTTCGGCATTCAGCCTTCTTTATAGCCCAACTGTCACACCCATACATGACTACTGGAAAAACCATAGTTTTGACAAGACGGACCTTTGTTAGTAAAATGATGTCTCTGCTTTTTAATACACTATCTAGGTTAGTCATAGTTTTTCTTCCCAGGAGCAAGCGTCTTTTAATTCCACGGCAACAGTCACCACTGAGACTAAAGCCTCCTGTAGGTGTGGCGATGTCATGGACCATGCTGCATCTGCACCCCAGTGGCTAGCACAGGGTACCAAGTAGATGCTCAGTGAATCCTTGTAGGAAGAAGGCTTTGGATGAGGTGGGAAGATGAGCCAATAGGAGCTGTGACAGATGGGTATGGAATAGCAGCCCTTCCCATGGGTCCTGTCCTTAGTAATCAGTTACCAAGTACCTTTCACCTCCAGTGGACACACGGGAGAGGCCAGGGAGCATACAGGGTGCCTGCTTTACTCTTGTCTTTAACGTCTTACACAGATGCTGTGCATAATATGGGGGTTCAGAATGCGCCTCCCCCAGATATGTCACTTTTGCATGTGGATTATTTTGAGCTAAAGGTACTTGAGACCCTGAGGGTTCACAAGAAACTACCTTACTACTCAGAAGAGTTGAAATTGGGGCTTTTTCCCAGGAAAGAGTACCAGCGATAAGTGTCACCAAAGTGGCCCCCCATCCGTGTGTCAGGGCAAACACCTGCCCAGCGTCCGCTCTTCTTCTTATCATCCTGGGAGGGACCCTCCCATCCTTGGAAAGCCGCAGGCCCCAACCTCAACTCTCAGCTCGGGATGGCACACAGACCTCATTTTCCCTCTCGGTCTCTGACCCTCTTGTGTATGTGGGATTCCTGTCCGTAAGAATGAAAATGTTTATTTTCTCCTGTTAATGAGCCTCATGTCAATTTAAATCTTAGGGCAGCTGGATGAACCTAGAGGGTAGAGGAAAGGTTCCTCCCACATCCTCAGCATTCATCTCTGGGAAACCTTCCTGGTTACTCCGGACTGGGGACCAGCACCTCCTCACATGGTCCCTTAGCACAGGGGTCCCCAACCTCCCCGCTGTGGATCGGTTGTTGTTGTTCAGCCACTCAGTCGTGTCGGACTCTTTGCGATCCCAGGGTCTGCAGCACGCCAGGCTGCCCTGTGCTTCACTATCTCCCGGAGCTTGCTCAAACTCAAGTCCATTGCATTAGTGATGCCACCCAACCGTCTCATCCTCTGCCGCTCCCATCAGATCAGCCTCGGCATTAGATTCCAAATAAAGTTCACAGCAAATGTAATGCACTGGAATCATCCTGAAACCAGCCCCCCCACCCCAGTCTGCGGACAAATTGTCTTCCATGAAAGCGGTCCCTGGTCCCGAACAGGCTGGTGACCACTGCCTTAGGAACCTGAACTCATTCTCTTGGTTGTGTCCGAGGTCACCTGCCTGCTCATCTGTCCACTCTCCAGAAGGAGGGCTTCTGTTGCTGTTGTAACCCTAGCTGCTTCTGGAAGTTCAGTGTAGTGCAGACATTCGCTGCACATGAGGGAATAAATAGGTTATTTAAGCGTCTTAGAAGTGGATCAACAATTAAATGGATTTTGCAAAGGAAGAAGAAAGGAATACATCCGTAACCACTCCCCATCCTTTTCCTCCTCCATCATTAAAGAAATAAAAGGATAAAAGGCATTGGCTTTCCAGACCCCGGCCCCCTCCCCCCGGGGTGGCTGTACCCGGAACTGAGCCGCGTGGCGTCTCTCCGCTTATGCTTGGGGCTGAAGTTGTTCATGGAACACAGACGAGCAAACCACAGAGATGAGATAGGGGCGCTCCCCTGCTTTCCTTGGGCGGGCACAGATCAGATCAGAAATCAGTGCCCCGCGAGCCTGGGCAACACCCAGGGTGGTCGCCACACTCAGCCACCACCAGCCACAGCTGCAGGCGCTCTACCCACCCCAGGAACAGCAGCATCAAGTCCTTTGTGTTCCTCAGATCTGGGTGACATCTTGGCCACCTCCTTAATCGCCAGCCCCGGCTGCAACCGCCTTGTAATCAAACTTATCAGAAGCAGCCTTAGATCTTTGTCTACGGCTGTGTGGCCTTAAATTGCTTAACTTCTCTGAGCCTCATTTTCCTCATCTGTAAAATGGGGATAACAATGCCTCTTCGTGGACGTTGTGAGTAGGTCCTCAATGACGGGTGCCATTACTGTTACTGTCATTGCTATTGATTTTCTGGGCCAGGTGGAAGACGACAAATAGATTACAAGGAAGGCAGTTGTCAAGTCCTCTTGAGAAAGAGTCAGGACAGTCAAAGGATCAGGGAATTGCACCGTAGTTTCAAACCCCAGCCTTTGGGGAGCATTGCGTGTTTGGGGCTGTGAGGAGGTGGGTGTAGGGGTTAACAGGGTCTGCACTGTGAGGGAAGCCCCAAAAAGGAACCAGAAGCTGAAGGTTCTTGTCCTGTCTTGATGGAGAAAGCTGGGACACTTTGGGGGGTGGGGGGCGGGAAATCCTGTGCCTCAACTTCTCCACTTGGAAGACAAAAATGTCAGACTGGATCAAGGGCTCTTCTCTTCTCCTGTAGGATCTGTCAGGTGAAAGTAAGGACCCTACTCAGTTAGTTGCTCAGTCGTGTCTGACTCTTGTGACCCTATGGACTGTAGCCCCCAGTCTCCTCTGTTCATAGAGTTCTCCAGGCAAGAAAACTGGAGTGGGTTGCCATTTCCTACTCCAGGGAATCTTCCCAACCCAGGGATCAAATCTGGGTCTCCTTGCATTGCAAGCAGATTCTTTACTATCTGAGCCACTAGAGAAGCCCTCCTCTGGGTGACGGTTAAAAATACATGCAGTAAAATATGTAAGATGAGAAAAACAACTTCTGTTAAAATGCAGTTATCCAAATGTTAAAAACCAGACTTCTAATATGATACTCCTTCATCTGATTCTTTATTAATAGCAACTGTAATTTCAAAGCCATGATGAGCAAATGTAGTTCAAGGTCCCTGAATCACCTTCGATGGGCTGTGACAAGAGGCAGGATTTCTTTTTAGATTCTGCATATAAGGGGTATCGTACGACATTTCTCTTTCTCTGTCTGGAGTGTCATGATTTCTATCAGTGACAGGGACATACACTGCATCCCACCAAGACTGGCCGCCTGTGATGTCACCACAAAGCCAGGTTGCTGTTAGAGCCTCATGAAAATAATTCGGTAATTTTTTCCATCCAAGTTCCCAGGCCCCCTGATTCCCGGCCCCCCAGGGACTAAGTGATGTTCCCACACCTTCCCCTGTAGCAGCCTCTGTAGAGAAAAGAGTCACTGCCATCCTTACCCCCAAGGAACCCATCAGCTGGTTGAATGGAAACACCTCTGCCCAAGAAACACCCAGAGAATAGCCCAGATAGCGTGAAACCCAGGGCGCCGTGTAGGTGACAAGCCTAGGATGGTGGCCAGTGGGGATGAAAAGGACGATGGCCAGTGACAAGGATGGTATCCGGTGGGAGCTGCTTATTAACTCTTGAACAAGATCATGAATGGCCAGGGGAGATAATAATTTCCTAAGGGATCAGCTAGATTCCAGGCCGGGCAGGGACTGACCGACGATGTGTTTGTCTGAACACGGTGAGGAGCCTCCGTGAACTTTCTGGTCACGTGTCCACACGAAGGGGGCCCAGAATATGCCACCCACATGTGTTTCTTTGGCATAAGGATTATTTTGAGCTGAAAGCAGTTAACAAAAATAGCAGAAAGAGAAGAAAAAAACATCTCTGCCTTCTTCCTGTCTGGCTTAAAAGCAGAAAATAAATTTCCATTTGTAAAGGCATGTCGCCCTCCTTACCAGGAAGACGTCAACTCTTAAATCTTCTGAGAGGACGCTAGACTCTTCACCCAGAGCCAACAGAGAGGAATGTGCTTGGCATTCCTTACTGAACACCCTCCCCTTCCATTTGCTTCTCCATCCATTACCCTCTGCCACCTTTTCTCTGTCGTGTTAGTTCCCACCACGTATCGCGCTCTTTGTTAAAATGTTGTGTACTCATTCCTGTCCACTTTGCTTCCTTTTTATCTGTGAAGGCTCCCATGCCGCCTTAAAGTAAAAATTTTAACATCAAATAAAACGTGTGCACCTTTTCCCTTTTTAATCCGTCTTTCATCAGTTTAATTAGCACAACCTCAGCCAAACCAGGGGGCAGAGTGGTAAAGCATCCTATGCAGGAGATGCCAGAGACTCGGTTTCGATCCCTGGGTCAGGAGGATCCCCTGGAGAAAGAAATGGCAACCCACTCCAGCATTCTTGCCTGGAGAATCCCATGGACAGAGGAGCCTGGCGGGCTGCTGTTCATGGGGTCACAGTCAACTGAGCGACTAAGCGTACACACACAGCCACTGAACGCAGGAGGCCAAAGGAAAAGTGTTTTCTTTCCCGGCACACACAGGAACGTGTTGCTGGCTCCAGGCTGGCACTTGCTAAACGCCTGTTGAGTGAATCATGCGTGAACAGGGTGAGGTGGGCGCACTCTACGGTTTCTTGCCCCTTTTTAGGCCTTCTGGGGTCTCCTCTGAGTGGGAGAATCCTAAATGTCTGGAAGGCACGGAGGCAAGTTCCCTAGGGTTTGCAATCTGAGTGCAAACTTTGCAATCTAAGTCAGGCACCTCTGAACTAAGAAATTGCCTTAGTTCTTCCTTCCGGGCTGTTGGAGGGAAGTTGATGGTGGAAGTTGCAGGTGAGATGGGACTGCTTCACAAACTTCCCCCCACCCCACCTGGGGCTCTGGGAGACATCTTTTGGGGCCCGTGGGGCCCCATGGCCTTCGCCAGGGGGAGGCCAGTTGGGGGGGGTGTTGACCAACATTCTAGACTAGAGGAGCCCAAGGCAGGTGGGATGTCAGGCCAGAGACACACAGTTCGGGGATGGGGGGTGGAAAAAGGTAGGGAGGCGGGTGGGGGGTCTCGAGTGGACTGGTGAGCTGGCTGGTGAGAGAAGCGACTTCCCTCCGTGTTCAGAGAGCGCCCAGAAAGAAGCCTGCGCTCACGTCCCCAGGACAAACAGCTTAGCGATGAGGCCCAGTCCGCATCCTAGGCTGGGTCTGATGCCTCGTTTACTCGCCAGTGGTGTGGTGGGGGGACGCCTTCTCTAGCAGAGGAAGGGAGCACCCTGGCCCCATCCGCTATCCGCCTCCTGCCAAGCGCATCCCTCAAGAGCGTGACCGGTCAGGGCTGCAAACAGGCTTTCGGGCTCCATCAAAGTGCCTTAAAGCCTGGATCATACTCCCAGGAAATCCCGAGCCAGGCGAAGCTCCCCTTACTTGCTCACCCCCAGCCTGAGCTCGTCAGGGTCCCCTTAAAGCCCTTCTTGCTGAACTTCACTCCCAAGTCATCGGCGGGGAGAATGCTGGAGGGTTTTTGACCCTGGTGGCTTGAGAGTCACACCTGTGGCCTACAGGCCTGCCTGTGGGGGCACAGAAATGGAAGAGAGGGGAGACCAGTTCCTGGAGCAACGCTCCCCCACTCCGTCCTTCTCGAGAGGTGGGAGGCCTTGTGGCTGAGTGAGCTCTGAGCTCCGCCTATGGCAGGGAGATCACCTTGCCTGATACCCCGGGTGGTTTTTTTTCTTCTTTCCTTTCTTTCTTTTTTTTTCCCTGCAGAGGTGGGTGAAGGAAAGAAGAGTTCAGTGAACTGATTCAATCCCTACAGTGGGGAGACTGCTCGGGGCACATTTGATGCCCCAGGGCCCTTGGGAAGGCAGCTGACCCAGGTTCCACCCGGCTCCCTGGCATCATCCTCGGTGAGCGAGGTAAGCCCACCAGAGGTGGGTGTTTCCAGGCACCACGGGAAGGGCGTGGCTCGCTGGGACTTGGGGAGAAAGGCTCAGATCGCTCTGCCTTTCACACACACCCCTCTTCTCTCTGCTTCTCTTGGCCACAGGTGGAGCATCCTTACTGATCCTGGACACCCAGGGGGACCCCTGCCACTCCCGATCAGGCAGCAGACAGGTCAAGCCAGAAAGACCCAAGGTCAGGGTCAGTCTCACGTCCCTGAGCAAAAGTGGCTGATAGAACTGGGTTAGACCTGGGGTGTAGACCCTCAGAACCCTCTGCAGGCCCTTTTGAGTATCTGTCCCTACTTGGCTGCACCAACTGACCACCTGGCCCTGTGCGATCACCACTGGGTGAGTCTCCAAGGTACATAGTCTTCTGAGTGGGAGATGCATCAGTAACTTCTTATTAAGATGGAGAAGGATGTAGGAGAGAGGACACATCCCTTCTTCCCTTCCCTTTGGCCTCATCCCTAAATTGATGAGAGACGGATTAATGGGAGGAAAGTGAACAGAAGCTGAATAACGTGTACATGTGGGAGAGACCCAGGAAAACGAAGTCGCCGGAGTGGGCGAAACCATCACTTTTAGATACGTTCTCCAGCGAAAGATAACAGAAGATCTTGTGTGTCGGGGGTGGGGGGGGAGCCAGACGTGAGAGCAGAGCCCGAGAAGGGCAGGAGACAAGGGCAAGTTCGCTCTGCAGGTGACCCCTCGCCTTCTGCATTGACTGGAGTTTCCAGAGATTGAGTCATTAACCTCTCTTCTCGGTAGGGCAAGGGAGATACCCTGACAAACAGAAATGTCTTCTTAAAAAATGTTTCCCTATTTATTTATGGCTATGCTGGGTCTTCGTTGTGGTTGTGGGCTTTCAGTGGGGGCCGCTCTCTAGTTGCGGCGTGGGGCACAGGCTCGGTAGGTGTGGCCCACGGGTTTAGCCCCGAGGCATGTGCGATCTTCCCAGACTAGGGATCGAACCCGCGTCCCCTGCTCTGGCGGGCCAGCTCTTCACCCCTGGACCACCAGGGAAGTCCTGAATGTCTTTCATTCAAGGGTAACTTCTACTTGGCTTTCAGCGCTTCTTCTGTGCCTGTGGTTTCTTACAAATAAGCCGGTTAAAATGATCCTTCAGCCAGAGAGGTGTGTTTTGGGGGCAAATTCTGCTCCCCTGTGAGACCAAGGGTGGGTCGTTTTCTATGAGCAGGTGGGATGGGGCGGGGCGATGGGCTGCTTTGCGTGTGTGTAGGGGAGAACCCGGGTCGGGGCGGGGATGCTGGTGCAGAAAGAGGCCGAGGAGCACACCTTGGGCAGGTGTGGGCCAGAGCCCAAGGCACTGGGCAGTTGGTTGGTGCCCCTGGGGGGGGCAGGAAGGGACATTTCTGCCGAGGTCTGCAGTTAGGAGGCGGGTGGACTAGAGCAGAAAGAGGAAAGGTCAGCAGGTCCGAGGCATTAGGGCCCCCCTCTCGGGTGGGGAGGGGCTCCTCGTGTGGGTCAGATCTCCCGGGACTCACAGCTGTGACAGTACCCATCCCCCGACTGTGGCAGGTGGATGTGGCATCTCTGCGGGTGCACCTCCCTGCAGGTTTCAGGGAGGAGGTGGCACTTGGCAGGGCCCCGGGGTTGTGCCATGTGCCCGGCGCCCTGGGCTGTGGGCTGGTGTGTGGGGAAGAGGCCCAGGAAAGTCAGGAAGTGGGCTGCTTGCCCAGGGTGGGGTCTTTTTAAGTGCCGGTCTATCCCTGAGCCCAGTGAGGCCTGAACAGACAGGGCAAGGGTCATACAAGGTTCCCATGCCACCCCCCCCTCCTCCCGCCCCCAGTTGCAGCTCTGGGGCTGAGTGCTAGTGATTCCAGCAGTGGAGTCGACCTGGGGCCGGGACCCTCCTGAGCTAAACTGACCCCTTGAGATGTCCTCCTCGCCCTGCTGGAGGGGCACAGAGCTTCTCCGCCCGGCCCCCACCTCCGTGCAACCTGAGGGTCAGACTGTTCAGGAAAGGTAGGAATGAGGAGGAATAGCCTTCCCTCTGGATCTGGAGCTGGTGGGACCCCTGGGAGCGTGTACCCACCTACCTACTTATCTCTGTCTAGCTGTCTGTTTACAGATCTATTTACCATCTTCATATCTCTGTCATCTATCTACCATCTATTATCTACCTACCTATGTAACTGTGTATCTATCTATCCAGTCATCATCACTGTATCATCTCCAACCATCCAACCATCATCCTGAGGTTCAAAGGACTTTTCAGAGCTCCTCTCTCTCCTGTTCTGATGGACTTACTTTCCATTTGAATGGAAGCTTCTTCTCCATCTGCAGAGACCAGACAGAGCCCTCTGTGCCTAGGTTGCCATGAGACACAGTCTATAGCAGGCTCCCTAATCTGTTGTTCAGTCGCTCAGTCATGTCCGACTTTTTGTGACCCCATGGACTATAGTCTGCCAGGCTCCTCTGTCCATGGGATTCTCCCGGCAAGAATACTGGAGTGGGTTGCCATGCCCTCCTCCAGGGGATCTGGCCGGCCCAGAGATCAAACCCAGGTCTCCTGCATTTGGCAAGTGGATTCTTTACCACTGAGCCACCAGGGAAGCCCCAGGCTCCCTACTAGCCAGCCCCAAGTTAGTAAAGGAGGAGATAGCTGTGTTGTGACTCAAATAAGATAAGATTTGGGGCTCATGGAGCTGGTGCCCTTCAGCCAGCCCATGACCGAGTTCAGCATCTCTGCCTGGGTCTCTGGTTCTGTGAGCTACTTTTATTGTGGCCCTTGGGCAAACCGCACACCCTCTGCACACCTGAGTGCTCACCTGTGCACCACGTGGACAGTCACCCCGGCTCAGCGGCTGCACGGAGAGCGCAGCTCCCCTTGTCTCAGTGCAGAAACTATACGTTAAAAGATGATCAGAATGCAGATGACAGAAGTGGGGGTGTGAAGAGCAAAGGCAGGTGGGGAAGTGGAAAACACACATTTTTGGACGGACATCCCAACAGAAAAAGGGACAAAATATACAGGTACCTCATAAAGAAAATATATAAATGGCCAATAAACCAGAGAGAAGGTGCTTGCTGTCAATGGTTATTAGGCAAATGCCAGCTGAAACCATAAGAAGATACCCCTGCATACCCACCAGAATGGCTCCCCTGAAAAAGACAGACCCTGCCTGGTGCTGGCGGGGTTGAGGTACCGTGGGAATCTCAAACACGGTTAGACTTTGAAGAACGGCTCTTTGCAAACTGTTTGCCGGGACCCACTGCTATCAACTGTGCAAACCTGTGACTCATCAGCCCCACTCCTAGCTGTATACCAGTGCTGTGCTTAGTCACTCAGTCGTGTCTGACTGTCTGCGACCCCATGGACTGCAGCACACAAGGCCTCCCTGTCCATCACCAACTCCTGGAGTGTGCTCAAACTCACGTCCACTGAGTCGGTGATGCCATCCAACCATCTCATCCTCTGTCGTCCCCTTCTCCTGCCTTCAATCTTTCCCAGCAGCAGGGTCTTTTCCAGTGAGTCATTTCTTCACATCAGGTGGCCAAAATATTGGAGCTTCAGCTTCAGCATCAGTCCTTTCAATAAATATTCAGGACCGATTTCCTTTAGGATGGACTGGTTGAATCTCCTTCCTGTCCAAGGGATTCTCAAGAGTCTTCTCCAACACCACAGTTCAAAAGCATCAATTCTTCAGTGCTCAGCTTTCTTTATAGTCCAACTCTCACGTCCATACATGACTACTGGAAAAATCATAGCTTTGACTAGATTGACCTTTGTAGGCAAAGTAATGTCTCTGCTTTTTAATATGCTATATAGGTTGGTCATAACTTTCCTTCCAAGGAGTAAGTGTCTTTTCATTTCATGGCTGCGGTCACCATCTGCAGTGATTTTGGAGCCCCCCAAAATAAAGTCTGACACTGTTTCCATTGTTTCCTCATCTATTTGCCATGAAATGATGGGACCAGATGCCACGATCTTCGTGTTCTGAATGTTGAGTTTTAAGCCAACTTTTTCACTCTCCTCTTTCACTTTCATAAAGAGGCTTTTTAGTTCCTCTTCGCTTTCTGCCATAAGAGTGGTGTCATCTGCATATCTGAGGTTATTGATATTTCTCCTGGCAATCTTGATTCCAGCTTGTGTTTCTTCCAGCCCAGTGTTTCGCATGATGTACTCTGCATAGAAGTTAAATAAGCAGGGTGACAATATACAGCCTTGACATACTCCTTTCCCAATTTGGAACCTGTCTGTTGTTCCATGTCCTGTTCTAACTGTTGCTTCTTGACCTGCATACAGGTTTCTCAGGAGGCAGGTCAGGTGGTCTGGTATTCCATAGTATACATAGTGTATGATCTCATTAAAGTTCAGAAGCAGGCGTGCTGAGTTGTGACTTTTTAAAAAATTGTTTTATTGGAGGACAAGTGCTTTACAATGTTGTGTTAGTTTCTGCTGCACAACAAAGTGAGTCAGCTGTGTGTATACGTATGTCCCCTCCCGCCTGAGCCGCCCTCCTTGATCCCCCCGTCCTACCCTTCCAGGTCTGAGTTACGGTTTTATGTTTTTAAAGATTTATGATTTTATTTATTATGATTTTATGGGGTTTTTTATGTGGACCATTTTAAAAGTCTTTATTGAATCTGCTATAATATTGCTTCTGTTTTCTTATATTTTGGTTTTTTGGCCCCAGTTCAGTTCAGTTCAGTTGCTCAGTTGTGTCCGACTCTTTGCAACCCCATGGACCGCAGCACACCAGGCCTCCCTGTCCATCACCAACTCCCGGAGTTTACTCAAACTCATGTCCCATGAGTCAGTGATGCCATCCAACTATCTCATCCTCTGTCATCCCCTTCTCCTCCTGCCTTCAATCTTTCCCAGCATCAGGATCTTTTCCAATGAGTCAGTTCTTCACATCAGATGGCCAAAATATTGAAATTTCAGCTTCAACATCAGTCCTTCCAATGAATATTCAGGACTGATTTCCTTTAGGACAGACTGGTTGGATCTCCTTGCAGTCCAAGGGACTCTCAAGAGTCTTCTCCAACACCATAGTTCAAAAGCATCAATTCTTTGGCATTCAGCTTTCTTTATAGTCCGACTCTCACATCCCTACATGACTACTGGAAAAATCATAGCTTTGACCAGACGGACCTTTGTTGACAAAGTAATGGCCCCAAGTCATGCAGAATCCTAGCTCCCCAAGGGGGGAATTGAACCTGCACCCTCTGCGTTAGAAGGCGAAGTGTTAACCACTGGACCACCAGGGAAGTCCCTGAGTTGTGATTTTAGAAGTTAGGATATTGATTAACCTTGAGTGGAGATAGACGTTGGGGTAGGCAAAGGTGAGCTTCTGGGGGTGCTGCTGAGGTGCTTTACTAAACTGAGTGCTGATCACACAGATGTGTTCATTTTGTGAAATTTTTAATAAAAAAAAAAGGGAGATACTGTTCATGGGCGTGTGATTTCAGCAAATTATGAAGTGTCCAACTCTCACTCATGTGAGAATTGGGCTATACAGTTAGTATTAGGGGTGAGGGCTTCCCCAGTGGCTCAATGGTAAAGATTCTACCTGCAATGCAGGAGACACGAGTTTGATCCCTGAGTTGGGAGTGTCCCCTGGAGGAGGAAATAGGAACCCCACTGCAGTATTCTTGCCTAGAAAATCCCATGACAGAGGAGCCTGGCGGGCTACAGCCTATGGGGTCATAAGAGTCAGCCACGACTGAGTGGAATAACAACAGCAACATATTAGAGGTGTAACCCTGAGATACAATGCTACATTTCATTTTCTTGTCTTCCCAAGGACCTGTATGACATGGCTTCAAGCACGGCTGACCCAAGCAGCCTCGTCCACCACACCAACTCCTGCCTTCCCCACCACCCGCCCCGGGTGGCCAGTGTGATGCTGTCTCTGTTCTACACGGCCCTCTTGATCTTTGCTGTCCTGGGAAACATCCTGGCCCTTCGCCTGGCCTATCAGAAGGACAAGAAGATCAACTCGACAGGTGTCTTCCTGGTCCACCTGTCAGTGTCCGACCTTCTGTTCGCTCTGACCCTGCCCGGAAAGATCACCTACTTCTTGCTGGACTTCAACTGGCCTTTCGGGGAGGGGCTCTGTAGGCTGACGGCCTTCATCTTCTTCGTGAACACCTACTCGGGCATCTACCTGATGACGTGCGTGAGCGTGGACCGCTACTTGGCCGTGGTCCGCGCCCAGCAGGGTCCCCGGCTGCGTGAGCCCGGGCGGGCCCAGCTCATCTGCGCGGCCGTGTGGGTCCTGGCGACACTGCAGACGGCGCCCCTGCTCGGGTTCACCATGACCATGCGTGTGGCCGGCAGGCTGACCTGCATGGAGTACGACAGCGTCCAGCGGGTGTTCACGCTGCCCGTCATGGTCCTGGTGACCTCCTCTCTGAGCTTCTGCGGGCCGGTGGCCATCATCCTCTTCTGCTACGTGAAGATCGCCGTCAAGCTGTGCAGGACGGCCCGGGACAACCCGCTGACGAGCCGGGGGGGCCACCACCGCAGAGCCTGCCTGCTCACGCTGGTGGTGCTGGTGGCCGTGGCCGTGTGCTTCGTGCCCTACCACCTCCACGTCATCCAGTTCATGGTGACCAAGATGCTCCGCCAGCCCACCTGCTCCGAGCAGAGGGCCTTCAAACTGTGCCTGCAGCTCACTGTCTGCCTCATGAACTTGAACTGCAGCATCGACCCCATCGTTTACTTCTTCGCATCCTCCCGTTACAGGAAATGGCTCCGCCACTTTCTGAAACTCAAAGCATCACCATCCTCTCCCTCCTTCCCGCAGGGAAAAGCTTCCTCAGAAACACAAAGTATCAACCAGACAGGAGGCTCCTCGCCCTTGGAGGAGAATGAAGTCTAAGAGGTGATGGGCTTTCATACTGCACCTGGGGGTCAGGGGGAGGACCCCAAGCTTGTACAATTTGGGGATTGGGTTCTTTAAAAAAAAAGAATACAAAACCATAGATGCAAAGTTAGGTACAAGGTCATGGAAGGTGAGTGAGGAGCTCTGAAGCAAGCATTCGTTAGCTTTGCCATAAACCTACTTCTGGGGCTTCCCCGGTGGCTCAGCTGGTAAAGAATCTGCCTGCACTGCGGGAGACCTGCATTCAATCCCTGGGTTGGGAAAATCCCTTGGAGAAGGGAAAGGCTACCCACTCCAGTATCCTTGCCTGGAGAATTCCATGGACAGAGGAGCCTGGTGGGCTACAGCCCATGGGATTGCAAAGAGTTGGACTCAACTGAAGCGACTCAGCACACAGCGTGCACCTCTCATGTATTCTAATAAACACTGCTTCGTCCTTGGCCTCTGAAGGGTGTGCAGTTTCTTCTGGGAAAAGAGTATTTTCACATCAAATGCAGTCATGACCAGAAGAATCATTGGCTGAGCACTAGAGTCACAGTTTGGACAAGGTTTCTGATGTGGGGAGGCAAATTGTTGTAAAGAGCAAAAAATTACCCCTCCCCCCCAAAACCAAAATCTCTAAAAGCTTAGAGTTAACATTTGCAAAAATGCCAAGGTTTTCCTGACAAAGTAAGAAAACGAGAGGAAGACACCCTTCAAGTTATTGGCCTGGCAGCCTCTGGGGTGGGGGAATGCGGGCGAGGGACTGGGTGATCACTTTTGTAGGAAAAGTCTGATCTGGCGCAGAGGGTACACCTTCCTGTAGCGCGTGTGTGGGCAGCGACAGACTGGGGGAAGGAAGAAAGACAAGCACGTGGGCGTGAGCCTTCCTTTTTCAGTCGTGCGTGTCAGAAAGTGCGTGTGCACGCCGAGTGTTGTTTGCATTCAGTCAAAACAAACCTTTCATGGCACTTTCTTGAGTTTAAAACACAACACAGATCATTTCCACTTGGGCGATTTTGAATTTTTTGTGAAATAAAACATGTATTTGCCTGCCAAAGTGCGGGGGGCACTGGGATCAGCGTGAGATTTGTCTCAGCCACGCGGGTCCAGCCCAACCTGCTCATGACCTCTGTGCTCCCTCCACCTCACGGGCACCCCCAGCCCTCCCCCAACCCCATGGAACCCCCCAGCCCTCCCTCCATGGACTCCCTAACCCTCCCCCATGGGGAGGCAATAATGAAGCATCATCAATCCGGTGACTTAAACCAACAAAAATATATGCTCTTGTTCTGGAGGCTAAAAGTTCAAAGCCAAGGGGTCAGTAGGGCTGGTTCCTTCTCAAGCTGCAAGGGAGACTGATCTAGGCCTCTCCTGGCTTCTGGCGCTTTGCTGCAGTTATTGGTGCTCCTTGGCTTGTCAAACATCACCCCCATCTCTATCTCCATCTTCACCTGGTTTTCTCCTCGTGTGTCTCCATCTTCACACGGCATTTTCTTCTTTTCCTAAGGACACCAGTCACCTTGGATTTGTTGTTGTTGTTGAGTCGTTGTGTCTGACTCTTTGTGACCCCATGGACTGTAGCACACCAGGCTTCCCTATTCTTCACTTTCTCCTGGAGTTTGCTCAAACTCATGTCCATTGAATCAGTGATGCCATCCAACCATCTCATCCTCTGTCATCCCCTTTTGTCTTCAATCTTTCCCAGCATCAGAGTCTTTTCCAATGAAATCAGCTCTTCATATCAAGTGGCCAAAGTATTGAAGCTTCAACATCAGCCTTTCCAATGAATATTCAAGGTTGATTTCCTTTAGGATGGACTGGTTTGAGCTCTGGGCAGTTCAAGGGGCTCTCAAAAGTCTTCTCCACCCTAATGACCTCATCTGAACTTGATCACACCTATTTCCAATTAAGGTCATATGGGTTAGGACTTGATCTTATTTGGGGATCCAGCTTTTAACACCCACCCATTTCTGAGCACCCCTCTTTCCACTCTTCTCTGGAAGAGTCTCAGCCCATCCCTGACCCCTCCTGTAAGCCCCTGTGATACCACATCAGAGTCCTATGACCAAAGTGAGACTTGGAGGAAGGAGTAAGAAGAGTCTGCTTAAATACTAGTTGGTCCAAAAAAAAGGTCAACTGCCACAGTTTGTTTTTCAGCCCCAATCAAAATAATTGCATGTCAAAATGGAAGCATCAGAGTGACCCCCTCAGAGGGTCCCCTCACTCTGCGTGTGGGAGCTTAGTCCAGAGGAAGGTGCAGGGCCGGTGGGTGGGGGGTGGGCCCTGTGGGTGGGGGCTCTATAACGAGGTTCCTGGGTCCCATTCTGGCACATGTGGAGGTGTCTGGAAAGTTCTGCCCTTGGGTGGAGGGTCTCCTCATGACTTCTAAGAATTTTGATCACTTGACAGTTTTAAGGAGGAAGAATGGAGAGTTTCAGAAATGGAGTTGATAGATGCCCAAATGTCCCTCTGGCTGTCAGCTTTGAATCCCTACTCCATTGGCGCCACCACCCACCGCAAGCTAACCACGGCCTAGCTTTCACTACAGTTTTCTCTCTCCTTGCCACGCCACGGTGCACGGGCCAACACGGAGGTGAAGTCCCTCTGGCATGTGTGGGCTTGTGGGCGGCCAGGCTCAGACGGGCCGGGTCCCCCATGGAGACCCCAACCCTGAAGGTTGGGTCACACCTCAGGCCACAGGAATCCCTCATGATGGGGACACTGGAACTGGTGACACGCTGTCGCTCATTCGCTCTAGCTCAGTGAGGGCGGGGGCCATCGAGGCAGCTGGATAAGAAATCGGAGGCAGAGGCCCCTAAAATTTCTTGCTGCCACCCTTTGGGAGACCTCTTTGGCAATTTCCCCAATCTTTATGAACTTCTTGCTGTTCTTTCTTTGTTTTAAAATTTTAGATTTTTTTCTCCCCCTTTGTTTCCCCTCTATTTATTTATTTGGGTGTGTTGGGTCTTGGTCATGCGGGATCTCTAGTTGCAACGCATGGGCTCTCTGGTTGTATCGGGAGAGCTTAGTTGTTCCATGGCCAGTGGGATCTTAGTTCCCCAACCAGGGATTGAACCTGAGTCCCCTGCATTGCAAGGATTCTTAGCCACTGGACGACCAGGAAAGTCCTACTTACTCACTATTGATACCACGATAGACATTCATTAGCAGACCTCACTCAGCCATCTCAGGAGCTCTGTGAGTCTGAGGGTCACAGACCGCACACTGCCTACTGGTGGCCAGTGGCTTCTGCCCAACTCCTGGTCTTCTGTGCCCCCAGTGGGGCTCTGGGCTCCTCAAGACACAGCTGTGTTTTTTCCCAAAGCTTCTCATATCAATTGTTATCAAAATTAAATCATTATTATATAAACCAATAAAGTATAAAGGCAATAAGAAAAGAGCTGTTGTAAGAACTAAGTTAAATGCTTTGGGAAGTTTGGTGAAGGTGAATCGCTTACAAAACAAAAAGTGCTGTCACGACAGGCGTGAGTGTAACATTTATAGGTCATTTGGAAAAATGCAGAAAACCAAGATGACACACAATCCGATTGCATTGCTGAGTTCTGGGGCTAACTTCAATTAAAAAAAATAATCCAAACTGGAACTCATAAGCGAAGCAATGTGGGTGTGGATTATGAAAGACACACATTTCTAATCAGTACAACTACAATTTTCAAAAAGGCTGTAGTGACATTAACACCATTGACATGTTTTAACTTAAAATATTTAATATATGGGCTTCTGTTTGTGTGTGTGTGTGTGTGTGTGTGTGTGTATATATATATAAAATACTCATATGTATGTGTGCTAAGGTGCTTCAGTTGTGTCTGACTCTGTGACCCAATGGACTATAGCCCACCAGCCTCCTCTGTCCAAGAAATTCTCCAGGCAACAATCCTGGAGTGGGTTGCCATGCCCTCCCTCCTCCAGGGGATCTTCCCAATGACCCAGGGATTGAACATCTTACATCTCCTGCGATGACAGGCGGGTTCTTTACCACTAGCGCCACCCAGTAAGCCTGATGAGTCACTGAAAGTTCAAAATTTAAGCTGAAATGCATTAATACACATAACCTACCAAACATCACAGTTTAGCCCAGCCTATCTTAAATGTGCTCAGAACACATACTGGCTTACATCTGGGCAGGATCATCTAACACAAAGCCTATTTTTTACAGAAGTGTTGAGCATCTCGTGTAATTTATTGAATTCTGAGCTGGCAGCGCAAAACAGAATGTCCGTCTGGGTGCAGAATGGTTGTTGACCTGTGACCTCACGGCTGATGGGGATCTGCGCCTGCCACTCCCAGTGTTACCAAAGAGGGCCGGGCTGAAGAGAACCTCTACAACCAGGAAAAGATAAAAATCCGAAATTCTAAGTACAGTTTCCACTGAATGGGTATCACTTTCACACCATCATAAAGTCAACAAATTATAAGCCAAACCATTGTTAAATCAGGCCCCATCTGTGTGTGTGTTCTGCAGTTTATCCAACTTTTTTTTTTTCATTTTATTATTCATTTAATGGAGAAGGAAATGGTAACCCACTCCAGATTCTTGCCTGGAAAATTCCATGGACAGAGGAGCCTGGCGGGCTACAGTCCACGGGGTCACAAAGAGTCAGACATGACTGAGCATGCATGCATGCAAGCATTTATTTAATATTTAAGCTCTCACACTAGATTTTTACAAGCTGGTGAACACTGACAAAATTATTTCTTCCACAGAACTATAACCAAATGTTCCTGGACAGTATACATATATGGTTGAGCTAATGTCAATACACATCACCATTTAATAAATTACATAAAGAAACAAATTGTCAAGTATCCAAATATTAAGTTACACAGCTCAAAGGCTTCAGTTTAGTTCAGTTCAGTCACTCAGTCATGTTCTACTCTTTGCGACCCCATGGACCGCAGCATGCCAGGCCTTCCTGTCCATCACTAATTCCCGGAGCTTGCTCAAACTCTTGGTGATGCCATCCAACCACCTCATCCTCTGTCGTCCCCTTCTCCTCCTGCCCTCAATCTTTCCCAGCAACAGGGTCTTTTCCAATGAGTCAGTTCTTCACATCAGGTGGCCAACATATTGGAGTTTCAGCTTCAGCATCAGTCCTTCCAATGAATATTCAGGACTAATTTCCTTTAGGATGGACCGGTTGGATCTCCTTGCAGTCCAAGGGACTCTCAAGAGTCTTCTCCAACACCACAGTTCAAAAGCATCAATTCTTCAGTGCTCAGCTTTCTTTAATAGTCCAACTCTCACATCCATACATGACTACTGGAAAAACCATAGCTTTGACTAGATGGACCTTTGTGGGCAAAGTAATGTCTCTGCTTTTCAATATGCTGTCTAGGTTGGTCATAGATTTTCTTCCAAGGAGCAAGCATCTTTTAATTTCATGGCTGCAATCACCATCTGCAGTGATTTTGGAGTCCAAGAAAAAAAAGTCTCTCACTGTTTCCATTGTTTCCTCCATGTATTTGCCAAAAAGTGGTGGGACTGGATGCCATGATCTTAGTTTTCTGAATGTTGAGTTTTAAGCCAGCTTTTTCAATCTCCTCTTTCACTTTCATCAAGAGGCTCCTTACTTTTTCACTTTCTGCCTTAAGGGTGGTGTCACCTGTATATGTGAGGTTATTGATATTTCTCTTGGCAGTCTTGATTCCAGCTTGTGTTTCATCCAGCCCAGTGTTTCTCATGATGTACTCTGCATATAAGTTAAATAAGCAGGGTGACAATATATAGCCTTGACATACTCCTTTCCCGATTTGGAACCAGTCTGTTGTTCCATGTCCTGTTCTAACTGTTGCTTCTTGACCTTCATACAGATTTCTCAGAAGATTTGATTCTTGACCTGCGTATCAGATCTCTCATATGCCTATGTCAAAATGTTAAATGTCTGCTTGATTCATTAGCAGAAATCTACTTCTTATTTTTGCAAGAGAGGTTGAGAATCATACTTCAAACAAAATGAGTTGTAGTTTGCTCAACTTTTTGATTTAATTGACTAACCACCGTTCCTCAGTCTAGGACAAGAAGGCTTCTGGCAGGTGGCATTTGTACTAAAAATCGTGATGCGATATTGTGATTCATTTGTTGTTGTTCAGTCGCTAAGTTGTGTCTGACTCTTTGCGACCCCATGGACTGCAGTACACCAGGTTTCCTTGTCTTTCACTATCCCCTGGAGTTTGTTTAAACTCATATCCATTGAGTCAGTGATTCCATCCAACCATCTCATTCTGTCATCCCCTTCTCCTCCTGCCTTCAATCTTTCCCAGCATCAGGGTCTTTTGCAGTGAGTCAGCTCTTTGCATCAGGTGGCCAAACTATTGGAGCGTCAGCATCAGACCTACCAATGAATATTCAGGACTGATTTCCTTTAGGATTGACTGGTTTTATCTCCTTGCAGTCCAAGGGGCTCTCAAGAGTCTTCTCCAGCACCATGGTTTAAAAGCTTTCATAATATATATTTGGTGACTCAGATGACCAGAATTCTTTCTCATATATATTTGGTCTTCATCTACAGTTCCTGGCTCCCAGCTCCTAAACCTTGTAATTCCCTAAGTGCAGAGAATCATGTAGGTGTGTTTTATTATGTGAACAAGGTGATTTTTGGAAGCACCTAAGGATGGGGGCTGATCGCTGGGAGAACTAACCATCTGATGAAGAGCTTTCTGTCCCACCTCTCTATCCTCCAGGGAGGGAAGCAGGGCTGGAGGTCAAGCATGCTTCCCCCTTTAAACTGGTCCTTAAGTCACCAGCAGGTGTTGATGTCATATTTATCTCTGTGCAGATTTGAACTAGACAGAACCCAGCCTGCTGAGGGCTTTGAAAAGACCTCTGACCCTGGTGGCTTGATGCATAGGAAAGGCTGGCGTCAAGCAGAGGCTACTGAAATAAGGGTTTTACAAAACCTGCACAGAAGTACTAGGCTGGGCAATGTTTAGACACAGTGCAGTACTTCTGAGGAAACTCAGTGCCTAATGTTACACTAAAAACTCCACTCACACAACTCTCAGGATAGCAAACTGGCTGTGAGTCCCTGTGAAGAAAGGAAATGGCAATCTTGTAGGGCAGAAAAGTCAGCCACCTGGGCTGGGCTCCCCCACTGCCCTCTCGGGGGGCCCAGCACCTCTCTGCAGGGGCAGGGGGACCAGAACCGACTGATGAGCAGGGACCTGGGACCCCTTTCCCACCACGACACAGGCCGCCGTCCCCCGCCCCTGGGTTCCCCGTGTCCTTCTGACAATCCTCTTCACCTTCAGCCTGGAAGAGAGGGCGAGCATTGCAGGGGTTACCTGACAGCCACTATCTTCACCGAACTCAAGGGCTCAGTTCAGAGACAGGGTTTACAAAGGCTCTGGGCACCGGCCCCACAGGAACCCAGGGCTCCTGGTTAAGGACGCCCAGAAACATCAAGTCCAATCTGCTGTTTAGGCTCTACCTGGCCACCCGGAAAAATGGAGACTTGTCCTTAATAACAATTTAATCTCAGGGTAGACGCTGTATTGCCAGCAATGCTCCTAACCATCTGATGAAGAGCTTTCTGTCCCACCCCTGGAATGCTCCTGGAAGTCTGGGGGTCAACATCCTGACCTCGAATGTTGGGCCTGTTAGGAGAGCAGCTGTGGTTTCTCAGAAGCCCGGGATCGGGGAGTTGGGAGCAGCCTGGGGAGAGCTGGGTGGCCTTGGGCAGTCAGTGGTTTGGGAAGAGAATTCTGGCCTCACAGGAGGAATTGCGGTCCCACGCAGCAAGAGAGGGTTTCCCTGCCCCTTCTCCATGCAGAGAGCAAGGTGGCCAGCACAAAGGGAGGAGCCGCGGGCCCTGTGATGTGGTCGGAGCTGGAGAGACTGGGGCAGGAGGCAGGCAGTCAGGACGGTCCCCAGGGGAAAGGTTGGAGGTGGAACACGTGAGATTTTCCTTCTCTGCTCCCACTGCCGCTGCAGGTTGCATGGGGGCTGGAATTTCCCAGCTGGATGCCAGGTCTGGAGCAGCCAGAGCAGGAGACACTGACTGTGGGGAGGGGTGACATGATTACAAGGAAAAAAAACCATTTTGAATCCCAAACTCAGTCTAGGCTTAGGAGTCAGGACTTCGAAGGCAGGTTTTCTTTTATTTGGGAAGGGGAGGGGGTGGTTCACTATAGACAACTTTTTTCCTTTTCTTACAATGTGGAATCCGCTCACTTGAAATTTAGGCCCAATCTGTTGCCTTTTGCACAAAATTCACAGCCTACATGCTCTTTATTCTAGATCTTGGCCATCCACTCCATTATTCTTGCCTGGACAGAGGAGTCTGGAGGGCTATGGTACATGGGGTCAAAAGAGTTGGACAGGACTTGGCAAGTAAACAAAAAAAACCAAGCCACATGGCTCCCCAACACGCCCCTCTGCCACGCATCCCCATGTGTGACTGCAAGAGGGGTCTTTGAGGGGTGCCATCAGCCTGAGACTTCGAGGTGTCTTGACAAGAGGCATGAGTGTCTTCAGGAACTCACACTCTGGCATCAGGTGCTGTCAGCGACAAACTGCTGGAAGCAAAAGCAGGTCAGGGGTGGGAACCGCAGTCACACACAGAAACTCGTCTGGGAGTCAAGTCAGACGTGGAAGGGTGTGTGTGGGGACAGGAATATCCTAGAGGGTTGGTGATGGATGAAGGGGGACAATGGTCTGGAAGCTGCAGGAAAAGGATGCAAAATAAAGGGTCACCAGTGGGAAGGTGAGGCCTTGGCAGCTGCAGGGAACTGGAAAAGAGGCTGAAAGAAGCTGTTACTGAATCCCTGGCCAGTGAATCCCAGACAAGGTGCTGAGGCAAGCAATACGACTTTATTCAGCGAGCCTGCTGACCGAGAAGATGGCAGACCAATGTTTCAAAATAACCATCCTGTTGGGGTCTGGATGCCAGGTTCTTTTATGAATCAGAGATCCGGGTGGCAGGGGGAAGGGAAGGGAGGTGAGGAAACAAAATAAAAAGGCCATTTAATCTCCAAGATATCTCCTAGAATGGTAAGCCTCAGGCAGGGGGATGTATTAATTTCTTCCTTCCTCCCAGGTAGACAGGGTCCTGAACAAAGGCAGTTTAACAGTCAGGCAGAGGGGCAGGATTCTCTGAGGCAGGCCAGTATATATAGGATTATAGCAACGGAAAGCAAGTTGAAGAAACACCTCTAACACGGAATCAGAATCGACTTCTCCCTGCAACAAAGCCAGGACAAACCTGAATGGTCACGCCACCCTCACGGACTTCAGTTCTGGAAAAGGACTGAAGCAAAGGGTGGCTGGGGCTCCTTTCAGCTGGCCAAGGCTCTCTCATTGAGGAGGGAATCCTGACAAGAAAGCAAACAGCTTGGGGGTGGTGAATCCTTTTTAAAATTTAGGCCTCACCTTGGGATCCTGTCAGTGGGCTCTCAGCTCCCTATCCTCTGGGAGAGAGATGGTGGAAAGTCTCGAGTGAGAATTTTGCCTCTGGTTTGGTTTTACTTTACTAGGCGCTGCCTGGAAGGGAGGAAGAACTCAGGAGATGGTGTGTTTTTGGACACGGTTGCTCCTTTCCTGTGACATGTTTGCACTGGAAGCCCAGAGGGTGGGTTTAGATTTGCTGTGGAGGTGACACACGAATCTGCCCTCTTAGGCCCTCTGGTCAAGCTCTGTCAGTGACCGTGGTCGAGGACATCCCTGCACTGTTGACTGTCCCTACGATCTGAGACATGGACACTCAGATCAAGTTGTGGCCTCTCCTTGGGACCAGCTAGGCTCCCAGAGTCACCTCAGCCCCCATTCTGAGCAGCCTGATGGCCCTGGCAAGCCTCAGGATGGGGTCTCACAGGGGCCAGTCCTAATTTACAGGCACCAAAGAGCTCCTCTCACTTCAAATAAGGACCCATATCTTCTCCAGAAAGATGAACAGTCTGGTTAAAAAAAAAAAAAAATTGGCTGGTAAAGAATAGCACAGCCTAGAACAAAGTTTTATTTAGGTTAACTCTAACAACAACAACAAAAAACAACACCAAAAAGCAAAACACATTGAAAACTTTATTGTTAAGTACCACGCATGTCTAAATTTGCATCAGTGTGAAACACTTCTGCTGGCTTTGCAGAACACAACAGCTGCAAGTTTCTTTAAATCTTAACAGTCGTCTGCTTTAGGTCTTTCCAGGCTCGTCTGCTCCGGCCTCCCCCTCCTCCCCGTGGTGGGGTCAGTCTACTCTGCCCCGACGCTGAAATCGGGTCACCCCTGGGCCAGTGGGAATCTGCTTCTAGAGGGGCTGGCCCTGCAGCTAGGGTGGCCTGTACTCCTCGAGGAAGCCCTCTCTTCTTGTTGTTTTCTCTTTGCCCCATTTTTACGCCCAGCCCGAGTGGCTAACTGGGGATATTCTAAGCAAAATTCACCCCAGTGAAGTTGCATGGAGTCTTCCAGAACTGCAGGCTGGTATCTGATAATTCCTGTTTTTTTTTTTTTTTTTAATGGAAGTGGGGAGTAGCTGGGACAAATCTCCTGGACTGGAGCTGGGTAGAACGGGCAGAGGGGGGTTTAAGTTCCCTCTCCCTCCCTCGTTGGCGGGCCTGGCCAGCTCTGCAGGTAGGAACTACTCGCTCCGGGGAGTGAGGACCCTGAACAGCCACTGGAGTTTGAAAGCAAATTTGACGGGGGGGAAAAAAAAGCAATGAAAAAAAGTCCATAAATAAAATCTGACAGGTGCTGTCTGAATAACAGCCCCCTTTCTGGCACGAATGATCTGATATAATGTAGGAAGATACGTTACAGTAGAAAGAATATTACAGCAGCAGTAATTTCCCATCTGTAGCGCTATTCCCCTGCTTCCTGAAATCTGCAATTTGAGTGCATTTTAAACACATCAGGAATGAGTGATGATTCTCCAGACCAAGGGAAATACTCCATAAAAAAATAAAGATAGAAAAGGCATGCTATTTTAATGGCAAACTTATTTTGGATACTTAATGGTAACTGATCTTGGAATTAAGGGAGGGAGCAGCAGGAACCCCCTGTGCCCAGGAGGACAGCACAGCGTCCTGGGCTGAGCGGGGGGCGGGGGCAGCGCTCGCCAGTCCCTGTGTCGTCGGCCAGGACCCTCAGTGCTGCAGCAGGAAGTGGGTGGCCACGTTAAGGTCATTATTGGAAGCTCTCAGGGCTTCCAACGCGTCGCCCCTGGAAAATCCCATCTCCATGAGCCGGGCGACCTGAAAACAGAAACAAAACCAGAAGTCTGATGAGGAGGCTGACCGCATTGCCACCGATCCACCAGCCCCACGATGTTCCTCATGCGAGTTTTAATGCTCCTCGTGAGCTTTTCAGGTTAAAAAAAAAAAAAATCACCCTTTCATTTCAGTGTGAAAGCTGATGTTTATGAAACGACAACGGACCCGTTTTCAGGTGCTCACTATATACGGTCCACAGACTGTATTTTCTCACTGAATCCTCACTTTCAGGACAAGGATGGGGGCTCCCGAGGGTCAGTGACCTGCCAGGACGAGCAGAGGGTGGCTGCGCTGTGGGCCCTGGCCTTGGGGGGTGGGGGATGGCAGGTCGTACCAGCAGCCCCGGGCACAGGCCTTCAGGGTCAAATCGGATTCCTGAAGAATAACTTATCCTAGCTGCATTTCCCCGGGCAGGTGAACAGGTTCTTAACTGGGGATTTATTCCTGATGCTGGTGGACTCTGACGGTACACACTCCTTGGAGCTCCTGGCATGGCTCAGGCAGAGCACGGCCTTGGGGTGCCTGCCCCACAGCCTCTCCCAGGAGGTGCAACGCCCCCGGAGTCCCCACCAGCAGAAGGGAGGAAGTCCAGGCACAACCTCGCGGAGGAGGCAGCTAGAGCCATGGAGGATCGGGAGGAGGAGGAGGAGGCAGCTAGAGCCATGGAGGATCGGGAGGAGGAGGCTTGCATTTTTTTCAAACACAAATCCTGAAGCTGTGAATGCAGAGGTTTCCTGTGTTTTTACATACAGGCGGTCTCCAAGGTTGAAATGGCAGGGTTATTGGTTTATTCCTTGTGACCTGTTTTCCCACATGAAAATGTATTACAAAAACATCTAGGACCCTGGACTAGCCGCAGGGGTCTTTTTATTTTTTTTTAACTTATTTGGAAATAAACTACATTTGCAATAACATATATTGAAAAGTGATACTCTTCCAAATGTTGAGATTTTCAACAAGGTTTAAGTTGACAAGGGACTGGGGACTTAGTCACCACTTCTAACCTCCTTTGGACTGAACACGATGCCCAGGGGGCACACAGGGGTCAGAGCTCTGCCGCCTCTCCTTCCCCTGCGGAGGAGGGTGTGGGCGGGGTGAGTGGGGAGGGTGGGGCGAGTTGGGAAGGAGGTGCAGAGCTGAGTGGGCCAGAACCATTGAGATCCCAGGTTCCTGGGCCCTCAGGGAATCTTCTGTTGTTGTTCAGTCACTAAGCTGTGACCCCATGGGTTGCATGCAGCACATCTGGTTTCTCTGTCCTCCACTCTCTCCTAGAGTTTGCTCAAACTCATGTCCATCGAGTCAGTGATGCCTCCAACCATCTCATCCTCTGCCATCCCCTTCTTTTGCCTTCAATTTTTCCCGGCATTAGGGTCTTTTCCAATGAAGTCAGCTCTTCACATCAGGTGGCCAAAGTATTGGAGCTTCAGCATGAGTCCTTCCAATGAATACTCAGGGTTGATTTCCTTTAGGATTGTCTGGTTGGATTTCCTTGCTGTCCAAGGGACTCTCAAAAGTCTTCTCCAGCACCATAATTCAAAAGCATCAATTCTTCAGCACTCAGCCTTCTTTACGGCCCAACTCTCATATCCGAACAGGAATACTGGAAAAACCGTAACTTTGACTAGATGGACCTTGTCGGCAAAGTGACGTCTCTGCTTTTTAATACAGTCTAGTTTTGTCATAGCTTTCCTTCCAAGGAGCAAGCACCTCTCATGGCTGTAGTCACCGTCAACAGTGATTTTGGACCCAAGAAAATAAAATCTGTCACTGCTTCCACTTTTTCCCCTTCTGTTTGCCATGAAATGATGGGGCCGGCTACCATGATCTTAGTTTTTGAATGCTGAGTTTTAAGCCAGCTTTCACACTCTCCTCTTTCACCCTCATCAAGAGGCTCGGGAAGAGGTTAACCCAGATGGGAGGAAACGAGGCACACTTTTCAGAAGCTGGGGCTCCAGCCGGTGTTTTTCAAACTGAGGCTGGGACCCCTCATCAGTGGGTTAAGACCAAGATTAAAAACAAAGCGCATGGTGAGGGTCTTCCCTCCAAGGAAACCTCATTCTGGTTCCCCGCCTCCACACACGCCCCCAAAGGGTCGACCTTGGGGAGAAGGCCAGTGGCCCATTTCCAGCTCAACCTTCGGGTTGAGGCACTGATGGCTGGTGTGGGCAGAGGCAGGGGGCTCTGCTTCCATCTCCCCTCAGGTAGGAACAGCCGTTTCTGGAGTTTCAGGAACACTCCACCACTCGCTGGCTGGGACAGAAGGCTCTTCCTCAAGGGAGCCGATCTGAGTCTCACTACTTGTCACCCGTGGGGCTTCCAAGGCCTTTATCTGCTTTTGAAGCCACAGGAAATGCCCCGTTTCCTTCTCTGCGTGAGGCCTCCAGTGTCCTCCTCTCTCGCTCCTGGTCCCTCCGGCTGTGTGGCTCTGTGTCTCCCACCTGGTTAACTCGTCTTTGTCCCAATGGTCTCAGGGCCCCATGGCCTTTCCTGAATCCCCCAGCTGAGGACGAACCCAGAGTGGGTGCCTTGTGGTCCTGCCAACCTCTGTCCTGTGCTCCTCCCGGCTGGGACCGGGCAGGTGGCTCCTCCTTATCCTGATCAGGGCCTGGTGGCCTTTGCCAACCCCGCGTCTCAGGGCCCAGCACTGTCCGGCCTGTCCCTGCCCCCCAGCGCTTGCCTGTTTGTACTGCTGCAGGATATGGTGCTGCTGGCATGGTGTGCCCAGGGCAGAGTGCGCCTTCCTGTGATTCCCAGCCTTGGCACAGTGGGCGTGCACGTGTGTGCGTGCACACATGCCCTGAGTGTGTAATGACAGCATTCTGGGGCGGTGAATGATGCTGGGCCTGCGATAAATTGGGCGAAATGTGCTCAAGCTAGGCCCCTGGGCTCTGGGTGAGTTTAACCCACTCGTCCAGGTTTAGGACTGGGCGCTGTCAAACTTCTGATCACTGTCTAGTAACCGAAACTGCCCTCAGCTTAAATTCTGTCCTTGACGGTGTTAGTCAGCTCCCTCAAACGGGTATCATCCCCATCTGATTAGCAAATGAACAAGCCACTCAAGGTAAACGCCAAGCAGACAAGATCAGAGGCGAGCCCAGAACTCACCAGAGCCCGCCCCTTTCTACCTAGGAGGCTTAGTCAACAGTCTTTTTGCATTTTCACCAGTTTCAGACTCAGTGTTATTATCTGTCACGATGTCATCAACATCCCTCTCAAGGGGACGAGAGGCGCACGTGTCTTGGTGGCATCCTGTGTCAACAGGAGCTGTGTGGGGCCTTCAGACCACAAGGCCCTTTTCTTCCACGAGTGTCTGCTCCATCATCTATCTCAGGCTCCTGCCAGACGTGACATGTCCGTTCTCAGGATCCACACTTTTCCCTTTTCCTTGGGGGGCCTTTCACACTGAGTGTCACTTGGGGAGAAGGGCCACAGGACATGTGCTGGACACGTGGTCAACAGGGCGCAGCCACCTCGCCGGTCCAGGCAGGCCTATCGGGCTGTCTCCACTCCTGGATCAACATAACCTTTCACGATGCTTATTCCCGTGACTTCCGGTTAAGGACCACGATCTTTAGTGGAGTGAACGTGGCCCAGTGAGGAGGTGGGCAGCTCCCTCTCTGCCATGTCCCTTACCCGTGGACACACACCACGGGGCCGACGATTTGGCCGATTTCAACGATGGGGAACAAATCGCGTGGCAAACACCACATTTGCTGTCACCCCTAGGACTTAAGGCCTGGCTGCTTCTTCGCACCCAGCGACAGGAACAAATTCATCTGTTCGGCAAATCACGATTCATAACCTGGAGCTGGTGACACGAGAGCCTCGCCTGGCGCTGGCACTGGGCGGGGGCGCTGGCCGCAGCTTCCATCTGCTGGAGTTTCCTGTCCAGCGACTCTGAATCTGGTTTGGAATCAAGGAGATGCTGAGCACAGGTCGCCCCCGACACAGAGCAGAGCATGCGTGGCACTGGGGCCAGAGGGAAAGCGGCTGGGGTCTGGGATGCGCCGGGCTGCGTCCGAGATGGAGAAGTCCTGGTAAGGAGAGACCCGTTCTGGGCATGCCAGGCTGCCTCTGAGGTCGTTCTCTCCCAGACACCATCGACCACATGTGCCATCACTGGTTTTGACAGCCGAGCTGGGTTTTTCGCAGGTCTCCGTGGCTCTGTGCAGGCCGCGCTGGCCGGCCATCACGAGCTGGGTTTTTCGCAGGTCTCCGCGGCTCTGTGCAGGCTGCGGCTGGCTGGCCATCACAGCCCCTTGCCTAAAGCTGGCTCTGGGGTCTTTTGGATTTCTTGGGGGTGAGGAGACGAGTGTGATTAGAGAATCTGCACTGCTGAATGACCTGGTACTCTGACCAGAGGAGAAAGCTCAGAAAGCAGAAATTGGGTTAGCAGTATTTAAAAACTGAACAACACAAGGAAAGGGCACTTGTGGGTTTCCTTTAGTTTCCCAAACTACAAACACCTACAGAAAAATGAAACGGCAAGCTCGGGGTGGGTACGAGGAAAATATTAGAGGACCAGAAGGAGGATACTGAGGGGTTCCCACAGGGTCCCCATCACCCCATAGTGGACAGTGCCGGCTGGGGCGCCCATGGCCACACAGGAGCCCGGGTGTCCTGCTGCTGCCCATCCTCAGGGGCCGAGGGCTCAGCAGACGGCGCAGCCCTGGGGTGGACGCTGAGAACCATCGTCATGGTCCTGCTTGTTAACCAGCGCCTGACTTGCACAGACCTCGAGGGTTTCACAACCGTCCGGGTGTGAAGGCCGACTTAGCCTGTGACGCAGGGACTCCCGTGATCGGCGGTGGCGAGAGAAGGCCGAGGCCACACAGGCCTGTGGTCGGGTGAGTGAGACTCGGGCAGGACTCTCTAGAGGCTCACGATTCCTCAAAGTAAAACCACAGGGGAGCCGGCAGCTGTGAGAGAGGCATCCCAGCCCCAGGGGTTGGGAGGCGGGGACCCTGCCAGGTGGCAGAGGGGCTCCACGGAGTCACCGAGTGACCCCAGGCCAGGAACTAGGGTGCCGGGCTCCCAGCTCCTCACCGCTTTGGGGTAAGAGAGACGGGTGTGAAAGGCCTGGGACAGTGGCCGGCAGCTGGCAGGTGCTCAGGAGCATCTCCTCCTGTGATCATCCTGTGCTACCGAGAAGCCACCGGGCCAGGTGTGATCCCTCCCTCGGGGCCTCTGAGGTGACAGAACTGCCCTTGGGTTTTGTTTTCAGCACTCACTTTAACTGCTTCCACTTTGCTAGTTTTATATCCTTTGTTGGTCAAAGAACTGGCGTGTCTTTCATGAGATCAAAGGCAGGCTCGTTTTCAGAGGTGCCACGGCGAGCTCGGAGTGGCTGGAGGGGAGCGGAAGGGCCACCCCCTGAACCCTGAGTCACTGCCATCCAGAGAAAGGCTCAGGTTCTGAGATTCCACCCCAGGTCCACAGCTGAGCACCCGCCCCCCACACACACACCTCCCACCAAGGCTGAGTATGGCCACACTGAACAGCGAAGCAAGTGACACATGTCACCTGTTTCTAGTGGTTGCTGCTGCTGCTGCTGCTGTCACTTCAGTCATGTCCGACTCTGTGCGACCCCACAGACTGCAGCCCACCAGGCTCCCCCTTCCCTGGGATTCTCCAGGCAAGAAGACTGGAGCGGGTTGCCATTTCCTTCTCCAATGCATGAAAGTGAAAAGTGGAGTGCTTCAGTCGTGTCCGATTCTCCGCGACCCCATGGACTGTAGCCTACCAGGCTCCTATGTCCATGGGATTTTCCAGGCAAGAGTACTGGAGTGGGTTGCCATTTCCTTCTCTAGTGTTTAAACCTTATAGATAAGCATTGGCCTAACAAAACTAAGATGGTCAGCCCAAGTGAAATTGGACAGAGTTGAGAGCACGTGAGTCAGTACGGGGCTGGTGGGGCCGCGGCGGTCCCGAAAACCCAGGACAGGAACTTCCTAAAACACATCTCCTCCAATGCTCCTTTTCTGTTTCAGAGCCCAGTGAGTCCTTTCTTCCTTCTGCCTGCCCATTGATTGCGGGAAAGTTTCCATCTAAAAATTCTTGCCATGAAATATCAGAGTAGAGTTCCCCTTAGTTTCTGGTCTAAAAACCTGAATGATCCTTGCCTCTAATGTCTTTTGGAAACCGGGTAGAGCTGGGTCAATATCCAGAGACGACGCTACGATTTTCCTCGTCACTTATTCACAAAAAACTCAGGTGACTCAAATGTAGTGTCTCCGGGGCCTGTTTCTGGTGACTGAAAATGCGACTTCCCAGCATTATGATCAGAGGAATTGGATGGGGAGCAGAAGCGGGCACTGAAATTGCAGCTCAGAGGGAAACGTGAGTGCAGGGGCCCCGCGGTGACCTCCGGCTCCAGCAGCTGCTCCTGGTCAGGGCCCCACGAGGCCAGCCTGGGGGACGGGAGGGGTCCCGTCACCGCCATCCACACGTGTGCTGTAAAGGAGGACATGGTGGAACATACTTCCCAAGGAGAGACCCTAGCAAGCGAGAAAAGAAACTGAAGAGAGAGGAGATAAACCTGGGCCAGTGTTCCTTTCCTTTCCCTTTTCTTTTTTAAATCCTCTGTGGTTGGGACAATAACCACCTCAAGGTTATTCTTACTCAAGGAAAGGCATCAAAACCCACCTTAACATTCTACTTGCAGTTCAACTACGCTCTGACCCAAGTGAAGCAGCACGCTCATTCCAATGACATCTACAGCAATTCCTCTCAGTCTGAAACACTCTTCTGCTTGTTTTGAGTAAGACTGTGGTTTTAACTTCCCTTTAGCTAAGGGTGTCAAAAACAAATGGTTTTGGGGTTCTTACTTCCCAAATTCTGACTCTTGCAAAAAGTCATGCCCACCTGAAAGGTGGTCCCAGCCCTCCCCCCAGGCTGCCCTTGGTGGCTGGCCACGTCTCAGGCCACATGCACACCCTGCCAGGAGGGGTGGCCCCCTCTTGGGCTTGTCAAGGCAAGCTCAGGGCCAGACCCCTGTGGGTTAGAGCTGCCCTTGCCCCCTGTCAGCTGGCCCCCGCACCCCCTCCTTGGAGCTGCTGAACCCCTGTGGTCACACAGCTGGCTGAGTGGCCGGGTTCTCCTCTGTGCCTGCCCAATGCAGGCAGCTCAGCGGCCCCTCATCTTTGCACTTTCCTGTGTGCTTTGGGGTTTGGTCCTGAGAAGACCCTCACTACTGGCTGCGGGGGCTCCTCTGCTTACATCTTTCAGCATTCAGTAGACTCAGATCAGATCAGTCGCTCAGTCGTGTCCCACTCTTTGCGACCCCATGAATTGCAGCACGCCAGGCCTCCCTGTCCATCACCAACTCCCAGAGTTCACTGAGACTCACGTCCATTGAGTCAGCGATGCCATCCAGCCATCTCATCCTCTGTCGTCCCCTTCTCCTCCTGCCCTTAATCCCTCCCAGCATCAGAGTCTTTTCCAATGAGTCAACTCTTCGCATGAGGTGGCCAAAGTACTGGAGTTTCAGCTTTAGTATCAGCACCCCTCAAATTGGCTGATTATTTGATTGCTTCCCAGTAATTCACTCTAACAAATCATGTGTTCTAACACTAGTATTAGAGATCAGAGATGGAAAGGGCTGACGGAGGACCACCCTCTAACACATTTTTAAGTGAAAACAAGAGTTCTTTTGAAGGAGAAGCCCTCCAACCACACCTTCACATTCAGGCCTCTAATCCCCTCCACCGGGGCATCTGCGGCCTCAGGTTCCATGTTAGGAGAGAACATGGAAGAGAAGGTGCCAGTCCCCGTGCAGTTCACCATCTGCCAGGGAGCCAGATGGCATGGGTGTCTCTAGATCAACACTCAGCTCACTGCGGGTTCAGACACTCAGGGCAGGAGCACTACGTGAGGGGCTGTTTTCATAATGAGCTCTGTGGAGTTTAGCTGGGCTTTTCGGAGGCAGTGGTAAGGATCCCAGAGATGAGGAAAGACTTCCTGAGATTGAGATCCTCTCACACTGAAGAGATTTGGCTCCTTATTCACTGAGACTGAGTGTCTGTGTGATATCTCTCTCTACCGGGGCCAATGGGTATTTCAGAGGATATGAATGGAATCCACACAACTCCATTCCAGTCTCACCTATTATAAACATGCCAAGTACTACCGTATCTCGTCTGGCAAGAGTCTCATAAGCACTGGGGCTGCACTATGTTCCCCAGGCAGGGATGGAAGAAATTACATATGTGGTTATGATCATAATAAGCCCCTTCCTCCATGTCTAATCCATCCTCCGAGGAAACCCAACAATGTGATTCCTTGTTTAAAATCCTGCTTGGTTTCCTAATGCCTAAAGTCCATATAGTCAAAGCTATGGTTTTTCCAGTACTTGTTTATGGATGTGAGAGTTAGACCATAAAGAAGGCTGAGCGCCGAAGAAGTGATGCTTCCAAATTATGGTGCTGGAGAAGACTCCTGAGAGTCCCGTGGAGAGCAAGGAGATCAAACCAATCAATCCTAGAGAAAATCAACCCTGAATATTCATTGGAAGGACTGATGCTGAAACTGAAGCTCCAATACTTTGGCCACCTATTGCAAAGAACTGACTCACTGGAAAAGACTCTGATGGTGGGCAAGATTGAAGAGAGGAGGAGAAGGGGATGACAGAGCATGAGATGGTTGGATGGCATCACTGACTCAATGGACATGAGTTTGAGCAAGCTCTGGGAGTTGGTGATGGACGGGAAAGCCTGGCGTGCTGCAGTCCATGGGTTGCAAAGAGTTGGACACGACTGAGTGACTGAAGAACAGCCTAGAAGCAGAGGTCCGTGCCCCGCTGAGGGCGTTGGGATGCCTTCCTGTTTATTCCCTACCTGGGGCCCCTGCCCCACCTGTCAAGTCCCACTCCAACTTCACCCACCTGTGCTCCCCAAATCTGATGTGCTTTTCACCAGGCTGCCTCTTTATAGACAGCATTGCCCACCACGCCCCCACCACACACACACACACACACACACACACACACTGGCATTCCTTCAGCAGCATCGGGAGACTTGGATGCAGCTGACCAGAGCTGTCCCTCTGCCAGGGCCCCTGCACCAGGCTCTGCACCAAGCGAGGGCAGGAATCGTTGCCTCACTTATCTCTGTATTTTAAGAACCCAGCCCAGGGTTAGAGCAGGCAGAGCAGACAGCTGATAACTGCTGGCTGACTAGAAGGAAGGAAATAAATGGATGGAAGAGAGGAAGTCAATATTTGTCAAGTCCACGTTTATTTTACTTTCGTTAAGTCCCAGCACTGACTCCATGAGTCTAAATGCCCCGTCTGACTTCATCTGTGCGTCCCATTAAGCATGAAGCCAAGAGTCCCTTTCTAAGCTTGGGGAGGGCTCAAGAGAGGCAAACTTGGGAAGTATGTCCCCCTTTTCATTAGGAAAGAAAAAGATCAATAATGATAAAATTTCATTATTTGTTAATTTTGAGTTTGGGGGTAATATAAAAAATCCTTGGTTAAGAAGAAAAAAAAATCTAAAAGCAAGAGAAGTGCGATAATGAATAGATTTATTTTAAGATAGTAAGGTTTGGGGTGACATCTGGAATGCGTGAACTGACAAAGGTGCTGGCTGAAAGACAGTAGGGGTGGGCTGTGAAGGACTGAGAATCCAGAAACTTCACAGCAGAAGTAGAAAAGCTGGCAAATGTTTCTACAGTCCTACGTCAGACTAGTATTAGACTTAATGAGGGATGCACATTCTTTCTCAGACTCGTCTTCGTTTTCATAATAGAGGGACTATATTTCCTATCTTAAATATCTCTCACTGAAATTCCTAAAGTTTTTGTTCACATCAGAAAAAAATCATTTCCCTTTTTCTTGGTTTAGAAAAATTACTTTTTCTTAATGCATTAAAATCACATGACTCTGATATTTAAATAAAGAAAACTGTTGTCATTGTTCAGCTGCTAAGCTGTGTCAGACTCTTTGTGACACCATGGGCTGCATGCAGCCCACCAGGATACACTGTCCTTCGCTATAAATAAAGAAAATACAGCACATCCAATTGAAAAATTAAGCATAAAAAGGTTTTGTTAAATCCAACTATCTTAATGTTACTAACAAATAATATTTATATAGTGTCTCAATTCAGTTCAGTTCAGTTCAATCACTCAGTCATGTCTGACTCTTTGCGACCCCATGAATCACAGCACGCAAGGCTTCCCTGTCCAACACCAACTCCTGGAGTTTACCCAAACTCATGTCCATTGAGTTGGTGATGCCATCCAACCATCTCATCCTCTGTTGTCCCCTTCTCCTCCTGCCCTCAATCTTTTCCAGCATCAGGGTCTTTTCCAATGAGTCAGTTCTTTGCATCAGCTGGCCAAAGTACTGGAGTTTCAGCTTCAGTATCAGTCTAATGAACACTCAACACTGATCTCCCTTAGGATGGACTGGTTGGATCTCCTTATAGTCCAAGGGATTCTCGAGAGTCTTCTCCAACACCACAGTTCAAATGCATCAATTCTTCTGTGCTTAGCTTTCTTTACAGTCTAACTCTCATATCCATACATGACTACTGGAAAAACCACAGCCTTGACTAGACGGACTTTGGTGACAAAGTAATGTCTCTGCTTTTTAATATGCTGTCTAGGTTGGTCATAACTTTCCTGCCAGGGAGTAAGCGTCTTTTAATTTCATGGCTGCAATCACCATCTGCAGTGATTTTGGAGTCCCCCCAAATAAAGTCAACCACTGTTTCCCCATCTATTTCCCATGAAGTGATGGGGCCAGATGCCATGATCTTCTTTTTCTGAATGTTGAGCTTTAAGCCAACTTTTTCACTCTCCTCTTTCATTTTCACCACGAGGCTCTTTAGTTCTTCTTCACTTTCTGCCATAAGGGTGGTCTCATCTGCACATCTGAGGTAATTGATATTTCTCCCGACAATCTTGATTCCAGCTTGTGCTTCTTCCAGCCCAGCGTTTCTCATGATGTACTCTGCATAGAAGTTAAATAAGCAGGGTGACGATATACAGCCTTGACGTACTCCTTTTCCTATTTGGAACCAGTCTGTTGTTCCATGTCCAGTTCTAACTGTTGCTTCCTGACCTACATACAGGTTTCTCAAGAGACAGGTCAGATGGTTTGGTATTCCCATATCTTTCAGAATTTCCCAAAGTTTGTTGTGATTCACAGTCAAAGGCTTTGGCATAGTCAATAAAGCAGAAATAGATGTTTTTCTGGAACTCTCTTGCTTTTTCGATGATCCAGCAGATGTTGGCAATTTGATCTCTGGTTCCTCTGCCTTTTCTAAAACCAGCTTGAACATCTGGAAGTTCACGGTTCACATACTGCTGAAGCCTGGTTTGGAGAATTTTGAGCATTACTTTACTAGTGTGTGAGATGAGTGTAATTGTGTGGTAGTCTTTGGCATTGCTTTTCTTTGAGACTGGAATGAAAACTGACCTTTTCCAGTCCTGTGGCCACTGCTGAGTTTTCCAAATTTGCTGACATATTGAGTGCAGTACTTTCACAGCATCATCTTTTAGGATATGAACTAGCTCAACTGGAATTCCATCACCTCCACTAGCTTTGTTTGTAGTGATGCTTCCTAAGGCCCACTTGACTTCACATTCCAAGATGTCTGGCTCTAGGTGAGTGATCACAGCATTGTGATTATCTGGGTTGTGAAGATCTTTTTTATACAGTTCTTCTGTGTATTCTTGCCACCTCTTCTTAGTATCTTCTGCTTCTGTTAGGTCCATACCATTTCTGTCCTTTATGGAGCCCATCTTTGCATGAAATGTTCCCTTGGTATCTCTTATTTTCTTGAAGAGATCTCTAGTCTTTCCCTTTCTATTGTTTTCCTCTATTTCTTTGCAATGATCACTGAGGAAGGCTTTTGTATCTCTCCTTGGTATTCTTTGGAACTCTGCATTCAAATGGGTATATTTTTCCTTTTCTCCTTTGCTTTTGGCTTCTCTTCTTTTCACAGCTATCTGTAAGGCCTCCTCAGACAGCCATTTTGCTTTTTTGCATTTCTTTTTCTTGAGGATGGTCTTGCTCCCTGTCTCCTGTACAATGTCACGAACCTCCGTCCATAGTTCATCAGGCACTCTGTCTATCAGATCTAGTGCCTTAAATCTATTTCTCACTTCCACTGTATAATCATAAGGGATTTGATTTAGGTCATACCTGAATGGTCTAGTGATTTTCCCTACTTTCTTCAATTTAAGTCTGAATTTGGCAATAAGGAGTTCATGATCTGAGCCACAGTCAGCTCCTGGTCTTGTTTTTACTGACTGTATAGAGCTTTTCCACCTTTGGCTACAAAGTATACAATCAATCTGATTTTGGTGTTGACCATCTGGTGATGTCCATGTGTAGAGTCGTCTCTTGTGTTGTTGGAAGAAGGTGTTTGCTATGACCAGTGTGTTCTCTTGGCAGAACTCTCTTAGCTAGCCTCCAGTTAACCCAGAGATCATATGGAAGGTACACTTGTAAATGTTACTCTAAGTGTCTCGAGACAAGGGCAGCATCTTTCCTCTCTTTTACAGTCTCTCGAGCACCTACCACAAAAACTACTGAGCATCTACATAAATAATGCCGGAGGAGGGGGACTCTGTCTTAACGTGGGACCGTCTTTAAGAGTATTTAAGGATACTCAAGAAAGAAAAGACAAAATTCGGAAAAAAAATCAACGAATAAGGAAGTTTATGTTAAAAACAACCTCTCATGTATTTACATCTTTTCATAACAGAGTCAAGAAGAAGCAAATGGTATTTTAAACTGATAGCAACAACATGTTAACCTCACTCTTGTCATTCTGGGAGGATCAAGGACAATGATTCATTAAAAAAAAACAACAATGCTAAGACTTCAATTACACACATTCACCTTGTTATCACTTTTTGACACTTTTTTTCCCCCAAATGTCAAAACTAAGAACTATTTACCCTTTAAATACTTTCTATCGTTAACGGCTACTCTTTGAGGGATGTGAGCTGGGTTCTATCAAGGAGACAGTAATATAACAGAACTTTATTTCCCTTCACCTGAATTTGAGAGTACTGGTTTATTTTTCAATCAGTTATCTTAAATATTTCACAAACGCCAAGTTGCTTGGCTTTAGTTTCTAATCATGGAGCTACCATTTTTCAGGTAATTCGTCAATGGAGGCAGAAGAGAACTATGGCTCCTTAATGCATCTCTCAACCCTAACGAGTAGCTCAAAGGATGAGTCTGAGCTGAGAAGTTAAGGGCGAGGGGCTAGGTCAACTTGTCAGGCACATTCAGCTGGTTTCTTTCACTTGTTGTGGCCTCACCCAGAGGGACCCGTGGAGGTTCTGCCCAAGAGCCCCTCTTGAGTTCCAGAAAAAGCCAGGATATGGACAGTTTTGCCACAGATGCTGAGGGTCTTGGGTCGGACTGGTGTTTGCTGGCTCTGGTACCAGGGGCGGAGGAGGGCATGGTGCGACCTGCTATGAAATGTTGACCTTGGTCTGCTTTCTTGAGAAAAAAGCGATGTTCACAGAATGAAATTTAAAAGGGTTGTTACTGAAATGCTCTAAACTGACTTTTACAGATTTTCAAAAACTTCCCAGTTGAAGAAATCACAAACATCAAGGAAAATTTCAAGAAGAGCACTAAGAACCTGATCACTCTTCCACCCAGATTCACCAATTATTACTTTGCTGCAGTTGCTTTCTGTCCATATGCACACACACACATGCTCTACACACACACACACACTCTCTCTCCCACTTATTTTCCCTGAGCCACCTGAGATGGAGCCGCATATATCCTGCCCCTATTTCCTTGTCTGCTCTAATCTACAATGCAGGCATGCTAAGCCGCTTCAGTGGGCGACTCTTCAGTGTCCGACTCTGTGCGACCCCATGGACTGTAACCCTCCAGGTGCCTCTGTCCCTGGGATTCTCCAGGCATTTCCTTCTCGGGGGATCTGCCCGACCCAGGGAGTGTATCCAAGCCTCTTACGTCTCTTGCACTGGCAGGTGGGTTCTCTACCACTAGCAGCACCTGGGAAGCCCACACACAGAACATCATTTCAGAACTGCTGTGCTCGTTCCCATGAGGAGTGAACTGCTGTGCTCGTTCCCATGAGGAGTTGAGATTTGTTTGCAGTTCTTTTTTTCTGTTTTTTTTTTTTTTAGGCAGAGGACATATGTTCACAAGTAACTGAAATTAATTTTCCCCCTTTCTTATATCATTCCCTTAAGATACAGTTGGACATTTACTCTAGTTGCCTTTTAGTTTTATGGCTGTCCCCAGTGTTGATTTGCTTTTTGAACCTGTAAAACATTTACTTGATTCCTGAAGTTAAAACCATACAGACAGAGAAGCTCCCAGACCTTCCGCTTCCTTCTCTCCCAGCCCTTGCAGTGAACCAGGTTCAGTAGTTGTGTGCATATGAAATGTCATACACTTAAAAATAAGCAATCCCAATGCAATTTTCTTTGAAATTATATCCTCCTCAAAGTCATAAGACCAAGATAAGCCAATGACAGGGCCCAAATGTCTAAAACAGGTATAGCAGGCAGTTTACCTGGTATCAAGATCTCTATTTATCACTATACACTTGAATTCTTTCAAGTCCTGTTCAGCAGAACTGCCGGGGGTGTGAAGCCCAGGTTTAGGGCAAGTGCTGGGTGTTAGGTTACCTGCTCCTCCGGAACCTCCAGGGGGGGGGACGCTGGTTGCTCAGCTTGCCGACCATCTTGATAGTTTACATTTCTTCGCTGACGCAGAGGAGGGAAAAGACGGTCCCAGTTGATCATTCCTCCCTAGAAAGAGATCATCGCACAGAGATCAGACATGAAAGTGAGGAAGCCTCGTAACGCTCGGCAGAGGCTTCTCTGGTGATGCAGTCACAGCTGCAGACTGGAGGTAAGATGTCAGATGGATGTGCTGCACGCAAGCGGAAAGGGCCCTGCAGCCCTTCCATCAACAGGCTGCAATGGGCAGCCTGCAGGAGATGCGCAGAGAAAAACGGAGTGGGTGGGTGCTGCCAAAGGGATTTGTGCCCTCTGGCTGCGGAGGGTGGCAGAAGACACAGGCAGTCACTCCTAACCTCAGCCCCACGGTGTCCCCACTGACGCCATCCCAACTCCGCTGGGCTCTGGAGAAGCCGCGAGGAGGCTAACTCAGGGCGCGCAACCAGAGACCTGGCGCTTCCTTCAGCAGCTCTTTAAAATGCTGCTCCTCCCTCTTCTTGTTCTTTTTTAAAATTTAAGTAAATTCCGAGCAAGGTCAGCAGAGAGAGAGAGAGACTGCAGGTGGAGATAAACCCCAGGTTGGGGGACAGGCCTGAGAATGTAAAGGTAAATCCTCCACAGAGGGACAAGCGGTTCAGGCCTGTCCTCCGTGTGGCTTTCTGGATAACTTAACGTTGATGGCGAGGTCACTTCTTGCCTTTTCTATGTCATCAGTGAACAAAAGCCACAATGGGAAGAAAAAAAAGTATGCACCTCATGCTGCTTTTTAAAAATGGATGTTTTTTTACCCATATGCCAACTTTTTAATTGATCAACTTCAATCTGTTTCTAGATGTCTTCTGGTCCTGGAAGATTTAGAGACTAAGAAAACCTAAAATTTTTCCTACTATAAATACTTGTGGATAAAATTTTAAAATATTTCAAAAGCAGAGCTGAACACAAAGTGGAGACAGAGGCCTGAGGGCAACAGAAACAAGCTCTGGAAACCAGCACGGTAAAGAAGCAGGGACAGGTGTGAGGGCGGGCACACTGCTAACTCAGACCCACCTGGGCACTGGCACCTATCTGGGTTCAGGAGTGGAGGCCTCGGGTCTGAAAGAGGCTACGACTGTATGCAACAATGTGGTGAAATCGCTCAACATAATACTGAGTAAAACAAACACAAAAGTGTATCTGTATGACTCCCTTTATGTGCTGACTTTTCTGTATGTTATACTTTAATAAAGTATTACAAGAAGAAACAGAAAACTTGACAAGACCTTTAGCCATTAATGTCACTGAAATAATACTTAAGGATAAGTCCATGAAAATTTTAAGGACCCACTGTCTTATACAAATTGTTCTAGAGAAGAGAAAAGGGAAAGAGCTCTCCATCTAATTTTCTAAGGCTATGTAATGCTGTTTCCAAAATCAGAGAAGGCTATCATAAAACAACCCATTTTTAATTTATGGACAGGTACAATAATCCTAAATAAAATATCAACAAACTCAGTCCAACAATGTTAAAAAAATTACCATCTTATCCAATAAGATATATTAAATTAGGATTTATCTCAGAAATCTTAGAAAATATAGTAATGTAATTCATACATTAACAAATTAAAAGAGAAAAACCAAATGCTCACTCAACAGATATAAAAATAATTTGATAAAACTTGATGAAGAGACAAGAATGCCTATTACCACCTCTTGTATTCAACACAAGTCACTGCATCATGAAGACAGACCAACCAATTGTGAAAGAAAATGCAGCAGGATGGAAGGGAAGAAACAACCAGTCATTCACACAGGATGACCATCTTACCTAGACCATGAGGACTCACAAGACAGAATATAAGACACAAAAATATCAGTAACACCCCTTGCCTGCCATCACTGAGAAAATGTAACTGCAAAAAATTCCTATTTACAAAGAATAATAGAAACTATTTAGGTACTTAGGAGGGCTTCCCTGGTGACTCAGATGCTAAGAGTCTGTCTGCCTGCAACACAAGAGACGTGGGTTTGATCTCTGCATCGGGAAGATCCCCTGGAGAAGGAAATGGCAACCCACTTCAGTATTCTTGTCTGGGAAATCCCATGGACAGAGGAATCTGGTGGTCCACGGGGTCGCAAAGAGTCAGACACGACTGAGCAACTAATAGCTCTCATACTCACTCATAGGTCCTTATGCATTAAATCTAACAGAAGATCTGCAAGTCTCTATGAAAAATGGTAAGCTTGATTGAAGGGTATCAGTGGAAAGACAGCCCATTCCTGCCCAAGAAGGCTCAAAACTGACATCTTTCCACACTCTGCCAATTCTAGAGTGCAGCAGAGATGCTGGGCTGACTCAATAGCCACACTCTTAAAATAAGATTTCTTTTGGTGACACAGTTACTACAACACATTCTCAGCGTCCCCTGCGTGGACTCAGCTGGGCCAATGGTACGCAAGCAGGAAGGGCACGCGGGACCCCCAGAGGGGGCCTTCGAGGGAGGGATGCAACCCTCCTTCGTGCTTCCTCCTCCTTCCTGGCCCCGTGCTGAGGACAGGGCAGCAGCAAGAGAAGAGGAGACTGGGGGTGGCAGCTGCTCCCGACGGTTCGGGGCTGTCAACGTCTGGTTTGTTTTACACGAGACAGACTCACACCTTGCTTAGGTTTCTGTGATTTCACGCTGCTGTCACATGCAGCTAAAGCTGTGTGTGTGCGTGTGTTTTGGTGGAATGAGACAGCCTGAAATTAAGGGTCAAAACTAGACCTGAATACTTTCAAGAAGTATAAAGGAGGACTTTTATCTACCCGTTATTAGGACTTACTGTCAGACGACAAGAATAAAGTAGGATGGCCTGAGCACGTGATAGGTGAGCAGTGCAAAGAAACAGGCTGAGAAATCAGAAGTAAACATGGACACTTAGCACATGATGGAGGGCCCTGGGAGTCAGCAGGAAAGACACCATTTAGTGAACAGTACTGGGACAAATGGTAAAAGACATGGAAAAAGACAGAATTAGACCTCACGCCATGTACAAAATAAGCTTATTTTAAAATAAACCCCATAGATTAAAGATTTAAATCTGGAAAGCTAAGCTGTTAATAAACATTTTAGAAGAAATAAGAGATATTCTTTATGTTGCTGGGATGGGAAAGGATTTCTAAAACCAAAATATGAAGCATAAATCACAAAAAAAGGGTCGCTAACAATTACAACAAATACGAATTTTGTGTGATTAAAAACAACAGAGCTAGAAGACAAAGTATAGATTAAGAGAAGACATGTGTAACATATAACTGACAAAACAGTATCCAGAATATGTAAAGAATCAATGACAAAAAATAAATAACACAACAGAAAAGTGGAGAATGCATGTGAAAGAACAATTTACAGAAGAGGAAACCCTGAATCAATAAACAAAAGATGTTCAACCTCACTAGCATGGGAAATGCAAATTAAAATGGCACTAAGTCATTTTATAACCGTAAAGTGAAAGTGAAGTCGCTCAATCGTGTCCAACTCTTTGCGACCCCATGGACTGTAGCCCACCAGGCTCCTCTGTCCATGGGATTCTCCAGGCAAGAATACTGGAGTGGGTTGCCATTTCCTTCTGCAGGGGATCTTCCCGACCCAGGGATCAAGCCCAGGTCTCCCGCATTGCAGGCAGGCGCTTTACCCTCTGCGCCACCAGGGAAGCCTAAAGTGAAAGTCGCTCAGTCGGTCTTTGTGACCCCACAGACTATACAGTCCATGGATTCTCCAGGCCAGAACACTGGAGTGGATTGCCTTTCCCTTCTCCAAGGGATCTTCCCCACCCAGGCATCAAACCCAGGTGTCCCACACTGCAGGCAAATTCTTTACCAGCTGAGCCACAAGGGAAGCCCTTATAACCGTAAGACTGGCAAAAATAAAATGTCTAACAATACCAAGGATGGGGGTGTTGATGAGAGTTTACATTGGCACAAGCATTTCAGGGAACAATGTGTCAAGATCTAGTAAAACTGAGGATGTTCTATAGTCTGGCAATTTTATCTCCAGGCAGCTGTGAGTGCGTCAAGGGGCATTTAGAAGGATATTCTCTCAAGTACCGATTATAATATTAAGTAAGAAAGCATAAAAAAATTCAACTGTCCCTAAGTAGGGAAATAAACTAGTGAGTGGTTCCATTATATAAAAGACTATTACATGTGCGGCTAGAATAAATGAACTAGATCTAATGGATACATCTCAAAAATACAATGTTGAATGAACAAAGAAAGCTACATAAGAATATGTGTATATAAAACTATTTATATAAATTTAAAAATATCTAGAATAATTCTATGTAACCTATTTTATGGATATATATGTATGTGTGTACACACACACACATGTGGTGATTCTGCCCCCACCCCCCAGGGAATATTTGGGAGTAGATGTCTGGAGGCATTTTTGGTTGTCTTAGGGGGTGGGGAGGAGTCTGGGGAGAGGGTGGTGGGTGCTGTTGGTTTTTAGGAAGTAGAGGCCACAGCTGCTACTGCTGCTGCTGCTAAGTCGCTTCAGTCCCGTCTGACTCTGTGCGACCCCATAGACGGCAGCCCACCAGGCTCCCCCGTCCCTGGGATTCTCTAGGCAAGAACACTGGAGTGGGGTGCCATTGCCTTCTCCGACAGCTGCTACTAAGCACCCTCTAATGCACAGGACAGACTCCACAACAAAGGACGGCCTGGACCGAAAGGCCCACAGTGTCCTGGCTGGGAAGCCCTGATATACACACAGGTGGTGAAGATACAAATACACGTAGGCAGTGGACACCGTAAAAGGCATCAGACACACAATACACCTGCTTCAGGACAGGACAGTGGGAAGGGGGATGAGCCTTTGGGTGAATCTGTAACATTTTATTCTTCAAAGGGAGTGAGAGTGAAAGAATAAGCAAAGCAAAACAAAAAACCAACAACAAAAAACAAAACTAAACCCCAAGCTGTGATAGAAAAAAGTGCTTAAAAAGCAGAAAGTTACAGGAGCTCTAGGTTCTGGGGTGTTTTGACACCGGCCCGCCTTTTCTGTAGGTTCAACGTGAGCCTCTGCAAACAGGAAACACTTCCTTCACTTTGTCTTCTTCAAAAGCAATAACCACATACTCAAAAGAGGAAGGAGGAAACAGCTTGCATTTTGAAGAGCCATTTTATGTTATTAGTTGGTAAGGAGATTTTCAAATGAAGTCAAAGTTCTTCTGAAAACAAGCAAACAACTGATTTTCCAACTGAGAGCAGCAAACGATTGTTCATGTTGTATCATGTGGAAGTTACATGGACTAGAACTCTATCTCTAAAGGTCCTGGCTGGTTTCAGAGGGGACTGCCAGGAAGGCCATGTCTACACCGAGAAGCCGGGTCAGAAGAGCCCCCCAGGGGTCCTGGGGGCACTTGCGGCTTCCACAGGAGACACGAGCAAGGTGCATGGTCTGGTCCTTGCTGCCACGGAGCTCCTGATCTCCCCGGGGAAAGGAAGACACCCAGAAAGGGAAAAGTCAGAACCAGGCAAGGAGGTCCAGGAAGGAAGCCACGAGGCATCAAAGGGCACAGCCAAAGCTCGGGGTGAAACTTCAAAGAGGGTGGGGGCTTTTAGCCGAGTTTTAAAGGTTGAGTGTGGTTTCAACCATGGAGAGGTTAGCCAGGCATTCTGTCAGGCTGTTCAAAGACAGTGGACTGAGAATGCATTTATTCCTACTTCAAAGGCCAAAACAATGTTCTGCAATAATGACGGAGGGACAAAAGAGTAGAGGAGGCTGAGTGACTGAGAGCAGTCTCTAGAGCCAGAATATCGGGTTCAAATCCCAGCTCTGCAATTATCACATGACCTTAGTGAAAGTGGAACTGAAGTCGCTCGGCTGTGTCTGACTCTTGGTGACCCCATGGACTGTAGCTGCCAGGCTCCTCCGTCCATGGGATTTTCCAGGCAAGAGTACTGGAGTGGGGTGCCCTTTCCTTCTCCAGGGGATCTTCCCAACCCAGGGACTGAACCCGAGTCTCCGGCATTGTAGGCAGATGCCCTACCATCTGAACCACAAGGGAAGTTCACATAACCTGAGGCTTTAGTTAAAAAACAAAACAAAACAAAAACTTCTTTGAACTTCAGTTTTCTCATCTGTAATATGCAAACAATAACTGCACTCACCTCATAAGGATATGAGAAATAATGAGTTTGTATATGTAAAGCATTTAAAACAGAGCCTGAAAAATGTCTAAAAGCATATTATGTATATATTTAGCTATTATTACTGTCTGATACTTGTATGGTTATTTCTCATCTTCCCAACTCAACTACAAGACCCTGGAGAGCTGCACTGGGGGTGAGATTTGCATCTAAGCCCCCAGGTGGCGGCACGACTCCCAGCTAGGTGCAGCCCGAAGCTGGTTCCCCAGCAAAGGGCAAGATGGAGGTTACAGAGCGGTATAAATGAAAGTGATGGTTTAGAACAGTGAAGTCTTTCCAAAAGCATCCTTATTGTATTTTAAAAGGTTGGTCACTGGGGGCTGGGAAAGCATCCTTTATTCTCTGTCTTGGTGATCTGAAAGCCTTTAACAGATGCTAGGTTCTGAACTGTGAAGCAGGTGGGGCCCTCTCCACGGTGGCTGCCTGTGGACAGTGTCAGGAAGATGCTGGGGTGGGTTATGGGTTCATCAGGACATAGGGACAGGACTGCTCAGTGACACTGAGAGGCAGCACCTATACAGGAACCATCCACCCTGCTGTGGCCCATGGCTGTCGAGTGGCCTCCACGTCGCGGCACACACAGAGGGCTGTACGGATGTGACACATGGGACAGAGGAAGCCCTCACACCTGGCCCGGCAGCTTCGGGCCCTCCCCGCCGCCCTGTGCGCTGAAGGGATCGCTACCTCAGCCCACCTGTGACCGGGACCCAGGGTTTGGGAAGTCCTGCCGCAGACTCTAAGGAAACACTGCACGTTTAATGCAAGCAGCTTACCGTGGTGTTCAGACACAGGGAAGACCAGAGTGCTTCAGGTGGCTCAGTTACAGTAAAATCAGCGAAAGCAGAGTGCCTGCTTAAGCACCGGTAAGAACCTGAGCCATGAAGCTGGAAAGAGAGCTCAGACGACGTCCCCGCCTTCCAGAAACTCCCAGTCTGGTATTCTATCTATTAAATTGCTTTTCCCTCTTCGTCCAGGTTACCCGGAACACCCTCTGCTTGGTCAGTGGTGCCTCCTTCGCTCTACACACCCTCCCGGGACACTGGACCCCCCTGCCCCCATGCCCCTCTGGCTTCTGGAGAATCACACTTTCTTGGTCTTTTGAGCCTCTGGTCACTCCCTGAGTGCCCCTGAGACCTGCTGCCTCTGGTCTGTGTCCTTAACACGCTGGCTGGTGTCCCTAAGGTCCTGTTAGGATCATTCCTCCTCTCTCTCCACGTCTGTCCCCAGGGCTTTAGTTTCCACGTGTCTGGTGGAGACTCCTACCCCGCCCCCCCCATCCAGGTGCTGCCCCCTGGAGCCACACAGCCAGCTTTCCTGACATGTCCCCTCAGAGGCTCCAGAGACATGTAAGATGGAGCGTGTCCCAAACAAAACTTGTCATCAGTCCCGTATCTCTTCCTGTGTCCCCACTCCTGGGGAATGACACGGATGTCCATCCACAGCACAAGCCAGCTTACCAGCTCTGCGAACTGTTAAGTCCTGAGTCCTTCAGAATCCGTCTGTTTCTCTGAACTCTGACTCCCACTGTCCCATTTTAGATCACTGTCAAGGGTGATTTTCTGAGAGACAAATCTCATCATGCCATCTCTCCACTTAAAAACCCTTCAGTGTTTCCCACTGCCTTTCTATCAGTCTTAAAATACGTTTTTCTTCATTGATAGCAATCACAAACCCACTACTTGCTAACATACTTTTATGAAAAAAATTTTTTTCTGAAAAAAGATTATTAATTACTAAGAAGAACATCATTATTTTCTATTTTTGGAAATCTCTTTTATGTCTGGCTTAATGGAAGATAGCTGGATTCTCGCATCTCTGTCTGAAGTCAATTCTGCTACAAGCTACTCTGGCTTCTGAAGTATATAAAAATATCTAGCCATATGGAAATATAGAGCTAGAAAAAAAATTAGAGTATATTAACAGCCTTCTCTGTAGATATTCTTTGATACTCATCAAGCTCCTATTGGTTTTAGGATACAGTTCGGGTTTCTCACCAGAGCTTGCCAGCCTCCTGTTGACCACCCCAATGGTTTTCCTCACCACACTGGCCTCAGTCTAGACACCTGCCCAGGAGGCTTCTCTAATCCCCGGGGTGAGCTAGTCCGGGGTGAGTTGCTCCCTCACACACCTTGCCAAGGACAGCCCTTGGGACGATACACTTCAATCTCTGCTAGGAATTTTCCCAGCAGGTGACGAGATGCCAGGAAGGCTGAGACTGTCCTTCTTGTCTCTGTATTAACAGACCCAGCCTTGCCTGCCACCCGGCATATCCAACTACTTAAGAAATATTCGCTGAATGCATAAGGCAGTGGACAAACATACAGCAAAGCATAATCTGAGTGAAGTTCTAGGGGGTTTTCCTTGGCAAAGACTGAACAGTGAGTTGTAATACAGGGCCCTAAGTGTCGGGACGGCCAGGGTGGGAGGGGCTGAGGCTGGGAGGTCCAGAGAGTGGAGCACATCACACGGCCCATACGACCTTTAGCAGCAGGAGGCGGCAGGACGCACTGTCTCCCTCTAACACGGGAACCAGCAGTTTTCAAAGAACCACGGCTGGGGGGCTGCGGTGGTGCCGGGAAGCTGGAGCTAGGAGCTCCTCACGAGAGGGGTGTTTCTAAAGCGCTGACTGCTGCCCTGTCCGTATCGCAGGCTGCCGCTCACAGTGTAAATATGAGTGGGCTTGGCTTCGTTCCCGTACCTTCTATGTGCAGAGCGCTGCACTGGGGCCAGGTAAAGAGGGCTGTGACACATGGAGAGGTGACTAATTTCCTACGGCCCAGAGAGTGCTTAGCTGAGGTGACAAAACAAAGGCATGGTAGAAACTGAACAGGAGGCACTGGGGATGCGGCACGTAGTGACCGGGGGCGATGTGAGAGGCCTCTTGTTAGATTGAGCACCAGAGGCTGCTGGCATCAGCACTAGCTTCATGGCAAAACCCGGAAACAAACCCCATCAGAGCTGCCACACCCAGAAACTAGCCATACATCTATCCATCACGTAGATGAAACATGGCAGGACAATCACAGGGCTGAGAACAAGCCCGATCACGTCTTTGGGAAGCAGATCCTGGGTCATGCCCAGGAATACGACCAGGAGAAGCACGTGGGAGATGCAGGTGGACACGGCGTGTGAAGCGCCCCGTCGTCACGTTTGTACAGATGCCAGAAGTGGTCACAACAATGGCGCTCTGCACTGCCGGGCACAAGCAGTCTTAGCAGGTGCTTGGAGGAAATCATGGACTAGAGGGAAACCAGAGGGTAGCTTGAACACAGTCCCAGGTTAATTTGACAGATCTCAGTTTTCTTTGGGGTTTATCTGACAGCCAGTTTTGGGGGCTCAGATACTTCACATCAACCACCCTTCTCAGCAAAACACAAGGCCGCTTCCACAGTAGTGAGATCTGAAACAGGACTCTCCGATGGCCTGATGCCCTCTGCCATGGTCCCCCCTCCTCCTTCTTGCCCTGTTTGGCAGGAGCTCTGGGGGCCACTCCGTTGCTGGGGGGGAGCCCCCGGCCACGGGTGTGGTCTGGACACTGGACTGGGGAGGCAGTGAGGAGTTGGGTGAGGAGGCGCCCGGAGTCCACAATTAGGAAGCAATGTCGCAGCACAGGCCACTGCGCTCCCTGCAAGGGGCGCTCCGGCTGGTATGCTCACCACCCGACGTGCGTCCCGAGTTCTGTGTGTCTCGGATGGCATGTCTTGTGAGAGACCGGGGCTTCCCATCACCACCGATCTTAAATTCTAACAGGCAGAGGAAAGGACCCAGGAGACAAGAGCAGCTGGCTTCAGATGACCCTGAGGTCACGGGCTCCCTACCTCAGGGGGCGAGGAGTAGGGGTGATGCTGGGGACCCCAGGTACTGCCATGCCTGGGGTGGGGTCGGGGTGCTCACATTTCCCCAGGGCTGGCTGAGCCTCCTCTAACGGGGACAGTCTCTTCCGTGGAGCGTCAGGATCAAAGGTTTCCCCGCCTTTTGGGGGAGGTTTGGTTTTGATTTTGGCATTGAACGGGAAGGCGCGCTCTCTTTTGAGGAGGAAGTGGTGGTGAGGGTGTGAGCAGCCCAGGCTGGGGCCATCTGGTGCAGGAAGAGGACACCTCTCTCTCGCTTGAAGGCGTCTTTACTATCTTCACTTGATTCACTAGCACACGCGTGTGAAACTGAACACAAGAACTACATAGCACCAGGCACAGCTTCCTTGAAAATATGAAGGAAAGGGCATCTTTTGGCACTGGGATGACACATTTCCGCATTACTCTTTTTGTTTACAATTTGTTTTGCTCTTTTTTTTTTTTGCTCCTCAACCTTAGCTCTACACAGAAATTATTAGATAAAAGTAAAAATTAAGTTTAGTTCTGGTATTTGTTACCAGTAAGTGTTTGGACAGAAGAAGAGGTGAAATTTGTTATTAAAACTGAGATTGGGGATGACTCAGTGTTTCCCCTCTTTTTACCTCTCCTCCCCCGAGCGGTCACGCATCTTCACCCTTCGGCAATCACCTGTCACCCCCTTACTCGTTTTCCGACCAGCACCGGGCCAGGGCAGACAGCATCTCCTGAAAGCCTGGCGACCCTTTTGGACTCAACTCTCTTCCCCGTACATCAAATCCAGCCCACTCTCAAGTACCACGTGCATTTCCTTTCAAGGGGGTCTGCCACTGTGTACATCTTCGCTGTCATCCTCTGTGATTAAACTAACAGATTCTTAGATGACATCACTGCCTTGGTTTACTGAACTTCACAGATATTCCATTTGTTACATATTGCAGGTCTGTGGCGACGCTGCACTAAGCGTATCCAGCGGTGACATTTTTCCAGCAGCATTTACTCACTCTGTGCCTGTGCATCACTATTTGTTATGGCGATCTGTGATCGGTGACCTTCGATGCTACTGTTGTAATTGTTTCGGGGTGCCATGCATGCTGCTGTCTTATTTTAAGAAACTGCCACACCCACTCCAACCTTCAGCAAATACCACCCTGATGCCTTGTCAGTGGCCTTCAGCATCGAGGCAAGACCCTCAGCCAGCATAAAGATTATGACTCCTGGAAGGCTCAGATGATGCCTAGTACTTTTTTTTTTTACCAATAATGTATTTTTTTGATTAAGGTATGTACATTTTTAAGGACATAATACTACTGCATATTCAACAGACTACAGTATAGTATAAACATAAGTTTTATATGCACTGGGAAGTCAGAAATTTGTGGGACTTGCTTTATTGAAACACCTGCTTTCATGTGGTCTGGAGCTGAACCTGCAGCATCTCCAGGTGTGACCATACTGTCCCCGTCCAACCTGTATGCCGTGGCAGGTGAACCGCGTCTATACGTCCTTTCACAATGCCACCACCTCAACTGAGGATCTTAATTACACGCGAAATCACATCTCAATTGTTCTGTCCTGTTTTGAAGGTCCTCCAAAACCAGCCTCATCCTAATTACTTCTCATCTTTCCCCTGCACGTTCCTGCCACTTACCAGGCCCTCACTCACTGAGACAGCATCTGCCCCAATTGTGCCTGTTACCCAAAATGCCCTCCCCCCGGCCCTCCACCCCTCTGCCACCCTACCAGTGTGTACAGGGCCCGGTTCTTGTTTTCCGTCTGCAACTAGCTTCTTTCTTGACTGTCCAAATCCTTACTGCTCTCCCCTTCACTGAACGTCTACAGAACTCAGCCAAGCAGCCAGTCTGAGAGGACGAGACCACCTGAAGGTCTAGGCTGCCTCGTGTGTACAACAGAAAATTGGACTAGATGTTCCTTAAACTAATCACTCCGAATTGCCTCTTCCAAATCAGTATCTTACTTCCCTGGTAGCCCAGATGGTAAACAATATGACTGCACTGTGGGACACCCGGGTTCCTTCCCTTACAAAGAATGTCTTGAAAGCCAGGCAGTTCTCTCTCAAAAACAGGTTTTCCCTGTTGCAGCAGGAGCCCCGGGGGCCACTCGCTGGAGCTGCTGCAGAAGATTCCTCGGGCAGACACAGGTCTAGACACTCTCCACTTTATCCCCTCTTGTACAGACTGCCTATGAGTGTCACCTGCACTGATGGAGGCGCTCTGATGGGCATCTCTACTGAGCAAGGATCCTTGAGCACCACCCCTACGAAGATGGCAGCAACGGGCAGCTCAGGAACGCAGAAGTCAAGTACTGAGCGGTGATCTCTCATAGCCCAGAGCCCCTGCTCTGAACCACCAACGGAGCGGCACCTGAACCTCTCGCCCCACCCCGGGAATCCAGGCGAGACAAGAGTGTGTACACCGCCATCACTTAGAAAGTATGATTAAAAAAAAAAAAATCTTGGTATCGCTAATCTGTGCTCTGATCTCGAATAGGAGATCATGACTCATGAGCCTGGAAACTCCTGTGCTCCTGCTGCCTTCTTCACAAAACCACGTCTGTCACCTGCCGCAGCAGGCCGCAGGCCTGAAGCTGGGGTGGGTTCCATGAAAGTCAAGGCTTCTTGAGATGATCAGAAAGACTTTTTTGTCCTGAAAAACTCACGGGTAGCCCAGGGGTCTGTCCTGCACTTGGACTGTTTACTGGTTTTGAAAACCCACAGGGATGGCTTTGCTTTTTTTTGAGGAGGAAAAATTTATAAAATGATTACAGAGACACATTTTTTTTTCTTCTAATATTCTCCTGTTTAACATTAGGTATGCTTCAAGATACATCTCTAAATTCATTCATGGTTTTAAAAAAGCAATTGATAAATCAGAAAAATAAAAATAGGAAACAATTATGAAGAGAACTAGGATTGCTGATAATTTCAGTCTGCCCTAAACACCGAGTATGTGGTCATTGTATACTTGCATCCTTAAGCACCATGAGACTATAACACCCTCTTCTTTCTCATGAAGACCAAGGCAGAGTGGAAAACAGAAATGATTTTCTCGAGGTCACTTAATGAGTCAGCCTTGGAAAGGGATTAGAATTTATATTGATCCTATCTTCCTGTTCTGAATTGTGTCATAAAGGTCACTGTGATCAACTGCAAGAGCACCCAAAACATAACAGCAGTTTCTGCAAGGAGGTGCAGATTGAGATAAACAGCAGAGCTTGAATTTCACTTGAAAATGGAGTTCTCGCACCTCGTTCTGATTTAATTTGCAGATTTTTATCAACCGAGCGCTAGTAACTTATTCCGTACCCGATACTACACACTTCAGACTCATAAAAGAAAAAAAGTCATAAAAGAACTAGCTCTAACTGATTAGATTGCTTTGTTGACAAGGGAGCGCAGCAACTTGAAAAGGATGGCTTTAAAATCAAATTGCACCAAAAAGTGAAAGAGCAAAGCTGAAAAGGAAAAGTGCTGAGAAGCCAGCCACGTGCTCGGGTGCTGTCTTCAGGGCTGCCAGGGCTCATCTTGGCTGAGAACCTGCTCCCTCTGGAGTCAAGGTGGACTCCTGAGCTACACACACACACACCGCTCCCCCCCATATACAAAGAGACACACACACACAGGTTTAGGGATACAGCGTTCAGGGCTCCGTTCCAGACACACTTTCCTGGGGGAGGGACTTCTAGAAGAGCCCTCCTGACAATTTGCTCCCTACTCTGATCCGGGAAGAGGAAAGACTGTGCTGTCTTGTTCGCTGTGGTACCCCCAGAGCCTGGCTGAACGCTAAGCATACTAAGGATGTTTTGTGGAAAGGAGGCTAATGGAAACTAGTCTTGGTGAGGCCAAGAGGTGAGACCCAGGCAGATGAAGGGACAATGACAGAAACTGGAATGAAGGGCAGTCAGGCATGCTGCCACAAAGACAAACCTCAGAAACGTGAGGCCAAGTGAGGCCCCCGTCACAAAGGGCCAGACGGTACCTGATTCGATTCGGTGTCTAAAACAGGCGAGTCTAGAGAGTCAGAAGCCAGATGGCTGGCTGCCCCGGGGTGAAGTGGGTGGGAGGATGCAGGGCTGACTGCTAATGGAAGTCTCTTCTGGAAGCAACACCCATGTTCTGAAACTGAATGTGGTAATGGTGGGAGAACTCTGAGGACACACTCAAAATCACTCAATTGTCCTTCTTTTTTTTTTCAGCTGTGCTGGTGGCTTGAGGGATCTGAGCCCCCTGACCAAAGATCAAACCCCGGGCCCTGGTGGTGAAAGTGCCAAGTCCTATCCACTGGCCAGCCAGGGAATTCCCTGAACTGACCTCATTTAAGTAGATGAACTATATGGTATGTGACTCAATCTCAATAAAGCTATTACAAAAACTTAATAAAATTGAGAACCTGAGAGCACTTTTATTTACACTAAAAAAAGTGTCACTAAATTAAAAATCCTTGATTAATAAAAGGAACGCTCATGATCTGCAAGGCAGATGTGGCTCGTAACCATGCACATGTTAGATGTTACCTGACAACTGTTGCTGGGCTGGATGAGGAGAGAAACAATTTTCACAGCCACAAAATGTTACTAAGGGAAGGTGAGAGAATACAGCCAACTCAGTTCAACCAAATACTGAGAAAATAACTGAAATACATGTGTGAATCACGGTCAGCTGCGGTAGGTGCCAACATCTCTCCTCACAGGTCAAAAAGGCTGCTCATTGTTGAAAACAGAGGTGATAATCAACCAGGAAACACGGGCAGCCGGAGGAAGTGCAGAGGTAACGAAAAAAATCAGCATCAAGCGACCTCACTGCTTTGTTGACGAAATTCCTGCTTGGCTTATACCAAGCACGGATGCGTTCACAGTGGGCTCCACCGTAATTCTACTTCTACAATACGTGGAGATCTTAGAGAAATGCCTTAGAAAGTCTTGTCACCAAGTTCAGCTTGTGGTACACGATGGCACTGTCACCATCAGCCAAACAACAGAGGGAATGGCGGTTACCAGACGACCAAACTCAAGACAGTACAGACTTCCTGGGAGACAGAGTTGCTTGGAAAGTTGCTGGCTACATAATCTTCCAGGGCAGAGGGTTGATAAAGCTCTTCTGTAAAAGGTCAGGCAGTGAACGTTTTAGGTTTTGAAGACCAATTTCAAAGATATTATGCAGGTACTTACAGAGCCAGTAAAAAGGTAAAGACCATTCTTAGCCTCAGGTTTGGCCCATGCCCCCCCACCCCCCCCACAGCCTACTGACCTTTGTTCTAAAAGTTACAAGTTCCAGAGAAGAATAACAATCAGGTTAGCTCCTAAATCAGGACTCTCAAACTTCCTGAGACCCTGAGAACAGACCTTCCGAAGCAATCAGAATAATTAATACCTGACAGATCTTTCTGATGTGTCAGGTAATGCTGCACCAATTATTTTATCCTAGAGAGGCTGTGCACAGAGCTCCCTGTCCACCCAGCGTTGATTCCTTGACTGCAGATTTCTTCCCCTTTTCATTACATCCTATTGCTTTTCTACTGTGACGACGGCATGACCAGCAAAGAGGGGAACGTGTGCTGAGGAGCTGCAGAGATTCATGGCTGCTCAAATGTTTGTCACAGAGGGGATTTCAGTGACTGTTCTGGAGGTGTGAGCGCCCTGGGGCTGGCAGGGCTTGACCCTGTACTCTCACGTAGCGAGGACGCCCTGACTTACCCCACGAATGTCCTGAGGACTCAGAGCATCCTCACCATTCCCCAGTGGCCCTCCTCCTCCAGTTTCACCCTTCCCCAGAATCACTCACGTCAAGGCCAAAGTCATCTTTCTTAAGAGACAAATCTTACTTACTCTTCCATTTAAAAGCCTCCACGGACTCTACTTCTTGCAGGACCAAAGAAAAACACTTTCGAGTGTGGGACAAGACCTCTGACACCCTGGCCTCACCTCACTGCCCCCTCCTGAAGGAAACCCTGAGCTCAGACAAATGCACTTATCATCCCTGCAGCTGTCTCGAGCCCCTGTGCTTTTTCTCCCCAGGCACTCCTTGTGGAGGCCCTTCTCCATGTTTCTGGCCTGTGTGCTGGCATCTTCCCGAGTCTTCTCAACCACACAGGGCTTTGCAAACCGGGACTCTTCTGCTGGCGTGGACTCCAATAGAAACCTAGCCCTGTGCACCGACTCATCTCTCGTCCCTCAGGGGCTCCCAGCTTCTCAAGGGCCGGGGCAGGGTCATTTCCTCTCTCTGGACTGCACGCTGCGGTGGAACCAAGAGGGGCGCAAGCAAGCAGAGCACGCAGCTCTTGTCCTTCAGGAACTCAAACACTCTTCAGTGAATGAATGAAGCACAAGCCCCTGAGGAGTTACATAACAGTCTCGGCAGTGGAAAAACAATCAGCAGCTGCTAGTACCAAAATGACTGGGCGATGTCAGCCACCGTGGAGCCGGTGACCATGCTGGGGGCGGGGGGCGGTGGGCGGTGGGCCCGGGAGCAAGGAGCTGGGAGGGGTACGGTTACCGTGGAGCTGACACGTGCCCCTACGACAGTGTACAGAAGAAGGGGATGGCTCTGTGTTCAGGAAGGAGATGAGAGTGAGAAGGCAGGACCTCCTGGGCATCACTATGGAGTCAGCTCAGCTTTCATCGCGGCGAGTCCGTCAGAGCTGCTGGGGAGTGACCGCCGTGGAAATGTCTAGAAAAGTTGCGTCGCTGGGCCCGACGATGAACTGAAGGGCACCGCAGAGCGGCCCTGTAAGCCCAGGGGGAGCGAGGTCTGCAGAGCTGCCACGCTGTCGCCTCCCTTCAGCACTGGGGGCATGCGTTCTCTGCAGAGCGTGGGACAACAGCTGCACACTTGGAAGCGGGGACGTGACGCCCGCACGGGGTCTGAGGACGAGGCCGGGTGCTCTGAGCACGAGGGATGCTCGCCTGTCCTCTGCGCCAGTCCCAGTACTGCTTAACCAAGTGCCTTCCGCCGAAACGCCTTCCACAAGGCAGCCGACTCCTGTGGTCTCCTCCTCCTCACTGTCTCTGCCTGGCCGTTCTTTTTTTTTGTGGGGGGGGTGGGGAACGGCCTCTGAATCTGTTTAGCACCCCTACTCCATCCTTCCTGAATCACTCCGCTGCCCTGAACTCTGCTGGATGCCTCCTCGCTCCATGGATGGCCCTTCTTCCTCCTCTCTGCTCTCTCTCAAGCTGCGTCTCAGGCTGTCTTTAGTGGTTTGCTCCAGACTTGTCCACTCATAGGACAAATATACGGTCCTGAATACTTTCCGGCTAGGACTATACACCTGCATTTGGCTGGTGGTCTCAGTGTTTTGTTTTGTTTTTTTTTGGCTGCGATATGTGGCAGGTGGGATCTCAGTTCCCCAACTAGGGATCGGATCTGTGCCTCTTGCCTTGGAGTCTTAACCACTGGACCAGCAGGGAAGTCCCTGGCATCAGTCTATTAAGAAATTCTGTAAATATTTATTCTAGGCGTATGGAGACACTAATTTCCTGAATACTGAGTTCCTACCACGTGCCAGGCATTATTCACATGTTAGAGACAGAATGGAAAAAGTTTCCACCCCCCAACCCCACCCCCAAGACACACGGCTGGCCCTGGCGCTTGAGTAGGCCGTGAGGGGCTCTGAAGATGGAGAGAGGGTCGGAGCTGACCGGGAGGCTGGAGAGGGCTTCCCCGAGGAGGGGGTTTTAGAAAACATTCAAGGGTGAGCGGGAGTTAGGCAAGCAAAGGCCGCATAGGGTGGGGTGGGGTGGGGTGGGGAAGTTGGTGCAGGGGAAGTTTGTTGTCGGCAAAGGGCAGATGTGGAGGCAAGAAGTGAGAAACAACAGGGCTGAGATGCCTGCAAACAGTTCAGCATGATCAGCCTGAGGCGGCTGGGGGCTGGGGCGGGGCCGATGGGGAGATGGGGCTAAGGAGCAGGCAGGGGCTGCATGGGTAAGCAGGAACCACCCTGGAAGCTGAGGCGGGCCTCCGAAGGCCCTGGTGGGAATCAGACGATCGGATTTGTGTCCACAGAGCCCAGCTGGGGGCTGGAATGTGGGGCAGGGTGGGGGGAGGGCGTGGTCGAGACAAGATTTTCCTAGGTGAGCGATGATGGTGGCGTGGACTGAGGCAGGGGATGGAGAGAGAGGCAATGGCGGGTTTATATGGAGAATGCAGACTCTCTGGGATGCAGGTGAGGGAGGGGACCTGTGGGATGGGGAAGCTGAGGGCAGAGTCCAAGGGGAAGTCAGGATGCTCTGGTCTGGGCCTCCAGGAGGATGGTGGTGCTTCCCATGAGGGAGGGAAGGAGGGGTGGAGGAGCCAGGTCAGCAAAGCAAGGGTACATTTTGGTGCTCGGAGTAGACAGGGGGAGATGCCCAGTGGTGGTAGGACGCTGAGGTCTGGAGCCCAGGAGAGGAGGTCAAGGCCACAGGTCTAGGTCTGGGAGCCAGGAGCTTAGCTCAGGGGAGCCTTGGACTGGATGTAGTGGGAGTGTGCCCGGGAGAGCTGGGCAGGCTGGACCTGGGAGACAGCATGGGTTCGGAGTTCAGTGAAGAGACAGCCGTCATCTTGGCCAGGGGGTTCACAGAGCTGAGTGCTGGAATTCTAGAATCTTCTGTTGGTCTCTTCCTCCACGGTCTCTCCTTCCTCTACCAATCTCACACACATCGATAAGAGGAACTTTGCTGAGATAACTGTCCTAGCAATACTACTGATTAAACTACTTTTGACAGCCTCCAATGTCAAGCTCCAACTCTGCTGTTGGGTTGAAAAACACCTCCTTCTGTTACAGTCGCTGTGTTCCTTCCCTTGGTCACTACGTACCTACCTCTCGGCCCCCAAGTCTCCTTGAGGGCCTTCCCCTTTCAGGCCTCCCTACTATCTCCAAGGCCTCCCCTCCGTCTTGCTGGTCCTCTCCTCTAGGATGACCGGCCTCATCCTCTCCACCGCCCACATCCTGTCCAGCCTTCTACTCCCAGAAGCCTCTCACAGCATCAGGCCCCCTTAGGGGTCTTACTGCCCTGGGCACTCTGGGCAGTATTTCATCATTCTTGATGTTTCTCTAATTCAAGTGTGTCTATTGAGTTCCCTGACATTGATCAAAACCTCTCTAAAGGGAAAGGACTTGCTTTTCACATCTCAGGGGCCGACTGCACCAAACTTGGTCACTGTTTCAATAACGACTGCTGGCTGACTGCAACCCCAGAGCCAAGTGCAGACCACAGGCAGGTGGACGACAGCGAGCACGAAGCAGGTGCCAGGCAACAAGATAAAATCTGACAGAAGCAGGCAAAGAAGTGCAAAGGAATACACCCAAACAGGACTCTGGCCTTATTCTGGAATGCTTGAAATTAAAAACTGCAGACAGATCAATCTAACACACAGTATTTAGGAGCTGAATGGCTTTCTGACCAAACAAATGTTGGGTTCTACAAAAAACATTTGAAAACCCACAGTCTGTAAACAAATAATAAATTTATCGTAAATGCAATCATAGAATTTGAAGAGGTCTGCAATAAAGCAGAAGGATCCTAAAACAATCAAAAAGATATTTTAAAAAGATGGAGGCAGGAGTACTAACTTTGGGTTTAAACAGTTAATCTGACTGAACCTTAAACTTAGCATTGAGTTTCCTACCAGCTGAAGCCAAGAAGGAAAGAAAAACCCAGTGAAGGACAGAGCAGAGGCCCTGGAGTGAGACACATCTGGGCCCCTGTTCTACAGCCCTCTCGACAGCAGTGAGTGGGCAAGCCAGCACCTTGAGCCCAGGGTGCGGGCAGGGAACAGCTGGGACTCTCAAGGCTGATACTGGGGATAAATGCAGAGGGAATCGAGTCAGTCCAGGACTAGGGACCCCCTGTGCTCTTCTCTGCAGCAGACCTCACAACGAGAAGCCAGTGGCAGGACTCCAGGGGCTAGCATACTGACCTGGGGGCAAGACCGACCTCGGAAAGTGGGGGAGCCTGCCCAGCGGCGGGCGGAGTCACAGACCAAAGGGCACCACTTCACGGCCGCCTGCTGGAAAGCCCTTTAAGAAGGGCGGGGACCTGGGGCTGGTTTACTCATGGGTGCTTGGGCTGTGCGACCCAGCAGACACTATGGTGTTCAGAGCATCTGTGGTGGGTAAAGACCCCAGGTGGAGTCCGCAGCCAGCCACAGGGGACAACCGTGGTGCTGATGCCTCGGGCGCTGGGGCCAGGGCACGCATACACAGCAGAGAATTACACAACACTCCAGTTACACTGCTGCTGGACCCTTTGGGACAGGAAGTGCCTGGCCATGGGCACGGAGTGAGCGGGTGGCCAGAAGTGTCAGACCTACCAAGTTCTAGCGTTAGGTGGGGCTAAAGACCCATCACCCCACGGAAGTGGTGTGTGCAGGGTGAGCAGGAGCCAGGCCGGGGGTGCAGTGGGGTTGCGGAGGCAAGTTCGCCTGGACCACCATGTCCATCAGCCCTGCCGCGTAAAAACCTCTGCCCCAGTTCACACCTCCTGAGACACCAGGTTGGGTTCCTACGACCAAGTGACCAAATTCGGTTCATGGGTTAGCTCGGTACACAAGTGAAAGCTGAAAGCGGACAGTGGCTGCACTACAGCTCCAGCTGGGGGTCACCCTGAAAAGACAGGGACGGGGACAAGTGCTCCCGACGGGGAGACCCTGGGTAGTGCATTTGGTCGTGCACTTCTCGTGGAAAAAGTGGTGGCCTGAAGGAATAACATCTATGGACTCACCGGGCGTGGTGAAGGGCTCGCCTGGGTGGCCAGGGGACGGGAAGGTAGGGGACGAGGCTGCCTGGGGAGAGGCGTGTGGTCCGGCAGGAACAGGCAGGTAGTGTGACACCCAGGCCCCCATGCTCACCACGAACGCCCAGCACAGAAGAGGTGGGGACAGAGCGATGCGGTAGGTGGCCGTCGGCCAGTCCTGGCACCGCTCACCCCAGGCCGGCACGTGAACAGTGCAGTTGAGGTGGAAGGAGGCTGTGTGTGGGCCCCGCTCTCCAAGGTGGACTTGGCTTCTGAGGGTGAGCGAGGGCAGTGCTGAGCCTGGACACTCCACCACCTGTCCAGGAGAACCGACTGTGCCTGAGAGCCAGGCTGACTCTGCTGGGCCCTTTACTGCTCAGGAAGGGGTGCTGCTATAGACTGAAGCATGTACCCCCCACCCCCAAGTTCATATGCTGAAGTCCCTGACCCCCCCAATGCAACCATACTTGTAGACAAGGCCTTTAAAGAGCACATGTGTGCTCAGTCATGTCTGCCTCTTTGCAACTCCATGGACTGTATCCCTCCAGGCTCCTCCATCCATGGGGATTTCCCAGGCACGAATACTGGAGTGGGTTGCCACTTCCTTCTCCAGGGGATCTTCCCGACCCAGGGATCAAACCCGGGTCTCTCGTGTCTCCAGCATTGGCAAGCAGGTTCTTTACCACTGGGGCCACCTGGGAAGCCTTTCAAAGAGGTACTTAAGGTTCAATGAGGTCATAAAGATGGGGCCCTCATCCAACAGGACCGGCGTCCTTGGAAGAAGAGACACCAGGAACACGCAGGCACCAGGGAAAGGCCACGAGACACACAGCGAGAGCCAAGGAGAGTCCCGACAGAAACCAGCCCTGACAGTGCTGATCTTGGACCTCCAGCCTCCAGAGCACTGAGGAAAACTTCTGTTGTTTAAGCCACCCAGTCCACGGTCTTCTCCTGGGGCAACCTGAGCTGACTGACACAGGCCACAGTTCACTTTACCTGAAAGTGACACATTTTCCGGTCTCAGGGCCACCTGCCTTCTCTGTCACATGGCACCGCTCCCTGTGGGCTGGAGGGCTGTGTGAGGGGCTGACCAGGGTGCCAGATGACATCTCTCAGATCACAGGCCTGCTGCCAGCCGGGAGGGCAGGGCAGTGCCCAGACTACGGGGCACAGCAACCCTCTCACAGCATGACCCAGGGCTGCCCACTCGCCAGACGGATGGACAGCCAGGTGAGGCGAGAGAGACACCAACTTGCAGATGGCACCTGGCAAGGATGGCGCTTGGGGCTCCAGTATGCAGAACAGCCCAAATCAACGACTGTCACTCAGGCGCTGTGTGCCCAGGGGGCGGAGCATATGGCTCCTGGCAACCAGGGGTGGGAGGAGAGGGGCCCTGACGATCGCCCTCCTGCTGACCCACTTGGGGCGTCTGGGCTCCCTGTCCCATGACCCTGGACTCCCTGGTTTACAGAGCCTGGCTCACAGGAAAGGAGGTTCCAGAGGGGACAAAGCAAGAACACTGCTACTTCTTAAGTGACCGTTGTGGTCCTGTCAGTTTGGGCTCTTCTGACCAAAAAAAAGTAGGCAAGGGAAGGAGTCATTATCCTGCAGGAGTAATTAACCCTGATCATTAGGAAAAATTCAGCCAAGGGCACACAATGTGGGAGGGAAGACCCGGTATGGCGCTCGGGTAACCTGCGAGGGCATCTCCTAAACCTCCTCACCTGTGTTCTAGCCGACACATGTGTGGCAGACACATGTGTGGCAGACACAGCCCAGGAAGGACGCGGGGACTGGGGACCCAGACGCCACAGGGCTGAGCACCTGTATTTTCATCCAGTCACCTTCCAGGCGGGGCCGGGACTCTTAAGTGGACCACAGAGGAGGGGCTGGTCACCAGGGTGCCGTCGAGGCGGGCTGCCGCAGGAGGGGAGGCGGTCAGTCCTTCGGACCTTCCGCTTAAGGTTTTCCCTGGGAAGAGTGCCCCTGCCACCCGGGAGGAGCTGCTCCAGGAACCTGAGTGAAACACGAAGCTCCCAGCAGCATGAGAGGCGGTGCTCAGGCCCCACCTCCGCCAGGAGTGGTACTCAGTCTTCCTGCTGTGGGGTGTCAAGGGACACCGCTCTGTGGACGGAGTGCAGCTCTCAAGACCCAAAGTCCACCCCTGCGTCTGTCCGGACTGGAGACACTTTGGCAGACACTCTGTCAACGCCAGGGCTCCTGAGCCATAAGATTAGCTCTCAGACCTTCCTTGTGACTGGTGCTCAAAGGCCCCCTCTGTCATTCACCACTGCTCCCCCAACGCTGTGATCATCCCAACAGTGCTGTCGCATCAGCTCTGCATGTGAGAATCTGCTGGGGACGCCAACTTCAGAAACACAACCTCCCGTTTTGCTCAGGGAACCCCCTCTCAGGCAGCCCACGGGCACCCCAGTCAATGTACTTCTCCCTGTCTGCTCTTCTGTGCTGATGGGATGGTGCTGCCATTGAATCCCTCGTTAGCTGAGCCAGCCATCTCAGATCACACACACTTCTTTCTCTCCCTCTCAGCTCTGTCCAGGCTATTAGAAAGTATTTATACTCATTATCACTCTGGACGCTGATTATTCTGAGTCCTCATCCTTACCATTCTTCCTTCCATTTCCTCAAAGACTTTCCCCTCTTCCTCCTACTAAATACAGGCTGAGTCTGCTGCCTACATTTCATCCCAGGTGTGATCCTCTGCAGTGGTCCCCGCCCTCGCTGGCGCCAGGGACTGATTTCACAGAAGAAGAATCGGGGGTGGGGGTGATGGTTCCAGCACATTCCATTCGCTGTGCACTTTCTATTATTATCACATTGGCTACACCTCAGATCATCAGGCGTGAGATCCCAGAGGTGGGGACCCCTGACCTGTTGGGTTCACCTCCCAACCCTACACACAGACTCTAGCCATACCTGCAGCCCTGATCTCTCCAGGAGCCGCGTCTGTCTCCCCACGCGTCAGCTTCCTTTACTGTACATTCTGGAGTCAAATACACCTGCAAGGACCAGCCTTCACTTCCTTCTCTCTCACCTGCAGACCTGGCCCACTGATAAGGGAACCCCTTCTCCCCACCCTAGATGGAAATTCTGGGACCCACTGACGTCCAAGGATGTCACACCTGACATCACTTTCCAGACCACATGCAATGAAGATCGACTTCTCACACGCAATGCGGGCAGGTGATGTGAGAGAGAACAGAACTCTCTCTCATACCCCAGAGGGTAAAGGGGATGGAGACGGGAAATGACAAGCCCAGTGTGCTGGATCACAGAAGCGCCCAAGCAGGCTCAGCTTGACTGAGAGGAACCCTGGGGACACCAGTGTGGAATCATGTTGTTTGGACGGAGCCGTTTTTGTGGGCAAGTGCTCGATATTTCCTGACGATTAATGACAAGGCTGAGAAAACCCAGCACTTATCTGACCGGCTCATTGGTTGTTTCCTTGAACTTCTATTACCTTCATAGTCTCTCCATTTCAACTAAGGAAAATCAAGAAGTCTGATATCTGCTCTTTACTCCAGAGCACACAATAATAAGCATTTTAACAGGAAGACACTGTGGCTTTTACAAGATGATAAAAACAGATAAATATTCCGTCTTGTTAACTAGGTTGGTGTTTCTCTAAGAAATCATGCTTATCTATTGGAAGTGGAGCGAGAGTGTCCAGTTTGACCAGTCTTTCAGTGGCAAGTTACTTTGTTTTTTTTACCTTCCAAAGAAAACACTAAGAATAGTCGCGATCAGAGACCTTGGAAACATGTCAAGATATCCATGATGCAAGGCAGAGGAATGACACACGGTCCCAACCACATGTACGATCTCAGAGGAGACGTTTACGCAGGCCCCTGAGTACCTCTCAACTTTCGATTGTGATTGTTATCGTTTACCTGCTGCTGTCTTTGCCGCCTCACTTGTGCAAACTGTGACAGCATCAGCTGCCTGTCCAGCAGCTCCATCCTCTGCTGCCTCTGGATGTCCACTGTGGCCCCCATCCCGACCCTGGCCTCGCTGGTGGGCTCCGAGGATGAGAAGAGGGGCTCCAGGGTCCAAGCGCAGAACTTGGCCATCCAACTGGGCACATACAGCACCCTGTGGACTTGCAGCGTTCTGCTGTTGTAGCAGATCCCAGAAGCCTAGAAGAGAAAGAGTCCAACTGCATTGTTGACAGGTCATAAAATTTTTAGGGAACATATCTGACACAGAAATCAGTGACCGTAAAATACTTCAGGTGGTGCTTTTGCCTTCACTTTCGTAGGGTGAGGTAAAAACCAGAATGCTTACTGAGTTGCGGGATACTAAGCAGGACAAACCAAACCAACAAAACACTGAATCTCCTCAGTAAACAAATGTGTTTTTAGTAAGTTAGAAGAGACAGCAAAATCCTACCTATTTAACACTTGAAAGTACTGGCACCATACTTAAAAACAATGTTGTCTTTCAGAAAAAAAAAAAAAGCCATAAAATATCTGATTATCAAGACACTTTCACACTGTACTAACTTTGTGGTTACTTTTATTGGCAGATGGCCATCAGAGAGACATACTGACATAAAACAACCCTAATAGTCAGTGATGTGACCCAGACATACCTTTATCAGAAAATAAAGATGATCTAAAATGTATATAATATTTTAATAAATTTATCAAGTACTGATTTTTCCTAGATTTAGAAATCCTTGCCAATAGTTAGCAATGAACAGTTCTGCTTACTATTTTTCATCTTTAAGACAATTTACATGGTAAGAGGAATCTAAAGAGTCCCTGTGGTTTTCTAGGTAAACATGAGAATGGCTATTCCTTTGTTAGAAATCTTCAACTTTATGAATCTGATTCTTAGGATAAGAAGTTATTCATATCAAATCAGAGCAGGTTTGATAACTTTCTAGTAAGAGAAAAGTACACTTTAATATTTTATGAATAAAATTACCTAATTAGGCAAAAATCTATTGAGAATTTGCTATATACCAGGTGCTGTTCTAGGCACTTAAAACTGAGCAGAAGACAAGATACATAAAGCCCTACTCTGACAGTCATGGTCAATACGGAGATCGGACAATAAACAAGCAAACATATAAAATGATTCCGGGTAAGATCTATGAAGGAATTACAGTAAGGTGACTTGGAGCAGGGATCTTCTTTAGCTCAGGTGGAAGTGACACTTGAGCAGAATTTTTAAGGATAATGAGGTGCCAGTGATTTGATGAACTGGAGGAAGAACCTTTCCGGCAGAGAAAACGGCAAAGGCAATGCAAGAATGAACTCGGGAGTATCTATGAGAAATCCTGGTGGAGCCGTCAAGTGGGTTGTTGGATATAAAATTCTGGAACTCAAGGGAAAAGTTAGCAGAGAGAAAGATTTGAGAGTCTGTTGTATCAGACTACATTTAAAGCATGAGAACTAGAAGAGACAATAGGAGGGTGAGGGGATACTACAGAGGAGAGAAGAGGACTTTGGACTGAACCTGGGATACACCAGGATTTTGTAGATGGACAGAGTAGGAGAAGCCGGTGAAGCAATCTGAGAAGGGGCTGCAAGTAAGAAGGAAAACTAGCAGAGTTTAGTACTGCTGAAGCTAAGAGAACCATGTTTTAAGAAGGAAATAGCCATGTCTAATGCAGCCCAGAGTTCACATAAGACGTGAGAGAGGAAAATGACCGTTGGATTTGGCAAAATTAACCAACTTTGGTGCAGTGGTAGAAGCAACAGACACACTGGCGGAGGCTAAAAGGCGAATGGAAAAGGACTTTTGATTTCAAATAGTTTCCATGCTACTTCCTTCGTGAATTGTACAAAACAACAAAGAAAACGAAAACAGAAACAAGCTTCAGATTCGGTGCAACGAGAGAACATCTGTAATCCTCACCACACCAACAAAACGGAAAACACACTTAGCGGTCGCCAGGAAGGGTAAATCCACAGGTGGGAGAGGGGCCCTGGATGGATGGCAGAGGAAGGTGGGAGTGAAGGGGAGGATCAGAGGACTCAGTGCCAGAAGCAACCAGTCTCCTCTGCAGGGAGGAGGCAAGGGCTCGGCAGGGCCTGAGTCAGGGAGGCTCTGGCGAGGGCAGGGCAGCCCCTCGGGGGACACCTGGGCTCCACATGGTGGGGGCTCCAGACAGACACAGAGGCCCTCCGTGGATGTCTTCGGAGCTTCCAAAAGAAGACCACAGAGGAAATGTATGAAGAAGACTTTGTTTCAAGAGATAATAACCGAGTTTTCCAGGATGAACAAAGAATATAAATACTCAAACTGAAAGTGTAAGAGTCCCAAGAAAGATAATAAAATGAAATGTACATCTAGCTCCATGAGAGTCAGAGAAAGAAATCCTTAAAAGCATGAACAAAAAAAGAGAACAAAACAGCTCATTACACAAGGGTGAAGTCACAACCCATGGTAGTCACGCACTGATGGTGCGCCCTGGGGAAAGTTCAGGATGAAAACGTAGGAGAAGGCACCCTTTGCTTCAGATAAACAGGTCCCTAGATGGTCAGATGCACAGCTCAGGAAGTACTTTCAGTGACCTCAGATTCCTGCACCTTCATGTATAAAGAGAAGCACTAAAATGAACTTGAGATTCTGCCCTTTGTGATTACTGGTAATCTTTCAGCGGGATGTAGGCCTGACTAGATGTACTTCCCAGCCAATAAATCCATACACGCTTGCTTCATCGTGATTTGTTTGGCTTCATGACACTTAAAGAGTTTATGGACACTTTGGTGTGTATTATATATCACGATAAAATGACTTAAAAATAAAGAATAAAGGGTACAGGATAGATGAGGTAATTTCAGGGAAGCATACTGAGGCTTATCAGATTATAAAGTATGCTATAAAGTTTGAGTAAGCAAAACAGGGTGGTCTTTATGGGTGTGTATGTGTTAAGTTGCTTCAGTCATGTCTGACTCTCTGTGACCCTGTGATCTGTACCCCGCCAGACTCCTCTGTCCATGGGATTCTCCATGCAAGAATACTGGAGCCGTGCCCTTCTCCAGGGGATCTTTCCGACCCAGGGATTGAAGCCACGTCTCTTCTGTCTCCTGCGTTGGCAGGTGGGTTCTTTACCACTAGTGCCACCTGGGAAGCCCCAGGTCTTTATCTAGAGTGTGTCAAACTGATGTAAAGAGCAAGGGCAGAGACACAGACTCCATTACAAGGCACCTGGTACACAGCAGAAATGGGTATGTCACACACGAAAAGAACACACAGGCCACACGGAAGGAAGAAGTCAAACCAGCCCCCTCTGCCTGATACCACACAAAACCTCCCAGTGGGTTAAGGACACAAATGTAATTTACAAAACTGCACATCTTTCTGCGCAAATATAGAAGGGACATCTTTTTGGCACTGGGATGAGAAAGGATTTTTAAGTAAGAACCATAAAGCCTAGATTATAAAAGAAAACATATATTCATCTACTTCATAATTTAAAAGCTACAGTAGGCTAAAAGTTACGTGAAGGGGGCGAGGAAGTAAGGATTCCTTTTCTGAAGGTCTGAGTAAAAAAGAAGATGGAAAATGGAATTGTGCAACAGCAAAAGCACAGTGATTCAGCTGAAGACAGCAAAATGCTGTCATAAATATCACGAACTGTGAAAAAAAATCTGAACAAATCAGAATTGTGAGATTTGAATTAAGTAAAAAATTTAATTTTTATTTTTTTTTCATCTCAAAGTATCCAGCTATGATGGTGAATTTATCCATTTGCCCATAGTTCTAACCCCAAGTACTTGGAACATGTTTGTGTATGTGGAAGCTGTTATCAGGCACACATACATCGACCCTTTTATCACAATAAAGTCTCCTTGTTTTCAGTGATACTCACAAAGTCTATTTTGTCTTAGATTAATGTGGCCACTTCCGATTTCTATTTCCGTATTAATCTCTCTCCGTCCTGTTACTTTCAGCCTTCCGTGTGTGTGTGTCTGCGTTTAAAGTGTGCCTTGTGGACAGCACACAGCAGTTTCTCACTTTTAAATCCAGTCTGACAATCTCTGCCTTTTGATTAGCATCTTTCCCTGTTCACACTTAATATATTTACCTTGATACAGAGGAATTTTGCTGTTTGGTTCTATCTCAACTGTTTTTTGTTCTTTGCTCCTACTTTCTTATTTCCTTTTGCATTAAGCAAATACTTTTCAGTATTTCATCTTAATTCCTTTAATGGAATTTTTAAAGCAATATCTCATATTTTTTCTTGTGTTTGCTCTAGGGATTTCAATATACACACAAGGTGCTTAGAATTAATACCAAAATACTTCAAGTAAAATAAAGGAAACTTACGAGAGGAGAGTTCCATTTAACATTACCCTCATTCACAGTGATACTTTTCTGTCCTAATACATTATGAACCCACATAACAACTGTGTTATTCACGTTTTATGCAATCATATGTCTTAAAGAAATAAGGAAAAAAGTAATGACAATGTACAATTGTTGCCTGTACTTAAGGAGCTCACAGTTTAGTAAGGCGGGGGGTGGTTCTTAATGGGAAGGGTAGGTCAGAGATTCCTTTAAGGAATTGAGGAAGGCTGAAGAATTTTATTCTCTTGCCCATATCTATCCCCCCACCATTACATATACCATTATGAAATCATGTGTTCAATTTTAGGAGGGACAGCCTATGAAGAATTAGTACATTCTACTCAGCAATGAACAAACGCATGACTAAATTCTGGCAGGGATAAAGTGTGCTCATTGGCGTAAAGCTCTATTCTAAGGTTCACTTATCTGAATGTATGTATGCTCTGGAAGGGGAAGAATTCTGGTTGATTTTGATCACTTCATGGCCTCTGCACCTAGAAGAACGTCTGCTGGGAGAATGGTGAGTGAATGGTCTAAATGGTCATCTTAGATGCTTTTAAAGGAAACTGGAAAGGTACCAAAGGACACACTTTTTTGGTGCTAAGTTCATACTTCCCATATGACAAAAACATAGAATCCACTGGTTCACGCCTCTGGTACCTCAGCACCACCTCAAGTCGTCAAATAAGTAAAGTGCTACTGTAAAATGTTTTGGGCGATGAAATAAAAATTTTTATGTTAAGGTAAGACAAGAAAAATTTAAACATAAAATTTTCTCTGCCCATTTCGTTGCTTCCCCTCTTCTTTACTGAACTGAACTGAACTGAACTGCATCTTTGTCATGTGCTTACCCAGCCCTCCCCATCGGCAAAAATTCTTGCTCAATCACAAATATCAATCTTTCTCCTTCTGGCGCCTGCTAGGCAACTCCTTAGATGATAACATCCTTTACTCAATCCTATGGGGGGTCACGATGACCCCCACATACCTTGTACGTGTACACACCTTAGGTGAACAATGCCAAGACATCATTCTCCTCAAAGATAGAGATTGATGCAGAACAGACTGGTCAGATGACCTGGGGAGATACTGGGCCACACGAAATGGAAATTCATAGCTTAAATACTTATGACCTTATTTTACTTATATTTTGACTATTTTACAAGATTATTGTTATTTGCATTACCAAATCTGTGTAAAATAAATGACGACTAGGCGACGTGAAACAACTGACCAAAAGCATATCCTCTAAGAGCCAACAGTGTGACTCCAGGTAAGGGAAGAAGCAACAAGAGGGAACCATTTCCTAGACCATAACACACTAGTCAGACGGGTGCTTCAGAGGCTTGTGAACAAGGCCTAGTCTAGTAACAGCAGTGAGTAGCCTAATGATGAAATCCTCCTGACCTGGGAACGAGTATTCCTAAGAGCACTGGGGAAAGCTGGTGATGAAATGTTTCCCAAGCCTTAGTGAGTATTACGACTGAAAGGGAAGAGAGAGAACGAAGAAAGCTGCCCACCATCCAGTTCTCTAAGAATCAAATCACCAGCCGCTGCAGTCGCTGACCTATAGCACACTCTGGGAGGAACTCAAAACAAAGTTCAGGGTGAGGCACTCTGTGCTCTGGGAAAACAGACAGAGCTGGCCCTCAGACAGCTAGATATTTCAGGAGGAAATGTCATAAACTCAGGGTCTGGCATTTTCCCACACTTAGAAAAGCACTAAAATCATTAACTAATCTATCTGTTCCTTGCAAATAGCAGCAACCTTCTGCCAAGATGCGTTCTTGATTGCATGCACCCTCTGTCAACATCACATATGTTCTGGTCACCTCCTTCCCTCTGCAAACAGATCTCAGAGCTCCCTGGGAGACTGTCCTGGGTTATAATCCTCAGGTTGGCTCAGATAAAATTTTCCATTTCTTTCTTAGATTGACTATTGATTAAAATATAAAGAGGTTTAAGAATTCAGTTTCCTATAAATACGTGATAATCACATCACCCTATTCTAGGAGACAATGGGGGATAAGCACAGTAAACTTTACCTAAGTTATACCTCATTACTATCAAAAGCCTTGAGAGAGTATTATTATGAATTACGAATAATACTTATTCATTATACTACCTTACACATTACTTTTAACTTTCATTTTCATTATCTCATGAACCTCTCTTATATTGGGACTTCTGAATGAGAATTTGATTGAAACCCCATAGAGTTTGCGGGGGAAAAAAACAGGCTTTAAAAATAGACCATCTGCTGGGATTTGCATGTCAAGAGGCCAGGGGAAATTCTAAGGGAGGGGTCTGGCAGGCCCACAGAGCCCAGAAGCCCCAGATCAAGCTGAGAGACCCAATGACAAGGGGTGAAGCAGTGGCAGGGGTCTTGGGCAGGCTGGGAGACAGGTCTAGACTGTTCAGATACAGCAGGAAGGAACATGTGGGCTGTGTCTGCGAAGGCCAGGTACACCCAGAACCAGAACACTCAAGCGGCAGGAACTGGGAATCCTGGTCAGCAAGAGGGCCCCAGGGGTCAGGCAACCAGAGAGCATTCTGGATCTCTTGCAGTTGCAAGTCTGGGCCAAAGGGGATAAAGAATTTAATTTGCTGGGTGGAACCATGCAGAACTCTCTTGATTACAGAGAGTAAACCTCAACTGTCCTCTGGTCTTGTTTAGTGTTAGCATGAAGCCACAGCCAGCAAAGGTGAGAAACCATGACATGGCACCAGCACGCAGATTTCTACTGATCTCCTTCTCCAGTCAGCTATGGCTGAACAGAGACCCACTTGGCAAACTACACTGCCGCAGTCCTGGCGAACCAAGGTCCCAACATGTGAGAAATTTATCTGGCGGGACAGCAGGACAAACACAGGGGCCGTCACCCTGGAGGAGAGCGTGACTGGTCTCAAGGTAAAGACGAGACAGGGGAAGAGACGCCCTCTGATACCTGGACCCCTTCACACAGACTGCATATTCACTCACGACCTGAAGAAAGCAGGCCCACTGAAGCCTCATTTATTCATTCAGTGCATGTTTACCGAACTTCTACTATGTGCCAGGCTGTGTTCTAAAGGCAGGGAGCAAAACAAAGAAAATTCCAGCTCTAAAGAACTGTCTGTTTTCCTACTCCTTCTTCTTCACTGAAAATGCTAAAGAAAGAAGGAAGGAAATTACTTATTTTATTATGCAAAGAATATGTACACAAATCAGAAGCGCCCAAAATTATTTGTGCCATTTGTGATTAATTATGAAATGACTGTCCTTTTCATGACAGAATCAAGTGGCTTTAGCACTTATTTAAAGAGTCTTGCTATTTTGTTCTTTGTCAATTACAAAAGTGATTCAGATGAATTTCCCATAGCTCTCTTTTCATTTTCATTATTATTTTGAACTATCTATTTAAAACACTGGGTATCCTTCTAACTCTTGGGAATTTGAATTAGAAGAGGAACAGAATTAATTGAACTAATAATAGATTATTTGTTTTTAAGAAACTGTCTTAGAAAGCTGCTGTAAGCTTTTCCTTTCAGTAAACCATGCATCAAGAGGATGAGGTTTTCTGCATGAAGCAGAAAACTGTAAATTCCAGTGGTTTAAAAACAACAGAAATTTACTTCTCTCTCATGTTAGAAATGCTCCAACCATCTTAACTGCATTCCAGGCAGTGGGGAGAAGAAAATGAGGAAGAACAAAAGGACAAAAGGCTACTTTAAGGAGACTTCCTAGAAGTCCTGCCAATAAGTATGCTTGTAGTTCACTGGCCAGGATGCCAAGATTTAGCTTGATAGCTAGATCTAGATACAAAGGCAACTGGAAAATGTGATCTTTTAGTTGGAGGTCCTGCTGCCCCTAATAAGATGAAGGTTCTGTTAATAAGGAAAAAATACACTGGGAGACAGCTCGAGTCTCTAGTACATGGCAAAAAGCCTTAATCAAACACTAAAAGGTAAATACCTTTTAATATCCATTCCAACAAGGAGACTGTCCTCTTTTATAATTATATTCACTTTTCATAAACTGATTCAAAAAACTAAAATTAGGAAGTAAATAGGTTTATGTTAAAATTTGTTTCTTACATTGGACTAAAAATAATAAAAATGAATTTAAATATCAAGAATAACTTATGCATTTACAGACAGAGATTCAACAGGGAAAAACTCAATCCTTTCTAAGGCCAGGAACAAGACAAGGATGTCTATTCATCACTCTTATTTAACATTATATTAGAGGTTTTAGCTAGTGCAATAAGGCAAGAAAAATAAAATGCATAGATCAGAAAGGAAGAAAGAAAACATATAAACCAAATATATTTCCTGATGACTTGATCATATATTAATATGTAGGAAACCCTGAAGAATCCACAGAAAAGCTACCAGAAATAAATAAATAAATTGCTATTGTATCCTCGAGGATACAATAGCAATATATAGAAATCAACTGCATTCCATGTACTAGCAACAAACATTTGAGACAAAACTCCATTTAAAATAGCATCAAAACCTCACAAATTACTAGAAATACATTTAATGAAAGATGTACAGGGCCTATACATTGAAAATTTTAAAATTAAAAAGGGGAATTAAAAAATTACATAGTAGACACATACTATGTTTATGAATTGGAAGACCCAATATTATTAAAATAGTTGTACTAGTTACACATTACTGAATAACAAATTATTCCAAACGCAGTGGCTTAAAACAATATGCATTTAATATACATACAGTTTATGTGGTCAGAAATCTAGGGACTGCTTAGTTGGGTGGTTGTGGCTCAAGGTCTCTCATGAGGCTGCATTCAAGATGTCATCCTACCTATGTTCATCTGAAGTCTCGACTGGGTTGTAGGATCAGCTTCTAAGGTAGCTCAAAACCCAACTGGGAGATTAGTGCTGACTGCTGCCAGGATGGCACTGTTCTTTGCCATGTAGACCTCTCCACAGGGCTGCTTCAGGACCCTTGTGACATGGCAGCTGGCTTCCCCCAGAATGAATGATCTGAGAGAGAACAATATGGAAGCAATATGTCTTCTGTGATCTGCCCTTTGGAGTCACACTCCATCATCTCTGCCATTTTCTATTCATTGTAAGTGAATCGCTGAGTAGAGCTCACATTCTAGAAGAGGGGGAATTAAGTTCCATTTTTTGAAATACAAAATAATTTGTGGCGATATTTTTAAAATCATCAAAATGGAAATCTTTCCTTCATTGATCTATAGTTTCAGTGCAATCTCAGGTTAAATTTTAACTTTTTTTTTTCTTTTTTGAAGAAAATCAAAGGCTAATTTAGAAGTACATACAGAAAATCAAAGTTTCTAAAATAGATTAACCAGCTTTGAAAAAAGACGAACAAAGCTGAAATACTTGCATTACCTGATTTTAAGACTTACCATACTCGAAAGTACTCAAAGTGGTGCTGGCATAAGAGCACACACAAATCACTGAGATAGAAGAGCAAGTCCAGGAACAGACCCACACTGGCCAACTGACTCTCAATCAAGGAGCCAGGGTGATACGCCAAGGAGACACCTTTTTGACAAACATTGATGGAATAATGCTAGACATTTGTATGGAAAAAAATACATCTCAATCCTTAACTTCACAAAAATTATACTCAAATTGGATCTCAGACCTCAATGTAATAGCAAAAACTATTACATTCTAGATGAAAACACAGGACAAAATGTTTGTGACATCAGATTAGCAAGTATTTGTTAAATAAGATATCAAAAGCACAAACTATTTAAAAAACTGAGACATTGAATTAATCGAGTTTAAAACTTTTGCTCATTGAAAGAAACAGTTTAGGAAACAAAGAAGCAAGCCAAAGACTGGCACAAAATTTTTACAAAATATATCCAACAAAGGGCTTATACCCAGAATACAAAATGGGCACAAGAAAAGATGCTCAAATCACTAGTCATCAGAAAAACACAAATTAAAACCACAAGATATAACTGCATGCCAACTAGAATGACTAAAATTAAAATGGCTAACAATGCCAAGTGCTGGCAAGGAGATGGTGGAATTGGAACGTTCATATATTGATGGTGGAAATGCAAAATGGTATAGTAACCTTGTAAAATAATATGGTACCATTTATTTTTCAAATGATGAATTCCAGCAATTCTACTTCTAGGCATTTACCCAAGAGAAGTAAAAACATATGTACACAAAGAAATGTATACACAGATTCTCACAGCAACATTACTCATAATCAAACCTGGATATAACCCAAATATTCACCAACTAATGAACAAACAAATTGTAGTGTAACATACTAGGGATTGATATTTACAATAACAAGGAATTAAACAGTAATCAAAGGTAAATGGATTTCAAAAACAGCATGTTAAGTGAAATAAGTAGAACATAAAAGACTTCATACTACAGGATTCAAATTATATGAGATTCTAGAAAAGGCAAAGCTGTGGTGACATAAAGAAACCAGTGGTTATCTGGGGATGGCAGGTGGGTGACAGCAAAAGGAATGAAAAAAAATGTTTAGGGAGAAGAGACTGTTTTCTATCCTGATTGTTGTGGTAGCTATAAAACAGTATGCAAGTACCCAAATTCACCAAACTGTACACTTAAAGTTGGTATATTTTATTGTATTGTAATACTTTAATGAACAACAACAAAAAATTTTCATAAAAGTAAACGTGAAGATCTAGGAAGACTGAAATTTCTAGATATATACTTCTCATCTTAAATTTTATAAAAGAGGTGAGATTTTCACAGACTGAAACCAGTCTTTAGCAACAAAAAACTTCTGGTATCTTGAAAATATTTCCAGCTAACATAAACTAACATAAGAAGACTTTTCGATAATAAGTTATGCTGTCATTTATAACGAATACGTCAACTTCCCTGGTGGCTCAGACAGTAAAGAATCTGCCTGCAATGCAAGAGACCCCAGTTTGATCCCTGGAGAAGGGAATGGCAACTCATTTCAGTATTCTTGTCTGGATAATCTCATGGACAGAGGAGCCTGGCGGGCTACTGTCCATGGGGTTCACAAAGAGTCAGCAAGACTGAGTGACTAAGCACGCACATAATGAATATATTAAAAATCACATGCATTGATTTTACCATAGTTCTTTCGCAGAGCTGATCATAAAGATATAAGAAAAATATCAACATAATCAGCCCCAAAGAGGAAGGAACACTGGACATTTCTATTTCAAAACAATCTGTTGAAAGACATAATCAAAACTGATTCAAGGCTTCCTATCTCTTGATAGGGAAACAATGTGAAGACTCTGTGAGAAAAGGGAAAAAGCACTCTGTGTGGCAACTGCCATGTAGTCTATCAGGAATCATCAAGAATGAAAACATCTGGGTGTTTTCTTGTTGACCTCTTATCTCCATTTCTTTTCCCTTTGACCGGCAGCAGTACTGACCCAGCTTAATATATTCTACAGTAGCCTTAAAGCCTTCTCAAAGCCATCCTTTACTTCGTTTTCTTTTTATTATTATTATTATTATTATTCTTTACAATATCGTATTGGTTTTGCCATACATCAACATGCATCCACCACGGGTGTACACGTGTTCCCCATCCTGAACCCCCCTCCCACCTCCCTCCCCGTACCATCCCTCTGGGTCATCCTAGTGCACCAGCCCCAGGCTTCCTGTATCCTGCATCGAACCTGGACTGGCGATTTGTTTCTTATATGATATTATACATGTTTCAATGCCATTCTCCCAAATCATCCCCACCCCTCACAGAGTCCAAAAGACTGTTCTATACATTTGTGTCTCTTTTGCTATCTCGCATACAGGGTTGTCGTTACCATCTTTCTAAATTCCACATATATGCGTTAGTATACTGTATTGGTGTTTTTCTTTCTGGCTTACTTCATTCTGTATAATAGGCTCCAGTTTCATCCACCTCATTAGAAGTGATTCAAATGTATTCTTTTTAATGGATGAGTAATACTCCATTGTGTATAGGTACCACAGCTTTCTTATCCATTCATCTGCTGATGGACATCTAGGTTGCTTCCATGTCCTGGCTATTATAAACAGTGCTGCGATGAACATTGGGGTACACGTGTCTCTTTCAATTCTGGTTTCCTCGGTGTGTATGCCCAGCAATGGGATTGCTGGGTCGTATGGCAGTTCTATTTCCAGTTTTTTAAGGAATCTCCACACTGTTCTCCATAGTGGCTGTACTAGTTTGCATTCCCACCAACAGTGTAAGAGGGTTCCCTTTTCTCCACATCCTCTCCAGCATTTATTGCTTGTAGACTTTTGGATAGCAGCCATTCTGACTGGCGTGAAATGGTACCTCATTGTGGTTTTGATTTGCATTTCTCTGATAATGAGTGATGTTGAGCATTTTTTCATGTGTTTGTTAGCCATCTGTATGTCTTCTTTGGAGAAATGTCTATTTAGTTCTTTGGCCCATTTTTTGATTGGGTCGTTTATTTTTCTGGAATTGAGCTGCAGGAGTTGCTTGTATATTTTTGAGATGAGTTGTCTGTCAGTTGCTTCATTTGCTATTATTTTCTCCCATTCTGAAGGCTGTCTTTTCACCTTGCTTATAGTTTCTTTTGTTGTGCAGAAGCTTTTAATTTTAATTAGATCCCATTTATTTTTGCTTTTATTTCCAATATTCTGGGAGGTGGGTCACAGAGGATCCTGCTGTGATGTATGTTGGAGAGTGTTTTGCCTATGTTCTCCTCTAAGAGTTTTATGGTTTCTGGTCTTATGTTTAGATCTTTAATCCATTTTAAGTTTATTTTTGTGTATGGTGTTAGAAAGTATTCTAGTTTCATTCTTTTACAAGTGGTTGACCAGTTTTCCCAGCATCACTTGTTAAAGAGATTATCTTTTCTCCATTGTATATTCTTGCCTCCTTTGTCAAAGATAAGGTGTCCATAGGTGCATGGGTTTATCTCTGGGCTTTCTATTTTGTTCCATCGATCTATATTTCTGTCTTTGTGCCAGTACCATACTGTCTTGATGACTGTGGCTATGTAGTGGAGCCTGAAGTCAGGCAGGTTGATTCCTCCAGTTCCATTTTTCTTTCTCAAGATTGCTTTGGCTATTCGAGGTTTTTTGTATTTCCATACAAATTGTGAAATTATTTGTTCTAGTTCTGTGAAAAATACCGTTGGTAGCTTGATAGGGATTGCATTGAATCTACAGAGTGCTTTGGGTAGTATACTCCTTTTCACTATATTGATTCTTCCAACCCATGAACATGGTATATTTCTCCATCTATTAGTTTTCTTGTACACGACAACGCCAGAGACATAAGACAATGAGTTTGTTGAAGGTGATGTTTGAGCTGCATTCTTAATCCATCATATGGAGGACCAATTAAATAAATATCTTTGATGGTCTTAGAAGAGAAAGTACAATACAGCTACAGACCAATTTCTTCGTATTAAGAAGAAAGCAGAGGATGCCAACAGGATAAAGTTTTCTTGGATATTGGTGGGCCCACAAAATTCATAATGAAGGCTGCAGGGAACTGTTGGAGGTATGGGTCTTTCAGCACCTCTGGGTACTTTTAAAACTTCTTTATGACCAGGATCTCCCTCCAGAATCCAGTCTCCATGGATGATGATCAGGGCCTCACCTTAGTGGGGTCGGCAAGGGAAGATCTAAGAACAGCTGGTACCTAAGTGTCTTGTGTTTGAAGCAGACATGGACGAGAGCCTTGAAATAGGCACTGGAAGGCACTGGGCCCACTGGACCACCAGAACACGTGGCCTTTGGTCCTGGCTCAATCGCCCAGCAGTTGTGCAACTTGAGCTTCAGTTTTAAAACAAGAAGCCTAGGTTCCCCACCACTGCAGAGTGTGTGTCAAGAACCTAATGAGGCAGTACACATTGACAACATTCTGACAATCACAAAGAATAGCAGTGTTTTGTTGTACAGAAATGATTATTTGATAATACTGAATTTTATCTGAGTTTTTAGAAACTCAGCAAGTATTTCTAGAATATAGATGAAACGCCAGATGTTTTGTTTGGCACTGGGGATGATAAAGAATAATGTATAGTTTCTAAATTGAAAGGGCAGATTCAGAGAAGGCTTCAGAGTTAGAACTTAAATGAATACGATTTTCTAGGAAAAGAAGGGATCTAATGGTGAAAGAATGGAGATGGCTGGAAGAAACTGCCATATGGTTATGCAAAGCTACCTCTGAAGAGCACAGATGCTAAAGCTCCAGAACCTGCATTTGAACATTGTCTCTGCTACGTATCAGCTTGTATTCTTAGCAGATAAGTTCTTTGTGCCTCAGTTTATCTATAAAATGGGGACAACAGGGTCTACAATATCAGGTTTTTAGGAGGACTAGTTAAATAAATAGTATTTGTAAAGTGCTTAGAAAAGAGTTGTGTTAGTCTGCTTTCTCTAGGTTATGCGGTGATAACAAATTATCCCAAATTTCAGTTGTTTTTACAAAGGCTGTTTCTCACTCATCTTGCATGTTGGCTATGGCCCTGCTCTGTGTGTTTTCTTCATTCTGGGATCTGGGCTGAGGGAGCAACGTCTATCTGGCACGTGTTTTTCTCATGACAAAACGAACAGAGCAATGGTGGGACCACACAAGGGTGCTTAAAACTTCTGCCTGAGAAGCACCCATCACTGCTGCTCATAGTCTGGTGGCTCACATAAGTCACAGAGTGGAGTCTGATGTTCACACGGCCCCTAGAGGCCCTGCAGAGAGGGGTCTAGGGAGATGGGGCAGCAAATACTCTCAACCAACAAAACAGCTGAACAAACAATATAATCTACTACCAATGGGTGGGACATAGCATGTGCCATGGGTTTGTTAAAGAAAAATAAGTGATGACAAAGAATCTCAAGACAGCATGAGATGTCAGAGGGGTAAAGTGCTCAGCGACTCCGGAGTACAGTGTCCATGGGCTGAGAGAGGGACCTGAGGAGGCCTAACTTTGAAAGGCTCTGCAAGAGGCCAAGGTTTTGCCTATAGGTAAAAGATAGGTGACAGTAATGCCAATTATATAGCTGTATCTTATGAGGCACTCTGTGCCGGTTTTTATCAAGACACTGGCATGATTTCATTTGTTCGGCATTGAACATTTAAAAGTCACTCTCCGTGCAACACTTGTCTAAGACAACATTCTGTCAGCAGTGGACTGAGTTGCAACTGTTTCAACAAAGAAGAGGACAGAAGGTTTCTTTCAGTAGGTCCAGGCTACCTAGGGTCAGGATAGGGGAAGGGGGCTCAGAGAGGAAGGGAGGGAAAAGAAGGGGGAGGAAAGAGAGGGTGTGAAAGAATCAGAGAGAGAGGGGGCACTGTACAATGGACTGATAAGCACTCAGTCTGGTGGTGGGATTGTAAATACTGTGTTAATTAGAAGATGGTGAAAGCACCCTCTACATATGGCTGCTTCCTAAGGATCCACTGTCTTCTACACGAGGTTCTTTCACAAGCCCAACCCACCTCACAGCTCTGACCACCCTTGACTTCCCTCTGCAGCTTCTGTCCTCATTTTCAATGAAATGCTAAAAAATCATCTCAATCCCTCAGGTTCAACTGAAAACCTTGGGCATCGGATGATGATCTGCCATGCTGTACCCTTCCTTTGGTGAGCTGGGAGAAGATATCTGAGGGAAGAAAGAATAAGGAAGAAGAAAAGAAAGAGTGAAGAGCAGAGAAAGATGTGAAAAGGAGCAGAATCAACACCCATCCTCATTCACCTGGGAAACAGGTCAGGGCTCCAAAACTTTCTCCAAAGAAGTTCTGATTTCCACAGTGGATTCCGCTAGGTCCGTGAGCTTTTTTCCCTTAATGATTTATCATGGAAAGCCCATCAACATAAGGTTCTGTTTGGTGCTTTTTCTTTTACAGTTACCATCAGATGATGTTTTACTTTTTGTCTTTAAAACTCTTGTGGGGGGAAGAGAGACAGGTAAATTACTGCCCACAGATGTGCCATCTTGATTCCTTCAAGGCTGCTCAACTCTCTCCTTCCCCGCTTCTGTGACTTACAAACCCTAATAAGACGTCTATAATCTCACACCATCATGAAGTTTTTGTTTGAAAAGCTTTAAAGATTTACTCTTTAAAGATCTACACCCACTGCCTATAGAAAAAACATACAAACTCAGACCACGTCCAAGGTCCTAATGAATCTGGTATGAATCTATGTTTCTAATCTTGTTACTGGGTAGGACAGATTTTCTTTCACACTACGGTGACTTGATTGTAAGATAATCAAAGTCTGACGTACTGTACAGAGCAGGTAACAAATGCAGGAAATGGCTAGACTGTGAAAGCGACAGGTCTCTTAGACAGGCCTGCCTCTTCACCTGCTCTCAAACAGCTTGAAAGAGGACCAAACGATGATGAAGACATGAATTATGAAAAGAGAAAACTTGGCAACAGCAGGCTCTTTCTATTTTAATCATTCCAGAATCAGCTCAGGCCTGAGACTTCAGCTTTTGAGACTTAGGGTACATCCCGGTGGTAATGACTCACTACTATGATTCAGAGGATGGCAGAAAATGAAGAAGTGCAGGGCTACAGACGGCCTGAAGGCTTTCTTCAGAACCATACAAAGAACTTAAAGTTCAATAAGTAACCAATGTTTTCTCTAAGGAAAAAAGTCTTATTAACATGTAACAAATGTAGTGGAACTGTGGAGTAGAGTGACTTCCTCCAAAGAAGGTCTCTCACAAAAGACATGAAGAAGAGAAAAAAAAAGACATGAAGAATAGTGAGACATGAGGTGGGAATAGGACTCAAGGAAGTGCAGACTAATATTTCTGAAGTACCCATTTAAATGGAAATATTTCACTTATGTACTATATCAATTATTATACAATTCTGCCAACTTTCAAGGAAACAGTCATATTTTTAGGCATTAACTGTTGGTATTCAAAGCCAGAACGGTCGATGGAAAAACAATGTGATATTAAAATAGGTATCAATGTTACATGTGAGTAATATCAATCTTTATGCAAAACCAAATGCCCTTTATACTTTCTGGGCAGCAACTGGAATCCCCAAGGGATCGCAAAACGGATCCTAGCTGTTCTGGGCAAATCAACTCGTTATTGCTGCTTGAAAGCTAAACACACTTCCCTAACCCCTCTCCAATCAGGAAAAATACTTAAGTCTTATTCTTTTCAGCGACATCACTCCCAACCTAGCAAAATACTGTACTAGTGGAATTCACCCTCCTTCTCCTCTTTTAATCAGTGGGATACTTTTAAGCTGGGTATTCAGAAACACTTCTAATCATGACAGGATGGGTGACACAAGGAGAGAGAAAAACTGGCCTAAAGCAAAATAAATCCACCCATAACTAAATAAAATAACCCAAAGCTGGCAGCTTTTCAGAAAAGCATGAGTAAAGGTTTTGGTTTCTATGACAGCAGATAACACATTACTTATGTTTATACAAATTCTCTTTATAAGAAAAAAAAAAGCTCTTTCTCTTAAAAACACAGATTGAAATAAAATTACTTCCTTACTACACACAGTATGTTAGGAGAACTACTGATTTCAGAGCTAAAAGGTGATCTTTTATCAACAGGTTTTCTAGTATTTCTCCAAAACACTGAATATTATCTGTGCATTTTTGGGGGGAGAGTAAAAATTTTATTTTATTTTTAGTATTTTAACATAAAAAACCCCAAAAAAAACAAAAAAAGGAAGTTGCTTGATAAATATGGGGAGAGGAGGAGTCACGTTGAGCAAGAAGACATCTGGGACAAGTTGTGGCTTTATGAATCTCAGACCTCGATCCTATAATCAGTGGTGTGTGAACCAAACACTCAAAAACAACACCCTCCTTTATAATTATCCTTATCTAAAGTATACCATATTATATTAAATATTTCATAATAAAAGTGCGCTTCTCTGGAAAAAGTCAGAAACAAGATATTCATTAAATTCAAAACAAGCACTAACATCTATGATATAATGTGAAGGAAAACTGGGGTAATTATCACTGACACTAATCATTTTAAGTCAACACAATTAGTATCATCTAACTACAGTGGGATAATAATAAAGAACAAGGTTGATATGAAGATTTATCAGATTTGTGTAATGGCAGGAGGTCTGTAACCCTGGTTGAATTACTTACAATAAAGTGAAGATTGAATTGGCTCAGAGATATTTATTAATAATGGGACTATTCTAAGCTACATTCATCTGAAAATTATATTTCAAATATCGAGCAACTCAATTCACTCTTCTGAATGTTAATGTTAAAAATTTGTTAAACTTCGGATTCCTTTATGAAATTAAATCAGCCCCTTACCACCTGTTAAGCATGTGTACTAGAAAAGACTGACCACAACACACAAACTTAAGATTTTAAAAAGACTAGAAAGAGTTGAGAAATGCAACCTTCAATTCTAGAACACTGAATGTCACAAAATGAAACTGTCTGAGGTGGTATCAGGAACTTATTTGAAAACCAGGAGTCTGCAAACAGAATAAAGAAATAAAACGGGATGTCTTAAAACAAATGAGTCACATAGTGAGTTTATATTAAAGAATGGCTCAGACAATGACAGCAAATCAATCAACAGAAAACTAACACAATGAGATGTAATACAATAAGGTACTTGTCAAATTTTTGGATGTTTTAGGAAAAAAAGGACTGAAGATTATCACTGTTAAGAGAAAGAGAATGTATCACAAATGAAAGAGTAAATTCTCAGGCTGCTCTCATTATGAAAGCAATGAACTCTCAACTTAGTGTCTTCAGGTTGGTTAAGAACCTGCCAGTCAAGCTGGCAGATCAAGTGGGGATGAGATTAGATGGGGCAGAGCCTGGCCACTGTGCCTCACACGAGCAGAATGACCCCAGGCTGTCCTTAAGTCACTACAAGTCTTAAGAACACCAGGTGGCTCAGATGGTTTGAAGACCTCACAATGGAGTTCAGCTCTGCAGTCCTGAAGCCAATCTGGGCATCGGTGGAAAGTGTTTTGGGAGAGGGAAACAAAGTGACTTCAGTCCTCAGAACTGTGGCTGGAAACTGCAAGGAGTGAAGGAATAAGTTGTATATGAAAAGAACAAACACAGGAGAGCGTAAAGGAAGGACAGAAGTGAGCCGGCTTAAAGTAATGACCCAGTGTCCCATCATACTATTCACCCAGGAAACAAGAGTGAGTAGTGATAACTTACGTAAAATGTCTGCAGTGGAATGCACGGTGGTGGTGGTGGGGGGTGCTGGCTTAGTCGCTAAGTCGAATCCAACTTTTGTGACCCCATGGACTGTAGCCCACCAGGCTCCTCTGTCCATGGGATTCCACAGGCAAGAATACTGGAGTGCGTTGCCATGCCCTCCTCCAGGGAATCTTCCTGACCCAGGAATCGAACCCAGGTCTCCCACATTGCAGGCATATTCTTTACTGCCGAGCCACCAAGGAAGCCCAGTGGAATGCAAAGTTATGTCCAAATCCTTTCCCTTTGATGTTATACATATCCCTGTGAATCCAGTCTGTAACTTTCTTAGTCATTTCCAAGAAAGAAATTAAAATTATGTTCCACATATACTGCTGCTGCTGCTGCTAAGTCGCTTCAGTCGTGTCCGACTCTGTGCGACCCCGTAGACGGTAGCCCATCAGGCTCCCCCGTCCCTGGGATTCTCTAGGCAAGAACACTGGAGTGGGGTGCCATTTCCTTCTCCAATGCGTGAAAGTGAGAAGTGAAAGTGAAGTCGCTCAGTTGTGTCCGACTCTTAGTGACCCCATAGACTGCAGCCCACCAGGCTCCTCCATCCATGGGATTTTCCAGGCAAGAGTGCTGGAGTGGGATGCCATTGCCTTCTCCGTCCACATATACTAGTTATAAACATATTTTTTATAGAAATCTGGGAGTTCAAATTTAAGCCATGGATGAAAAATAAAGCTCAATTTCATGCTTTAGATTCCTTCTTGATACCTCATTGAGTTGAAGACGTATGTTAATTAAAATAAAACAAAACAATACAGAGCATGGGGATGGGGAAGATGATGCTTCTGTGTGGCACACAGATGAGACACCACCCAAACCCTTCAGCTAGCTCCCTCTTCCTTCTCCAGCCACGCACCCTGACGAATCTTGCATCAGTTCTCATCCACCTGACTTTCCGCTTAACCTTATTTTTCCCTTGCATGACCAAGTCTTTTTCCGAAAGAAACAAAATCTCTCTCCCTGCTTCTGGCAAATCCGACTTCTTCATTTTCTTTTTCTGCTGTTTTTGTCCTGCTATGACCTCGACTACTGCTAATGTAATTTTAAAATAACACAGACAAGAAACTCAGCTAAAACTTTCACTAAAATTACCTTGAAAACTGAGACAATCTGGCCTCTTTTGTCTCAATGATCCATGTAACTGGCTTTTTCATCACTAAGGAAGTGGCTTTGAGATGGAATCTGACACCTGAAGACAACTGAATATAACCCATAATCTCAATATGACATTTTCCCTCAAGTTTCTTCAGGAAAGAGGAGAGGTGGGGAGGCGGGGAAATCACACTTACAAGTCCACTTATGGCTACAATCCAGATGTAGGAACCAGAGGTGAAAAGCTATAAAAGAAAAAAAAGGCAACTAAAAATGAAATTCAACTGCCAGTCACAGCATATTTACTTTTACATAATTATAGTCATTACCATTTATGTTGTCTTAATTATATATATTCTTAATATAAACAAATGGAAGATCACCAAATACTCTGTTATATAAAGGTAAATAATATACCATTTTTCTTTTCTTTCCTCTTCTACCAAGACCTCACTCAGCTTTCCGATAGCCTAAAACAGATTGGTTGAAACCAGCCCACTCTTATGCAAAGAAAAATAAGTGAAATTCAAGCACATTCTTGTTTACAAATGGACATTAATTGGTTTACACAAAGTAAAATACTATATGGACAGAAATTATTAGCATTAACAACACGGAAAATATGTAGTCACTGCCAATGCTTAGTGTCAAGTAATGACATGTATTATAGTTCATATAATTCTCTTATTTCAATTTCTTATTATTGCTACTCTAGTTTTAGATGGAAGACGTCTGTCAGCATACAGGTCCTTGCCCAATGTTGCTCTGCTGATCCTCTCATTCCAGTCTGGCCCAGAAAGAGCGAACCAAGTAACAGGGCTCAGAGTTTATTAATGGCAAAAGTAGTTAGAAATGGGTCTCATGAAATCTCTGCCTTTTTCAAATCATTTACATCCAAGGATTGTGTTCAGGGTTTTTTTTTGTTTGTTTGTTTTTGTTTTTTATGTCATAAGACATCTCCCAAGTGTTCCTGCAAGAAAGAAAAATTCATAGCCTAGTAACAGGATAATATCGGGACAACTGGTAAAATTGGAATAAGACTGTATCAATGTTAATTTCCCAATTTTGTTAACTGAACAGCAGTTATGCAAGAGAATGACCTTATTTATAAGAAATACACTGAAATATAATATTAACACTGAAATACTTAGAGAATAAAATGAAGTCACACATGCAGATTAAAAAAAAAAGATTTGTATCTTAGTGTCTGTCCACAATTAGATCAGTAGATCACCAGATGGGGAGTTAAGCATTTCTGCTCGTAGAGAAAGAAGCAGTTCATCAGCGACATCAGTGCCAGATGAAAACCTCAAAGTTGCGCACTTTTATCAAGGACAGATAGAAAAAAAGATACATAGAAAGAAGACAGATACAAAGGTAACAGATGGCAAAGCACAGGTAAAAAGCAGTCTAACAAGCTGTGCTCTTGTGTTAGCTCATGGAGAAATGAGCAATGGCTGCAACTCTAATCCCTTGATTTAAAATTTAATCCTTTGATTGAGCGTGGATGCTTGTTCAGTGTGTATGACTTTGAAAACAACAAGAATGAGAATTACGTGGAAAATTATTTTTCTGTAGTCTTCTTCTAAAAGTACAGAGAAAAGTAATACTTCCACAGCACTTGCTGTGTGTTTTTTCTCACTGCTGGCCTCTCTGAGGGGCAAGTGCTGCATCTCAAGCTACATTTTATCCTCCATGGCCCCCAGCACTGGGCATTACGTGACTGGCTCTTGAGCCCTGGGCACGTCAATGTCCCTTCACAAACGTCTTTGCTCTCCTGAGAATGACTAAAGTCATTCAATCACTCATCTAGCAAATGTCCCTGGTTTCAAGAAGTTGCTGAGTAACCGAGGCACAGAAACAAGTGTGAAGGTTCAGAGGGGAGGAAACAGAAGTCTGGGGAATAAAAGGTTCACACTCACGTCAAGGTGGGGGAAGGGTGGGAGTCGATACTGGATGGACAAGAAGAAACCCTGAATGCCATTCATGCTAAAGAGTTCAGATTTTATCAAGAGGCCCAGGGCATCTCCACCTCTACTTTCTGCATCAACTTCTACCCCACCAAAAAAAAAAAAAAAGACAAAACAAAACCACTCACAATCTCAGAAAAACCAAAGGTGGCAGTCATACAGACATACATTATTAATATTAGGAACCAACTGACTTAGTTTCTTATTACCTGTTCTGATTACCCCCCAGAACCCACTGCTACAATCTCTACATCTTCAAATGATCATGTAAAATAGATATCATTGTTCCCACTTTACAGGTGGGCAAATGGGGGCTCAGAAAAAGTGATGGAAAAGGAAAGTAATTACCAGAGCAAGTACTTAAACCAATGTCCACTCGGCTCCAAAGACTTGCCACAGCGCTGCACTGAATCCCTGCTCTACATGGAATGAAGCAACGTCTTCTACCCTCAAAGCTGCTCTCTAACTAGAGCCAACATGAGGACCAGAGGCTTCCATGACCTGACCCAAGTATCAAGCTTGAGTATGCCATGTCAGAACTGGAACTTGGGTCTCTGCCCCTGGTCCAGGGGACTCTGCGACCACTGCATTCTGTCTTCTGTTGGAACATCTTAAAAAGAATTAAGCATGCCACTGAAAACCCTAGTAATAAGAGTAAAACATGGAAATGGGCTCTTAGGTTATAAGAGTATTAGAGAGGACAAAGGGGAGTGTAAAGCTACGTAGGCTGAGAGATGAGGAATAAACATATTTCATGAAAAATGGTTGTAAAAGTGGTAAGGAAACACCCACCCCAGATGGGCCATTGATAACACGTGAGAGCAGACAAGAGAAGGTGGAGGAAATGCTAAAGGTTAAAAGGGGAGGGAGGAGGGCCTGTACAGTGACACTGGCATCCGGTCTGATATGTGTGGGATAAGGAATGTTATGAGTATTGACGGATCAAAAGGCCAAGCTACATATGGTACCACAGGAAACAGCAGAATAAAAGTTTACATTAAAAGGTGTGAGAGTGAAAGAAAAGTGACAGGTGTAATGCTACAGGTAGAAAACTGAAAATCACACGTATCTTCTATTCCCGGGCCTGGAGCCTAGCAGACAGCAATCTATATTCACTGAATGTTGGTAAAGACGATCTTTTTCGATTCAAGTCAAATGGTAAGTCCACTAATGGCCATCGGGTAAAACCATTTAGTGAATGGCAACAGTGTAATCAAGCCTGCTGCGGCACAGGAGTCATGAGGCTGGCAAAGCGTATCTGGTTCCTGCTTTAGAGCTTTATTTGTGACTCTGTATTCAATGAATCAATTTTGGCAGTGGCTTTCCACGTTCCGCCTCTGGACTGTTCTCACGTTTCCGCTTCATACTGCGATTTTTGAAAAAGTACTTACACGCAATTGTACAACAAAATTAAAATATTTTCCACCAATACAAATTACAGTGAAAGCGCTTATCAGATTTCTAAAGGCTATGAAAGTATTCTAGTACATTATATACCTTGATGTTCTTGTTCTGTAACACTTCCTTTGAACGTTTGATACAGATCATGAAGCCAAACTTATGGGGAAAAAAAAACTTTGTTTTTCAAGGAGATCAAATGAGAAAAAGACCAAAAAAAAAAAAAAAGAGAGAGAGAGAGAGAGACAGATCTGGTTAAAGAAATGTGAACAGAAAAATGTATACTGTACCTGTAGTCCCAATATATAAATCAGTGTCTTGTTTGTGATGGACAACGGGCCCAGAATATGTGCCACTTGGACTCTTGGGATGGAGCAGTAAAATGGTACAAAGAGAGCAAACACAGGTGCCAGGCTATGCAAACAAATAAAAAAAAAATCACTATGGTGTAATGCTCAATTTACAACACCAACGGCAAATGTATATCTGAAGTAACACTGCTTATCGTTTTATTTCAGTCTGAAAACATGATCTTAGATACACAAGTTGGTTTCTATATGTACAACATATCCAAAATAATTTGTACGTATATATAACATTTTATGAGAACTCTATCTGATCTTTGTTAACTCTCCCAAAGTGATTGCAAAGTAATGGTTTGGCATCTACTAATGAACTACCAGCACTGTGAGAAAATGTAAAGCTGATGCTACGTTTTCTTTTCATGAATGAATTGAAATCTGATGAAAGAAGTGAGACAAACCAAAATCAAGAAACGTTACAATTCATCATGGCAAAATGCAAAATCTTCATGTCAGACCTGTCCGATTACATTTCACTGTAGCACTTGACAAGGCTCGCGCTCTTGTCCTCCCTTTCTCAAATGTCTTCCTGATTTTGTCTTAAACCCTGCTTCTTGCTGGTTTACCCATGATTTCTTCCACCTCTCTTCTGCCTTCTCCAGGGTTCCACTGAAGACGTTTCTCTTTGCTCTAGTCTCTCTCTGTATAAACCTAAGCCCTTTTACGCCTTCAACTAAAAAAAAATGAAGTGAGTCCCCAAGCTGTCTGACTGTCCCCTCACCTTGGCTATGAAATTCGATCTGATACCTTCAACTTGACATACTCAAAAGTCACAAACGTGTTTCTGCATGAAGACGTGCTTCTCTTGAATCCATCTCCTAATACTGCCATCAGTATTTTCTTCCCCCACAGTTCTGATCATGTCACACCCCTGGTTAAAACCCTTCCTTCCACAGGCTCCCAGTATCCAAAGAGGAAATTTCAAACATCAGCATGAACTAGCAAACCCTGTGATTCTTTCTTACCAGTGTGGTTTCCTACGACCATCCCCTTCTCCCTTTCCCTGATCTGGCCCATCCCCTCTCACCCCCTCCCCGTCCAGATGCTCCCTGGGCACCTCAGCCTCTGCTGACTACTCACTGATGCAGGTTATTCTTTCAACACAAAAGTGTCACACTTTTCTGCTTAGGAAACTTACGCTTATGGTGCACGACAGAGCTCAGCTCCTCTCCCCAGTGATTTCTCCAACCCTCCTGGCGGTGAGCCGCTCTCCTTTGCCCTTGAAGCTACCCCAGTTTCACTGTTTGAGTGAATCAATGAATCAATCACCTGGGCACTGTGCGAGAGGCAGCAGGCCAGGTACAGGAGCTCCATCAACACCTCTAAGTAGGAAGCAGCCCCTAACCTCAAGGAATTAGCTCCAAGATTGCAGACACACATTCCTACCAGGGTAAGGCAGCAGACATGAGCGAGTCCTGTGGTTTGGACATACACGTAACACACATTCTTCATTAAACACTTGTTAATTTAATTAGTCTTTTACTTCCTCGTATTTTGGACGAGTGGCATCACACAAAGAAATTATTGCATCATAAGAAAAATGCAAGAACTACTTTTCACTTCCACAAAGAAATGTTCTCATTACCATTTCTGTGGAAACAACAGGTCCCTCTAGAACATTTTCCCATCTTTGATAGAGAATATGTTAATAAAAAATCATCCACTGTCCTTTCTACTCTTAAACAAAACAAAAAGCCAACACATGTTGAAAATGAGGTAGATGGCAGCACTCTGAAACTTCTTCTATTGGTACTTGATGAATAAATGAATTTCTCTTTAAAACGGTAAAACCATACAGCAGGATTTGTCTTTTGTTTTAAAAAGTCCCTTTTCTTGCTTTATTATTTTTAATGGGATTAAAGCATACAGTTTTATAGATACATTCAAACTATGGCCTATTGGTCTCTTGGTAATAATAAGAAAACCCTATTTTGGTTGCACTTGAAGTGTCTGACTAAGGAACATGTCTTTAGGTACTCAATTTATAGAAGGTCTTCTGTTTACATTTAGCAATAAAATGTAAAGAGTGAAGGTATAACAAAACATCTGAAGCAGAGTTCTTACTTGAGGGTACATTTCAATGTAAACTAAGAAATATTGATAGGAATTTTAATGACCACAGTTCATATCTTACATACCAACAGAAGAAGTTTCAAAATTCCTTAGAAGTTATTCATCACTATGTAGTTTTAACTGATGACTAAATACTAAACTACACCTACCCAATATACAAAAGCACGTATTTCAGACCATGGTGTGGTACAGGCTGCCCTGTAGAAAATTTCCACTGCTATTTCTATACACACTGAGTGTTATTAGTCACTGACCAGTCTTTCTCTTTTCCTTATTTTACAACAACATTTGTTCTTTATACTGTCAACAGTAACTCAGCTTGACCTTTTCATATTGAGAACAGCTAACTTCTGGAAGCCCTATGTGGTTTAAGCATACAGGGCTGAAGTACAGAAAGGAATACACAATATAAAGGATTCATTCACTAATGTCACTAACATTTGTTGAGTATCTCCTATATACTCACAACTATGCTTGACAGAACAAATAAAATAGAAGCACTCAGGTCAGGTCACAAATGTCCATCCTATATTTTCTATGGAAAAAGGACAGTGACTCCACTTTTACAGTACAACTAAAGAAATCCTGGTAACTTTCAACAATAAAAATAAGGCTTGTGAACTCATGAAACTATCTGATAGTAAATATCAACAGCATCTCAAAGGACAATTACCCTGTCACCTCTTCTTTATACATATGACTACTCTAATACCAAAAAGAGGGGAAATCCAGTTTGCTAGAACATTTATTTTACCTAGATAAGTTCATAAAATAAAAATGCTTTACTTAACAAAAATTATTTTGAAAATTAAAAGACAAAAACCCCACCAGGATGGCTTTTCAACAAATTGAAAAACTTCTCAACAGTGTCTTCTTCAAGGCTTCTTCGATCCAATTTTTTTTCTTTTTTCCCTTCTTTTTTACTTTTTAAATTATGAAGCATGATAACATATTTACAGGAGATTTGGAAAATACAGAACAAAGTTACATATAGTTTTACTATATATTGCAATTATTTTGTAAGTAGAAAAATTAAGATTTTTGGTTGTAGTTTAAACATCAAACTGTCAAAAATTAATAGAATGAATAGACAGAAAAGTAGAAGGATACAGCAGATCTGAAAAGCACTATGAACAACTCAACATAATTAAGATCTATACAAATTTCACACAACAGGATACAAATTCTATTCAAGTTCCCACAGACTATAAACCAGGAGACAATGGAACATATCCAGGGGCATTAAACAAGGTTCAAAAATGTCATGGTATAAAGGAGTATTCAAACCAAGTTTTAAAGGAACTAGTTCTGTAAAAGTTTATCACACTGACCAATCAAATCATAAAATCTCTGTATTTCCCCCTCAGAGAATTTTTATACTAGGAGTTACCTTGGTGATCATTTAGTTCAGTACTTTTATTTTACATAGTGGCATGGAGTCCCACAGAACTTAGGTGAGTGTTACTCTTCTGTTTGACAACGTTTATCTACGCATCTTCAGCACGGTAGGGCTTATAATAACCTCAATGGAATAATACACTGAGAGGCTAAAAGTCCTCAGCACTTTGACAGAATCCTGGAATGGAAGGGTCTCTGAGGGCACAGAGTCACAAATCCCTACCAAATGATTCAATTCTCTCTACAACGTCCCTCCAAACAGACACCTGGTTTATGCAAGCACCTACAGAAGAGATGGATTTCCCAGGTGGCTCAGTGGTAAAGAATCCTCCTGCCGGTGCAGGAGACTCCAATTCGATCTCTGGGTCGGCAAGATCCCCAGGAGAAAGAAATGGCAACCCACCCCAGTATCCTCACCTGGGAAATCCCATGGACAGAGGAGCTTGGCGGGCTACAGTTCATGGGGTTACAAAAGAGTTGGATATGACTGAGCACACAAAAACAAAAGGCAACATGCGCTTTTTTTAGAAAAAATGATCCCAACTTTTGAGAACTGCTTTCCTATTCTGATTTGAGAGCTGTCTCCTGTGACCTCCTCTTACATGCCTGCCTTTTACCCTCTGGAGTTAGGAAGATTGACACATGCAACCTAAACCCTTTACCGTGATCATGAAGATAATGATCACATCCCTGCCAAGCCTGGACATGCTCAGTTCATTCAATCTTTTCTTCTAAGACCTGGGATCCAGAGCCTGCACCTACTGGGCAGGCTCTAGGTCATCCATGCCTTGGCAAAATGCAGTTTCTTGCACTCACTGAGAATGGCTAGATCATCTCTTGTATTCTGAGAGCTCTATTTCCATTAATTTAGTCTGTAAATCAATTTGCATTTTGATATCCATGTGACATTGTTGGTTTAAACTGAGTCGATTAAAACTCGAAGGTGAACAGCACAGGTCTGTGTGCGTAACAGGTGATTCTAGCTGTAAGATGCCCCCTTCAACCTCTCCTTTGTTAACATGGGTTCATGCAGTCACTGATCCAGTCGGTTGGTCCCCTGCCTAAAAACACCAACTAATTATTATACACATGCAAAAGAGCATTTTCCTCCACTCACCACAGAAACTTCTATTTCTTTCTCATTAAGCTGCTGATAAGATACAGAATGAGTAAACTACTCCCTGCACCAAGTTTCCAGACACAATTGGCAAAATTGACATTTTCCCCTTAAAACATGTTAACACTCATACTTCACACATAATATGGATACAACATCATCAGTAGCTATATTCCTTTTTTTTCCCCACTGGTTACGGTTTATTTCTTCAGTCTCTTCTAAAGAATTTTTTTTAACTTAAATCTTTATAGAAAAATTTATAAAGTTCCATAGATATCAACAACTCATAAATTCCAAGGGGTTTTTGGATAGCTCTTTTCTAAAAAAAAAAAAAAAAAAAAAAGAATCACTAACAGAAAAATTTCACTTCCCATTTAAAAAAAGTGCACACGCACACATGAGGCTAACTGATCACTACTATGCTCAGTCACAGGGTGACAGAAAAAAAAAAAAGCCACCACCATAAAAGGATGTCTGGTAATCTCCCTTAAAACAACATGCCAAGGTTAACCTACTTCAGTTTGGGCGAATACTGACTGCTGCCACACAGGGGCCCCAACAAGACACTGAGAGGTAAGTAACAGATATTTTGCTTTTTTCAACAAATTCTTGTAAGTTAAGAAAAACTTTGAAAGTCTAGTTAAATTTTAAAGTAAAGGTAAAGAATCTTTGTAACAAAAAGCTATAAACATTTCTAACATCAGAAATCTTACCACTAATACAGTTGAGACTCTCTGGTGACTGGCAGTTCTAATAAGCTGATATTAAGCTAGGTGAAGGCAGTGAATCGGGCCAGAAATACCTTTGCCAAAAAAAATAAATAGGGCTTACTTCGTATTTCTGTGTGAACTCACAATTACCAAAAACAGTATCAAGTAATCAGCAAATACTGCCAGTATTTCAGGATACTTTATGAAGGAAAATAACAAAGTTATTGTAGAATGGAGCATTTCTACACCTAAATGTACTGTGATGAAGTTATTCAGCACAATTGAAAAGTTACTACATGTAACTATTTGACCACGGTTCTATGTACATAAAAGTCTTTCCTGTATTTCTGTTACTTCTCTACTTTTATACTTTCTATTATTTCTCAGGATAGAATCTCAATAGTCAAATTCCTGGAGCAAAGGGTGCACATTAAAAAAAAAGAACTTTAATTAAAATTGATATTTTTCAGTTTACAGAAATATTTACTCTCCCATCAGTGGAAGACAGTCTGGGCTTCACTGCTTCTCTGACAACATGAGTATTTTAATTCTAAATATAAACTGTTAATCTAATAAGTGAAAAAGGAACAGCGCTTGTTTGCTTTATGTTTATCTGAAGATCAGAAAGGCTAAACACAGCTCGGTATTTTCTTCCTAGAACTTCTGTATGCATAAAAAATATCACAGAACAATGAACTAGGTGCAGTGAACTGCCAATATTTATGTCCAGGTTGGGAACGGAGGTGACAGAAACTCTTGGTAACATGTAAGCTGTTCAGAGACTTCCTCGAAAAGAGGGTGTGCTTTTTGAGGGGGAGGGTCTTGCTCTAAGTACGATATAGGATGGTGGTTAAGAGCATGGGCTCTGGAGTCAGGCTTGGGCTCTCTTACTTACCAGTTGCGTGACCCTGGACATGTTGCTTCCCGGGCTTCATCTGCCTCACTTGTAAAATGGGGAGTAACTATACTGCCCGGTCCTTGGGTGTCATAATAAGTGCTATATAATATTGGTTGTCATAGAAAGCACTGGAAAACTGCCTGCTAGCCTTGGTCTCTCCTCCCTCTGCCCATTAAACCACTGAAGGATGAATCCAATAGGCAAAGTTTCCCTGCCCTACCACTTCTGTGGGCATTTTCTTCTTCTTGAACTTATTTTGAGATCTTTAGAGAATATTTCACATGGAGACTGAGTCTATGGATGTCTATACACCTAACTGTGCTGCCTGCCTGGACTTTGCATCTGCTAGGATTTCAGTGCATGTTTTCTCTTGGGGGGTTAATCGTAGTTCTTGGACATGACGCTGCAAAGAGAACACGGCTCCAGAAAGCATCCTCACTCACTGGGCTCACGTATCATGTGAGAGGTGGGACTGCCTTTGATAAATTACTTTAACTGGCTTCTAAGGGCTTCTCAGTAACATGGCCAGTCATTTAATGGAATAAATATCAACTCAGGTCACTCTATCACTTTTTATATATTTATGCTTTCCATAGGCATTGATTAGCTATCTGCAGCTGGCCAGATCTTAAACATTCTAGGGGATAAAATGAGATAAAATTGGTATCCTTTAAAAGTTTATAACTAAAAAAAGAGCTCCCCACCCAGTAAAGGAGTTTGGCAGGGACAGCAGTCTCTCTGCTACAGTTCAGGGCCTCCTGCAGCTGCTAAAAGGTCCTGGTTGTGTATATGCTAAGGATGTGTAGTATCCCCCAGTCCATATAGCTTCCCAGCCTCCCAAGACACTTGTAAAACACAGGGATTCAATGGCAGATGAAATAACTAACATGCGAAAATCCCCTGAAAAACAAGAGGTGACAAAGATCCTTGTGGTATCTGGAAAGCCAGAACAGAGGAATAAAAATATTCTGTTAGATATCTGCAAATACTTAACAAGCGTAAGAGCCGTCCTAGGTATTCACCTTCTCTTGGTGGAAATTTCAATCCAAACTGTTTTCATAGACATCCTGTTTAAGCCAGTAAAGTCTAAATTCATTTATGAAACTTTTACTTGCACTAAAATATGCTACAAATAAATTAATGAACTCCTTATTGATAGCAACTTATTCTTCTCCTTTCCTCTCTTGTCCCATCTCCCCAGCCCTTCTCTTCCCTCTGGTTCAGCCAGGTGTATGAACTATTATGTGTTAAAAGTTCTGAGATGTCTTCCTATTTTACTTGTTTCCTACCAATAACATCAGATCAGGCTGGAAATAGGAGCAGGGGCTAAAATGTACTACGCTGAATGTCATTCCTGGAGCCGATCTGCCAGGAGTAAATCCTGACACTTGACAGCTGTGTCTTGAGGCAAGACTCGTAAGCGTTCTGTTCTTGGTTTCACCACTGGCAAAGGATTTGGGAAAGCTCTGTGAGAGTCAGGGTGAATATACCTAGGGAGCCCAGGGCACTGCCTGGGACACAATCTATGCTGCATACTACTGGCTACTTTTATTCATCAAACGCACCCTGTAGTCTAATAAAGAAACTCCGACTGAGGATCAAGAAAGCTGGGACTCTGCTACTCCTTAATGGGTATTTACTGAGCACCAATGATGGGCCGGCTGGAGATAACGCCAAATTAACAACACAGCCCCCACTCTCAGGACTTCATAGGCTAGCAGGAAACAGGAAAAACAAAACAAAACAAAAAAACAGCACAGATGCCAGTCCAGGGCGCAGGGCCTGGCGAGGGCGCCCCACGCTGCCTGTCTGCAGGGCGGGCGGGGGCTGTCAAGGAAGGAGAGGACAGGACAGAATCAGGGAAGCCTCCAGGAGCAGCTGATTTTGAACAAAGGCCTGAAGGAAAGAAAGCAGGAGCAGAGGATGCAGGCGGGGGCCAAGGAGGCACCAGAGAGAAGGAAGAGGATCAGAAAGGAAGAGAGCTATGAGAGAACACAGGGTATCAACAGCCTATTCCAGCAGGGCCTGAGCTCGAGGTCACGGGAGGGAAGACGGACAGAGATCCAGCTAAAGAGGGAAGCGGAGCCCGATCACGAAGGAAACTGTGTGTCACCACAGACAGCGTGCAGTCTGCCCGGGGCCAGAGGGCACCGTGTGAGCCAGCGCAGGCTGCAGCTGCAGCTGCAGAGAGAAGTGAGGGTGGCTCGAGGCCGGCAGAGCAGAGGCAGCGACTCACACCCAGGCAGACAGATGGGCGAGTGCAGGGGGCAGGGAGGAGGGGCACAGCAGGCTGAAGGCCCAGGAACCGCTGCCTGGCAGGAGGCAGGGGGTGTTGGAGGACGCGGAGGCCTGGGCACCTGCGTGGCCCCTGGCTCGGCACCTGTCCTGGGGGGAGGACCCCTGATCAGATCAGATCAGATCAGTCACTCAGTCGTGTCCGACTCTTTGCAACGCCCATGAATCACAGCACGCCAGGCCTCCCTGTCCATCACCAACTCCCGGAGTTCACCCAGACTCACGTCCATCGAGTCAGTGATGCCATCCAGCCATCTCATCCTCTGTCGTCCCCTTCTCCTCCTGCCCCCAATCCCTCCCAGCATCAGAGTCTTTTCCAATGAGTCAACTCTTCGCATGAGGTGGCCAAAGAGGACCCCTGAGCAAGAGATCAAATCTCTCTGGAATTCCCTTTATCCATAAAATAAGGATATGTAATGTTTCTCACTAATTTCTATGAGATAATAGAGATGAAATGCAAAATTTCAAACTCCCTCAGACTTTAAGGAGAAAAGGTACCTATTATTTCTGGGAACATTCTGGATTCAGGGGATAAAGGTTAATACTGACTCAGCCCTTCTTTATAAGGAGTCTTTATATATTTATATACATATATTTATGCAGTTGATTATCTTGCACATAGGTCCCATCATGCCACATGGAAATGGTCTTTGTCTTCCTTACACTGAAAAGTGTATCAGGGTGGGAATTTTTTTTTTCTTCCAGTTGCTAAACAATATGCCACATATTTCAAGTCCTCAGTGCTATTACCTCCTTCTGTCTTCATCTCTGAAGACCTTCATATCATTTGAGTCAGCATTCAAGTTGCCAAAAAGCCACAGGAGGAATAAATAATCAGTGAAATGTGAAAGAAAAATAGCCAGACTATATAAAACCCCAAATGTGCAAGTGGGTGTTTAAGCAGGTAACACAGGTCAGGCACCTTTCACTTTCCCATCAGTTCTGACGTAGGTGTTTACAGAAGGCGCAGCATCTCCATGGGGTTCAGGACACCACGGAGGCACAAAGAGGAAAGGACAGACCAGCCAACAATGGGGTGTTTTTTGTTTCTGAAGATGCACCCCATGCACTGGCCTGTACCTGACCCTGGGCAGACCTACCGGGAGGCGGTCAGGACCAGATCGTGTCCTCGGGTCAGCCGCAGGGTCAACCCTTCCACAGACCGGAGAAAGCAAGCGAGCTCCCCGGGAGGCAGGGAGGAGAGCTGCCCTCAGATACACTGACCGCAGATGACAAGACTCCTGACATACACACTCCGGCGCACTGGGGGCGGGGGGGTTCCCTCGGAGACATGGAGGCAGCTATCAGCCTGCTTTCTGGACGATATTCCCTGTATATCCTCCCCTAGAATCAATCTTGGACACGGCTACCAACTCAGGACTCAAAGTCGGTTGGGGTGGTGGGGGGGTGGGGGGAACGACCCCTGAGAGCATAGGAAGATTTCTTTGACTAGGTTATCGGGTGTGGACTGACTATCACAGCGGTTCAGAGTGGACTGGAACAGGCGCCTGGCCATGCCAGCGGAGGGAAGCAAGGTTGGGCCTGTGCTGTTCACCGCCCGTCCATGCCTTGGGGCTCTTTCCACAATCAGAATGACAATCAGGAATGACTCTCCTGCTCCTATTTTGCAAGGTGGGCTTCCCTTGTGGTTCAGTGGTAAAGAATCTGCCTGCTAATGCAAGAGATGCAGGTTCAAACCCTGGGTCGGGAAGATTCTCTTTAGGAGGGCATGGCAACCCACTCCAGTGTTCTTGCCTGAGAAATCTCATGGACAGAGAAGCCTGGCGGGCTATAGTTCACAGGTTGCAAAAGAGTCAGATGTGATTCATGACTAAATTTTGCAGGGCAGTGGGGACACACAGTTGCTCGAGTGGTTTCTCACCTTGAAGCCAGTGAAAAACATCCCTGGTTGAGTGCCAGGCGCCGGTGTGTGTGACACTGGACCAGGTTCAGATGTCCCTGTTCACTCAGCTTCCAGAACACGGAGGCTTTTCCAAGCCCCTGACAAATACGTATAAAAATAGGGTAACTGGAGAAAGCAACAGTGATTTCTTTCTTCCATGGAGTATGTCTGTTGTCACGTGTGCTAAGCCGCTTCAGTCGTGTCTGACCCTGCAGCCCAATGGACTGCAGCCTGCCAGGCTCCTCTGTCCATGGGACTCTCCAGGCAAGAATACTGGAGTGGGTGGCCACGCCCTCCTCCAGGGGTCTTACCGACCTAGGGACTGAGCCCGCGTCTCTTGTGTCCCTTGCATGGCAGGCGGGTTCTCTACCACGAGCGCCACCTGGGAAGCCCGAGCGTTTGTCCTCAGAGGCGCCAAACAGCCTCAGCCTGCTGTCCTGAAATGTCTGTTTCCCCAGGAGACAGAATCCTTGTCCCTTTGAGTCCGGATCCTTTCTCTGCCCACTCCTTTCCCAGGGACTTTCTTTTCTCCCACTTAGAAATCTTTCCTCAATCTTAGCCCTCTTCAAAAAAATAACCAAAGGACAGTGTATCAACAGAAATCAAAGAACCGGATCAGACAGCACACATCATTTAACAATAGACAAATATCATTTGCATCTGCACGTCCACTCTGGGGCTCCCCGGGTTGTTTTCAGAGCGTGCTCCAGGAACTTCCTCTCTGGTGCAGGCCACTGTGGGCACTTTGACTCAGATCATCTTGATGTGTAAACACGGTCCTGAGCAGACTTCACCTCACAGAGAAGTCACCTCTTAGCAATGATCCTGTCAGCATGCTTTGACCCATTCGGTTCATTGCTAAGGCCTGAAATTAAACAAAATTACTACAAGATTAAGTCCTTCTCATTTTAAGTGTTGATGATTATTAAGCGAATACGTATTAGGGGTAAAGGTGACATTTCAGGAATCTTGGAGCTAAACTCTAAAAGCCAGTATTCTTAAAAAAAAAAAAGCCAGTATTCTAGCATTTACTAGATCTTTGAATATAATGAAGATCTTATTCTGCTTCTGCCACAAATAAAAGCTAAGACAATAATTATCCAAGCAAGTAAGCTGAGATTGCAGAAAGTATGTATCAGTACCCTGTGAAAAAAACCACAACTGCCTCCAAGTTGGTATCCAGGGTAAATACTTCTAGAGTACAAACCACATTAGCTCTTGGACAGTTTTCTGAAATACTAATAAATGAGTTGTGAGGGGGCTTTTTATTTTTTCCTTTCTGTGGCTAGAAAGAACTCGACAGTTCATGTCAACATGTCCGGTTATGCAAAAATGAGATGATAGTGTCTTAAGAAACGCTCACCACTCTAATTAGTAAGAAAATCAATGTACAGAAAACCATACACACAGGCCCACTCCCAAAAATGTAAGTGAAAATACTTTGGAGGATATTCATATTTTGCCGTGGAAGAACTTGCTGTTATATGTTAGGATAACAGCAAAGTTAAAAGGATCGATATTGTGTGACAGAGATAAAACTGAGACAGCCTCCTTTGCTTATTAATAAAAACTTTCAGAGGACTGGCACAGATGGCTGCTTGTGGTTCCTTGGGTGTAACCTGAATAAGGACCCACACTTCCAGCAGCCCAGGTACATCTGCGCCCTCAGGGCAAGGCTTGCGCCCCTCATCCTTTCCGGCGTAAGGCACAGGGGATAGCTTAGTGACATGGTGCGTCTTTTCATCAGAAAGCTTCACAATGAAATTCTGACTATTAGAGAGTTCAAGTACTCTAAGGAAAAAAGATTTAGAGTAAGCACTTCTTTGTGCTTTTCTCAAGGCAATAAAAGGACGAGCCATAGGACTTTCAAGTACAACTCAGTATATCTAACCTCAATAACATGTCAGATGCTGCTGTCTTAACAATTATGAAAAATGTTTAAAATTCAGTCTAGAATAAACAAAGAGGTAAAGAAAAGAACGATTTGGTTATGACTAAAAGAGGAAGGATTAGAAACAGTTAAAAGGGGAATTTGCAATGCAAAGGTTGATAAAGGAGCACTGTAATGCAAAGAGCAAGCAGAACCTGGGTGTGTCAATGATATAACACCTCATTCGGACAAGAGCACATTCCCAACATCCATTCGTCATCAGGTTTAGGTCCTTGGACATTAAAAGGTATCATGTCTGAATTTTCAGGATCTGGCGGATGGAGGGGGCACTAGAAAGCCATTTTTCCTGAATAAAAGCATGGAGTAAGTCAAGGTTCAGGAAAGTAATCCTGAATCCTAAAAGGATTAAAGGAAGGGACAAAATAGGGTTTCTGAGGGAATATGATAACAAATTGGGATTGCCTGATACAGGAACAGGATAACAGTCAAATATGTGAAAGGATTTTTCTCTCAATTTGAAAAAGATAAAATGGACTAAAACTATAGCATTAATAATAACACTGGGTAAACACCACCAAAGGTAGTATAATACTAGAGCTGCTGACCGATGGAATCGACCTTCCAGAGGTTGCTAAAGAGCCAAACGCACACATTCCGAAACAGCCCACATTCCCCTTTACCCGAGAGCCTCTGGGTCAGCCCACGTGCATGTCCGCCTTGTGCAAGGGCCTTTCTCTGACTCAGGACGGGGCCTCTCTGCAGTCTCCCCTCAGGGCTCTATGACACAGCATCCACCGGCCTGGCCTCGACCTGGGAAGGCGCCTCTCCTGGAACGGCTTCTGCTGGAAGAACTGGCCGCCCGCTCCAAAGCGGCTAGGCCACGTGTGCGCCGGCTGTCTGTGCACAGGTGAGGACGGCCCTGACACCTCGACCACCCTGAAACCACAGACTCTCGGTTCTTGAGAGGCAGCGTGGAGCAACTACCCCTGCCGAGCGCTGGACAGGGTAGGAGGCTGGAAGCCAGGTGGGGAGGGAGAAGAATCTGGTGCGTCCTCTACCTTCTCTGAGAGGGGTCACCTCGAGGGCAGAGTAGGCAGGTGCTGGCCATACCTGGCTTCCAGGATGGCTGGGAGGGGTCTTCCAGATCGGACTTAAGGTAGGCACCCAGCAACAACTCAGGCCTGAATCTGAATAAAGAACACTCAGGGTGAGCTCTGAAACGCAGGTCAGAGGACAAGCTTTGGCAAGAAGAGCTGAATTGTAAATTTTTACTCACATTAAAAGGGAAGTATTTACCTATTTATTCATTTCGTAAGTTAATTCACATTCGGTGTTAAAATTGAAAAGGTATGAATGAAACTCAAAATTTACTTGTACAAAATGATGTGCTGGCCTCTGTGTCCACGCACGGATGTGTGTGTAAATAGCTGCTTTTCTTCTTTCCAAAAAGTGGCCTGACGTGGAACCCGCTTTCCCTACTTAACATTATGCCCCGTCTGGAAACAGGCATCTATGTAGCCATTTTCAGTGGCCGTGTCCTGGCATATTCCACTATAGGGCCATAAACTAACCAATTCCCTAATGATGGACATCTGATTTGGTTGCAAACTTTCACACTTAAAATTTGACACTGTTTTAAACATCTTTTCCTTAGGATAAAATGTTCTGAAAACACTGCCTTGTGTGTTTCATCCATTAAAAAACATTTATTTTTGATGGATGCTACTGGATGCTGTACTTCACTCAGTGAAGCGGTTGGCCGTGCTTTTACAACTGGTGGGCAGTGACACATTCTCAGAGTCAGTGTAACTTTCCTAACCTCTACAACCATTATTATTCATATGGAAGATTAGCAGACTTCACAGTGTTGGTTTTTTTCCCCACCGTGTATTTCAAAGGCAGTTCCCAGGAACCTACTTTGGAAGATTCCTCCAAATAAAATTTAAATGTTGAGATTTTCAGAAAAAAAATTTTTCACAAAAATTCATAAACTAAAGGTAGCTCTTGATGCCTGTTCCTGCAACCCGTGCCTGGAATTTCTACCTATGTCCAGACTCAGTTTCTGCAAAGTTGCTTTTCATACTAATGAATAAAATTTCTTCTATTTTTATTTCATAATTGCAATTCCACAATTTCCCCTTTGAGAATCACTCCATTCCCCTCTCCCCACCAAAACACACAAAATATAAAGCCCATACTTACTGGGTGGGTTTTGTTTGGAGTTCTAATTCATCAATAACTCCATTTATTTTTTATTATTTTCTTCTATTTTGGGGGTGGGGGCAAACTCAGTTCTTTTCTAGCTTCTTGAGCTACATATTTAACTTGCTGCTGCTGCTGCTAAGTCACTTCAGTCGTGTCCGACTCTATGTGACCCCATATTTAACTTGGCTACTTTCAATTTTTTAAGAAATAAATGCCTTCAAGGCTTTGCATCAATTTTGGGTTAACTCTTTAGCTGCGCTCCACTCCACTGTTTTATAATATTTTTGTCCTTTAGTTGTAAGAACTTCAAAATCTGCATTGTGCTTTCTTAACCCATAAGTTTCTTAGAAAAATATATTTCTTTTTTTTTAGAAAAATATATTTCTAGAGTCCAAATTGATACTTTAACTTATTTTTAATTTCTAATTTAGTCGTACTGTACTACTCACAAGGAATGTGAGCTGCTGTTGTGTTACGCTATGTTAGTTGCTTAGTCGTGTCTGACTCTTTGCAATCCCATGGACTGTAGCCCGACAGGCTCCTCTGTCCATGGGATTCTCCAGGCAAGAATACTGGAGTGGGTTGCCATTTTCTTCCCCAGGGGATCTCCCTGACCCAGGGACTGAACCCAGGCCTCCTGCACTGCAGGCGGATTCTTCACCACCTGAGCCACCAGGGAGTCCTTACTCAAAAGGGATGTGAGCTGCTTGCTAATGATTTTCTGAGACTTTGGAGACACGTCTCATAACTGAGTAAAAGGTCAAACTTGCAAAGAATTCGAATGTGCTTTAAGCACAAATTCTGTTAGCATTTAAGTCCTGTTGAGTTAATCTTCTTTTTACCTATCATATTGTAATAAAAATGTGTTAAACTCTCCCATTACAGTTGTGGATTTGACAATTTCTCCTTTAAATTCTGTCAAATCTTGCTGTTACATGTAAAATTTATTATTATTTTTATGTCCCTGAACTATTCCTTTGAACTTGTGTAGTGAATTCTTTTGTTTCTATTATTATTGATTGTGTTTTGAATTCTATTTTTTTCTGATGTTAATATTGCTAGTCTAGCTTTCCATTGGTGGATTCTTTACTGAGCTACCAGTATATGGCTGGATTTTTAAAAATCCAAACTGATAGTCTCTGTCTTTTAAGAGGTGAGTTCAATGGTGGCTCAGATGGTAATGAATGTGCCTGCAATGCAAGAGACTCAAGTTCGATCCCTGGGTCAGGAAGATCCCCTGGAGAAGGGAATGGCTACTTACTCCAGTATTTTTGCCTGAAGAATTCCATGGACAGAGGAGCCTGGTGGGCTATAATCCACAGGGTCACAAAGAGTCAGACACGACTGAGCGACTAACACTTTCACTTTCAACTTTTTGGGGCTTCTCTGGTGGGGAAGATGGTAAACAATTTGCCTATAACACAGGAGACCTGGTTCGATCTCCTGGGTGGGGAAGATCTGCTGGACAAGGGAATGGCTACCACTCCAGTATTTTTTTTAAATTTATTTTTAATTGAAGGATAATCGCTTTACAATGTTGTGTTGGTTTCTGCCATACATCAACATGAATCAGCCATAGGTGTGTGTGTGTGTGTGTATTCCTTCCCTCCAGAACCTCCCTCCCACCTCCCTCCCTATCCCACCCCTCTAGTTGTCACAGAGCCCTGGTTTGAGTTCCCTGAGTCATACACCAAATTCTACTCTAGTATTCTTGCCTGGAGAATCCCATGGACAGAAAAGCCTGGCGGGCTACAGTTCACGGGGTCTCAAAGAGTCGGACATGACTAACACTTTTTCACATCAATGTATTTAAATTTGTCGTGTCACATTTCCTATCTTCTTATTTTGTTTTTTCTACCTACCATTTTCACCCTTTGCTTTTTCCCAGAGTCTCCTTTTCTGTCTTCCCTTGACTAATAAAAAGTTCTATTTCCTTTTTTGCTCCCATTTGCTTTAGGTTGTAGTCCTATATTTTCATGATTAACCTCTCAACACTGTAGGTAATACACACCTATGACATTAGTACAGTCCTCTCAGAACCCCCTTGTTCTGTCGGTATCGCTGTTTTAAGATCGTTACAGAGATTGTTACAGAGCCTCTACTTCATTTAATACGGCAGTTGGAGATGCAGATGTCTAGTCAGTGCTTTGATAAGGCTAGAAACAGAGTTCTTCCCTTTAACATACAGTACCATCATTACTAGATATATTGACTTCTCCCTCAGTTACAGTGACTTTCAGATGAGATTTTATGCATAGAGACCTACCACAAAATTATTTTCCTTCTAAAAATAACTTTACAGGGGACTTTCCTGGCAGTCCAGTGGTTAAGTTTCCGCACTTCCAATGTAGGGGGGCTCGAGTTCAATCCCTGGTCGGGGAACTAAGATCCCACATGCCATGTAGTATGACCATAAAAAAGAAAAAACTTCACAGAATTTATTGCTCTGCTGTTTCTTAGTTTTATCGAAGTTCATCCTCATATATGGATTTTTATTGTAGGAGTTTTTCACTCTCCATCTTAGACATTATTTATAATAAGAAAAGAGGTAGAAATAATCCAGGTATTCATCAAGGGCGTAAGGAAGCAAATTATGCATTACCGCTGGAACACTTCAGAATACGTATTAAATGTCTACCTAAGATCTACACATATGACAAAGACACAGACTACCCTGATACATGAACATAGTAAATGAACAAACAGAACACAGAATACCACGTGTGTAATTTTTCCTGCTGTTTGCACATGTAAGAATGAACACTGCACACGTCAGTGGGGCACCTGCAGAATGATACACTTTAACACTAATTTAAAATTCTCCCCTCAAAACACTTTTTTCTTTCTCTTTTTGTTTCTTTTTCTTCTTTTTTTTTGTTGTTTTTGTCATGGTTGTCATGGTCTTCTTCTTTTCTTAAAGAAAACCTAACTTTCAGTTCCTAACAAAGGCCTTAGCTTGTTTCTCATAATTTTTGGGTTAACACAAATCAGACCACTGTGGTAAGTTCGTATTTCACTACATAAATGTGTGACTGATTTCATTTCCTGGCAGTGATATGCATTTGACGAAAAAAAAAAAAAGTCCAACTGATATTCAATTTAAAAGCAAAGTTTTACGCTTTCTGAAGTGTGGGGTGCTTTACGTGATTTTACTCTTTACCAGATAATGATCCAAAAAAACAAAGGGGAAATTTCTGCTTAAAAAGTTAGTGCATTCCCTTGTCACAAAAATACATTTGCCCTATTTAAATGGTTCTATTTCCTTTGCCAGAGCTTTGCCAAAGCGACCAAATTTTAAGAGTAAAAATATAAATTTCAGTCTCTGCTCCTCCTGTTATAATATAGTATGTAACCACATTACATACAGATTTTTGAAAATTATATAAATTTTGACATTTTAAGTTAGATCTCAAGGAATTAGTTTATATCATTTTTAGTTAAATATGCTTTTTTATTTATATTTTGAAACTTTTAAAATAAAAAAAAAAATTTTTTTTTTTGGCTTCACTGCTCAGCATGTGGGATCTTAGTCCCCCAACCAGGAATGGAACCTGTGGTCCCTGCATTGAAGCCCCAGGTCTTAACCACTGGACTGCCAGTGAAGTCCCTAAAAATGCTGTAATTTTTTTTTTGATTGTCAATCTTTATTTTAAGGTTTGTTTTTAAAGCTATAAATCTCCCTATAATCAGAACTTTTAGTTGTATCCCACAAATTGGTGGCACTAGTGAAGAACCTGCTGCCAATGCAGGAGATTTAAGAGAATGCTTTTAATAAAACACACCCTTCTTGGTTTTCTTAGAGACCCTGAACACCACTGATGGATATAAAAATGGACAATTTTACGACACCCTCTGCAGCTTCTCTGGAAAGCGACTGTGATCTCTATGCCCACCACCATACAGCCAGGATCCTCATGCCACTGCATTACAGCATCGTCTTCATAATTGGGCTTGTGGGAAACTTACTGGCCTTGATTGTCATTATTCAAAACAGGAAAAAAATCAACTCTACCACTCTCTATTCAACCAACTTGGTGATTTCAGATATACTTTTTACCACGGCTCTGCCTACACGGATAGCCTACTATGCGCTGGGCTTTGACTGGAGAATCGGCGATGCCCTGTGTAGGATAACCGCTCTTGTGTTTTACATCAACACATACGCAGGTGTGAACTTCATGACCTGCCTGAGCATTGACCGGTTCTTTGCTGTGGTGCACCCCCTGCGGTATAATAAGATAAAAAGAATTGAACATGCAAAATGCATCTGCATATTTGTCTGGATTCTGGTATTTGGTCAAACACTCCCACTACTCATAAACCCTATGTCAAAACAGGAGGCTGAAAGGACTACGTGCATGGAATATCCAAACTTCGAGGAAACCAAATCCCTCCCCTGGATTCTGCTTGGTGCCTGTTTCATAGGATACGTACTTCCGCTTGTCATTATTCTTATCTGCTATTCTCAAATCTGTTGCAAGCTCTTTAAAACTGCCAAACAGAACCCGCTAACTGAGAAATCTGGGGTCAACAAAAAGGCTCTCAACACAATTATTTTTATAATTGTTGTGTTTGTTGTATGTTTCACGCCTTATCATGTTGCAATTATTCAACACATGATCAAGAAGCTTCGTCTTCCCGGTCTCCTGGAATGTAGCCAAAGACATTCATTCCAGATATCTCTGCACTTTACAGTATGTCTGATGAACTTCAACTGCTGCATGGACCCTTTTATATATTTTTTTGCATGTAAAGGGTACAAGAGAAAGGTCATGAAGATGTTGAAACGTCAAGTCAGTGTATCAATTTCCAGTGCTGTGAGGTCAGCCCCTGAAGAAAACTCACGTGAAATGACAGAAACTCAAATGATGATACATTCCAAGTCTTTAAATGGAAAGTAAAAAGGAAAGGAGTCTTGGATTTATACCAAAGTAGACTGTATGTTGAACTTTGCAAGACTTTTCTTATAACAAGTATTAGACTTCCAATTAGGATTCTTTTGAATTCCTTTCACTGGGCACTATTTCTCACCTCCAACTTGGAAGTAAATTGATATATATATATATATATATATTTACACTCAAGAACAACATTCAGCAAAATTCTCATTTGTAAATGAAATAGTATACCTTTAAAAGGGAGGGTATTTTAATAAATCTCAGTGTAAAAAGAAAAGTTTTGTGTTAACAAAAAACGAAATCATTAATGTTCCTCACCAATAATTCAAAAAAAGAAAAAAAGACTATCAAAATTGTATATTGCCAGTGTAGAAATGTTAATATTGTAATATTCCCTTTCTCTCTCTTTTTTTTTTTTTTGTATAACATTTCAATTCATGTTTCTTTCAATCTTAGGCTTTACCTCCTCGATAATAACCATTTTTTTTTCTGAGTCATAAATTTTCATCTGAAGAAACTTGTTTTTGAATAAAGAGCTAGATGCTACAAAATTATGAGTATGTCCTTCAATGCTCACTGTGAACTCTCAGCAAAAGTTACAGGGAAGAGGAAACTAGCAGCAGGCAGATTTTGGAGCAAAGCCTTATGATGATGATGGTGATGAAGGCAATGAAAGCTCTTCCCAAGCAGCCAGCACAGGGTTCAAGGGCCACTGCCCAGGAACATGACAAGGATCTCATATGGAAAGAGGGTCCACTTGCTAAATGCTTCTTGAGAGTTAAAAAAATATATATATACATGTATGCAAATAGGCTTGGCTTTTTTTGGGTCCCTAGGGGATGGTATCTTATTTATACAGAAGTTGGCAGTACCCTGTATCTGTATTTCAGTGGGTTGGTTACCAGGAAGGGTACGGAGGATGTGCAGTGGGGGTGTAATTGTGGCTTGCCTTGTTAAGATGGAAAGTAAAATGGAAAATCATGAACTTCACAGTCACCAGGATTCTTTACAACATTATCGTTGTTTAGTCACTAAGTCATGGTCTGACTCTTGTGACCAAATAGAAATACCTCTGTATAACCTGGGTTCGATTCCTGGGTCAGGAAGATTCCCTGGAGAAGAGAACGGCAACCCACTCCAGTATTTTTGCCTGGATAACGCCATGGACAATAGCCCACCAGGCTTCTCTGTCCACGGGGCTGCACAGAGTCAGTCGGACACGACTGAGGAACTTAACACTTTCTTTACAAGTAGCACGGCCTCCCCAAGTACAGTAACCCATCTGCCAGCTCAGATTTGCTTTACTGGATCCCTCAACTACCTCAAGACAGTACCTATCAATGACTCCACATTTGATAACTCAACTAAAGAAATGAAATGGTATATGATGGGTCATACTTAAAATTTTTATTAAGCTTTATATCCTGGAAATACTTTCTTTTAAAGCCTTACCTTACTCACTTTCAGATTTTATCCTGTAAGAAAACTAATCTTAATGGTCAATTCAATACCATTTACTGTGTACTTTCAGATTTGTATTATGTTAATTTCACAGATAGCTTAAAGCCATTGTCAAAAACAGCCATTGGTCTTTGTGACACCTTATGGAGATAGATGGAGAAGGCAATGGCAACCCACTCCAGTACTCTTGCCTGGAAAATCCCATGGACGGAGGCGCCTGGTAGGCTGCAGTCCATGGGGTTGCTAAGAGTCGGACACGGCTGAGCGACTTCACTTTCACTTTTCGTTTTCATGCATTGGAGAAGGAAATGGCAACCCACTCCAGTACTTTTGCCTAGTGAATCCCAGGGACAGAGGAGCCTAGTGGGCTGCCGTCTATGGGGTCTCACAGAGTTGGACACGACTGAAGCAACTTAGCAGCAGCAGCATGGAGATAGATGACCGCATGGATAGAAGTCAGGAACTTAGGGCCTTTCCTTCATCTATAAACTTTTCCAAGTGAAGAAGAAAAAGGGCAAAATACTATATTTTATGCAAGGTGGCACTTATGTAGACATTTGAGTTTGATTCCCAAAGAGAAACCATTGTGAAAGTCGCTAAATGAAAACTAGAAACAAAAGCTTCCTGAATTTCAGAGCATCTTTACGGCACACAAGTTGTATGACTGTGTTCCAGCACAGACTACTGTGTGTATGAGCCAACATGCTGCTTCATAGTAGATGAGAGTCCTCTTTGTGCTAACAGGGTCAGTTCTTAAGATCCTTCAAACAAGACAATAAATATCTATGTCACTTGACAAAGGAATAATGTGCTTTTTTTCAGAAGTCTTCTGCCTCCTCCTTCCAGTATACCACAAGTCTATATAAACGATTTTATCCAATGATAAGGAGCCATACTGCCAAAATGGTAAACTTTAACTGCTAAGTCGCTTCAGTCGTGTCCGACTCTGTGTGACCCCATAGATGGCAGCCCACCAGGCTCCTCCGTCCCTGGGATTCTCCAGGGAAGAACACTGGAGTGGGTTGCCATTTCCTTCTCCAATGCAGGAAAGTGAAAAGTGACAGTGAAGTTGCTCAGTCGTGTCTGACTCTTGGCGACCCCATGGACTGCAGCCTAAAAGGCTCCTCTGTCCATGGGATTTTCCAGGCAAGAGTACTGGAGTGGGGTGCCATTGCCTTCTCCAGGTAAACTTTAAACCTACCCCCAATTAATCTTTTTTAAAAAGGTCTGTACTCTAATCAAACTCAGTTCTTTGTTGTCCTTCGAAAGGACCATACTGCCCATTTCATTCATGAAGCCGCAGTTCCTACATGGCCTTGGAGCACCCTCCCCCTGTCTTGTATTATTAGTTGGCTTCAGGTTTATTTCTCATGCGTTTCCCTTGCGAGCAGGTAACCTTGGAAAACAGGGTCAATGATGTATAATATTTATATTCTGTTACAGAAAAATAGGAGGTGGCCTTATATATCACACATTATTTGAAAATCACAATCTATAAGTCCTTCTACATTGACCAGGTGATATTAACAATTTTAAATAATAACAGGGAGGTAGGAAGAAAACACCTAAGAAAACTGATAGCTACAAGGCAGCTAACCATATTTCCTCTTCCACAGTTTTATTTTTATGTCTAAAAGGATCATTTGGTTAATTAAAAAAAAAAAACTCTCAAAGCTACTTAGCTTGAGTCAGTATAAACACATAGACTCTTCAGTGACAGTAGAGGAGAGTACAGAATAGTGAAGGTTAGATTTTAGAAATGACATCAGGTATATATGAAGAGTGCAGTTGGTCCAGGAATTATGTAATGTCTTCCTTTTCACAATCTGTGAAACAGGATGAACAGACTGTATTGCCCACACTTTATAAAGAAATCCAAATTCAGGAAAGGAACCTGGTAAATTAAGAGACAGGGAGCAACAGGAATGTAACCCTAACTTCATGTCTCAGTCATTAAAAGGACTGAATCACACAGACTCAGAGAAAAAGTATGAGAAGGCAGGTTTAATTATAGGCCAGCAGGTTAGCTAACCCTTGTACAGGACAAATACCCAAGAGTGGGACGACTACACGCTCTGGCTGTGAGTTCCCGGAGGATGAGGGTGCTGTAGGTTATACACACAGCGTCTGGTACACAGCCTGGCCCCAAGAAGTCTCTCAAATACCCAGCTAATTGCATAGCACCTCTTTTGTACTGACAAAATACTAAAGCCCTACTGAAAGATCTCCAAGGTTGTAAATTTTTTCAGGAAATGAAAAAGAAGTTACATATGCTAGAGAATATGTATTTGTGTAACTGAAGACAGGGCCTCTCAAAGACCCTGCAATTTAAAGTAGATATATTAAAGAACAGAACTAATGTCCCAAGAAGCCAGTTCATATTTAGTTACAGAAATATGTTCTGCTCGAAAACAACTTTAGATTTCAAGAGGCAAGGGCAGTGACTCCTACTGATCACTAAAAAGTACCAGGCAATCTTAAAAGAGGAAGCACGGCCCTTAAATAAACTTTTTAAATGGTCTATTTTGGTCACTCTTAGCCCACTGCAATTTGTTATTCTTTGCAAAGCTAAAAACATCTGCTCATTGGACTATTCAGATAAGAGTGAAAAAATGAAGAGCTGATCTGGCGACAACACAGCCCCTGTTTTGGAATCTGGGGGCGACTAGATCCGCTCAGGAGAACTGATGTCACTGGCAGTTTGCTTTACACTAAACCCTGAAGAACTGGTCACTTAAAAAGTGATCCTCAGACTTCTATTCAACTGCAAGCTCAATTAGCTGAGAAGGAACAACTGCTGACTATTTACTACATGCCACTTTCAAGTACCTGACAGGCATTACCTCCCTTAATCCTCACTACTTTAAGGGGCGGGTAGAACTTTATCTGGGGCTTCCCACGTGGCTCAGTGGTAAAGAATCCTCCTGCCAGTGCAGGAGATGGGGGTTTCAATTCCTGGGTCAGGAAGATCCCTTGGAGGAGGAAATGGCTACCCACTCCAGTGTTCTTGCCTGGAAAATCCCATGGACAGAGGAACCTGCGTGCTATAGTCCACAGGGTTGCAAAGAGTCGAACATGACTGAGTGACTGAGCACACACACATATCTTTATTTTGCTGATGAGGAGACTCAAGTGCCAGGCCATGGAGACGTGGAGCTGGGAGCTCGATCCAAACCCTCTGGCCCCAGGGTAGTGTGACTTGGACCATGAGGTTTTCACCACTACAGAATTATGTTCATTAAGAGACGGCTCCATTCCTCCACTTCCTGCGGCTTCCTGGGCCTTGGACACGTCCCAACACCACGTCGGACCTTCAGCTCATCTTCTTTCCCTGTGGGAGCACCCTAA